>NC_134314.1:31280252-31887227 GCF_964195595.1 Calonectris borealis | reverse complement strand
TTCCTGTTTTTAACCCAATTCTAATCTTTCCTCATAATTTTTACAAACTGACTTCATGCCCACATAAATGTGCTTTATTGCACAAGGAGGTTATTGATGATCCATATCACTTGGCAAGGCATGACTCATACTATTACACTCTCTTTGCCTTCTGGAACAGGGTGGCTGCATACAAACTGAGCACTAGAAATGATCCTTTGTTGATGCCTTTGATCCTTGGACTATACTCAGTCATTGTATCAGAGAACATTAGCTGTTCTCGGTTGAAAGCCTTCCAAAGACTATGTTAATAGCAACAGAACAGACAACCACAACCAGTGGTCAGGTTCACGCCCTGATATTATTTACTCATATAGGTGTACATTTTGAATCCGGACACTTACTTTTGATGTAATATTTCATAAGCAGTGAAAGCAACGAAGAATAAAAGGATAAGAAATATTCTGTTAGAATGAAAGAAACAAGATGGTTGAAGGCTTAAACTGGACAAATGAAAAAAGTTGAAACACAAAGGAAAACATTAGTGAAGATAGCAAGATATTTAAAATATCGTAATGACTTTAGATACAAGCTACTGTTCTAGAAAATACATTTCAGAGGAAAGAAAAACTACTGGGTTTGATATAGAATTAGTGAAGCAAAATGTAATGGCTTGTGACATACTAATCAAACTGGATGATTTAATAATTTCTTATGGCCTTCGGCTTTATGAATTGGTAAATCTATGAGTAAATTAAATACTTGATAAATTAAGGGTAAACTATTTCATTTCAACATGCAGATATATTTTCTGCAAGCTGCAGATTTCTCAAGATGGTCCTTTAATGCCAAGTGTATTGTATTGCTGTAGAAACTCTTAACTTTTTATATCGGCATATTTACTTCTGTAAGTTTTTTCTTTCCAGTTTATTCTCTTCTCTGTCCATTACTAGAACAGTGTGTTGAAAGGTGTGTGAAGGTTTGTATGTGTGTGTATATATCTATGCTCATGGGTAGATTCATTGGGTAGTACAAATCATTCAAAAGTGATTAGCCTAAAATGTTTGAGAAACAATTTATAACGATCCAAAAGCATTACTTTCAATTTGGGAAATGCAGAATAGAATGAAGAAAGACAAAACTTTTGAAGTATGGAATATTACAAAATCAGTTTAGACATATAGCACCAATACTCATTTTAAGATCACTGTATTAAAACAAGCAAACGTTCGGTTTAATTAGTCATTCCACTGTAGTATGTTTTACATGTTACTCTTGTCATTTTTAACAAAATCAGACATGTTAACTTTCAGTATTTCCTCAAAAGAATGGGAGATAAAATCCCTCTTATTTCAAGTACTATTACACAATGATATGATAACCAATCTGCAAAAAGTGTTGTTTTGTTCCAGAGTATTAGACATTTTTGAACATAGTTGTTTTCATTTTTGTATAATCAATCAAACCAGAAATTGTAAAAAAGCAATTAAACCTTTTTCCTGCTGATGAGAGACACAATATTCTGATGTTTTGCCTCATCTCATTATAGTTATCTCAAGGAGGGACTCTCACTCTGACCAATAAGTTATTACTGGGCTGTTGCCCCTCCAAAGTCTAAAGGTGCAGATCAGCACTTTTATCCCAATGGAATATCAAGAGGAATTTCAGAGTTAAATGTTCATCCAGCAATATCCTGCTCTAATCTTTTATAAGTAGCTGCTAATCACTCTCTCTTCATCCTGCCTGTCAAACACCAGGGCAGTTTCTTTTGAAACATAATAGCACATCATATATATGGGCTTTCTTTGGCCTAAGATCTGCTGAGAACTGGATGATCTTTCAAAGTTTCCTGGACACCTGTTTGTGATCTCACCAGTGTGAGCAGCAGCTTTTCCTGTGAGGGCATCTGGAGACAGAGGAATAATGTTTATTTGCAGTAATCAAGTAATACTAATACAAAGAACAATTTTAGGTTGGAAAAAAATAGAAGTATTCCAGATTCTTTGCTGAAATCAAGACCAAATTTACTTTTAAACCCAAACATGCAATTTGTTCTACATGGTAAAAGATTGAAGGAGGGGGAAGTGTTGACAGAAAGATTTGTTTTGCTTAGCTAAAATTGAAGTAAATTTTGAAGTGGGTGATTTTCTTGAGGATAACCAAAATAATTTGACATCATATTTAAATAATTTTACTCACAAACTTTTTTCTTTTTTGTCATTGAAAACATTTTGGCCAAGGGATCTCATCCACCCATCTCAGTGATATAATTTCCATCATTTGAAGCCACAGCCTATTTTATTGTCTAACATATTTCATTGTCTGAAAGATTGTGTGGGTTTTTTTTCCTTTTCCTTTTTGACGTCTCTGACTAAATTTGCTTTTTTGTCGTTCTTACTTGACATCTTAACCTATAATAATGAAATATTTATGGTTCTTCCAGTTTTTGCAAGGTTTTTTTAGTCAGTATTTACTATTTCTGTGTTTTGGAAGGAACACCAGCAAAGAGAGATGATGGTGAAAAAATACTATAATGAACTATAGCTAAATTTTAATTCCTGCAGTTGCAAACCTTAACTGAAAGAGTTCAAAAGCTCTTGAGTAGCAGTTTTTTGGCACAGTATGAAAAATCCAGAAAAATTACAGATATAGAAATGCTCTATTGATAGATAATTTGATTGGCTAGCTTTCTGTAAATACTTCAAAACCCTTTATTATTAACTCCCCCCCAATGAATGTATGTTCTGAATTATTTATAATATTTGTTACTTTCAAACTTCTCCATCATTTTCTCAGAAACAAGATTAGCTGTTGACTATATATAAACTGAACAAGAACAAGCAGGCACTACTAGCAATTTCTGCATTTTATTTCTGAATCTTTATTTATTTTCAAGATTTCATTGAAATTTTAAAGTAACAGGCAACTAAAACACTGAAATTTTTCATAGGTAGAGCTAGCTATAAATGATATAAAAAATGATCTGTCTCCATATACTTCCTTTAAAATATTGTAAAGAGGAAACGAGTTTAAAGTGATATTTTTTTTTCCATGAAAGAAAGACTTCTTTCATCAGTTAGCAAGCACGAATATCACAATTCCTATCAGAAAATTTCAGTCCCCCTCTAGCCTTTTCTACCCCAGCTTCCAGCTTGTTGTGGTTTAACCCTGCCAGCAACTAAGCACCACACAGTCACTCGCTCACTCCTCCCCTGCCCCCCCAGTGGGACGGGGAGAGAATCGGAAAGGTAAGAGCGAGGAAAGCTCATGGGTTGAGATAAAGACAGTTTAATAGAACAGAAAAAGGGAAAATAATAATGATAATGATAGAATATACAAAATGAGTGATGCACAATGCAATTGCTCACCACGCGTCCTGACCAATAACGAAGTAGCGATTGGTACTTCCTGGATCATGCCTACCATTCATATACTGAGCATGATGTCACATGGTATGGAATACCCCGTTGGGCAGCTGGGCTGGCTGTCCTGGCTATGCTCCCTTCCAGTCTATCTTGGTAGCATGGAAGTTGTCCTTGACAAGGTACTTAGCAACAACTGAAAACGTCAATGTGTTTTCAACATCCTTCTCATACTAAATTCAAAACACAGCACTAGGAAAAAATTTAACTCTATCCCAGCCGAAATCAGGACAATAAGTAAAGCAAAAGCTACGCGTGCGAGCAAAGCAAAGCAAGGAATTAATTCACTACTTCCCATCAGCAGGAAGGTGTTCAGCTGCCTCCAGGAAAGCAGAGCTCCATCACGCATAATGGTTACTTGGGAAGACAAATGCCATCACTCCAAACATCCTCCCCCCCTTCCTTCTTCTTCCCCCATCTTTATATGCTGAGCATGAGGTCATATGGTATGGAATACCCCTTTGGCCAGTTGGGTTGGCTGTCCTGGCTATGCTCCCTCCCAGTTTCTTGTGCACCTGGCAGAGCACGGGAAGCTGAAAAGTCCTTGACTATGTAAACACTACTTAGCAACAACTAAAACATCAGTGTGTTATCAACATTATTCTCATACTAAATCCAAAACACAGCACTATACCAACTACTATGAAGAAAGTTAACTCTACCCCAGCCCAAACCAAGACACAGCTACTTCCTGGGATAATGGCAACCATGAAGTTAGCTATGTAGTGGGAGAACTGGTGGGAGACCAAACAAAGTTAGTTGTCATCTGAAGTATTTTTATAACACTCCAAGGCACTAAGAAATCAGTTCAAATCATTGCAAATACCTGCTCACGTATTCCTTTGGGTCTGTCCTCAATTTAGAATGCAAAATTGTTTCTACTGAAAACACAAAAGTCTTCCTTGGAAAGGTTTCTTTTTGTTTCTCTATGCATAAAAGAAAAGCATATATAGCATGGCATTGAACGTGAAGTTAGTTCTCATTCTGTTTTTCAACAGTCACCTCCACGTGTTTGTTCAGCTTTCTTCCTTTGAGAAAATTTTTAAAATTAGAAAACATATCTACAGTTACTGCATTTTTTTAGAAAATATACTTGAAATTTACCTTTAAATTCCCTATAATACATCTGAATCAAAATGTTGCCATAGTATTCAATTTACCCTATACATTCCATCCTGTTTGCTCCATTTTATTTTTTAGGCTTTTTTGCAGACAGATGATTTTTAACATTTGAAATAATTACTAAGCGCAGAGAAGGTTCTTTGGCCAGTTTTATTTACTTATGTAGCTAAACAAGTGGTTCAGCTGAGGCTGAGGTATCAGACAAAAGGCATGCATTGCCCCTCATGAAGGTTAGTCAACAATGTGTATTACATTGACACCTTGTGAGCAAAAGGTTCACCTTCTAATGTGTCTCTGTATTGTTCATTATTTTGTAAAACTTTCTGGATATGAAGTGTCCATGACAATAAAACAAAATCCTCTGCTAATACCTTTCGTATATATCTTTTGTACCTTTTAAAAGATGCATACACATGTGTGTGTAAAATATGGCAGTGATCAGAGTAGCTGACAGAGAGTATCCGATTGCAAAACTCACAGTGAATTTGCTTAGATTACTTAATTTTTCTTTCTATTTTCTGATTCCTTTATGGTTGGAAAATTGCAGTGATAAATGATAACTATCATCTCTTGTTCCCTATTTCTCCCCTGCTCCCCTTTCTTTGTGCATAATCAGAGTATAGCATTTTTAATAAATCAAGGCACAATCATAGTGAATTATTTCTAATATTTTTGTGCTTTTTCTAGTCTGCAGAGAAAGCAGATGGCTGGCAATTATGGTCCTATGGTCTGCTTTTGGCTATTCATTGGTGCAGGAGAGAGAAAGGAGGAAAATACTAGCAGCCAGGATCCCTCAAGCAAAAAGCACTTCCAGGAGGGTGAGTCACAGCACCTGGGGGAGGCAAGCAGAGTGCTCATCATCTCTCTCATTTATTACCTGAGAGAGGCTGATGGCAGATGGAGTGAGAGAACATAGCTCTCCTGTAGGGCTAGATAAGGAAGCAAGATCATTGATTGCTATGTACAAAGGCACAATAAAGACACCAGTGGAAAAACTGCCTGGAATCAAAATAAGGAAATGCATAAAACAACAACAACAACAAGAACAAGAACAATAATAAACAACCAGCCATCACAGACCTGTGCAACTTCAACATTTCTGTTCTTTTGTCTCATAATAAGATGATGTGCCAGTTATAGCCTTACAAAAAAAAATGTTTATGAAATATATTTTGTGGTTTTAATTGTCTATTGTATTTAGATTAAAACACATTACCAGCTCCCCCACCACAACTTTAACATTGCCCTTCCATTAGATTCTAGGGTGTTAGAGAAAAACAGGTGTTCAACAATCTGTGGCATATGGAATTTCTACTCTTTGGCTTTAATTTACTTCTGTTCCCTTCTGTAAACTGCATTGTGATATACATTATCTGGTTTCCCTTCGAGTAAACATGGAATAGTTACAAAAAATGTTCTCTTTTCCTTTTCCTTTTTTTTTAAACTCTTGCAATGTTAACACTGCAATAGACGAGTTGAATGGAAATAAGTAATGCCACAACCAAAGCAAAATAGGAAGACAAGATACCTCTGTGGAAGCTATGAGATTTTAGAAAGGATAACATTTTCATTCAGAATCAGGAAACATGGAGTAACACATGTTGGACTAAAACAAGTTTCCTTCCTTGACTGTCCAGGGCTAGTCAGCTCAAAAGCTTTTATCCAGCGTTAACACTGGGTGTGTGAATGTTCTCTTATAGCTTCTTCTTTATCTTGAGAGAAAAGAAGTATGCATATAAGGGAAAATGCACATTTTGGGAAGCCCACTGGAACACCCAAAACAAGGAGAACATTCATTAATATATTGAGAATGATATTTTGTCCCCTGTTGATACCTTTTCCCCAGTAACAGAGTAAAACTTGTACAAAGAAAGGAAACATGAAATTCTGTTTCTGTACATAAACTACGCAGAGTATTCTGAGGGGGTAAAATACATTGCAATTCGAGAAGAATGTTCCAATTTCACTTTGTGTCAATGCTAAGCAAACCTACATAAGAACTTAAATGTTGCATGTTTCTACAGACTATGAAATGAGTCTGCAGAACTTGAAAGAATGGGACTAATTAAGGATGCAACCAGTATTCCACTTTTTGGCCTACTTTTCAGCACCTCTGTCATTGTTTAAAGAACAAACACAACCTATTCTGTCTGGCCTGCAAATTCTTTTGCCTAGTTTGAAACTACAAAAGATGAATATTTTGAAAGTTCAAAGCAAATCAGCCAAGCTGTTTTCAGCTTGTAGGGTAGTGAAAATGTAACATGTTTCTGCTTTAATTTACACATTCATTATGTTAATTCTTTGAAGTTATTTTGGGAGGAATGTGTTAACAACCTTCACTGGAACACACTCAGTTTCATGTGTGCGTGCATGCGTATTCATGCATATTTGTTCAGGAAAAAAAGTTGTATATGGTTTAGAATAAATTTGTCCTCATTTTCCAAACAGATTTTTTTTCACAGGTTTGTAAATTTTGCTGTTGAATTGCAGTGAGATTGGTGATTTTGGACAACCGAGTATTCTCACTACCGCAATCTCCCTGAAGTGTCTTGCTATAATATATATATTCACTACAGCTGGCATCAAGGATAATATATTAATTCTGATTTTAGGTTGTATGCCCCTTTCCTCTTTTGCATTGTTGCTGACGCCAGATTAGTGGAATGATAGGTTAAATCGGCACTAATAAATTAAACATGCCTGTATTTACTCTCTGGTGTTGGAGCCTGCATTATTAAACCCTCTCACAGCCGACTACTGGGAAGCCGCATAAAAACTCCCTGGTGTTAACAGTTCCTGTGCAATATTAACTCTTCAAAGCATGTCCAGGCACTATCTGGGGAGTGCTAGTTGGCCCTACCAAACTGTGCTAAGAAATGTGGCAGCAATTTAATAACACAGTTAGCTGTCTTCCAGTGCCTTAAGATGGTCCCTGACCCAGTTAAATAAACCAGTATAGGTGTAACCTGTATGTAACCCTCCTCCCAGGGGTTCAGCTGGCTGTGGTACAAGGCCTGGTTTTGATAGAGCGCAGCTGTGCAACCTTGGCTGAGATTTCTGAGAAAACTGCTAAGCTGTGGGAAGGAGCCATGAGAAAGTGCATAAACCATAGCCATTGAAGGTGAGAAAGGTAAAATTTCAGGCAGAGAGAAGACTGTTGAGACTGGGTCATTAGCAGCTCAAGGATTCAGGAGGGAAAACACTGACATGAAAAGGTATAAAGTCCTAAGGAAAAAAACAGGAAATTGGAAAATAGCAACTCAGCAGAAGTAAAAGGAGCAGTACGGTTCAAAAAGTAACAGTAGCCAACCTTTACTCATCTGCTTGATGAGTGCCTGGCCAACAAACATTTATTAGATGTCCTACCAAGGGTCGTGAGCCCATTAATGCTTAACTTGTTAATTCCCACTATCTATTGTATGTGTTAATCAATAAACAATTGCTTTGGTCTTTAAAGTTGTGTATGTCCTACTTGTAAAGCCTTTTGGTTCACAGTAATAGTTGTCCAAACAAAATAACTCAGAAAAGCAAGGTTGCGAGAATACAGGAAAAGAGAAATAATCAGATTGACGATATTCACTTAAAAGCAATCTCTTTCTCTCTAACAAATATTTTTGTCCTGTTACAAAAAGTACAGAATAAAATAAAGCAAATATCCTATATTTCAATGTTCTTAATGTGGTTTTACTGAATTAAAATCTATGTCCCTCATCTTGTAGAGAACCAGATTTTACATGACTATCTGATAGTAGAGGATTCATTGCAAGATTAGGATTATATTAGAATAGCATTAATTGGACTGCAGCACTAGGAAAAGTGTACTTTACTAACCTGTTCTCAGTTAAGGTTTTTCTTTTTACCCCAATTGTCTATCAGTGAGAATAATGTTGTAGGGAACCAGGTAACATTTCAAGAAATACCTAAAACAAACAGATGAAAAAATGAAAACAGGGGTGGATAGGCTCTGATGATGTCCTCATGTTCATTCTTGCTCCCCTTCCTAATTGTCAACTCTTCTGTATTTTCCTGTTTTTGAATCTCATAGTCAATGTGGCCAAAAAGATTTGAGTTAACAGATATACAAATTTGGACTAATAATGAATGTACATAATTTACATTCTTTGTTCTGCTTGCAAGTTCTGTTATTTTGGCTTGTGCAGCTCTTGTCTAATTAGCCAGTGGTGATTTAATACAGAGGGCATCTGTTGCTGTGTGTTTGTGCATGCCTTTACACATTCTCGGTAGATATGTACGCAGGTAGGATACATTAAAAAAAAAAGATAGAATAATAATATAAAATAAAAAAAAAAGAACAAAATCTTCTTGGATTAACTTTTTTTTTTTTAGTCACACAATTTCACATCCATGAAGGTCTGTCCAAATATATCCTTTCTGTTTTCAGAGTCCAGACACTTTTCTATCCATCAGTGTATTTTAACACACAGGTTCTACAACACTGAACATATGAATTGAAAAGTATGCGAGGCATCTAAACTATTTTACAACTGTTTGACTTAGTATAATGTAAATTAATAAATAAATATGGATTTTATCACGACTATCATCTTTTTAACTGTCTTCCATAGTTGAGAAAAATAAAAAATAACATTTAAAAATTTGACATTTAAATAGAAAACATACTTATATTTTACCTGTTAAAAAGTTTAACATGCATAGCTTGTTATTGCTTTCCAGTTATTTCTACCTGCTTCACAGTTAGCTTGCAGTGTGCATACTCTCTTGCCAGGCTTTTTCATTTGCTTAAGCAGGGAAATAGGAAAGTACAGTGTAAACATATTCAAGGAAGCAGTCCCCATAGTCATTTTCATTCCAGCAGAGCTATGTACGCCCAGCTCAGAATCTAGGACTTAAGTCACAATCATGATGATGGATTTCAAAAGTTTCTGTTTCTTCAGAGTGAGGAACCATGCCAGACTGGGCAAACTTGTATAAAGCTCTTTAGGTTAGTTTACAACTGGAATATGCTAACCTAAGCTGCTTTTGCAGTGACTTGTTTTGCTTCTGCCTCCCATTCATAAACAATACTTCCCATTCCTCTGCTTCCCACTTCCCCTTGGACAGCTGCTAGCTTATTCTTTCCAGTATTCATCTGTGACTTCAAAAAACTGTTGAAAGATTACTCAAGTCGTGTAAAAACAAAGCATCCGTGGAGCTTTAAATTAAATGTTAGTAGACCTCTGAAAATTCACTGTAATATACCTTCTTATGACTTTGAGAATGGCATTGAGAATTAAAACTTTACAAAGAAACATTGGTTGAAAGTTTTGTTACTTGCACCAGCTGCCTTCCTTTTCAGTTTCATTCCACACTACTCTTCGTCCTCCCCTCCCTATATGGGCTGCCTCCATCATCAAAGCTTGTCATTTGAACTACGTCAATAGTTTGTTCAGCAGCTTTAGGTGAAGAACGGCAGTTGAATACCAATTACAACAGTGTACTAAAATATTTGGCAGCTCCTTCTACAGTACTGACAATAATGACAATAGTTTGATGCATGCCTGTAATTCCTCTTTAAACACAGATCAACTGAGACATAAATAGAACTTGGGTTACGAACTGACCATTTCACTTTGTTAACTCAGAGCTTTTGTCTTTGACCTAGCTACATATACCCTGAACTATTTATTGTATTCCCTTTCTAAAGCTTCTCTATGAAGTTCAAAAAAATATACCAAGATAACAGTACCTAAAAGAAATAGATGGGTTAGATATTGAGGAAGTTTTTGCTGCATCATAAATTTTACAGCACAAAACTTTTTATTTATTTATACATACCTAGAGTTCCTAATAATATGCATGTCAAAAGAACCAGGAGCAAATTGAAAGAGCAACCAAGGACCTCTGGGGTCTATACAGGCAGAGAGTAGTAGTAAGATTCCTAGATATATAAATCAATACTTTATTGGCATATTTTATATAACTACCAGTTTATTTATTTTGTTGTATGACTAACCAGGTCTGTTTGAATATATGTTCATGTGACACTTTTTAATATATTTTTCACAAGCAAGGATTCCTCTAAATGTACAGCTTTCACTTTTTAAGAAACAATCAATCTTGTTGTTTCTTAATAAATAAGAAACACATAAACAAATAAATAAATATGTAATGAAAATACAGTATTATGCACGAAGTATTGTGGAGTTCAATAAAAGTAAGCCAGGTTTCTAGAACTAAGAATGTTATCATAAACAGTTAACCACTTAGGTCCTTGTTTTTGCTCATTAGGGTAGTCTTCATTAGTTTTCAGAATATCTTTTCTCTCTCTCATTTTACGATGCATCAGTTCTTGTGTATGATTCAAACTAAATTACAGTGGTTCAATTCATAGATTCATCTAATTGAAGAAAAAAGAATCTTTCAGAGAATATTGAGATTTTCCCATTAGTTGCTTTTATTGAACTCAAGTTATTCATTAAAACACTCCTGTGGTGTTTGATTTGCAAACAATCACTGCCAGACATTGTATTTATTGAGCTACTGAAGAAAGCAAATATTAAGTCACCCAGAAATGTTTTTGAAACTGGAGTCCTTGTAGACAGCAAAATCTCAGATGCAAGCTCTTACCATGTTTCCAAAAAAGGTGGTGGTGTGGCAAGGTTTGAGCCAGAACCGTGTGATATCTGCTTATTTCTGGTCTCTGGAGTTTATGATTGGCCTGTACAGTTCTGGAACTGCTGCAGCAAAGGTGAGTAGTAAATGTATTTATTTACTGAAGTATTACTAACAGATTCATCTGTGTTTCAAGCTCAATGTGTCCTCTCTGAGACTTCATTATCACAATGTTCTGAACAATACTAATGTACAAGCCACTGGGGGATGTCTGTCTTGATCATTATAAGTTACACAAGGTTGGTCCTAAAGCTCAGATCATCATATGTATTGGGCATTACTAAGGCACTTCTGAATTTATCAAAATTGTCTTTTAATCACTGGTGAAATCAGCCACAACCACAGTTTTTTGGGTATCTGAATTGCTACTCCTTGATTGGTATGCTTTGGCTCTAACTCAATGCTAAAGCCACAAATTCCTACAGCACAAGTTTCTCATAAGGCAAGGAATCTTTAGCTTTGCATCTTCTCTGTATGTGCTAAAAATAGGTGGAACCCAAGGGGTGTGTCTACCCTGATATGAGAGATTCCTGTTCCTGTGCCCTTCCTTAGGTCTCCTATACCTTACCCTGCCTACAGAATGCAGTAAATGTTTTGTATTTCAACCTTTACATCATGCAAAGTGGTAAAGAGGTTGCTGAGAATGTGTACTAATTAACGTGATATGTATAAACATTTGTTTTATAATGTCTATCCCCATATTACAAAATACAGAGCCCTCTTACCTATCATTAATGTCAGGGTAGACACAGAGTCAAAAGGTTTTAAGACTGGGTCACATTCTAACAGGTAGAGTGGCACAAAATTTTAGCACCAATTTTTAGTGATTTCTTTATGTTCCTTCTTAAGAACAGATATTTTACAATTCAGAATAGCTATGTATAAAAATATATATGTTTAAGAATGTATTTGCAAAGAGATCTTCCATAACTACATACAAAACTGGGGATCTGTGCAGTAAGATAAGAGCTCAAATATTTCTGCAAACACTTGAATATTTTTTGATGAGAGGTATCTGAATGAGATGACTAACATTCTGACACTGTCCTTACAATGATATAGGGCAAAATATGAGTCCTCCCTTTGCCTTTTCCCTGTACTATCACATACAGTTTGGCTAATAAACATTTTCCTCCACTTCAAAACAGACATAAATATGATTATGGGCACATTTTTGCTGTTCCCGAAGTGACTTATGCAGAGGCAGCTTGTGTGTCACACTGCCATGCTTCCCAGTTCCACAAACTTTAGTTCTGATTTACATCATATGATGAGACATTATTTACCTCTGCAACTTTAGAATAGATTTGCTTTATGCCTTATAGTATGCTATATAGTATATATGCTATAGTCTAGTATACTATATATAGTCCAGTATACTATGAATTATACAGGGGTTTTTATGATGAGAAACATCCCCCCCTCTCCCGCCCCATTTTCTTTCTTATCAATGCATAAAATTTAATTAGATAAGGCTAGACAAAACTGATATAAATAGAATGGTATAGAAAATATATTATTGGACTTGTTCCTAGTTTTCCATCAGTCGTAAGTTATGCATGAGTGAGAAATTTTCCTATTAAATGTTCAGTTTGTAAACATTGTGAGGAAAGTATTTAATTGAAATAAAAACAATATAGCATTGTTATGTCTTCCAGCTTAACCTCTGCAGATGCAGAATTGCAATCTTTCTGGAAGATGAAATCTCACTGAGCTTTGTCACATGGCTTTATAATTTTCTCTGTAGAAATACTTCCAGTGATACAACATTGGCCCACATTTGCCTTTCCCACAGACGTGTTACAATTGTGCCTTACACTTATAATAACTTACTAATTGGTTACTATTCTGGGGTCTTTCTCAGTTGTTACCAACTGCTAATGTTCGTTAGTACAGAAATATGACATCTTTGCAAAATTTCTAGTAGACTAGTTCGGGGGGTTTGCAGAGATATGCTGACCTTTGAAGTGACAAGACCTGTAGAACCAGCTGCTACCTTGTTAAAATCATTCTTAAACATTTGTAAGTTAAACATTATGCCCTAAAGACTCATCTTATTTATTGTACTAAGTACTGAGTACTGAAACTGTCCAAGAGCCACCTGCATAAGAACATGACACTCCAAGCTGTTAATTTAATTTTCATTATTATTCCCGAAATGCATCTTCCTACATTTTATAATACTTAATTTAATACCACAGCTTTTTCATTGTCATCCAGCCCTTCCTGTGTGATATCCCAACTCTCCTTTCAATGAATGATACTTTAAATTTTTTGTCTTTGGAACCGTTGGCTGCTTTTTCTATCTTTCCTTCCACATTGGAATACTTTAACAGTATTTATCAATGTATGCAACTGTACAGGTATTATTTGTTTTAATCACTAGGACCATCTGTAATTAGATGAACTTTAGAGAGAAAAAAGAGAGAGAGAAAGGTCATTGACCTTAGACCTTTAAAATTCAAGTGTCTTCCTCTGTTTTCGTTGGTGTGAAAATAAAAGCAGAGACTTTTGCAGAGGTGGTGAATGTTTTCAGTGTCCATTATTCACAATTTGAGCTGTCATGCTTGTATAACTTTGGTCCCTTTTCACTTTGGTACTTTTTAATGGAATTTAGATGAATTATAAGGTCTGCTCCACCACTAAGTCCCACTAAGTATTAGTATTTACCGACATCAACACTGAGACTTCTGATTATGTTTGGTGGAACTAAATGTTTTTGATCTGTGATATGTGCACTGACTGGTTATTGTTATGTGACATTGCAAAGGAAGTTATGAGAAGATGTTTGGTTTGTGCAATTGTTTTGTAGTGCAATTTTAATGAATAAATACTGCCTGGTGGGCATTGTTTTAAGTTGCTAAATCTCAACAGCTGACTGAATACAAAATTTTGTTTATTTGTTATGGATGAGGATGTAGACTCCTACACAAAATAGAAAGTACATTTAAGGAGTTCAATTATTTGTGTTTAAGGCATTTAGAAGTTTTTTAAGTTACTGCCATTTAAGTGACTTGTTCAAATTTCCTAAATGCTGATTTTGCTAAAGAAGTAACTATGTACCATCAGCAGTTACATATTATTTTTATTTAGAAGTGCTATTCCATTCCTGACTTCCAACATCTGGCTTCTTTCCCTTAATCAATACAATCCCCTAGGAGAGACAACATGTAGCAAGTTAAAACACTTGTACAAAAGTGAAGGTTTAGTTTTGTATTTTAATAGTCATAAGCAGACAGTGAGCAAGCTATGTTTGAATTCAGGTAATCCTTGGTAACTAACAAATAGCTAGTATAAATTAATCAACAAACACTGTAAAATGCATTTTACGCAAATTTAGACCTTTAAACTGGAAGCTTTAGGCTGGAAAAATATTCTGAGATACGTACTGTACTATTCAGCAGAGGATTTATAAACCTAAACACTGGATGACATTGTTGCTCTACCATAATACACTAAAAAGTACTACAGTTTTGTAGTCAAAAAGTGACTCTCAAGGAAGAGAATTTTATTTTCAAGGCTAGAGACAATACCATCCAATTTGATGTCTATCTTTACAAGTATGTAATCATAACCTGACTTACTATTAGTTGTTTTAAATGCCCTATTCTGACTGTTCCATTTATCAGGTTAGATATTTATAAGATATATAGATTTTTCAGGCAGTTTAAAAGGATTTTGGAGAAGAAATTGGTTTCCCATCTCCATTTAAAGAATCTAGAACTACAAGGAATCTTCAACAGAGACCCCAAGTAATAAATACAACAGCTGAGGAACAGAATAGCAAAGTCAAAAGTAAAAATAAACTAACAAAATAAGTGAAAATTAAATGTAAAACCTGTAACCTTGAAATGAGCATATGTTTGAGTAGAACTAAGAAACGATCTAGTCAGCAAAAGATTGATTAAACTCTATTCATTTGATAACATATCAAATCAATTTTGTTAACAAAGAAGTATGAACAACACAAAAAATCAGAATTTATTGTTTAGATTTGTTAAGAAATAAATTTATATCTTTTAAATTTTCCTTTGAAATGATGGTATAACATACTGGTGTAAAGAGTTCTTCACAGACTATTGAAATCTAAAAAAACCCCAACCCACCAAACATATTTATTCTTCCTATGAGAAATCTAAAAAAAAAAAAAAATCCTAAGTATTAGACTAATCCGAAAAGATATCTCATATAGATGCTAAAAGAGATGAAAAGTTATCGTGTAATTTAAGTTTTGCATTCAATTTTGTTTTCCTTTTCCTGTTTGCTCCTAGTCTCTAAAGTCTCAGGTTATTCTAGCACCCATTTGTGCAAGATCCTTCATTCACTCTAATGCTGACATGGAAACTCTATAAGGTTTCTCACTGTGTATCCTCACAAAGAGATGATGATTTGTACTTTTGCAAAGATCCACAGAATCAAGAGAGAGCAGAGACTGCGGAGACTGCTGAGGCACCTCAGCATTACAGGAAAACAAATTCAGTAGCCCAATTTCTTAATGTACAAAATAACTGATTCTTATAAGTCAGATTTTAATTTGGAGTAGCAGCTATGTTGATAGCCCTCTGAGTCAGAAACATATCAGTCTAATCTGGGATTTTGGACAGGCAAATTACATTGCTTCAAGTGCTCTTCAACCTATATATATCAAATAGTAATTTTTCAGCGGCATAAATAATAGCATATACTTGATGTCTCTTATTTAGATAAAATCAGTAACAGAAATAATAAAAATAATAATAATGACAACATTTTTAAGGCTTGTGCTTCTATCTAGGAATGTTGTCAGGTAAGAGTAGACCTTTGTAAAGTACAGTGCTCCTAAGGTCTTTGTTTATATCTGAAAGTAAGTGGTTTGTTGTGCCAGATTACAGAATTTATTTCTCTTTGCTCTTTTGTTATGGTGAGAAATCATGCCATTAAAATACTTACATTTAGAGTTAACAGTTGCATGCTCACTAAACAAGCACCATCAATAAAATTCACTTTGATGCTTTTTATGATAATACACTGTAATTGGATTTAGCAGTAAATCCAAACACAGCTCTAAGGCATTGATTTTCCAAACTGTTCTGTCAAAATTATGCAGTAAGAAATGAAGCAGCAGCTTAATTAGGCATATCATAAAATGATTTTAAAATATGATTATTGAGCAGAAGATATCAATAAATTGATAGTTTTTTATTGATGTCCCCTAGCAGGGACATCTAAGGAATAGATATAATTTTCTATACTGACCCTTTGTAAATGTACATTGGCAGACAGAGACAGTGTATTTCATTTATTGAGACAGGCAAAATGCCTGTCAGTGATGTCAGAGGTGTTGAATTATGGTTCAAATGGAAACCAATTTTTAAAAAACACAAAAAACCCAACAACAACAAAAAACCCACTTTGTATTCTTTTCTGTTAGGATTTAGAACATAATTCTTGCAGAGGTGAGTAATTTTTAGACAGAGGAACACTATTTTATGATGGTTTATGCATACACTATACATAGCACGTGGTTTATTAATGTTATGAAATGATTTATAGCCTCTGTGCATGTATGTCACCAGCATGATCTGCACGTAAAATACATTGTACAAGTACAGTTCTTTGTTCTCATGCAATTCAGGTATATATATCTAGAGAAAGTCCTCACCTGGGAAAAAAAGGAGCAGGGGGAAAACCAAAAGTTTATTATAGGTATAATTCCCTCTCTTCCTGGTGAAGAGAGAAACATTTTCCAGCTTGAAACCTAAATCTACTGTAATTCTCCTATAGTCAATTCAGTCTCTCTGAGGAAGGAATGCGGTGGCTATTTGCAATAGGGCACATGAACAGAAAAATTAAGTTTGTGACAAACAATACAGCAGGATCTTCATACAAACGAGGATGAAGGTGTGACCAGTTCAGGAATCAGGGTACAGTGGTACTGACTGTATGGGTTATGCCATGCTCAGACCTTTTAAAAATCAATATGCATTGATTTGCTGCAGTATAAGTTGTTCACTTGTCCACAAGGTAAAAAAATCCAAGTTTTGCTTTCTACCTCCCATTTGCCCTTGCCTGAGTAACACTGTGAATCCTTTCTTAAGATTTGTCTTAGCTATCACTAGGTTTGTATGTATTTTAATATGTGCACAATATTTTTGAACTATTTTGAATATCAAAGAAGATATGACCACTACTATGTCATCATGTATCTTACTTTTCCCTAAATTGCATTAAAATCCTGTCATTTTCTGGAAGAAAAATAATAAAGTAATTTATCACTCCAAATGAGGCACTACTGAATCTTCTGTTACATTCTTAATATTTTGAGAAAATACTTCTTTCAGCTCTAAGATGACAGTCTGAAAGGATTTTCAGTCAAAATGTTGCTAAATCCAATTTCTGAATGATATTAATATTGATTATTCTAAGCATAAGACTAATTCAAATTACGAAAATAAAAAATTTAAGCTTCATAGCAAATTTGTTCTTCTTCCTTATTATAATTTTGCAGGAACCTATGCTAAATTAATTCAGATGAATATATCTAAAATGAGCTTTAATTGTAAAATATATAATAATATCAGTAAAAAGGAAATACATGTCATACAGAATTTTGGCAAAGACAACGTTGTTATACTTAAACCCCTGGATAAGAAAGTTTCCATTGTTACAATGAATTATGAAAAATAAAAAGGGTGATTATTCCAGAATTAAATCACAATTTTTACCTGAAATTAAATGTGGATCCACTTTTCATTAGAAGAGACTGGTTCTGTAGTGAATTTTTAATTGATGTTGAAACTTTAAAGTTTTTAAGAAATGTCTAAGGTTGGGTTTTGTCACTTGAAGCTTTCCATAATTAAATCAACAAGAATAAAGGCTAGGATAACATCAGAAATAAGTATAGACAATCATGTCCATATTTTTATATATTTCTCTATATTTGCCAACAAAAATCATTAATTTTCTTATTAGAAAAAAATACAGACAAACATACGTTATCTGAAAGAGAAAAGTATAGGACATGCCTGGGCAAGATAACAATATGTTTTCTTTTTAATATTGTTGATGAAACTTTTGGTTTTTTAAATGTAATGAGAATTAGCAAAATTCCATTTAAAGAAAAGATATCAGAGAAAGATGTAATATTTATTAAAAGTTTGCATATGAAGGTTAAGAGTTCTATTTGTGGATTCTAGAGTTGCCAGAAAGACATAAACTAGTACTAAAGATTGTGATTACAGTCCAAAAAGGAGTGATGGTAGGAAGAAGGAGACTACTTAAAATTCAGAGAGGGAAGTTACAAGCAGGTGACCTACACAAGTGGCTGCAACGCAGTCTGCAGATTGATGCTGATGTCTTGAAAGAGAATTAGGCCACAGCTTCAAAGGATGAGATAGATGAAGTCAGTGATGATGGCACATAACAGCAGGAAACTGAAGGTATGAGGTCTTAATGGGTTTCAATTTTAGGGTTATTTTATATGCAAGAAAAGGGGTAGAGATTATTTTATCCTATCCAATGAAATAGGCTTTTAAAACACTATATGTTAAAAAACAGTTCCTGGAGAACTGGTTCTTCTAAATAAATTAGGCTGAAGGAGAAGAGAAATACTAGTTTTTAAAGTCTCAGGTTCTAAGTGAATTTTATCCAGAGATCAGAATGAAAGTTGGGGCTAGGAGAGGATTTTCTATGAAATATCTATCTGTAATTACACTGAAACTTTAATGACAGCATTCTAGTTGTCTATTTGAATCTTCTATTAACTGGTTAAGAAAAAATTACTGTTCAAAGCACTGTATACAACCATTCCACAAGAGTAAATTTCACCTTTGTGCAATGGTATGTTACAAATATCAGGAACACATTAATCTTCCTAAACAGGGAAAACATAGAGTTTAGTTGGTATGTTATCTAAAACACCTCTGATGTTCAGTTTCCTAGAGGTGAAGTTTATCTTTTTTTGTAGCATAGAAAGCCTATCAAGCACAAGCTGACACTACTCAGTCAATTTGGTTAAAAGTTGCTTAGCAGGCTGCATGCGGTCAATCATATGTTCAAATTCCTTTTTCATGATGTGTCAGCAGTGAGAGAGAACATCAGTTATATGAAACCATAAATTACTCAACACAAAAGAACTGTTAGGATCATGTTTGGCAGAGCACATGCCTCTATTTGAGAGTCTGAATTGTCCTGTTGGCCACGAGTACTCTGCAATAGCCTAGAGTGAGAGCCATATTTTAGCTGTATTTGGTTAAATCCAGGTTTTAACAGAAGATTGTGCTGTCCATTTTTTTTCAGGAGGTCATTCTATTAATAACTCACATTCTATATGAACTAAACACAAATTTGGATACACAGACAAGACGAAATCAACAAGTTACAGTAAAGGGAGGCTTATAATCGCTATGTATTTGATCAAATAAAAGCAGCAGAATTTGTATTCTACTTTGAAGAATTATTTCAATTTAAAACTAAAACACAGTAGTAATCATATACAAAGTACATTCAGTTTAAGATGGTTGGGTTGAGTGAATTTATTTATTTTTTACTTCCAAAAGCAACTTTGTCACTAGTTTTCTATGGATGATTTCATTTAATTAGCCCATTGCTGTTGACTAAGATTTGTTCTAAGATTGGTGAAATCTTTCAGTTCATACATTTCAATCCCACCAGCAGCATTATTGTTTCAACACTGCAGGAAGAATATAAACATCTGTAATTCACTTTTTCTTCCATCTTCTTTCTTATTCTGTCTGTGAATAGCTTTCTCTTTCATTTGTAACTCTTTAGTTATGGTTGTCCCCTTTATACACATTAACAGTTTTATCTTTATGATGAGATATTTTAATTAAAATTATTGAAAATTTAATTCAGTGGAGGAGAAGAACTCCCACATCAGGCAAGACAGTCTCTTTCTGTCACAAGTGAGCAGGTTAAGACTGCGTAAATCAGGTTACAGAAGTTATGTATTTGTACCACTGAGCACATGATGGATTTAAAATACTACCAAATATGAAAACTTCCTTTTTTTAACTATGAAAATAGCTCTCCCCAAGAGGTAAATCAGTGGAAATAGGGAGGTGTGGTTATTTGTGGGTTTGTTTTCCTTACGTCTTAATATAATCTGGTTTATTCTAGGTCTTCAATTTTAGCAATTCAAACAATTTGGCATCAGAAAAAATAGCTTCTCAAGAAAACTCTTCATTTCAGTGAAGAATACATTTAATAACTTTACTAGTACTCAGTACCTTTACAGTGGGACAAATCTGAGTATTGAAAGGGTCTGTAGTCCATGAGAGAAAAGCATAATAAAGTGAAAGTCAGGCAAATTCACATAGGGGCAAACTTTTAATTGAGTTGCTAATTTAGCATTTACCCAAATTGTGGGCAATTATATATCTCTTGACACCTTTAATTTATGAATGGATGTCCTTTTTTGGAAGTGCTTTAGTTATGTTATGCATAAGTCAGTGAGTTTAATACAGAAATAAAGGCATATAATTCTACAGTTTATGTTAATCAGAAAGTCAAATTAGATAACCCAATTGTGTCTTCTAAGAATTAAATGCTGGTTGACTATATAAATCTATTTATCATCCCATTAAATCAAATGGTTAGCACTTCTGCTGAAGTGTTATCTTCTTCAAAAGAAAAAAAATGTCACCAAATTCTGCTCTGTGGTGTAGTGATAAACTTGGTGTAGATGACAAAATAATGTGCACCAAAGCTACAGTAAAATACCTGGTTTTCAAGAATTTATAGAATCATAGAATCATAGAATCATTTAGGTTGGAAAAGACCTCTAAGATCATCGAGTCCAACCGTCAACCCAACACCACCATGCCCACTAACCTATGTTCTTAAGCGCCTCATCTACACGTCTTTTAAATACTTCCAGGGATGGTGACTCAACCACTGCCCTGGGCAGCCTGTTCCAAGGCCTGACCACTCTTTCAGTAAAGAAATTTCTCCTAATGTCCAGTCTAAACCTCCCTTGGCGTAATTTGAGGCCATTTCCTCTCGTCCTATTGCTAGTTACTTGGGAGAAAAGACCAACACCCACCTTGTTACGACCTCCTTTCACGTAATCGTAGAGCGTGATGAGGTCTCCCCTCAGCCTCCTCTTCTCCAGGCTAAACAGTCCCAGTTCCCTCAGCCGCTCCCCATCAGACTTGTGCTCCAGGCCCTTCACCAGCTTCGTTGACCCTCTCTGGACACGCTCCAGCACCTCAATGTTCTTCTTGTAGTGAGGGGCCCAAAACTGAACACAGGATTCGAGGTGCGGCCTCACCAGTGCCGAGTATAGGGGGACAATCACCTCCCTGCTCCTGCTGACCACACTATTTCTGATACAGGCCAGGATGCTGTTGGCCTTCTTGGCCACCTGGGCACACTGCCAGCTCATGTTCAGTTGGCTGTCAACCAACACCCCCAGGTCCTTTTCCTCCAGGCAGTTTTCCAGCCACTCTTCCCCAAACCTGTAGTGTTGCATGGGGTTGTTGTGGTCGAAGTGCAGGACCCAGCACTTGGCCTTGTTGAACCTCATACAGTTGGCCTCAGCCCATCGATCCAGCCTGTCCAGGTCCCTCTGCAGAGCCCTCCTACCCTCCAGCAGATCAACACTCCCACCCAACTTGGTGTTGTTTTCAAACTTACTGAGGGAGCACTCAATCCCCTCGTCCAGATCATTGATAAAGGTATTGAACAAGACTGGCCCCAAAACTGAGCCCTGGGGAACACCGCTCGTGACCAGACACCAACTGGATTTATCTCCATTCACCACAACTCTCTGGGCTCGACAGCCCAGCCTGTTTTTTACCCAGCAAAGAGTGTACCTGTCTAAGCCGTGAACTGCCAGCCTCTCTAGGAGAATGCCGTGGGAGACAGTGTCAAAGGCTTTACTGAAGTCCAGGTAGACCACATCCACAGCCTTTCCCTCATCCACTAGGCGGGTCACCTGCTCATGGAAAGAGATCAGGATGGTCAAGCAGGACCTGCCTTCCATGAACCTGTGCTGGCTGGGCCTGATCCCCTGGTTGTCCCGCACATGGCTTGTGAGCACCCTCAAGATGAACTGCTCCATAATCTTCCCCGGCACCGAGGTCAGGCTGACCGGCCTGTAGTTCCCTGGATCCTCCTTCCGGCCCTTCTTGTAGATGGGTGTCACACCGGATAGCCTTAAGTCATCTGGGACCTCCCCTGTTAACCAGGACTGCTGGTAAATGATGGAGAGTGGCTTGGCAAGCTCCTCCGCCAGCTCCCTCAGTATGCTTGGGTGGATCTCATCCGGCCCCATAGACTTGTGAACATCCAGGTGGCGTAGCAGGTCATTAACTGCTTCCTGTTGGATTATGGGGGGTTTATCCTGCTCACCGTCCCTGTCTTCCAGCTCAGGGGGCTGAGTACCCTCAGGATAACTGCTCTGACTATTAAAGACTGAGGCAAAGAAGGCGTTGAGTACCTCAGCCTTACCGTTGTCCTCGGTGACAATGTTCCCCCCCGCATCCAATAAAGGATGGAGATTCTCCTTGGCTCTCCTTTTGTCATTAATATACTTGTAAACCTTTTTTTCTTGTCTCTCACGACAGTGGCCAGGTTGAGTTCTAGCTGGGCTTTTGCCTTTCTAGTTTCTTCTCTGCACGACCTAATGAGATCCCTGTACTCTTCTTGAGTTCCCTGTCCCTTCTTGCAAAAGTGGTAAACTCTCCTTTTTTTCTTGAGTCCCAGCAAAAGCTCCCCGTTCAGCCAGACCGGTCGTTTTCCTCGCCTGTTCTTCTTACGGCACATGGGGACAGCCTGCTCCTGTGCCTTTAAGACTTCCTTCTTGAAGAACGTCCAGCCTTCCTGGACCCCTTTGCCCTTCAGGACTGTCTCCCAAAGGACCCTCTCGACCAGTGTCCTGAGCAGGCCAAAGTCCGTCCTCTGGAAGTCCATGGTAGCGGTTTTGCTGGCCCCCCTCCTTACTTCACTAAGTATTGAGTATTCTTTCATTTCATGGTTACTAAGCCCAAGCTGGCCTCCGACCACCACATCTCCCACCAGTCCTTCTCTGTTTGTGAACAGCAGGTCAAGCGAGGAACCTCCCCTAGTAGGCTCACTTACCAGCTGCATCAGGAAGTTATCTTCCGCATACTCCAGGAATCTCCTCAACTGTTTCCTCTCTGCCGTGTTGTATTTCCAGCAGACATCTGGAAAGTTGAAGTCCCCCACGAGAACAAGGGCTAGCAACTGTGAGACGACTTCTCTTGTAGAACATTTCGTCTGCCTCCTCATCCTGGTTAGGTGGTCTATAACAGACTCCCAGCAGGATATCTGCCTTGTTGGCCTTCCCCCTCATCCTTACCCACAAGCACTCGACCTCATCATCACTATCATTGAGCTCTAGACAGTCAAAGTACTCCCTAACATACAAGGCTACCCCACTGCCTCTCCTTCCTCGCCTGTCCCTTCTGAAGAGCTTATAGCCATCCATTGCAACACTCCAGTCGTGAGACTCATCCCACCATGTTTCCATGATGGCGACTAAGTCATAGCTACCCCTCTGCACAATGGCTTCCAGCTCCTCCTGTTTGCCGCCCATGCTGCGTGCATTGGTGTAGATGCACTTGAGCTGGGCTGCCGATTTCTCCCCCAACATTGGCGTGCCACCCCTAGGCTCTTCTCTAATGAGCCTGGGTTTATCCCCTTCCCCCTTCAAACCTAGCTGAAAGCCCTCTCGATGAGCCCCGCCAACTCATACACGAGAATCCTTTTCCCCCTGTGAGACAGCTGAACTCCGTCCGTCGCCAGCAGGACCGGTGCTGTGTAAACCTCCCTGTGGTCAAAGAAGCCAAAATTCTGCCGATGGCACCAGCCCCTGAGCCACGTGTTGATCCGATGAGTTTTCCTGTTCCCTTCAGTATTCCTCCTGCCACTAAAGGGATCGAGGAAAACACTACCTGTGCCCCTGATCCTTCCATCAATCGTCCCAGTGCCCTGAAGTCCCTTTTGATCTCTTCGGGACTTCTCTCTGCAACGTCCTCACTGCCAGCTTGTATAACCAATAGCAGGTAGTAATCGGAGGGCTGTACCAGACTAGGGAGTTTCCTAGTAATGTCCTTAACCTGGGCCCCAGGGAGGCAGCAGACTTCCCTGTGGGATGGGTCTGGCCGGCATATTGGGCCCTCCGTCCCCCTCAGAAGGGAATCACATTTCTGATAGCATAGGTAAAACTACTCATGAGTGTGAGGAGAGCTGTTGTTTAACAAAATAGTAAACCAATGGCTATAAACATTATGATAATGGATACTCTAGAAGCATGGTGAAAAAGCCAGAATGTACAGAAAGAAAGAAAGAAAGAAAGAGAGAGAAAAATGAGATGGATTACCTGAACAGTGAATCTTAAAAATAAGCTTTCCTGTAATTGGGAGAAAATTTAAGTATTCCATCTTGACCATCAGGCTATCTTATCCAGCTTTTCATTATTCAGACAAAGTATTGTCACCAAAATGAATTCATCAATGTAACAGAGATAAATGATCCAACATGGAACAGACAGAACTATCTTCCTGTTCTTATGAAGAAAATTGTCTCTTTGTACTATTATATCAGTGACAAAGATGTCTGGACTTTATAAGCATCTCATTCCATTTAGTCTGCCTTAAATATTAATGATACAATGATTTAACCTTTCTATACTAGGTTCAAGAAAAAGTTTAAAAGTACTAATAAGGAATAAGACTGTTTCAAGAATAAAATAATCAAATTACTTTAAAGATATGGCTAGTTCTTACCACCTTGAAAGAATTAATAATGTTAAACAAAAAGGAAGCGGGTCGAAAAGAAAGTGAAAAACACTGAGACTCCTTCTAATCTGTCTAATTGTTTCAAGACAAATTGCATAACTTTATGACATTCCTCAAAGAATGGTATATATGATATCTAAATTTTAATATCAAACACTAGTATCATTACTAGTCCTATAAATCTCTGGGGGAACAAAAAAATGTTTTCGAAACCAAATAAAAACCAACAAAAAGTAAGCTAAAGATAAAAGAAAGATTTATTGGGCCCATATTGCCAGCTTGTATCTAACAGTAGTGGAAAAGAAAACCTGAATTCTTAAGATGAAATTTTATTTAACATAAATATTTTAGATAATGAATTAACAGATTGCAACATATCAGAGTTAAACAGTGTCATGGTTTAACCTGGCAGGCAGCCAAATACCACGCAGCTGCTCGCTCATTTTCCTGCCCCCCAGAGGGACGGGGAGAGAGTCGGAAGGGTGAGAGTGAGAAAAACTCGTGGGCTGAGATAAAGACAGTTTAATAGAACAGAAAAGAGAAAATAATAATAATAATGATAGAATATACAAAATGAGGTGCACAATGCAATTGCTCACCACCTGCGCTGATCGATAACAAAGTAGCGATCGGTACTTCCTGGATCATGCCTACCATTCATATACTGAGCATACATCACATGGTATGGAATAATTGGCCAACTGGGCTGGCTGTCCTGATTATGTTCTCTCCCATCTTGTGTACCTAGCTCAGTCAGTAGGGCATGGGAGCTGTCCTTGGACTAAGAGCGTACTTAGCAACAACTGAAATCATCAGTGTGTTATCAACATTCTCCTCATACTAAATCCAAAACACAGCACTAGGAAGAAATTTAACCCTATCCCAGCTGAAACCAGGACAAACAGTTACTTACAGTCTTTTCTACATTATTTCTCTCACCATTGCCTCTGAATTTGAAACTACACTTACAACAGAAAACTAAAGCATATTAGCATTTTAAATGAAGTAGACATAGTTTCAAATGCCGGATGATAAAGGCAGTTACATGATTATTTTGCAAGCCAGAATCAAAAGTACTAACAGACAAATTTCATGAATTACTCAGCTCCAAGACTCTACATAAGGAATTCGTTTGGTTTCCTTTCAATAAGCTTAAGTATGAATGGCATACTAAATCTACATCGGGACAGAGACAAACTCCTTATTTCACACTGTACACTTACCTCTTGTATTGTCCTTAGATATTAACTGAGGACACATTGAAAACAAACAGATATATACATATTTGTAGAAGATAAATGAGCCCATGAAAACCAGAAGAATCTTTATTCAGCAGCTGATAACCAAAATCCCCATACCTTCTCCAGGATGGTGTCTAGACAGGTATTTTCCCTTTGACATTTTTACTGTCCAAAAAGTTTGTCTTATCACAAGTTATCACAAGTTTGTCTTATCACAAACACCATGTAACAGAGGCACAGCCATCGATAAAAGACAGACCAGAATGAATAATCTGTAGGACAATTTTATCAAGTGATGGAAACTGTTGAAAGAGTACTTTGTATTAGCTGATGTTTGATTGTTGAAGAAAATATAGGAATGGATTCAAAGTAAAACTGCTTAACAGCTGGTTACACATTAAGATCTTCACTAAGTGAGTTCCCCTCTTGCCACACCATAAGGTGAAACAGAAGAGGCATCCCATCTCCCACTCCTTTCAATCCTAACATCTCTGAAAAAAAAAAGCACTGGGAGTACAATGTTCCAAGAGCAATAAACAAAATATATTTGGGAGGACCATTCAACATAGGGTTATGTTTAACCACATCATGAAATCCAGAGTCTACTAAAGGATTTAATTAAATATAATTCAACAAACTCAGATAATGCAATACTGTGTAACGAACAGAGTATCAGGTAGCAGTTATTTTGCAGGAGGAAAACTTACTGCTATTGTTATAGCACCCAGAATTGCCAGTCATGAGTCATCCTGGGAACTATTCCAATAGCAACATTAGTAGACGTCCTAGTCAAATTTTTAAGAGCTTCCCTGAAAATATATGTAGGTCAGAACCCAGAGGTGACATACAAAATATCTAATAAATTTCTATGTTTTTATAAATGAAAGGGAATTACTGAAGAAGCTAATTAAAGAAAAAGAGATTGGTGTTGCAGTAAAATATTTTCTTAGGGGAAAGTAATGGGTTTATGTATTAATTGCATCTATGCTGCAAAGAATACTTGTCACAATTCCTAACAGAAGCTTTTAATTAGTCTTTCAGCTCAGTAAGACTTCTCCTGTTAATGGATGATGTGTCCCTCTTATTTAAGAAATTAGATTGTGTCCCAACTTTAACGTATAAAATTCTTCTCACTAAAATACTGACAGAAAACATGTAAGTGGTGATATGCTATCAATCTAAAAGGAGTGACTCAGTTAAGAGGGGGCCTTGACCCCAAACATCAGAACTGAGAACATCTTTCTGAATGAGCAAGTGGAAAAGGAATGTACGGAAGAAAATGACAGAAATAAATTTGGAGGGTTAAGTAAAAATTAAATAATTATTTAGAAAATTAGGCCAGAAACATCAATATTGGATCGGAGAATACTTGAGAACTCAGAAATAAATCACTTACAAGCATGCAAAGAAAAAATTAATCATAAGCTGTGCAAAGAGAATTCCACTGACATCAATTTATTTGTTGTGTAGTCAGAGATAGAGAGTATAGTCAGATTCCTGCTTCTTCTTTTTTTTTTTTTTTTCCCCCAGTTAACAGTGATATGTAGGGTTGAGGTGAACAAGACAGCTATCAACTGAAAGATTCTGCTCCCCAGCCATGGATAAAGCTGAAATCAGATGCTGAAGACAAAAAAAGCTAAACGTAGATATGTACAGTAACCAAGGTTTTAGAGTATACTGTAAGATAGATAGCCATTTCTTTCCCAAATCCCAAGATGCAAAGAAAAACTCAGATGAAGAACAGTCATGGAAGATTTGAAAAAAATGTCATTAAAATGTTTGTCTCACCATAGACAGAAAGGAGAGAAAGACAGATGCAATAAGATTTAATCTACTCATAAGATCAAGAATAGATAAAGCTAATAAATGGGCACAGACACAACTAATGTGAAAGATTGATTAAATATGCCACATTCAGCTATGGCAAATTCCACAAAGCTTTTTTTATTTCTCTTACACTTTCGTAACACATAAGGAACTTCTTCACAAAGGCATTTGCTAAGTAAAGGCTTATGGGTGGGATCCAGTTTGCATAACAAGGTGTCCACACAAAAAACTAGTTATCTAAGCTCTCATTAGTCAGTGGAGAATTCAATATAATTAGCAGGGTGTAGAGAGCTATTCAGCTTAACCTAGAACACAAGTTTTGGGTCAGTGAATACCTGATGAGAGAAGTGAAAAGCTTTGAGTTAACATTACCTGAAAACCTGAATTGTAGTTTTTATAATAGCTACATTCAAAACTAGGAAGTGATTTGATTTGGGATTTTGGGGTGAGGAGACTCATAAGCCATTTGTTTCTGATCCAGCAATGAAGGAGAACTACTAAATGTCTTTAAATTTAAATTTTTATTCAGACATAACTTTTGGTCATCTGACCAAATATGGGCTTACTCTTTACATATATTTACATTTGAGCTAATCCTTTGCAGACAATGGACAGAAAGTGATAATGCCATTTTTGATTGTTTTCATCTTAAAGTACATGTTCACATCTGACAAATGGATACATATCTACTTTTCCTTGATAGCAATAAAAGAAGTCTGAGGTATTGACTATTTTAAATCAAAATGCTTATGGTATAGAACTATGTTATCATTAACAAGAACCCTGAGAAACCCTGAAACACATTAAAAAATGAAAGACATAATGGAATGGGATGTTCTGATTTGTCAATTCATAATTTCAGGTGCAGCTGCTATATTATTTTGTTAGTCTTTGAGTTAAAGCTGCTAGCTCTTCAGCTACCTCATCTTTTAAATATTTATTTATATTTTTTTAGCAAAATTATATTTACTTGCTTAATCACTCAGATTTTCACTCTACATACATTACAATGTACTGAAAAGAAGGACTGATAAGAAACTTCCTCAAGAGTGAAAAAAAGGAAGAAAATAAGTGCTAAAATATTTTCTCTAAGGGAAAATAAAACTAATCATAATTTTTGCAGGGTTTTTTTTTTGTTCTTAATAGAGAGCACAGATGTAACATATGGTATTAACAAGAATGATTTTTGGAAATTTTGTGACAAAATAGCCATAAAATAAATTTCAAAATTCAAATACAAAAATACTCATGAAAATTTGTAGCATTAAATTGAATTTTGTACCAAGTGCCTCTTGAGAAAGAATACTGCCTTTTCATAAGAAGCCATTAAAAGAATAGGTATGTTAAAATTCCTCCAAGAAAATAGGTCAAGGTTTTCCATAATTTAGTCTTCCTTCCCTGCACATTAGGTGTCACATTTCTGTTGAACTAAGTGGTAGAGAAAAGTACTTCAGAATGAAAAAAGGTGCAGAAAAACTGGTACTTTCTTCCCTCATAAATTAGGTTTGGTTTTCAAAGAAGTATCATTATGTCTTAGCTTACTTAACTTCCTACATAGCAACATTGATAATGTACTTTTCTAGGTGTTCTATAAATCCACAGATGCCATAATAGATACAAAAGCAGTTACAACCGTCTTTACAACCATGGTGCCAACACTGGGACTTGAAAGTGCTTCTCTGGCTGTTTAGTAATGCAGAGTTGGAGATAGCAAAACAAAACAAAACAAAAAAACCAATTAACATTACATTCAACCATTATTTTAAAGTTATTTCCTGATGGAAAAGAAATTAGGTTAAAACCATAGAGTAACTTAGGCAGGAAGGGACCTCTAGAAGTTGTGTGGTTCAATCCTTCCCTGGAAGCAGGGCCAAGCCAGAGCAGGCTGTTCAAGGCCTCGTCCAGCTCAGTTTTGGAGGATGGAGCTTCACAGCCTCTGCAGGCAAGCTATTCCAGTGTTTGATTATCATCACAGTGAAAAAAATCCAGTTAAATACTATAAATTTCCAGTTTTGCAACTTGTGCCTCTTGATTCTCATCTAATTACACACCTCTGAAAAGAGTTTGGCTCCATCTGTGTTGTCAGACAGCTTTACAATTTCCTCCCAAATCTGTGTCTGTTCCAGTATGAGTAAGACCTGCTCCGTTAGCATCTCTTCACAGAGCAAGTGCTCCAGCCTCCAACTGTCTTGGTGGCTTCTGCTAAAGTTGCTCCAATATGTCAATGTCTGTTTTGTACTGGAACAGCCCAAAACTGCAAATAACAAACTGCCATGTTAACTGTTGAGTCCTAGTGGTCCAGCCTGTCAATACATCTTTATGGTCTTCCAAATAACTTTTAAACCAAATGGTCATGTAAAACTAAATGTGAAAAAATAACCTTTACAGATACTACATTCTCTGAGGTTTTGGAAAAGTTCAATTTTTTTGTTCTGTTTTGTTTGTGAAAATGGCTGGCCAGATAACAAATAGAAGCTCCACTCTTTACACAGTGGAGGAAAGGTTACAGCATATTCCTACCTGTCATCAGAAAGTACACATAGGATAATGATTTTAGAATCATAGAATCATTTAGGTTGGAAAAGACCTCTAAGATCATCAAGTCCAACCGTCAACCCAACACCACCATGCCCACTAACCCATGTTCTTAAGCGCCTCATCTACACGTCTTTTAAATACTTCCAGGGATGGTGACTCAACCACTGCCCTGGGCAGCCTGTTCCAAGGCCTGACCACTCTTTCAGTAAAGAAATTTCTCCTAATGTCCAGTCTAAACCTCCCTTGGCGTAATTTGAGGCCATTTCCTCTCGTCCTATTGCTAGTTACTTGGGAGAAGAGACCAACACCCACCTTGTTACGACCTCCTTTCACGTAGTCGTAGAGCGCGATGAGATCTGCCCTCAGCCTCCTCTTCTCCAGGCTAAACAGTCCCAGTTCCCTCAGCCGCTCCCCATCAGACTTGTGCTCCAGGCCCTTCACCAGCTTCGTTGACCCTCTCTGGACACGCTCCAGCACCTCAATGTTCTTCTTGTAGTGAGGGGCCCAAAACTGAACACAGGATTCGAGGTGCGGCCTCACCAGTGCCGAGTATAGGGGGACAATCACCTCCCTGCTCCTGCTGACCACACTATTTCTGATACAGGCCAGGATGCTGTTGGCCTTCTTGGCCACCTGGGCACACTGCCAGCTCATGTTCAGTTGGCTGTCAACCAACACCCCCAGGTCCTTTTCCTCCAGGCAGTTTTCCAGCCACTCTTCCCCAAACCTGTAGTGTTGCATGGGGTTGTTGTGGTCGAAGTGCAGGACCCAGCACTTGGCCTTGTTGAACCTCATACAGTTGGCCTCAGCCCATCGATCCAGCCTGTCCAGGTCCCTCTGCAGAGCCTTCCTACCCTCCAGCAGATCAACACTCCCACCCAACTTGGTGTTGTTTTCAAACTTACTGAGGGAGCACTCAATCCCCTCATCCAAATCATTGATAAAGGTATTGAACAAGACTGGCCCCAAAACTGAGCCCTGGGGAACACCGCTCGTGACCAGCCGCCAACTGGATTTATCTCCATTCACCACAACTCTCTGGGCTCGACAGCCCAGCCTGTTTTTTGGCTGTCCAGCCAGTACCATTTTGAGGTACATACCTAAATATTTTTACAATTAAAGCTAAAATTTCTCTACAAATGAACCTGAGAGCATACACTGGGAGGGACCATCTGCACCACTGTATCTAGTGTCCTACTATTGCTACTATTGGAAGTAGATAAACACTCTCATATAACTCTAATGTTCCCACTTGAAATAATTATGTTTTCCTGCCCTGTCTTTTTGTAAAATTTTTTTATAAGGCTGCAGCCTGTGGAGGACCCACATCAGAGCAGGGTCCTGGCAGGACCTGTGACCCTGTAGGGGACCCATGCTGGAGCAGTCTGTTCCTGAAGGACTGCACCCCGTGGAAAGGACCCACACTGAGCAGTTTGTGAAGAACTGCAGCCTTAGGGAAGGACTCAAGTCAGAGAAGTTTGTGGAGGACTGCCTTTGTGGGAGGGACCCCACGCTGGAGCAGGAAAAGAGTGTGAGGAGGAAGGAGCGGTAGACACAAAGCATTATGAACCGACTGCAATCCCCATTCCCCATCCCCCTGTGCTGCTTGAGGGGAGGAGGTAGAAGAGTCAGGATTGAAGTTGAGCCTGGGAATAAGTGAAGGGTGGGGAGGTGTTTTTAGTTTTGTTCTTATTTCTCATTATCCTACTGTGTTTAATTGGCAATAAATTAAATTAATTTCTCTAAGTCAAGTCTGTTTTACCCATGATGGTAACTGGTAAGTGATCTCCCTGTCCTTATCTTGACCCATTGGCTTTTTGTTGTATTTTCTCCCCCTGTCCTGTTGATGGAGGGGGAGTGCTAGAGTGGCTTGATGGGCACCTGGTTGCCATCCGAGGTCAACCTACGACACTCTTTCAGAATCTTTTTTTTCTGAAGGTAGAAGCCATCTTATAAACTCCAGTTAACTTTTTCCTTCTTTGTATCAACTTGAAAATGGATAGATATGCTATGAGGATACCAGAGTTCAAAACTGCAAGGAAGAGGAAGTACTCTGCAGTCAGACTGAGCTGTTGACACATGGTTCTCAATATGAGAACAAATGTAGGAATCAGTAAGCTTCCTGGAGCAATGCCCAGATTTAATATTCAGTGAGGATTTATTTGATCTTTGCAAATCATACTGAAGGATCTGTAAAGTTATATACACAAATTCAAGGGTTACTTTTGAAAACATAAGCATTTATTCGGTGTAAAGCTACATTTTCTATACTGATAAACCTTTTCAGATGCAGATAATGACATTTGATGCTTAAGGGAATTTACTGATCAGTACAGGGATCAGAAATAAATTATTTTTCTTTCAAACACAGGACTGTACAAATAGATCTAGATATGAAGAAAAAATGAGTTCTGTGATTTGTTTTCCCAGGCAGTTACAATAATCGCCTGGTGATTTAAAAACACAAAAATAAAACCCAACAACCATAAATGAATTCATTTAATGAGAAATAAATAAAACATTTGTACAAAAGTATTGTATCTAGCAATGTAGCCATATCTGTCAATTTTGTAATTGAATCATAACACTTCATTATGGAACAATTCCCCAAATCTCACCTTTAAATATTTACATTATGGCATAGGTCCTGCTATACAGTGAAGAAATGATAGAAAAGAACATTCTGCTAATAAAACAATTCAATAACAATGGGGCTGTGAGTACTAGAACTTGTCCTGATCCTTTTTTTTTTTTTTTCTTTTGGAACAGGGTGCCTGAGAAAAGATCAGAAAGAATATTCAATAGGTGAAAGCATTTGGTAAGCTGGCCTCATGAAGACATAGGCTATCCACAAACAAGTTGCCAACTAGGGATCCAAACTACAGTGATATCAGTGAAAAAAATCTGACTTCAGTTCATTGTTTTAATGTGCTTTGCTTTAGATCTATTAAGAAAAACAGAGAACGGAATAATTCTTGAACTAATTACCAGCTGGCACCCTTTTCAGAAAAACAATTTGGCAAAATTTGCTTCTAACAACTGTATTAGTAGGATCAGAATCACTGGTCAGGAAAGTAGTTTGCAATAAATAATCCAGCCAGCCTTGTATCTTAGTATTTTCATAGATGCATACTCCCTACTGAGAATTAGTTTCACATTGCATGCAGAACTGAAAGTACTAGGTACTGGTGAGATGTAATCATAATGTACCAGGAAAACGGAAAGTACAGACAAAAATACTAACTATTCCTGGCATTACTAAGAGTAATTTTCAGGTAATGACTAGGGGGGAATAATATAGCAAACAAGTACAAATATTATTTTAATATTATATTTATTTGTTATTCTGTATAGTCTGTATTCTGTGTATTCAAGTAGCTAAAATGGGTAAAACAGACATTTATTTCACTTCCTTTTGCTTATTAGTACAAGATGGACATCTTTCCCTTTTTGTTTGAAGGTAAAGGTGAGAAAATTTTTCTCCCATCCTGTGTGGAAAAATGAGATATCATATGTATGGATTATAGTATCAAATGATAGCATACTAAAGGAAAAGTATTTCATATGTATGTGCATTTGGAATTTAATGTGCATTTTTAATCTTTTGATTGGAGATATGAAGTTTGGTCTTCAGGGTACACCAATTCAACACAATAAAGGAAGAACTAAGAAAAAGGAATTTGCAGTTCTTGATACCATGACTTAACTTTAACAATAAACAAAAGTGTACTCCTTCCTTGAGCATTGTATAGACGAGGGTATCAACATGCATAAGAAGAGAGCTCTCTTCCACAGTCTGGGAGCTGGAAATAGTTCAGATTCTCTCAGGAACTGAACCCAGGCATCTCATTTTTCAGGCTACTATTCTAATAGACATATAAGGGATTAAAAATCTAGCAAAGCCCTCATTTAAACCATCTCTTTGCCTGGTTCTCTTTTCTCATTACTTCTTCCATTCTTTCTCTTAAAAAAAACTCTCTCCCCAAATGTCATCCATTTCACTGTTTCTCTTCTTCATAGCTTATTACAACTAACATGAGCATCAAACACACATATTTATATCTATGTTATATCTCTATTTCAGAATTGCTTTCTGAAAATATAGATCTTCCAAACTGAAATCTGGCTTGCTTTTCTGACATTTCTGAGTAAATATTTTGCCATCAGATGAGTTTTGACATAACTAAACAAGAGATGCTGTTCTTTCTCTCAAGAATGCTTCCTTCTTTTTCTCCTCACTATAGGGGCCAAGACTCCTAACTATTCGATTTGAACCTCTGTGTTGATTTTCTTATCCAGGTTAACTAGGTTTATGTAACAAACTCTGATATTAATTTCTCCACGAAAACGGAAAGAAGCAGGCTCTACAGTACATGCATTTTGATAAAACTCTAATCTAGATGGGCATCATTTAACATCAGACTTTGCTCAGGGTCCCGTTTGAAGTAATTCTTTTTCCTGGTCATGTGATAGAGAGGGCTGACTGAAGTCTTTTCGCATATCTCGCAGCTCACCCAGGGATAGGGATCGGATGGTTACCATCTCATTTATGGGTTCTGTCTCTTCCTCCTCCTGTTCTCGTGATGGCCCTGGTTCATTTTCATCCCTTACTAAATGAGCTGATTTTCTTGTGCATTTTCTTTTTTGTATAGGGGCAACTGATACCTGCATGGGTTGGTTCCCTGTTGCAGGGGGTGGAGTAGCTGCCGTGCCTGCCGTGGGGGGTGGGGTGGCCGCAGGGCCTGTTGCTTTGTCATCAGCTGCAGAGACGTTTCCTTCCCCTTGGGGGTTCTGAGTGGTGTTAAACAGGGCTTGATAGGTGTGGGCCAGACCCCAGCACATTGTAGTGATTTGTGTCTCCCTAGAATGGCCAGGGTGACAGCAAACTTTTTCCAAATATTCTACTAATTTTTCAGGATTCTGCACTTGTTCGGGGGTGAAGTTCCAGAACACTGGGGGTGCCCATGATCCTAGGCATTTGCCCATGCTATCCCACTCACCCTGCCACTCATAACTATCGAGCCTTGGGGCAGATCTCTGGATGACATTCTTAAATTCTTTACTAACCTTGGATAAAACCAAAACAATATTCCCAAAGAGCACCAATAGATGTATCTTAACTACCCAGGGATGTTCAAGGTACTGACAAGTTATTTTAACGAAGGAGACGACATCATAGAGGAAGGTAGTGAGGGTGCCATTCTTTATTTCCTCCATAAAAAATCTCTCAGAGAAAAAGGTGTAATTGCTAATGGTCTCCATGAGGTGGTACTCGAAATACAGTAATGGCTTCATTACAAATCCCAAATACCAAATAACCCCCAATGCCAGCGTTTTAGTAACAAATCTCCCAGGCAAAACATCATTACTCACTGCAGAGCACAGCAGACTACAAAACCCAACTCCAATCTTTAACAGGTCAGTAAAAACAGGAGCATGGTGCAGAAGAAATTAATATGTTAACAGATATAAATTCCTTAATATGCTCTAAATAATCTGTGGTTATCTCAACCCTTCGCTGCCCCACGTTGGGCACCAAAAAGGACTGTTGTGGTTTAAACCTAGCCAGCAAATAAACCCCACACAGCTGCTCACTCACCCCCCACTCCGGTTGGATGGGAGAGAGAATTGGGAGGGCACAAGTAGGAAAGCTCCTGGGTCGAGATAAGAACAGTTTAATAATTGAAATAAAACAAAGTAGAACAGTAATAATAACAATGAGAACAACAACAATAACAGAATATACAAAGCAGGCGATGCACAATGCAACTGCTCACCGACTGCCGACCACGTGTCACGAATGGGGGGCGATCCCCCCCTCCCCCCCATTTTTTATACTGAGCATGATGTCACATGGTATAGAATACCCCACTGGCCAGCTGGGTCAACCACCCCGGCTGTGCTCCACCCTCGCCCCAGCTTGCCCTGCACGTGGCTGGGCATAGGAGGCCAAAAAAAGAAACCAAAAGTCTCCCCGGTGCAAGCACCCTCAGCAACAACTAAACCATTAATGGGCCATCAACGCTCCTCTCATACCAAACCCAAAACACAGGACACCCTCCAAGCTACTGGGAAGAAAGTTAACTCTGTCCCAGTCAGAACCAGGACACAAGGTCCTTCAACACTTATCTTCCTCTCACAAACCCACACTCTCTAAATACATTGACCTTTAAGATGTCACCTCTTGCCTCCAATCCTTTAGTGATGCCAGCCTTCATCATCCACCTGTTATAGTGGATGCACTGGGACCACTTACTACGCTGCTGAACAGGACAGTTTGACTGTTTAACTGTTTACCTGTTAGTGTCTTGTCTGTGTTTGTATCCATCTGTCATTTCTTCTTTTCTTAGACAATAAACTCTATGGGGAAGGGACTATCTTTTGTATTTACTTTAGTTCAGCAATTCTGATTTTTGTTATTTCTAGTAGAATGGTATAAGCTCTGCATTGGCAGTACAGATTTTCAGGATGTGCCTTGGCGTGAGCAGGTTTCAGCTTGCTTTAACAATTTGCTGGTGTCCAAGTGACTTTTGCTTTCCCTGCTTTACATTCAGCTCCAGAACACCATTGTTACACTCAAAAGCTTGTGATGTGCAAAAGTGAATGTGCCATACACATAGAGCTAAGAAATTATGGCTAGTCCAACTAATATTTTAACAGTTGAGTAGTCCAAATCGCCCAATTAAAACAGAAAAGCCTCAAGAATTCTACAGTTCACATTTTTATACAAAAACACCCACACACACTTGCTTGCCACCCCTTTCCCCGGTGTGGGCCTCAGTCTGCCATGGTCCCTGAGGCCTGAGCTGTCCCTCAGGAGGGTTTGAGAGGAGGATACGGGAGAGCAGGGAGAGCCCTCAGCAGCGCCGACCTTCACCCCAAGGGAGGAGCGTCCTAACCATGGTCAGGATTTCTTCCTCCTTTCCTCTGTCTGGAGCCCCTGTGCACTTATTTTCATACTATTTTAGCAACAGCCCCCTTCCTTCTCTTGGGCTGTTAAGAACAGAAATTTTATTTACTGTGCTATGCTAGTAGCCTGGTAGTGTTGGTATTAGCACTGTTAAAACTGATGGTAGTAGTAGTAGTAGTGGTAGTAGTAGTAGCAGTAACAGTAATAGTAGCCATCTTCTTATATCCTAGTAAATACTAATATCTTAACAGTAGACTTTGGTGTCTATTCATGACATTCAAAGCATAGTGTGAATCCACAAAGTTTATAGGACCATTCAGGATGAAAAAAATCCCATCAAACCCAAAATAAACAAACAAACAAACAATCAAACCCCAGTAATAATAGCTGTTATCTTAATCCTGTATTTGGTAAGAATAACGTAAAAGGAAGACCTCTGAATAAAATTGGAAGTGCTAAAAAATGTGTAGCAGTATTTCTTGAGTAGCTTTTGTTTGTTCTAGAGCAATATGCTTAAAACAGGATAAAAATACATCTAACTCATAAAATAATCCAGGTCCTCTTTCCTCAAATGGCATAATAATACTCCTTGAATATATAGAATGTTTTTCCTTGTCTTCAGAAAACTTTTATGTATTAGAATACTTATCATTATAGTTCACATTGTTAAAGTTTTCTGCCTCTTTTTCAACGTGTTGAGACAATATAGACTTAAAGTGTTGCATGTTGTACTGTCCTATCTTCATGATAAAATTATTCACCCTCTGTAGTGACTGATTGAAAACATAGAGTGCGTAAAAAGAAGGAAAAAAGACAAATCAATCAACAGAACATTCCACTTGTGAAGCTTTGTCTGTGGACTACTGATGGCTTGACTCATTAAGCTTGGTCTCAGATGTATTGCTGAAAGTTAACTTCTTACTCACAGACTTGTAGAATGAGACATTTATGCAAGCCTGACATCAGTTCAGCAGTCTGAAAAATTCAAGCCACTTTTAATATCTGTACTTAAGAAGGTTTGATTACTTTAGACATATATCTCAGCTGTACTAATAAAAAATAGAATACATACTAGGAAGATAAAAATATCTCTCTTACATACCAAAATAAGGAAAAACCCATAAAAATTTATTTTTTATCTATTTTATCCTGCTGTCATAGACGAAAAGAGCATAGCCCAGGCAATGAAAACATAAGATAGCAATGTATTTTTTCATTTTGACATATTTCCAGAGTACAAAAACAAAACTACTAAGCTTTACTGAATTCAAATCTTTCAAATTGCTTTAAGTATTTTATAATATATACTATGTTTCTTATTGCACTTCCTTGTTATACTGTGCACTTTACTTTCAATTTCTCTGAAAAAAGTTATTTATAAAATGTTATTTTGGGGTATTTTAAAGACATGCAGAAATATATTTATATATTTTAAAGGGCTTGAATTCAAAGTGTGAAAATCCTGTAATGATATGTACAGTCATTTTAGTTTTTTATATTATGCTGTGAAGTACAGGCTTGTCAAAAGTTGCAATTTATAAAGGTATAACAAGAAAATACATATGCTTCCTGTTTATCTGTTGGTGTTCCCTAACTTAAATAGTGGCCATCTTGGCATGACATCCAAGTGTGTGTGAGTATGATTTCTGGCAGTTAGGAATGTATAACAGCTGTTATATAAAATTATATGAAAATAAAAGTGTCACTATTCAAGAAGCAAAATTGCTATGCTGAAAAACCAATCGCTTATTTATCCAATTTGAACTGAAGATCACAGTTCTAGACATACATATCTATTCTATTACATAGTCTTTCCAACAATGTTGTTTTATGTAAATCTTGTGTAGCCAATGATAGGTCAACCTAAACAAGCTAAAAGTTTCTTAAGATTTACAGATATACCGAGGGGAAAAGATCTTATGGAAATAAACACTCCACCTAGGACTGTCAGTTAGTCTATGGTATTTCCTCTGCTTGGGAATGACGTACAAAAGGCTGCAGTGATTCTCATGTAAAATTCCGTGGCAGAATAGACCAATTTCCTGAATTTTTATCAGGATTCAGTATTCATCACAAGCAATGAAAACTTTCCCATTAATCTCAGAGATTTTGTCTCCATTTTAGGTTTTTATTTCCTAACTATAATGTTGGCATTTTTCAGACAGGATTATATTTGATACTCTTAACTCCAAGGACGTCTTATGGCTTTTAGGTTTTTTTTTTTTTCCCAAACTTCATCCTTCTATGAAATAAAAGAGTTGTATTTCTGATTTTTTTGAAGGAAAGACAGTTAAACTAAGTATACAGTATTTTGCATTTGTTGTGGGCCAAGACGACACTGGTTACCACATCTTAGCTGCTTTGTGATAACTTAAATAAGCGAGTATCAAATTGACTGAAAGTATAAACTGTTTGCTTTCCTAGTGACTGTCTTAATTTTTGTATCTGAACAGAACTGTGGCTGGTCAAACATCCTGTGCAGCTGAAATTAAGAACTGTTATTAAAAACTGTTGATTTATGAAGAATTTAAAATATATATTTAAGTAAGGATAAAAAAAAAAGATAATGTGTTTTCCATTCATTAAGGAAATCCATTTATTCTCTTTACCAGTCCAGAGAATTAATTATATTTTATATAATTTGCTGACAATTAAAACTTGTTTAGATTTTAGAATAATATTGTGTTGAATTATATGCTCTGTGCAGAAAAAAAGAATGCTGACTTTTTCATTATTGATTCATTTGCTAACTACACTAGATAAGACTTTATGAGATTTTCTCATAGATGCATACACAGTGCACTGCAGAATTTTTCAGCTTCACTTTACCTCAGTGGCTGATAGTCTTCAAAAGAAAATGAATGATGTGGCATTCACATAAACACATCTGCAGCTTGATTTCTAAATATGTCATTTATCTTTACAGATGTAGTAAAATTATTAGGCATCTAAAGCATGTTGCATAAATGCAACCATCATTTTGTACACAGCATATGAAACATAATATTTCTTTTCTTCTGCTAAAGTGAAATCCAGAAGAAAACAAAAAATCAATTGAAAATATGAAAAAACTTCAAAACTTCAAAGGTATCCATCTTAGTGTCTGAGAGAAGGGAAAGCCCTCAGCTTCATGGAATAGAAAAAGGATCAAGCATCTTAAGTAATCAAGGATTAGTTTAATTGGCATTGACTTTATACTGGAAAACACCTCCTTAAATTTGTTTTCCACTCACATCACTCATATCTCAAAATGATTTTTTCTTTTTTCTGTCATATCTAACATTTCCTATTTCAATGGAAAGCTGGGGACAAGAAGTTAGTGCTAGATTTTGAGGCGTTTCATAGAATCATAGAATCATAGGATAGTTTGGATTGGAAGGGATGTTTAAAGGTTATCTAGTCCAACCCTCCTGCTGTGGGCAGGGACATATTGAACTAGATCAGGTTGCTCAGAGTCCCATCCAACCTGACCTTGAACGTTCCCAGGGATGGGGCATCTACCACCTCTCAGGGCAACCTGGTCCAGTGTTTCACCACACTCATTGTAAAAAAGATTTCTTCCTTATATCTAGTCTAAATCTACCCTCTTTTAGTTTAAAGCCATTCCCCCTTGTCCTGTTGCAACAGGCCCTGCTAAAAAGTTTGTCCCCATCTTTCTTATAAGCCCCCTTTAAGTACTGAAAGGCTGCAATAAGCTTCTTAATCATCTTCTGATGTATATATTGCATGAGTCTTACAGACCAAAAAGCTACAGCTACAGCTGGGTTGAATGACTGCAATCCAGGGATGATTGATCACACTCATGGATTTGTGTACTTTTTGGGCTGTTTATGCATCTGCAGTCCATGCCTCAACTAAATTATTTTGTTCAGTGCAAGCCCTGTTTTCCACGGCTCCCAAGTTCAGCTTGACACGCAACCTATCTTGTCCCCATTCTGTTTCTACCATACCTTTAGCAATTATTCTAAATTCCCACATCTAGATTTTAACACAACTAAATAAAGCAGTTATTCCTATTCTTCCAAGTACTCTTATTCCATAGGCTATGAGTTCTTTATAGGTTTCAATTTTTTTTTTATGCTAATGCATAAACATTGAAGTGAGTTCAAAGGGTTTTCAACTCAGTTTTAACTTTATTGGGTGAATGTATGTTGTGTATACCTCTGAAATTCTGTCTATAACATTTTGTATTCTGACTGTTCTCATCATAATAAGTAACTGGGTGGATAGTTACTGAAAACCTATACAGACGTTTAAGGGCAGTAGGTACCTGTTTTCAGAAGGAAGATCTGAAAAATGGCAAACTATGTCACTGCTTTGAAGGTAACTGCCTTTAAACTGTGTGCTTGTGAGCATAAATGTATCTTTTAAAACTGAATAAAATGTTGCAGCTCTAAAAGTGGCTCACAGAAGAATGAGCATATTAAAAAAATACTAACCTTCATTACAGTGTGTGTCTTTGACAGGTAACTGTGCTTCAGTGCCTGAACTAAACTGCTGTCAGCCACCATGTTTTTAAGATAAGCCCAAATATTTTACTAAAGTTAGAAAAGTTTAGAATACTATGACATCAACATTATTTAAGAAAACAATTTCTTGACTGAAACTGCTCAAACACATGCTATGTAATTTATATTAAAATAAAGGTTTTAAGAAATGTTTTTAAGATACCTGGTCCAGATTTGTACATGTTATGATGTATTAGAATTTCTATTTAACCTGTAAAGCAGTAAAGAATGTTGATATATTAAGTCTTTGAAAAGTAAATTTTAAAAAAATTCTCTTTTTCTCTTTTACTAACCTTTAAGCACAATTCTTACACAAAACGTGGCCTACACAATATCTTCCTCAGTAACAATTTAATTTCATGGTGCTGTGAAGAGGCTGCATATGATTATGGCTTCATCACTTGTACAAAATATATTATCATACATTTATTAATACACTGTGAAGTATTATCATAAATAATTTAAGCTCCAGCAAAGGAGCAGACTACAGTCAATGATACAATATTTTAATTTTTTATCATGTGTGTCTGTTTACTTATCATTGGGATAGCTTTCCCAGACCTTAGCATAACATGTTGAAGGTTCTGTTGCAGCAGTAAGGATCACAAAAGTTAGAATAGAGACACTTTTGTGCACAATCCATTTTAAGACTCCTATACTGTAGCTATGTAGTTTTTTTAAAATCTGTGTGATCAAATATATCACTATAAAAATATTCACTGTGAATATCTTGAAACAATAACAAGTGCTAGTTTTGTATTTTATACTTTAAAGATTAAAAAATATATTTTAAACATAGTTTCATTTAATTTTTTTTACATACCACGTGAAAAAGTATCCATGTACATTAACTTTTTGAATAACTTGAAATGAAAAGACTGGTTCCTTTTATTTTTTTTTTTTTGTACAAACATAAAATAAAATATATACACCAGAAAAAGAAATACAGGCTGGAGAAATGGGCTGACAGGAACATCATGAAATTCAAAAAAGGGAATTGCAAAGTCCTGCACCTGGGGAACAACCCCAGGTACCAGTACATGCTGGAGGCCGCACAGCTGGAAAGACAGAAAAGGACCTGGGGATTCTGGTGGACACCAAGTTGAACATGAGCCACTAATGTGCCCTTTTGTCAAAGGCGGCTAATTGTACCCTTGCCTGCATTAGGAAAAGAATTGCCAGAAGGTCGAGGGAGTTGATCCTTCCCCTCTACTCTGCATTGGTGAGGCCACACCTGAAGTACTGTGTCCAGTTCTGAGTTCCTCAGTACCAGAAAGACAGACAGGAGACAGTACAGCGAAGGACCATGAAGATGATTAAGAGTCTGGAGCATCTCTCCTATGATGAAAGGCTGAGAGACCTGGTACTGTTCATCCTGGAGAAGAGAAGGCTCGGGGGGGAATCTCATCAATGTGTACAAATACTTGAGGAGAGGGTGCAAAGATGACAGAGACAGGCTCTTTCAGTGGTGCCCCGTGACAAGATAAGAGGCAATGGGCACAGAGTGAAACACAGGAGGTTACGTCTGAACATCTGGAAACACTTTTTCACTGTGAGGGTAGCCAAGAACTGGCACAGGTTGCCAGGGGAGGTTGTGGAACCTCTATCCTTGGATATATTCAAGAGCCATCTGGACATGGTCCTGTTTAATTTACTCCAGGTGACTCTACCTGAGCAGGGGGTTGAACCTGACGACATCCAGAGGCCCCCCAACCTCAACCATTCTGTGATTCTGTGATTCTGAAAATACATATAAAATGCTTTATAGGCAGTAACTTTATGGTGCACTACTAAGTGACATCTAACAACATTTTACTAATCTTTAGAACTTAACTTCTTAAATGATCTCTTGTTTTATTTACTGTTTGGACAAATATAATCTAGTGATTCTACACACAGACATGCCTTGCAGAGAGACGATATAGAGTTTTGCAGAACTTCTAAACTGCAATTTGTCTGTAACTTGATTTTCAATTTGTTCTTTTTCAACCAACTAAGGCTCAGTAGGTTTATGCTCTTGATTTCTTGTGTTTAGAAGACCTGCCTTCTGTTTTCTGATGTCACAATATTAGTTAACAGGAGGGTATTGTTTTAGGTAAGGGGAGAAATATTTGCTTCCTGGGAGACTTTTTCAAAGAAGAAAGAAATCCTCTAAAACTGTACAAGAGTACAAGTATTCCTGCCTGATTTTTAAAGTCCAAGTAAAATAATTAAATTTTGATTTTGGGTATGCCACTTGGAAATTTGTTCTTGCATTTCTTTTAGTCCTTAGCCAGACCATTAATGAAGATGTGGCATTCTTACCTTATGATGTATACAGGCTAGCATTCATCTATTTTATCATACTACTACTTACATTTAATAATAAAACAGCTTATTAATTTGCATTTCTAACACTGTTTGAATGTTGAAAATGCAAATGCTTTGCCAAAGAATTATTTCCATTAATATTTTTCTGGTTTTTCCAGTTAAAAAAAAATCCTCAAAGATCATGAATACACACATATAAAATCCACATAAAATATTTCTTGATAAGAAAACTATGAGTTTGGTGGATATTTTCTAAATTTGAAAGACAAAAATACTTTTTTTTTTTTTTAGCTTGCCTGCTAGCTTGTTTGCTAACCTTTATTTTTGCTGTTCAGCTGGCTGACTTATTCTCCCTTATACAGTATTGCTCTCATGAAAATTGCCTCCAAGAATTTGAAGTACTTCAACTTACCTGAGAGAAAAAAGATTTTTTTGAACAAAAAATACTAAAGAAATGGTTCACTGTGGACGTGCACAATGGATCCACCTGTCAAATTTTGACACTTTCCAAAATAATAAAAAAAAAGACTAAGTACTTCAACCACACATTGTTCTGTCTGAAGAAAGCTCAATAGCTCAGATTCACGTGTTTCATTCTGGATATCACAGTCTGTGTATCTATTTTATGGGTGAAGCAAGACAACTTTATTATAAAATCTTGCTTTAGCTTTTCTCCGTGTTATGCTGATAACAGTAAAAATATGATGTATATAAAAAATAAGATTTTACAATGTGTTTCACATTCAGCTCAGCAAAGGTAACATCACACTCAAGGACTTCTGAGAATCAAGGGCAGAGTGGAAAGTGTCCTGAAGCCCACTGTATTCCAATGAAGTTTTCAGTGTCTACAGCCATGTAAACAGTTGTATTAGCAGTGCTGAAATGTAGTACTTGAGTCATCTACCAACAATAAATCAAATTATTTTTTTGTAATTACTTGACACTTTAACATGGTCTAAAGAGATTTCTGGAGAAATGCTGTAAAGCTCAAATCCTAGGATGTTACAGGATGCCTGCAGATGGGACCCACTGCCTACAAATCATATGTGTTCTTCTAGCAATGATACTAGACCTTCTTGGGCCTCACTGCAAATGTAGATGGGATATGATAAAATAGTAATCAATCTTGTTATAGTGTGTCCAGCATGTCCATAGCTGGTGATATGCACCATTATGATCCTGTTAAATGATGTCATAATCTCAAGAAGCAAAGACTTCCATCTATAGATTCCAGATGAGAGGGAATTTGGAAACAGAGTTGAGCCTGTGTTCAACATACAGTGTACACTTAGCTTCCCTTTTTCCACCTTAGTCTGTTAATACACTAAGCCACAAAGAATACAATGAAGGTGGGCACAAAAATTTTACAATACAAATTTTTCCATCACTTTACTGTATGAAAGAGCTATTCCCTGTACTGTAAGGACGTTGTTGCTAATACTTTATAACTTCTCTAATCTGTTCCTTCTCTGAATAGATTAAATATTGAAGACTAGTTGCACAAAAATCAGCTTTTTCTTAACTGTAGAAATAGCAGTCCCATCATGTCCAAAATTACACAGTTTTGTAAGAATAAATAATTTTTATTACCTTGATGATGATAAATGATTCTTACCACTGCCGAGCTATAGAAAACAAAGGGACAGAATCATCATATGTTAACACTTCCTGTAAAATATGGAAGCATTTCTAGCTTATCAAGCTAAAAATAAGCTGAAATTACTCATAATGTATGTGAATAAAATGACTCCTAATCAAAATGAACTGCCCACATAAAAAGCCCAAATCAACAATATAAAAAATGAAAGTAAAAATAATGATGACAGCTATCCTATTTCTCTATAGAGCATAGATATTTAGTACAGTAAACAGCTAAATATGAACATGCCTTCAAAAGGACACAGTTTGAATCTAACTTTCCTCTCTAGTCAATCTGAATTTTATCACTGGGATTTTGGAGGCAATTATGCCACACTCAGCAAAAACTTTTATCTGAAAATCTTCCATTTTTTTCCCATTCTAAATAAATATTTCATAAATGAAATGTTTAAACATTTCATTTTTTATTGTGAAATGTGTCTTTTGCTTTTTTACTCTTAGTGTTATGATTATTAATACTAATATTGAAAGTAATTCTTAAGTTGTGAAACAAGACCCAGAATATTTGGAGTTGGCCAATTTTTTTCAGGAGGAAAGTTCCTCATCTCATTCTTATATTTTGAATTTTGTCAAGTAAACTGTGAGGTATTCTGTTTCTGTTCAATATAAACCCAACCCCTCTCCCTAAATTTTAGTTTTACTCATTAAAGTAAAGTATTATTCCTTCAGATCGAATATAAAATTCTTGAATCTTGCCTTCAATTAAACCAACAGCAAAAGTTATACTAACTGTAAGACCAAACATTACACCAGAAGTTCTATGTAGATACTGCATGATATGGTGTATGGATATAATACCTTTCATCAGTGCACAAGTTTATTTTCTACAAGTAAATATATATATTTATATATACATATGTCCTGGTTTCGGCTGGGATAGGGTTAAATTTCTTCCTAGTGCTGTGTTTTGGATTTAGTATGAGGAGAAAGTTGATAACACACTGATGTTTTCAGTTGTTTCTAAGTACCCTCCTAGACCAAGGACAGCTCCCATGTTTACTGACTGAGCTAGGTACACAAGATGGGAGGGAACATAATCAGGACAGCCAGTCCACCTAGCTAATGGGGTATTCCATACCATGTGACGTCATGCTCAGTATATGAAGGGTAGGCGTGATCCAGGAAGCACCGATCGCTACTTGGTTATTGGTCAGCGCGGGTGGTGAGCAATTGCATTGTGCATCACTCATTTTGTATATTTTATCATTATCATTATTATTTTCCCTTTTTCTGTTCTATTAAACTGTCTTTATCTCAACCCATGAGTTTTTCTCACTCTTACCCTTCCGATTCTCTCCCCGTCCCGCTGAGGGGGGGAGGGAGTGAGTGAGCGGCTGTGTGGTATTTGGCTGCCTGCCAGGTTAAACCACGACAACATACAAGATATATATTTTATATACATATGTATATTTTAATATGTGCACACTATGTATACATGTACAACCCACACAAATAAGAAGTTTCCCAAAACAAAGTAAAACTAGACAAACAGAAAAACATTGGACATTTCAAGGACTCATATATTAGGAAGAGAAAAAAAAGAGACAAAGAACTATATCCCTAATCCAGATCAAAGATTAAAATCAGATAAGGGGAGGGAAAAAAAAAAAATCAACTCTCTCTCACAAGCTGGGATTTCCAAAACAGATTTACTCCTGAGCAATTACTGGTTTGACAAGGATCATCCTGGAAGACTCTAGTGAGTGCCTCTTTAGTCTCAGGGAGGGAGAGTGCAACTGAGCAGGACCCCCCAGGTAGTCAGCGGCAAGACCAGCACACAGGCTCACTGCCTCTTTGCCAAGCCAGTGGCCTGACTGCCAGCACAGGGCTTCCCTCCAGCTTCCTTTGCTCAAAGTGGGTTGTGATTGTGTGGCTCCCTGCCTTGGAGGCTTATGTTCACTTTGCTTTTTCCCTGCAAGCAGAGAGTGAAAGTGACAAGACCATTCCAGGAGGGCAGCCAAGAAGATGTCAGTGTATTTTTCCCAGCTGGGCATAAAAGTGATGGTAATGGTGATGATTTTTGCATCTCTGAAATTTTCCCATGGACATTTCTTTTATAAAAAGGCATTTTCTGTTTTAGAAAACATGTCAGTGGAAAAAATCCTTAGGATTAATCTAAATATTTTGGGTTCTGAAATAGAAAGACAGTCTGTTGTTCCCTACATGAATTATTATTAAAGAAATTACTGCAAGTTCTTTGTGTTTTGAAGAACTCAGACCTCACCCTGATGGTTTTGGTTTTGTTTTGTTTTTTTTTTTTTTTAAAGAGGAAATAATTGCCGTATTTGTAGCTCTCATTATAGCAGGACACCAAATTGCATGATTGAGAAATACTTATAAATACGAATCGTTATCACAGATGTCTTAGATTGCAGTTTCATAATGTGTCCAGCACCTTAGTCTTTCCTGAAAATAGCCTTTTATGTTAGCCAAGACATCTTACATAAGAGGGATCATTGCTTTGCAGCTTTAGCCTTTTGGTCCGCTTTGAGTTCTGTGGACAGAAGCTATTCCTGAGAAAGAAAGCACAACTGGACTGCTTGTTTTTCAGATCTACATAAAGCCAACATGAAAATAGGTGGAAAAAAGGCCTTTATGCTTGTCAGGAGACAAAACTAACATACCAGTTAGTTCCCTTTGAATGGTGATTTTTTCATCTTCTTTTCCTTTGCCATTTAAATCAGTTCAGAAGCTGGCTTCTCTTATGCTTCTTTGAACTTAAACTGGTGGTAGTTTATCACTATTTTTTTTTATTGTATAGCTATATTTGAAGCACACCTCAGCTGGCTGTCTCAAGGCCATTTCAAGCAACATGTTCTACATTGGGTAATTTGGAAAGAATTATATATAGTGTCTGTATTTTTTAATATTAGTTTTATTTGCCTTAACCATTACTAGTTGTTAATTTTTAATTTTTTCCTGCTGGTCACTGGTGTGCTGAAACCAGAAATGACAATTTCAGGATTATGCAATTCGTCTTCGTTCTGTGTTCTACATATTCTCGGAGCACTTAACCATCCTGTTACGTACTAGGCATTAACTTATTCGACAATGTTTATTTATGCATTTGTAAGATATTTCCTTGTCTCTCTGTTCTGTTTTCTGATTAGTGCTAATAAAATGTTTTACAGAAATACACTTTGATTGATTTACAATCTTTTATTTTCAAAGATTGATGTCTTGCTTTTAAAGACCTTTTGTTCAGTGTCTGGTTTAATGGACTTTCCTATGTCCTTTCCTATTTATGTGTATTTTGCAATGGAATGCCCCTTTGCTAACATATATAGTGATGTTCACTATAAACGTTACAAAAAAAAATTGTATTCACAAATGTCACATTCAGTAAAGTTCTGTTAATGACATGTATTTGCATCCAGTCACAGCTTCAACCTTTAAATCACATTTCCATTTATTAATATACATTCCAGGACATAAAATTTGTTGTGATATACATGCCAGTTAATGATGTTTAAAATAATCACTTGCTCATTTTCATAAAGCTTCCAGTTTCCCTTATTAGCTCAGACCTACTTTAGCTTCTGGAGAGAATGGTACTGGTATATTCACATACGTAAGCTCACCATTGCTGAAACATTACAAAATAATGCAGGAATAATTGTTATGGATTCCATTTTGTCTGGCAACCAGATGAGACAGGTATCACAGTGGCCCATCAAAGGGGAGAGGTAGCTTTACAAAAATCAACTTTTTCCCCTCTTTTTTTAAAAAAAAAAACAACAAAACTAAGAACATTTGCATTGAAATATTTCAATTTATTGTTCCAGGCTAGAACATTTTCAGGGAAAAAAAAAAGCACAAAGTACTCAAGGGGCATAGAGAGGCTAAAATCTAATTTCAGCTTTGAATCAGATAAAACAGACGTTGGAATATGGCTCCTCCTCTGACAAATTACCCATAATCACCATACTGTAGAATTAGACTTCTATTTAGCTGTTCATATAGAAAGGAAGATATGCAAGAGGAGAATTTGGCATTTTAAAAGAGGCTGATGCTATAATTTAGTGAGCAAGAAGCTTGCCTGGTATGTGGGATGGAGTCTGTGAGAGCCTAATCTGTCACAAACAAGCAGATCAGTTACTCCCACACCCAAGTTAAATGTTCTAGCCAGTGGGTTATTGTCTGGGCATTGGGTGGGCTGAGATAGTATCTATCACAGCCTTCCCACAAAAACATTCTCCAAAAGTGTCATTTTGATTCTACATCACAACAATAATAAAATATTCTGGAACTGCACATTTTCTCTTTTCTTTTATGAAACTGAAAAATCATTTTCTGGTCAGGACTAGAAAATAATAAAATTTTCAGGTCCCTTACTCAGTTTGTCAATCATGGAATAGAGTGAAAAATGACTTAGGTTACTAAGGTTTAGTTCAGGGAAAACAACCAAGCTATATAAGCAGAAATAAAAAAACAGTGTTACTGCCTGTGTTTCCGTCTGCAGGCAAAGAAAAAACAATCTTAATTGAGTGGTCATTCATTTATAATTAAGTATATATTTATAAAAAGTATATATAAATAAAAACAAGACACAAATAGATAATTCTGTAACCTGACAAGGTCTGGGAACTCCTTGAAATGAGTAAAGAATTCACTGTCCGCAGTTTATTCCACTTGGGAAGTATTTAGATACAGTAATAATGGATATAATTTAAAAACCTCTAGTTTTCTCTAAATCAAATGATTGATTTAGCTTAACACTAGTGATAATTGTATCACTGTCTGTGAGTTTTGACCATTGAAATTAAACAATATCTTACTTTAATCAGAAATAATTCTGTCTATATTAACAAATGGTGTGGCACAATATCTATAGGATGAAATAGTTATTTCAGAGAACTAGACATCCACACCACTGTTCTGGGCATTTTTACTTCAGATTAGCTGTAGTCTGTTCCTGCAGACTAAATGGCCATAAGCAGCTGGAACATGTTAGACATTGTTGTTCAAGGCATCTTCCAGTCTAGCTTAATTCAAAAAGAAAACAAGTTTACACACCCAGCAAAAGCAGCTCTGTGAACCAAAGCACAGCCTGAGAGTACTACTGGGAGATTAACTCCAGAAGTACACCTGTCCTCACTGAAGGACAAATATGGAGGCACTCAAGATAAGTAAAGAAGATGATAGGACTGTCATAGGCAGCCGAACACCACACAGCCGCTTGCTCACTCCCCCTCCTCCCAGTGGGACAGGGAGAGAATCGGAAATGTAAGAGTGAGAAAACTCGTGGGTTGAGATAAACACAGTTTAATAGAACAGAAAAGGAAGGGAAAATAATAATAATAATAATAATGATGATGATGATGATGATTATGATAGAATATACAAAATGAGGAATGCACAATGCAATTGCTCACCACCCACCGAACAATGTCCAAAAACCAGCGATCGCTACTTCCTGGAACACACCTACCATTCATATACTGATCATGACATCATCACATGGTATGGAATACCCCGTTGGCCAGCTGGGCCAGCTGTCCCAGCTATGCTCCCTCCCAGCCTCTTGTGCACTTGGCAGAGCATGGGAAGCTGAAAAGTCCTTGACTAACAGGGAACTTAGCAACAGCTAAAAACATCAGTGTGTTATCAACATTCTTCTCATACCAAATCCAAAACACAGCATTAGGAAGAAATTTAACTCTATTCCAGCCAAAACCAGGACCAGCCTGAGAGTACTACTAGGAGATTAACTCCAGAAGTGCACCTGTCCTCACTAAAAGGCAAATATGGAGCCACTCAAGATAAGTAAAGAAGATGATATGACTTAGGAGCTAAGTTAAGGATTTCCTCAAACTTAGTGAAATCCTGTCTTTAGTGAAGCTATAGACAAAGGGCAAATTTGTTAGTCACATGAGCAGACTCGAGATTTTCTCCCTAGTTTCAGGAATCCCTGAACTCCTGACAGGAGGAAAACCCACCAGTACCTGGTTAGAGGAACACTCACACAACAGAAGCTATGCCATTACACTTCTGTCAGTTGGAGGAGGACATGGATTTAAAAAAAAAAAAATTACTATGAACAGCCTGCTTTTGAAGTGAATCTCTCCATCATCCCCATTTACCATGCACCAGTTTACATTGCAGAGCAGTTCCAGAGCTTAAGAGGAATCATCTCAGATGAAATTGTAATGAAAGTGAACTGTAATGAAAGAGACTGAACTGACTGAAGAATTACAGTTACCAGTACTTAGTTGTTCTGTCTTTGATCATAAGAAGATGAAAGCTGGTAAACTGATAAAGATCTACCTCTACCCAGAACTGAAGAAAAAGAAGTTAAAGGAAAGTCAAGGCACCAAGACCACCCTTATAATCTGTAACTTTGAAAGTAAATGACTAATGCAAACATTCATCAGTTAAAAGGAAAAAAAACCCCAATATTTTATTTGGCAGATTTAGACCTTTTTATTGGTATATGTAGATAGCTAGATAATTAGATAGAGAAATATAGATTCTTTCAGGTATGCTACATATTCTGAAGTGTAGTCATAACATGTGACTCTACACCTACACTGGCCTGGACGTTAGAAGCCTTTGTCTTTATCTGCTTGGAGAATCTAAATGTGGTTTTGTGATAGATCCGTTTATTCACGTCACTGCTTGTGGAAATAATCTGTGTAAACAGTAGCTCAGAAGTGGAATGGAGTTTGTCAGTATTCAGAGTAGTAATAGAAGAAGCAGCAGTAAAATTCACTTCCATTACTGTGCAGAAGACGTCAGATCCAAAATGTGATGAAAGCAGCTATCAGCTCATCAGACTCGCAGCTAGTGCTGGTCTATGCGGGAACATTTGGTGCAGTAGCGCCTAAAAGTCATATGAAGGAGAACTCTGTAAGTGAATAACATCAGTAGAAGAAAGGGTAAATATCTTGCCACATTTGGGATTTGAAAGTTAGGGACAATATACGAGTTTTACAACCATTGCTTGTAACTCAACAAAGCTGTATGACAAAAGCATACCTTCTCCTAGAACAAATCCTCTGACCAAACTGCTGGCACACCAGATTCTCATCTTCATCTTCAAAAACATGTCTGTAACACATTCAACCATATTGTAAGAATACGAAAAGTGACAAGAAATAACAAATTGCAAATGATCTCTTTCCTCTTTAACTGAAGAGATTTAAATATAATTCTCATAAAAGCTCTTTAGGGAAGACCTTTTTCACCATGCAGGCGGTCCAGCAATGGTGCCAGTTACCTGGAGGGGTTGTGCAATCTCTGTCCTTGAAGGTGTTAAAAACCCAAGAGGATTGCACTGCTGAGCAGTGCTCACATAGCATCAAGGCTGTCTCTCCAACATCCCCCTCCCCTCTGCCCCAAAGGCCAGTAGGATGGGGCTGAGCAAGATCTTGGGAGGGGTCATAGCCAGGACCAAACTGACCAAAGGGATATTCCATACCATATGACATCTGCTCAGCAATAAAAACTAAGAGAAAGGAGGAGGGGAGAAGGCATTCATTATTATGACGTTTATGTTCCAGAGCAACTGCTATGCATACTGAAGCCCTACTTCCTGGGAAGTGTCTGGACATGGCCTACTGATGAAAAGTAGAGAGTAAATCTTTTGTTTTCCTTTTCTTCCATGTGTGGTTTTTGCTTTTGATTTATTAAACTGCCTTTATCTTGACCCACGAGCCTTTCATTATATTTTCTCTCCCTTGTCCAGTTGAGGAGGGGGAGTGATAGAGCAGCTTGGTGGGCACCTGGTGTCCAGCCAAGGTCAACCCACTGTCACGGATAGAGTGAGAGAGAGAGAGAGATGCACTTCACTCATAAGAGAGAAGTAGCAATATGTTTGTTGATGTAAGACAGCGATTTAACAAAGTTTGATAGTAAATGTGACAGTGAGTTAACAAGATTCGATGGCAAGGTACACTTGATTATTTACTGCATAGAGAACAGGGTCAGACAAAACTGTCAGGGACACCCTCCCAATGAGTCATGAGATGCAGAACGGACCCCCTTGCTTTCTAAACTCCTTCCCTTAAAGGGAGTCTAGGTGTGGCTGGATCCAGTCCTAATCCCAGACCTGGTCAACAGTTTATGTCTAAAGGATTGTATATACACAATCAATCCTTTATATCACTTAGTTAAGATTTCAAAATTTAGCATGCTATTAGTCACTTACTGAGGGTCTGTTGCAGCAAGGAATCTCTCAACCTTGAGGAGTAACCTTGAGAGGCATCCCTACTCAAGGGGAGATCCTGGCATGCAGCCCATTGCTGTGCAGGAGAGCTCAAAGGGCTCTTGGGCTGCCCACGATTTATGGGGGTAAGATGATTGACTCATAGTCATATTTACATACCAAGTGTAGACATCAGTTTTTTCCAAATTTGAGACGGACATTGACCAGCGCTGTGGTTAGGTGGACGCATTGCTTATTGTGTTGTTATCTGTCTCCCCCGAATCCACTTTGAGCTGGATGTATCCATCATGACCAGACACATCCATCATGGTGGCCACAGGTGGTTATCACTTGAGCAGGGTTACAGAAAAAGGTCAGGTCAGGGTAGGGGGAGCACACCATCACACCTACCACAAGGATAAAGTCCTGAGCAACCTGGTCTGACCTATAACTGACAGCTTTGAGCCGGAGGTTGGATTCAAGATGTCCTGAGGTTACTTCAAACCTGAATTATTCCCTGATTCTAAGTTTCTGCATTGTTTTAACCTCACTTAATTAATATGAAATAGTATATCCACCTTTTTAATTAAGGGAAAGCATAGAAGACCTGTTTTGAAGTGAAGATATTGAGTGTACCTTCTTCTATTTCTTAAGAAACATAGAAATGATCAGAAAGCTAGATTTGTTGGGGAATAGTCTGTGACATGGGATGCTGCCAATATAGTCTTGATAAAGGAACAAACAAAAAACCAAACTAAGTCCAGTAGCAAATCATCATTAAAAAATTAAATTATTTTTTGTGTAATCTCTGTTTCCCCAACCTGTCATTCGTACCGTGTGGCATAAAGCCAAAAAGTCAGCAATCTGGCAGCTCTTCCTTACCTCTTTCCTGTAAATGTATGCTGGGCCATTTGAACCATCTGCTGCATAGTGTTTTCTAGCGGGAAGAACAGTGGACAGTTGTCAACATCTGCGTTGTAACGTCATTTAGGGGCACACAAACTATCCGGGGAGGGAAGCAGCAACAGGAGGAACAAATACACTTGGGTTGGCAGGAGACAGGAACTGAATGTGAGGAGAAAGAGCAAGTATAAATGGCATTTATTCTGCATTCAGCAATTCTACAAAACAGTGAACTGAAATGTGAATGTCCAATCCTGTCTGACTTCTTAGCTTTCTAATCAACCAGCTTTCAACTACTTATGGAGCTTTCTAGAAGTAACCAAACCAAACCATATAGGTTTTTTTCATCTTCAAAGGAATAAAAGAAAGAAAGATGAAAGATTTTATTTTATGACATTACAATTCCACTGATTCAGAGGCTGTGCAGAATGAGATGCATATGTATGCTTAAGTATTAGATGCCTAAGGAAGAAATGTGACATTTCCTACATAGACAATGGTGAAAAAGGAATGCTTATGAGGTTCCCAAAGAGATGTTCAGCTAGCTACATAGCGTCATTGGCTATGTGAACTGATTTCTTCTTGTATCTGCAAACATCAGTAAGAAAGAAATTAGTAAACACTAAGGAGAAAAGATTTTCATGTCCTGACTGGTGAAAATAAGTGAAAGAACAATATTAAAAGAGTTGGAAAAGTGGAGAAAAGGTAAAAAAAAGAAAAAAAGTTTTGAGTCAGAGGTTGTTACTGTTCTCTCTAAAGTGATTGATTGCATTTACACTTGGTCTCTATCAGTATAAGATCTACTAAACTATATACAAAAAATCAGTAAAGATGCTTGTAACCTCTATTGGCTGATATGTAATGAAAGATGCAGTGAAATACACATTCCCTACTGAAAAAAAGGCCAAGTAACCACTAAAGAGGCTAGAGTTACACTTCATTAAAACAGAGAATACTTTACCAGCTAGATGATTCCCAGTTAACAAAAATGCATTTATATACTTGTGAAGAAAAATAGTCTTTATTCTAATTATCTCTAAATTATATTTAATTTAGGAACTTGATAGAAGGAATTTCAGGACAAATATTAAACAGGTCTCGACCCCTTCAATGACCAAAGTAAAGGTTAGATATAAAAGCTAGTACCAGCAGCTAATCAGAAGTACCAGCAGTTAATCAGAAGGAAAATAGTAAATGAGGTGAATGAGAGAGAAAGATTTCTGAAATAATCTTTTCTAAGAAAATTAGGCACAGTTTTTACTGTATTTTTTACTTACATCTGTTTTAAACACTTGTCACTGGTTTTGGATAGTATAAAAGAGATTTGCATTTATGTTTTCATCTTAACATGTCTTGAGTACATTAAGAAATTGGGCTACTATATGGCTTTCCTTAATGAGGTATTTGACAAATCTGCAAACTGGACATCTTACCAAATGGCCAAGCTCCTGAAACACATCCTACACTGTACTCAAAAAGTAACAGAATGGTTTCTCTTTTAAATTGGACAGGCCAAAAGCAACTAGTACCAGAAGAGATAATGGGGAGTTGGATGAAGATACATTAGTCTAGTAAAAAACATTTTGTTAGGACTCAATATATGTAGCTGGAAATCCATGAACTTCTTAATGATGTTGAATTTGTTATTTTTTTCAGAAAGGAATTGTTCTATTGCTATGAACATAAGGGTGACAATTCTGGCTCTATATCCAGTCTTGAAGGAAGTTCAAAACTGAGTCTGCATCTCATCATTCAGTCTATGCCAACATCCTGGACCATATTATAAGTAACTATTCTTTCCAGTTAGACCACATGAGACTTTCAGTAGTTCATTATTGGTGAAAACCAGGAAAGTTTAATTTGTACAGATGTCATAAAGCCTGACAGAAACCTTACTATTTTGTCTGCCTCTTTACAAAATTCATACGGTATTTATTACAACTGACTCATTTATCTGTTAAAAAATGGTGATGCAAAAAGAAACAGCCCATGTGGATTTGTCAAGAACAACTTACCTCAACTTAATTTAGAGGTTTTTTTTTTCTTTCTTGTTTGGTTTTTTTTTTTTTTGGTTTTGTTTTGTTTTGTTTTGTTTTTTAACAGACCTACTTTCTTAGTTTATGAGAACAAGTGGATAATTTGACTTCAGTTTGTCATTGCATCAGTGATGATTTTGGTACAGACTTGTATGTCATTAGAAAACTAAAGAATAAATTCTGAATAAACAAACCAATGTGGGCATTACTCATTTAAAACATACATATTTAAAGGATATATATCAATGACTTGATATCAGTATTCAACTCCTGTAATAGATGTTCCTTGGGATTTTGTCCTTTTCTTGTTCAATATTTTCTTTAGTAACTTAGGTGGCTGATTAGGGAATAGATAAAAAATCTGTGGAAGTCTCTAGAAAGTGAGGGGGCTTTTTGGGAAACAGAGTGAAAATTCAACATGATTTTAATAACTTGGAGAAGTGATATGAAATTATCAAGCTCATATTCAATAAAACTAAAGGCAAAGTGTTTCAAGAAGAAATCAAAAACAAAGAGGAGTAAGTGTGTAGGCACCACTTGGTGGAAAAGGATCAGGATTTCTAATAGAGTTTAACACCTTATACAGATTATCAAAAGTTAACTTCAGTTTGAGATGAATGAAAATGATCATAATTTATCATAAATTTGAAGCAGCTATTGCACTGCACTGGAACAGGAAAACCTCCAAGAATACAAAGAAGTATTATGAGGCCTCCAAACGAATACTTTAGCAGTTTACTTTAAGAAACTTCGAGGCAAATTAGAGAACACAGAGAAGAAAGCAACAAAATCTATCAGTTTGCAAATCAAATTTGTAAGAGAAGTTGAAGATAAGACTCAGAAGGAACCCAGTGATCTCCTAGTTCAAAAGACAGGTTGTTATAAAAAAAGCAATGAGCTTTATTTTTTTTTTTTTGATACCTATGTTAATGAAAATTCCTAAAAGTTTTGTAGCCCATCGGAGGTTACAAAAGCACTTGGCTTAATCAGCTAGAGGCACTATTATTCATACAGTATGGAAGTGCACCAAGAACTGCACGGCCAAATAATATAGCATTTTAATATCAGCATAAAGTAGAAGCAATGTTGAAAATCAGTAAGTATGAGGAATGAAAACTGAATGAAAGTAAATAGGGGGAATGAAAACAGCTATGTGGGATGAATGTGGTAAAGACCTTGACTGAAGAAATTAACTCTTCTTAGCACCTAAGACCTTAGAAAGACTGACTGAGGGATGGAGGGACAAAAAGGAAAACAATGGAAAAGCAGTTCCTAGCCTTACTATCAAGAAGCAACACCAGGAATGAGAAACAATAAGAAAACCTGGACTCTCTGGGAAAACATGCCAGACATGTTCAAATCTAACTTAAACATAGTTCTGCTTATTTTTAATAGACATCAAGTTATTGATAATGGAGTCACGCATTAGGCGACATTAAGTGTCATTATATTCATGTTTTGAGGAGAAATAGTTATTCATCCCTCCTGCAGGGATTTAATTGCTCACCTCCTTTGAGAACCTTCCAGTCCAGCTGGTGCATAAGGGTATTCACACTATGAATTGGTGAGTGGCAGCAGCCCTCAACTAATGCAAAACACTGGTTTAAGTGTAGAATAAGAAAAAAATGCCTAATTTTCAACAATTAAAACATATACATTCAAATATTACAAGGAAAAAACCCTTTTTTGACGACTTAAAAAAGTTATATTTTACCTAGCAAAAATGTTTTTATCTTCTCACTGGTGGTTTTTACAACACGGTTAATGAGCATCTGGAAAGGCTGTTACAGTATAAATTTTCTGTGGAGCATAGGGATGGACTGATGTCCAGCCCTATAACTCCGAATTTTGTGAATTATGAAGAATATTATTTACATTAACAAGATATAAAAATAGTGCAATCCTAAATGTTAGAGTCACATAAATGCTTTGTATTTTTACAAGGTTGTGTTGGTGTGTTAGGTTTTTGTTATTTATTAAAGATTTTTTTATTAAATATAACTTAAAAGTCTGTTCAACAGAATACAGGTGAGGTAATTTGTGCTATGCAGACCTCAATGAAAGGACCCTGCTTTCTGGAAAACTGTCTTATCTATGAGAAATGTCAATCTTTGGGGGTTGAGTTGGGGAGGAAGCATTCCTGTAAATCCCTTTTATAGACTACAATGTCTGTTTTTTTGCTTTCCCTGAGAGGCTTATGAAATATGACCCTTTAGTTGACAAAATTTTCTCTATTTCTAGGCTTGGTCATTTTAGTGAATGGCCAGTAATGAAAGTGTTAAGGGAAACAGTTAAAAATTATCCAGTCTATGTTGGTATTCAATTTGCCTGGCTTAGCTTCTTAACAGTGAATTGTTGAATTCTGAACTAATCACTGCCTGCTCCCATTTTATTCTGTGGAGAAAGATAGACACATCCAGGAGAGATTCTTCTTGGTTCGAGATGACTGCCTAAACTTAGTGAGATGGATTGCCCTTTGCAAGTGTCTATTTATCTTCACTAAGCTACAAAAAGAGCTTAGGATGATTATCTTAGCCTAAGATAACTAATTGTTTGATGCCTAAACTTAGGTAAGATAAATCCTACCTGTAATACCTTTTTTATTTGTTTGCTTTATGGTTAGGTGTAAACATTTTCATACAAATGAGCAAAAGAAAAAACATTATAAGCTGTGGCATAGTACGAATTCTGTTGAAGGCACTGAGAATCTTACAGTAGCTGTCTGTGAGATTTGGATGAGACAAATAATTTCCTCCTGTGATGGAGTCTCTGGAGAATTGTCATTAATCTAATTATATGTGGAGGTTGTAGGGTCTAGACATTTCCCTCCTCAAATCCATCTTTTGCTTCATGTACATGCCAAGTATAGACTCTAGAGATGAGAGTCAACCATCCAGCTTTAGCTGCCTTAAAATCATGTGGACTAAGCTAGTCATCCAGGCTTATTCAGTATCAATGGAGAGAGATGCTCATGCCCAGAGGGCAGCCCCTCTTAGATAACAACCTTAGGGGTAATTTGCCTTCTGGAGGTGCCTGCCTTATTACACAACAGAAGCACGGCCAAACAATTTACATTATTTTCCATAGCTTCACAGCTGCTAACAGATGAATAGAAGAGGCAGACTGGTTCATTTTCAATGCTACAAAATGCAATATTATGTTATGGTGCAAACTGAAGCAAGACTGCAAACTGAAATTGAACTGATCGTGGGTGAACCTTAAAACAAGAGAGTCTGATACTTGTAAAATATCTTTTTTTCTCCCAAGAAAATAACAACTTAATTTTTTCTGGAATTTTCAGTATTTTATTAATTTAGGACTTTTTTTTTTTTTTTAATTACTAAATCTTTTGTGAGCCAATCCTGATTTGTATAAATACACTAATCATTGAGCAATATGGCAAAACAAATATGTAAATTGTCAACTATGGAAATGTTCTGAAACACTTCAGTTCAGTTACTTCATAGTCAGACTACGTTTAGGTGATTATTCACATAACTTTCATAGCATTTCAATGCCTCTTCTCTTAGTAGTTGATATGAATACAGGAAGAAGTAGTATGAAAATATTCTTAAATGAACACTTTCATGCACCAGATGAGTGACGGCTTGACTTTTCAATTAATTGTGAAAATTCTTCTTGTTCTAGTCCATCAACAACAACAATAACAAACCCCTCTTAGAACTAAATTCAATCAAAGCTTTATTTACAAAAAGCCAAAGTAACACTGGTCAAAAATGAGTAGGTTCATTCTAGTTTCATAATAAACTTGGTCACTTATTCTATTGATGGAAGCATGTGTAGCAGGAGATGCTGCTCTGATAAATAATTACTTAGCAAAGATCACTTAACAGAAATTCTGTTGCCACACACTGCTGCCACTCACGCTTTGGCTGTAAGAAATGCTATCTTGACAGAAATAGATATATTCCATTTTATATTGCAAAGTTAAAGCTGTATTTTCTCTTCTCCTTGACAGCAGTTTTCTATGAGGGAAGAACTTTCACAGTGTGTACTTGAGCTCATAGATTCTACCCTTACAAACTGGTTAGAATTGGTCCCCTGGACTTGACAGATTCCAGTACTGAAGAAGTCTATCAAGCTATTCCTGGGTGCAGTTTGCCAAAGCTCACTCTTTTCTTATCTCACTAGCCCTTCCATTTCGTTCTTTTTTAACCTGTTTTCCTATGAGTGCCTTATAATCACACTCTGGTGTGTGTTTACCTAGTTAGTTGTCTGACTGCCTGTACCTCAGATAACTGCTGCACAATTAGACAATCTCAATCAAATTCTCAGTCAAATTTGGCAAACTCCTCGTCTTCAAAAGCTTATTAAGTTTCTGTAGTTTTTACGAAAGATGACAGCCAAATAAAGGATATGCTCCCAGTTGAGCTGTTCTTGAGAGAAAAGCTGCAGTATAAACACAACCTTTATTAGATGTCATATAATCCACACAGAAAAGAAATTGTGAATGCTTCAGCTTAGGGGAAAGCTTTAGACTGGACTCCTGTTAGATGCAGGCATAAGGATCAAATCCATGGAAACCAGGATTCATTAGTTGGGCACTTACAAAATTACCTCTTGTTTTATACTCCTGGATTTCTCATCATGTCCTTGGGTTGGATTTTTTTTCTTTTGTGTGCTGGCTTTGTTTGGTTCTTTTTTTTTTTTTCTTTTCTAGCACCATTTAAAAGGGCTAGAACTTTATCACATTAAAAGTGCCTTGCAGTTATCAGCATGAAGGCTTCATTTTCTTCAAAATAAATAGGAATTTTGTTCAGATATAAAATGCAATATTGTTACTAATTCTTTTTTTAACTCAAATGAACCATTTTTCCCATTAATTACTTTACACATATATGGCATATATACATGATGGATCCTACTATCTTACTATATGCTATGCTGTCATCTCTCATTTCTAGTTCAAAAGTATGGAAAATTAAATGAAGAATTACTAAGAACTGAAGAGCCATTAATCAGTATGTCCATTACCTTTCTTTCACTAACCAGATTTCCTTGGGGGGTGGCAGGAAGCAAAACTGCTTTTTCTGTCAAAATTCACATATTACATTGTGATTTCTTAGTTAGGAGAATTGAAGAAATAACGGGCAAATTCAAAGTTTCAAAGAAAGAAACATTTTTGGTTTAAAAGTTTTTTTTAACTAACATCCATTTTGAAACTGAATGCCATTTCTAAAATTAATTTTGAAAATAAAAATATGATTTTGACATAGAAATGTAATTTTGGGAGAAATTTCAAAATGTTTTATTTCCACACTTGCCATAAAAGCTATTCCTCCTTGGTAAATTTCCACATTTAATCCAATGGAAACTCATTTTGAATTACTGCAACTTTGTGGATTTTTTTTTTTTAATAATTCAAATGCTACTACAAAATGACTTAATTTTTGGAGGAAATACTTAAATAGAAATGAGTTCTCAAAAGATCTTATAGTCTACCTCCTCACGCTGTAGCAGGATAGCTGAATGTAGGTCATCCCTGAAAGTGATTTTTAAAGCTGTTTTTCCTAAACTTATAATGAGAAGGATTAAAATAGTTAAATATTAAAAGTGAGATATTAAAGGAGAAGTTGGCAGCAGTAGAAAAATATTTTAAGTCTAAGAATACATAAAGGTAAGAATGATAGGACACACTTCAGTTTTGGAAAGTTAATTAATCTGGTTTTTAAAGGGACTATATAGAAGAGTAATTCCCAGAGAATGTAGCAAAAGAGTCCTCATGAAATATTACAACGGTAATTGTGTTGCTGCAATGAAAAATCTTCCATGGCTAAATATCTTTTCTGCAGCCCAATCCTGTTCATCCCATGGATGTAGCAGTACTGAAACAGCCCCTGGGCTGATTACTCATCCTTTGTTGGTGCATACTATTTAGAGCGATGCATACAGGAATATTATATTTGATGTTATATTGAAGTGTACTGTTTGCTGACTTTGAGAAATACAGCTGTCCACTGTGAGAGAACGCCTTACTGCTTAACTCTGACACATTAAACCAGGTGTGTTAGGAAGCATATCTCTCGCACTGCTGTGCCAGCAAAGCAAGCAAGCAAGGCTCTTCCAGAGCAGATATACATCAGAAGCATTATTTAGTTGTATTTACTTGTCTTTTGGACAGCCTGTAAGAGGATTTTAAAGAAGGTACCTTCTTTACTAAGTTTGGTGACTGAAATTAAACAGTATGAAAATCAGAGAGTTGAGTTTGCTTGTTATTAGAAGAATCTAAATGAAATTCTTTCCAGATTTTATAAGAACTCAGTTGTTAGTAAAAATCACAAACATTTCTGGTTAGCCTAGAGAATCATTACTTCCAGTTACCACAAAATATGAGAAATTTAGTTTTATCTAATACCGTCTTCATAGTAAACACTGTCATAATTAAAGGCAGCCAGACTGGCTAACTAATTTTCATGAAGGGTCACTGCCTACATATGCCAGTCTGCCCTGTGCTCATTAGCATGTTGTGCTGTTGTATACAACTTGGAGTATAAGAGATCATCCAAGTGTGCAGCACATATTGGTAAGCAAACTTTCAGCAAGTCTGAACCACTTGTTTTAGCAGGTAGTATTTGACAAGTTGCTTGTCCACTACATTATATCCAGTATTGTTGTAAACATGATGGATTTGAACATATTAATAATTACTATTAGAATTAGACAAACAATTTATTAAAAATAATGGCTAAGACAAAATATAGATCATCCCTTACATGTGGATTGCCAACCAAAGTCAGATTATGACCCTTTGTTTAATTGATCAACTTTTTTCTAAACAAAACTTCCTTTAAATAGATAGGTTTTGCTTTTTTGAATTGGTTAGATCAGTTTGTGAATTTTTGTACAAGTCACATGATACTGATTCATATGCTCTGTGAATGGATGATCTCCTAAATTAAATGCCTTTATTTCCTTTCAAAAATAATTTTGCTTTGTCATTCAACTATTTGGTTGAATATATCCTTATAATCAAAAAAAGAAAACATTACCTGAATGCTCATATGAAGCCCATTTAAATCAAACATGTTCATGAATTAAAAAGGTCATTAAGCAGCTCAGTTAAATCCTCAGTTCTAGTTTGGTCAGGAACAACATTGTATACTATTTTACTATGTCTAACTATAATTTCCATTGAAAAAAATCACTTAAGTTCCAGTGAAAATCACCAGTGTTATGTTATGCTATGATATTTGAATGATAATATGGTTATGAAAGATACAAAATTGTAAGATTTATTGTTGACATAGAATCCCAGTACAATGCCTTATTCAGCCCTCTTCTTGGCAGATAAATTTGTCCTATTAGGACTCCTCCTGTTTGCCAAACACATTCTTGTAGAATACGTTCTTGTAGAATAACTACATAAGAGATGAGAAAGCTCCTGAGTTTGCTTCTGCTATATTACTTCCACTCAATTTAGGTTTTCTGATGGGAAGTAGCTTTCAGAAATAACTACCATCCTTGTGAATTTGTGGGAGTAACACAGTTTAAAGATTGCAAAACTGTTTATATGATTAATATAAACATGATTTTGTGTAAAGTCACAGTCCTTTCTGTGTCTTTTGCTGTATTGAAGAAGTTAAGCAGCTAAGACATTCAGAGTGGCTTATAATACTTTATACATGACTTTTGTCAGCTTTACTGCAGTATGTGCTGTAAATCCTTTGGAATAGTCATGGTCTACTAGGCCAATAATCTCATTTCTGAAATGCCTCTAAATATGTATTTACATGAGCACATAATAGCTCCAAAGAAGCAATTATGACCAAGGAAGTCAATAACCCATGTTTAAAAAGTCCAGAAATTGTTACATTCTTCTCAATTAACTCAGACTCTGTGTTTTTACAAAGTAACTAATTTTGTTCATCTACCCATCATTTTAAACAACCTGTCATTGAATTAGTGTAGCAGCATGTTAGATTCAAGGGGTCTCAACCCAACTGCAGCTGAAGGTAATGAAAATACCCCCATTCAATTTTATCAAAACTGAACAAAATCTGAACAGTACAAATTTCTGAAAAAAAAATCCCAAAATAGAAAACAAAGACAATCAGAACTAGAAGTTTTTATTCCATTTTTTAATTCACCCCAAAGGAAGCTGGAGAACAGAAGGATTTCAAGATTACATCTCAGATAAGTCATGCTTAAATACTCTGACAATTGCATAGACAGGAGTGCTCTACTGTAAGGCAGGAATTGAAAAATGCTGCTTCAGCAGGACCTGTGGGAAAGAACACTTCTCTAACTTTTCATCTTTTGCTCATCTTACTTATTTTAAGATTATAAAAGGTGGCAGCTAAGCCTTCAAAATATTAAAATCATTATCCGTATGTCAGAGACAGCACTAAGAATCTACGTATTGTTATTAGACAATTAATTTTAATAGTCTAATCCAAATTTCAACCCTTTTTCATAAAATTTCAAGCTTGCAATAAACAACCTTTTGTCAATATTTATTTATATTTTTTCAGTTCCCTTTTAATCTGCTATTTGCCCAAAATGATCATTAAAAGCAGATCCTTCATGGTGTCTTTTATTTATATTGTTAAAAAAAAATCCTGTAGCTTTGTATCTGCCTCCTCATGTTTAAAACATCCAGAATGGAAATCAAAATCTGTCATAGATACAACCAACCCAGAAAAAGAAAAGATTTTCTCACATGGTTCAGCGTGAGGTAGGCCCATTTGCAGATAAACAGACCTTTGCTCTTTTCTTAGAAAGCAAGAATATCCATTTATCTGCATAATGCAGAGCGGTTTACATTTTTTTCTGAGCATTTTGTTTTATCTAACAGAAATTTCCATTTTCATCAGCTCATGAAGCTGATAATTAGTGTCCAAAACTAATGCAAATCTCACTCACAGCTTTTATACAACATTGCATTTTCTTTTTATACTATCACACCCTGGGAAATGCATTCTTTACCCGGGTTGTCTTACTGGTATGTCTAGATTTCTGAGCACTTTTTTTTTCACATAAACTATCATTTGTAACCATTTTCACACTTAGCAGTTTTGCATCCTGTTTTTCCTGAAAGTCTCCATTCAGATTCGCCCTGGGTGTTTGCCAGAACCAAACTAATTCTCATTCTACTTAAAATGCTTCCCCTCGTATACATACGTGTGTGTAATAGGTAATAGATCTGAATTTAACTTTACAGGCCGATGAGCTAGGCATATCTGTCTCCCTGATCAATTAGACGCTGGGGAACACGGATCACTGTAGCAGACACACTCCGTTGATGCCTTCCCATTTTGCTAATACTGAGCTTTTAACTGACATCAGCATCATGTGGCAAAATTGCTTCCAACCTCATTTAAACAGCTGCACATTTGAACAGGCTTAAATGATGGGGTTTAGTAAATTGGTGAAGCATAAGTTTGCGTATGCATAAATTAACCTGGCCAAAAGCCAGCTTTCAGGAAACCCATTCTTATTCAGCTGCTGAAAGTAAAAGTCTTGTCTCCAGGGGTAAAGGGAAGAAGGTAGGGGGAGTAAGGGAACTCTTACTTAGCGTCCTGTTGATTTGAACCTCACAAATGATGCACATCATTGGTTTGCCCAAGCCTGTGGATTGAGCAGATCAGCGCTGACCTACTACCTCCAAACTCACAGCTGCTCAGCTTTACTTTCTCAGTGCTCACTGAACTGAAAGAACGCTTTGGAGCTCCTGCCTGATTTTCACAGCCATCCTATGGCAGCACAATGTCCACTGCTGTTTCCCTTTCATTGAAGCGCATCTTTCATTTTTCCCCCCTTTTCTCACCCACACTAGTCTACACAGGCTTCATTATAATTTCTTTTTCTTTTCCACAGAAATTACTCTTTTGCAACATTAATGCAAACAGTCCTCCAAAGATTTCTGCAGCCTGCAAATCTAAATCAAAACATATGAAATCACACAGAATTAAGGAAAGCACTGAAATCTTACTGGAGAATCTTGAAAACATTTCTCTTCTCCCTCCCCCCTCCCCCCACATTCCTTGTTTTGTTTTTTTTGTTTTGTTTTTTTTTTTTTTTTTTTTTTTTTTTTAATTAAATCATTCCTCAGATAGATTCCATCATATGTTATGTAGATGTGAAACATTTTTTATTCTGGTAAATGAGGCTGAATCAAAAGACTGCCTTGTAAACAGAAGTTTAAATAGATTGCAATTTCCTTCCCCCCTCCCCTAAACTTTCTGTGGCTTTAACACATACTTGTGAAAATTATCTTCCTCAATAGCTTTTTATTTTCTTCTTTTCTGGAAATGGTAGATACTCCATCTAGTGGACTAATTGAACACTGTTGAAACTTATCACAGGTAGACTCACTTTAAGAAGTGTCAAGAAAAAAATATCCTTGTTGTAATAAAAAAGAAGAAAGAAGGGGAAAAAAAGAAAGAAAAAGACAGTTTTCAATTTCTACAGAACATGTAGAAATTTGAGCAATAATTGTAAGCATTATAATGCATCCTGAGAATTTATTCCCTTCACAAGCAATACAGTTATTGAGATAGTCCATTGTTGCCATGGTAATATGTCATAAATTTCTGTCAACTACCTAAAATAGCTGCAGATCACGAGGTAATCAGGTTTGGGTTGGGTTTTTCTTTCCATGGGTTTTATAGCTTTTTAAATTTCAACAGAATAAATCTATATTTATTTTTTAATTTGTAAACACTTTTGTTGAAATTTGGTGAATAAATCAACATTTATTATATTTTTCTCACAGTGAAATGTTTACCATATTGTGTAAATACCTTAAAATGTACATAAGTTTCTGCCTCGACCAATAGATATTTATTTCCTCTAATTTGTACTCTGAACATTAACAAGATCATAAGGCTGGAAGAGTGTGCTGTGCTGTTGTGACATGTCTATAGATCTTAGTCATTATTCCTGTCATTGTTTATAATATGATTTTCAGCATGGCCAAACACTCAATGCCCTGATGAAAGGAAAATACAATATTAAATTTAAAAATGCTAAAGAAAAGGCTGTCTCTAAATCCAGAAAGTGTTATATGTGTACAGGAAAGGATAATTAAGGGAAAGTCTGTGAATTCACCTACAATGTCATCTACTCACCAAGATGTTCTACTCAGCAATGTGATTAAAAGCTGCCATCCATGACAGAAAGCTTAAACAGATCTCACAATTCATGCTTGAAATGTTGTCATGAAATTAGGGAATGCAGAATTTGTATCACTAAAAAGACAGCAGCATATTATTATTCTTTGGGAAAGCATTAACATTTTATATAAACATCCCCACAAGCAATCATACTTTAAACCATATGTAAATTCTTGGGGGTGGGGATTTCAGGTTGAAAAGCAGCTTTCTTCTTTCTTTTTTTGTTCTTTTTCTTTTTCTTCTCCCCCCTCCCCCCCCCCCCCCCCATTTAACCTTTCTGTGCATATATTTGCCTTTTGTGCAACAAATCAAAGAAAGACATTTATTTATTGTGCATGGTTTGTATATGATTACAAACAGCATGACTATGACTATGTCTTTGTCACTTACATTCAGCTTTGATAGATGCATATTAAAACCAGGCAGTGCAACCATAGCTTATCAGAAAATTGTGCTGTGTTTTTGTGATGTAATGCAGTCTAAAATACCTAATATCATTAACATTCTACTCAAGCCTCACATACATAATGCTGCAGACGCTATATCTTCCAAAGCCAAAGACATAAACAGCCTTCAGTGTCCTGAAAAAAAAAACATTTGGGAGTTGACGACCCTATTCATTGATATAGTCAGCTTTGATAGCTGAGTGTGAAAGGATAGTTGCAGAATAGGAAAGACTATGTATTCATGAGCTGGGGCATTTTTTACAAATTACTCAGAAGATACATATTTTGCCTATAAATAAGGCAATCGAAGGGAATTTTAATATAAACATAGCTAAATTTCTAAGAAAACAACAGTAATTAAGGGAACATGTCTGGACATTCCTTGCTGCTGAAAAAAAAACCAAGAAAGCAAAAATAGAAAATTTAGGATAAAGTTGTTTATATTTTTTCCCCTTTTCTTTCCTCCCCACCCTGTGTTTTTTTTTTTTTTTTAATTTTTTAAAATCTCTAGAAGAAAAATCCAGAATTTTCACTGGAATAGACAAGGCAAAAAGGCATATAAAGCTTTATTTTAACTTTTCTTATTTTCATGTTTGCAAAATGTTTAAACAATAAATAACAAGTGGAGATTCATGGAATGTGACAAAAGAAAGAGAACAATTTAGTTGGTGTCAATTAACTCCAATCTAGAAAGAACTTAGCAGTTGAAACTTTATATTATATATCAAAATATATATATCCCCATACATGGAACCAACTCAAACACCCCAAAATTGGGTTTGAGAAAAAAAAAGTGTCAGATCCATTGATTCAGCCTAGGTTTACTTCTAAAATATAGATCATGAAGCAGTATTTCCGGAAAGGGGAATGTTGGTATAAAATTGTTGTGTCCTGACTTGTACACAGCGTTATAAAAAATATACAACAGGTATAAGAAAAGCCAAGCTCCTTCCTGATATTTAAGTTGCTTTTCAGACTAACAGCGGAAAAAATGTTGGAAGGGGAAAAGAGTATTTATAAAATGAACTTATCCAATTTTGATGTTCTAATATATAATAATCTGAATATCATACAGAAAATGATATCTAGGTACTTCCTTCCATTTGGCTAATACCTAAATCTCTCCTTTTCATGCTTTTATAGTTGAAAACGACATGAAACCAAGACTTCTCTGGTGTCAGGAGCCCTGAAGTTTTTCCCATTTCCCTGGCTGTCCACTGATCTGAGTGTTGGAGGGGTGGGAACTAAACACGCTTGTGGTGAAAAATCAAATAGTAACATCAATACATGGAGGGTTTTTCAAGAAAAAGTAATTTTGCTTAAGATACGGAGATGTGTTAAAGAGTGGCTAATGACTTCCAATTACAATGTGTTTACTAGATAAAATGGTATTTTAGTAATTTTCATTATTTTTATATCAGAGATTTCATTTATACACTCTTTTAAGCTCACCATTCTACTTTCAGGTATATCTGAATGGAGCTGAAAGCCTACCCAGGTCAACTTCCAAAAATAACCAGTAATTCTTTATAGAAAGAAGAAACTTTGGGAAAAAAAATTTTCTTTGGGAAAAAAAATTATCACAGATACTACCACAGCTTTAGCAGTTAAGTATTTTTCATAACAGTTCTTCCACATGAGAACAGTAGTTTTTTCCATGAAACTAAGTTACAGTTTGTTTTTTCTTTTTTTTTTTTTTTTTTTTTTTAATGTATGCTATTATCATAATATATGTCAATGCTATGGTACTCTTTCCAAATGCAATAGAATATAACATAATATAATTTATCTTCTTGAAAAGTTTCAGACTCATACCTGCTTCCTATCACTGAAGAGCTTGACAATCTTTCATCATCTGCTTAGAAATCGAACTTCTTCATTTTGTTGAGATTGAGACCACAGAAAAACTATCCCAAGAAAACCCCATTTGTCCTAAGGAAAAAGGTTAGAATACAAAACATAACTTCTAATCTTGAGTTAGTCTGCCCTAAGGAACTTTTCCTTTGATTTCCTTTGATGCTACAGTATTTTCTTCTCTATGCAAAGGAGTTTTCTTGTCTTGTTTCTTGTCTGTGTAGCTATAAAACTTCTTGAAAATGGCCCAAGGCTTTTCCTTGAGGTTGTTTCTCTCAACAACTCTGACTGTGGAGTCATGAGGGGCGGCAAGTCTCACCATACCCATAACAAGAACTTTAGGTACCTGATAACTTCAGTTTTGAAAACAAAGTTCCCTTAAAGTTAATTCTGAGCAAGGCTTTGAGAATTCCCCTTAATTCCTTCCTTGGGTACTCTTGGACCCTGATTTATGAAAAGAAATGGCTTGTCTTGAGTTAGCTGATTGATTCACTATTTCCCACTTAGAGCACTGACCCCCTGGTGCATGGATAGATGAATTGTGACTTGACATCTGAACTGTCCTGCAATGTAGCATTCAAAAATAAACTGTCACTGATTTCAGTTTGCCTTACCATCCAGAATTTGCTAAGCTATGGTGTTTCCACCTGTCAGTCTGGAGTTTTAGCAATTTTGGGGTCTGACTGTAAAAGACTCAGAATATCAGTTTCATTGACTAAAATGCCACCCAAGATCAATGTGTGAAATGCTAAAGCAGTATTACTATGTATGAAGACAAATTAGCCTTTTCAGCCCCTCCCATGTCATTGTGGCCATAATTTATTTCACCCAAAGTCTAGTACTGTGCTATCCTTAAAAAAAAAAAGTGTATTGTAATTGAAATAATGGCAATCCATTGGAGAATCTTCAGAAAATCTTTAAAGTTTGGAAAACTCTATATTCATTTTTAAGTAAAGGCAGTAATGTTCTTAAAAATGACATTATTATTGATTAGCTAAAATGAATGGCAGATATCAATGAAATTCATTATTAGGAAAATGGCAGTTTGGCTGACTTTCCATCTTTAAACTGCATCACAGCACAACTTGTAATCAGGATGCAACAATACGGGATGAGACAAACCAATCAATCAATTGATTGCAATACTGAAAAAAAAAAAAAGAGTCAAACTAATAAAACCAAATATTTCATTGTTTATTTCCTGGGTGAGTAATGCAATCCATAAAAAGTATTTCTATAATCCTCCCTCAGAATTTCTATGTTAAATCAGAGCAGAGATTTATCTAACCAAATATTCCCTGTTTCCCATGTATTCTGCCTTTATTTTGATGAAGCAGGAATCTCATTCACCTTGTTCCAGGACCACAATATTTCCTTTCACAGTGTGTGAGCTATCAGAAAAGAGTGGTGGTATAATTTTTAGCAGATATTAATTATTTCTACAACAAAGAGAGAGATTGACTTAAGTCAGTAAAAGCTTTAATACTGTTTTTAAAGAAAAAGTTTTCAGAAATGATTTTTCCTTAAGATTTTAAGAGACTGGTAATAATAATCCTGACCACATTCTTCATCTTGCTTTCTTTAGAAGATCTAAATATTTTATAAGAAGGTTCAAATAATATTTTCTTTGGAAAACAGACATACTTATGGCATAAATGACCTGTCTGGTAGATGTTTTATTTCTGACTGATGGATACTAATTTGTGACATACAGTGAATATCTCATAGCTGTACATACAAAGGATGAAAACCTGGTTCCATTGAAATCACTAGTTCAATGAGCCTGAAATTTTCCCCTCAAAACCTCAACATGCTATTAGTCATCATAACCATACAATCGGATTTTTTTTTCCACTCGTGGTATCAGGAGAAATATTGCCAACTTTCTCAAGAGGTTGCTGTCAAACCAGACAGCTAATCTGCAATAGATTTCCTAAAAATTATACCTGCAGGTAGTTCCTGTTCATGATATTGTTGGTTTATGAAAGCAAAACTTTGTTTTCTTTAGGTTACAGCTTTGTAAAATACTGTGTGACACAGGTGTGGAAAAAACAAAAACATGGCATTTTCTCGATAAATTCTAGTAGATTTATTCTACAATTTTGGTTTGGTTTTATGTTTTGATTTTTTTTTCTTCTTTAATGTATTTCTAGTCTAATTAGCCTATTTTTCAAACAGGAAAATTTGCATACTCACAGTACTTACTCTATGCATATGAATGTGTTGCAATCCTTCCTAAATGGCTATACCTGTAGCAGCAATATGTAAGAAGAGAAACTGTTTATTTTTCAGTCCCAGATACCCAAACACTTTGCACTGCATGAATCATTAAAACTAATGGAGTCCTGAAATATTACCAGACTCTTCCTTTCATTGTTTAGGGCTTGTTTCTGCTCACAGTGATTTCAGCTGGACTTTTTCCATTAACTTCAAAGTAGAAGTAGATCCTCAGAATTATCTCATTTTTCCTGAAGTTTCCATAGCAGATCACATTGCTAATTGCACCATGTCATCTTTTTATTTTCGTGTTGTCCATTGCTTCAAGTTTAATTATAGAATCAGATTGTTGAATTCTGTGTTTATGTTCATGATGGTTTTTTGCTGTTTCCTCTCTCTCAATTTAATGGCTAATTCAGTGTTGTATTCTTTTTAGTATCATAGCTTTCCTGTCAAAATAGCTCAGGTACATCAAACACTTAGTTTCTTCTACCGAGTCATCTATGTATCTGTGTACTACCACCCACAGGTAAAACACCTTAGCTCTTACCATGCACACACACGTTTCTAAAGCTGAGGAAATGTCAAATGTTTACTGAATGAACCATGACTAAAATTGTCTAGTAATGCTAAACAAAGATCTAATGTGGTTCTTGGCCATTTTATCATGTAGTCACATGGGATGCTCATAGGTTCTTGGCATGCCAATTGAGCAACATTCTTACACCTTTGAGCAAAACAGACTGTACTTAATGTCACATTCATTGTAAAAAGACTCAGTAATTTGGACATTGGACATTTGGACAATGACAACCAACATTCTGTAGTTACACTACAGAATCATATTTCATTTCCTTAGAATATAGTTTTAGTAGGTTTTCCTGCAGTTAAAAATACAGACTAGAAAATATGTAACTTTCATTTTAATTATGTTACCATGTTAATGGTGCCCAAAATCTGAACAATATAGAATCATAGAATCATTAAGGTTGGAAAAGACCTCTAAGATCATCGTGTCCAACCGTCAACCCAACACACCATGCCCACTACACCATGTTCCTAAGCGTCTCATCTACACGTCTTTTAAATACTTCCAGGGGTGGTGACCCTGGGCAGCCTGTTCCAAGGCCTGATCACTCTTTGAGTAAAGAAATTTCTCCTAATATCCAATCTAAACCTCCCCTGGCGCAACTTGAGGCCATTTCCTCTTGTCCTATCACTAGTTACTTGGGAGAAGAGACCAACACCCACCTCGCTACAACCTCCTTTCAGGTAGTTGTAGAGCGCGATGAGGTCTCCCCTCAGCCTCCTCTTCTCCAGGCTAAACAACCCCAGTTCCCTATGGTATCATTACAGTAACTTTGTAAAGGATCATAGAATTTTAGTGCAGAATCAATTTATTTTTGTCATTCAGGATCCTTAATGAGCATTAAATGGGAGTGAAAAAGATTGTAAGATAAACTTTGAATTAGGCTCTCTTCTATTTGAGTTTCAGAAAGAGCTCTCAAATGATATCAGATTTATCACTTTCATTGCACCTCTGAAACAGCATTACTTGGCATTTCAGACCCAGGTGCCCTTTTTTTTGAACATAATTACCTTCTGTGACCCTTCTAGACTCTTCAGGATTGTTTTTGTAAACAAATCATTAATGAACCTGTAGTTTATATATGGCTATGCTGGTGTTACCATGCCAGGACATTACATCATTAAGAGAAAAGAACACGTGTTCAAAAATTTAAAAAAAAAAAAGTTTCTTAAACAGTGGAAAAAGGAATGATGAAATATGAAACAAAATACTGGGTGTGGCATTGAAAAAAAAGTTTTTCATTGTCATTTGAGTAATCTTGTTATATTTCTCTGCACAATACAAGCAGAAAAGAAAAAAATGCATATTATTGCCTTGACTAGTTTAACTCTGTTTTATGGTGCTTTTCATATGAAACACATAACCAGCTTTTGTTTGTAACTTTTTTATTAAATTATGTAGATCAACAGGTTGTTATCTTCCTCAGAGTTTTCAAGTGTGTGCAGTTTATTTATGTCATCTGTTATCGCTCAATCACATTGCTTTCTGCTTCACAAAATGAAAGACTGCATCTTTTGCTTTGTAATTTTTCCTATTTAATTTTCAATAAACACTGAATGGAGAGGTAGTAGCTGTCTCACTTCTGTTTACTCATCATGAGCAAATATTGTATTTTTAGCAAGTTATTGCTCACAGCCGCCTTCTTTAACATGCAAACTCAATGACAAGTATCAACTGACTTCAGGGATCTAGAACGAAGAATTTCAACACAAAAGGTGGTTTTTGTGTCAATGCTGCACCTTTCAATGGGAATAGAGTTAGATCATTTTTCTTTTAAAAATCAAAGTTGTAACTTTTAAACACATACTACATTGTATATGGGATAGATCCACTGTGTGGTGTTGAAGATTAAGGGTTATATTTCTTGGTGAAATTCTGACTGGCATGCTGTGGGTGTCAAGAGAAATTGACAGGTTTTTACTCTCTATAAGAAAGTTACAACGCTGAAGAAAATAAGTCATTCTTCTTCAGAATATGTTGTAAGGACCCCCCTCTCCTTGCAGTTAGGAACAAGAACGGCATGTTTAAACAGGTTGTGTATCTCAAATGAAACAAGCCTTGTTCTTTCTTGAACCAGGGAAGGAGCAACTGTTAGGCTTAGAGGAAAAGACAGTGAGAAATCTTTGAATGAATTATTAAAAAAATCCTAATGTAAAAAACATATTGGTGTTTTAGTATAGTTTAAACATTCCACAGAGCATCATCTTGGACAAACTTCTAATGAGATGTTCACAAAAGAAGCAAAAGGCTTATGTTTGCTTTCATGCCAGTCCACTTATCTGACTATAATAGAAACTTTTGAGATCTGTGGTGCCAAGACAGACATGCTCTAAAGTCTGCCTTGGGTAAGTTTTATTAATTTCTTGTCATATAGTTCTATGGAGCCTTGGCTTTCACCAGGACTTGGCTCCTTGTTCAGGCCCAGGGAGAGGAAATTTCCTCTGATCCAGGCTTCAGGCAGGGCTCAGGGATCCCACAGTTCCTACAGCAGAGCCAGCAACATAAAACCCTGAGAAGCCAAGGCTCCCAGGGTCCCTGCTGAAGACAAGGTAGCCTGGGAGCTGGCACATCATTTGGAGACATTAACTGCTTTAATTAGGTCATTCATACAAATTTCCATGGTTCAGCAAATGTTCACATTTGCAGTAGTTCATATTGTTGCAAATTCTGCTTCGTTTTTTGAGAGGGAACTCACTATTTTGAGTCTACTCTTTTTTTAAATGTAAGTTTCAAGCTGTCACAAAAGTATTCTTCACCAAGATGTGTGATCTTTTTTCTTACTGGTCTTAAGCTAGAAGTAATAATCTTGTCTGTTTCAGGACATTCTTAAGTGATATACTTCTCAGATTATATCAAACTTTCCAGAAAATCACAGTTCTCACAAAAAAGGGTTTAACATCATTTCACAAAATTAGATCCTATTTCATAATGATTATTTTAAGATAGATTTCACAAAGTTCAAGGGATTTACCTGACGTGAACAAGTAGAGAGGTACATGAAATTTACTGAAGAGGGGAAAAAGAAAACAAAATCCTTGTTCCATTGTTCACTTTTCTTTGCCTGAAGGTTTCTTATACACCTTAATCAATTCACCTTTCTATCTTCTTTTGATAAGATAAGTAGATTGAACTCTTTAATGCTCTTACTGTCAGATATTTTCTTCAGTCTCTAAATAATTTTATGGCTTTATTCTGCAACCTTTTCTCTAATTTTTCAACATTTTAAAATGTAAACACTGAATGTAACACATATTGCATATAGAAGTAAAATCATTTTTGTGTTCCTACTTTCCACCTATGTATCCACACAATAACTTGGCTTTTTCTCATTCCCTATAATGTCCATCCATGTTGTCATGGATGTTGTCATGACTCCCAATCTGCTTTCTTTGGTGTATACGTCCATCCATGGCTATATTAAAGCACACCTTTCACATTCTCAGCTTATGAAGTGAACCGTATTGCTCTATATGTTTGTGTATAGAAGGCGTCACATGTTTTTATAGCTCAGCAGGGACAGGGTATAAGAGAGGAAATCAGAGCATTTACACTGCTAATTGAACTACTTTTAAGATTTCTATTCCCGTCTTTGAGGAGAGGCTGTATGTTCTGGAAGGCGGGGAAATAACAGCAAAGTTTTTTCTAGCACAGAAATCTTTTCCTGAAATATCGGGTGGAGTGACTTTAGAACTAGTAAGGGCAAATGTCTGTGAAGCGAGAGAGGCATAACAGTTGGGTTTGGAGGCATGCTGTCAAGTAAGTTGTTGCAGGTGCAAAGGACAAAATAGACATAGATGGACCTTTTAGACATGAGAAGAAGCATGCAGATGTTGAGTAGGGAAAGATAAAGATTAAATCAACATTCTTCCTTTACTGGATTTCAGTTAATATTTGCCTTCTATCACAGTAAAGTTTTATAACTATAAAGACAAAAAGATTGTCCCTTAAATTGGGATATCCTTGTGTGATAAAACTTAGGGATCATGGAAATAAATTTAGTGCACTTTTCTGCAATTTCTCTACAGGAATATGGTGCTTCTTTTCAATCAGTACAGGCAAATGTTTAAGGACTAGCTTACAATAGACTTTTTTTGCATTCCCCAGTGTAAAATGTATCTAAAAATTCAGAACCAAGCTATATTGCCATGCAGATGATAAACAATACTATGGAAACAGATATATGATTTAAGACAACATAAGGCATAAATTGCACCACTTTACTTTCTCTAAATGTCCTTGGGGTCAACAAACTCATTTGTGATCTTCCTGAAAAGCTGTGGCTTCACTTCTTACAAAGAAGTCACGAAAATTCTGTATCCATACAGATAAGAACTTCTTATCATTTTTTTCCCTTGTTAATCTGGTGTCCATTACAGCAAGAGAAAAATATCTATGTAAATGAAACACATTTTTCTGTAAATTATGGAGGATAACTGGATAAATTATTATCAGTGACATGTCTTTTCCATGTAGCTTTCCAGAAAAAAAGCAAAGAAAAAAAAATCAAACAAGAAAAAGATAAAAACCCAGATGAAAAGTTCAAACTGGATATTTATAAATACAATTACAATTAAACTTTGCTGCCAGCAAAATTGATAACATTATTTGAAGGAGTTTAAATTATTTTCTTCCCCATGCTTTTATTTTATTGCCAGGGAATCTGTTATCAAGTTCGAAGAAGCGGGGTGGAACAGGCCTGGTTGTTCTGGGTCTTTACTCCTACAAGTGGTTGGGACTATTCTTGTGTTTTAACAGGAGTGAAGAAGAAGAGAATTCCTTGGCACTCCTTGCTCTTCCCTGGTTGGCAACTGAGAAGAAGGAAGGGCCTAAGCCTAAGACCATTAGGCTTAGCTTGGTTGCCCCTATGTTATATTTGTTATTTTCCTCCCTGCTTTGTAGCATGCTTTTGTTGAAACTGATTTTTCCTAATATTTTGAGTCTATCTACTTTCCAGTCTGTGAAGTGAGGCTGGAATTTCTTAACAGGTAAGTATTTTTTTTCTTTCTTTTTTATCTTCGTCATATCAGCACAGAGATTCATCTTCAGGTGAAAAAGGAGTGAGAAAAGAATTCTTAAAATACATGTACTTGCTTATGAGTAATTTGTCACTTTTCATAGCTAGTGCTGAGTAGAAGCAACAAGCTGCCACAGCAAACATGGTTCCTAGGAAACATCTGATTAACTGTCCTCATCCGGAGGAAGGAACTGAATTTGTAATTGCAGAGATTGAGATATTCTTCATATGTTCTCACACTTCAGCTGGTGGCTAGGTAGGCAGAAGGACTACAAAGCAACTTGAATCCAGCCATCCTAGACTAAAGATAACCAAATCTGAATCCTGATTATTTGACAAAGATGCCATTTAACGTTACAAATAAATAACAACAATGGTTGTTATGAGCCATAGTAGAAAGCAGGTCAAGGCCCTCTCTGACCCTCGAAGTTAAATATTAATATCCACACATTTCTGTTAATAATGAAATGATGTCTGTGCTTCATTGTCTTGCAAATTCTGATCAATATTACTGCTAATTTGTCTGACTTAAGTGTAGTTGTTGAGTAACAGATGATTAGTTACTACATAATTAAGAAAGATTATACTATCTGCTTGAAAGAGTTATGAATGCATGCATGAAGAAAACCCTAAGCTATTAAATAATTAAATAAGTAAATATTTTTTACATATAAGTAAAAAAAAGATATTAAATACAATTAAAGTGGAGAAGTTGAGAAAGAATCGGTATTCAGGGCTTGTATACAGTTTTCTCAAACCTGCTCTTTAACCACTACTTAGCCACATGGAAAATGGGTATAATAATTTCCACCTGGGGGATATTTTTAGAATTCAGTGAAAGAAAACCATATAGAAAAGCAGAAGTGTGATTCATCTATTCACCAGGTTGTGGATGCCTACTTTAAGATAAGGTGAATCATGCCCTTGAAATGTCATGTCTTTCCATTGATTATAAAGGGAGTCTAGATAGGATGCATCTCACCTAATTGTAGTCCTTTCCAGTGTTGGTATCCATATATAGGCTAGTCATCTTAACACAGTCTGTACATCTCTGCACAGTCAGTGGAAGTGTAGTTTTATGATAAAATCATCTGAACAAATATAGAAGCCTACTTCCAAACAAGAATAATTTCCTTTTCAAAATACCTATTTCTTTCACTGGTTCTAAAGGGAGGCTACAGTGATGAACTCAGATGCAGACACTTAAATTACATTGAACAAATGACACCCAAGATTTCTGACCCATTAGCATTTTGCGCTCCATTTGTGTGATATCAGTGATAACGCAAGGTACAAGAACCAGCAAATTATGCTGATATTACATTACGATAGAGCTAATGAATTTGGTAGTGGACGATGCTGGTTGTGTGATGCAATTCTACAAGAGCATAAGCAAATACCTGTCCCAGCGCATTGACAAAAAAGATGTCTTCAGCTGTCTTAAAAGATCATTCCACCTTCTATTAGATGATGGAGTTAAGAAAAACTCTTGCTATGAGATTGCTACAGAGATAAAACAACTGGGAATTTTAGCCTAACAACAACCACAATGATACACAATTACTTCAAAAATGTATTTATTAAAGCCTGCTGGTCACTGATATATATTGAGGCAAAGAGGTTTTTTCATGCTGAAAATTACAATCTGTATAGATCTTTTATAGGCAATGGATTTTTTTCATTTTATATTTTCACCAACTATGTCTTCATTAACTCTTTTTTTAGAGGTTGTTTTATGGAGAATATTTTAATCCTTGGCCAATAAGAATCCATAAAGGAAGTAGGTTAACTATATGTACATAAACACACACACATTTTTGCATGCACACAATTAATTACACACACATGAATACGCTAATGTAGGGAATTTTATTTATTTATTTATTTTGTAATGGCTGTTACAAGTATCTGGTATTTAGCTGTACAAGGGAACAAAGGAATTTTAACACCTTCATTAGCTCTGTCCTGCACAACATGACTGTCTATGGGGGCAGGGCAAGTGTGCTGTGCAATGTGCCTCTCGTCTTTTTCCTCCTGTCATTTAATAAAGGGGTTGTATACAAGCACTCACCCTGCCAGGATGTTTGGTTAGCCTTCCAGAAGAAGTTAATACATGTAGGACGATAGCATTCAGCCAGGTCCCATCAGCCTGGGTGCATAACAAGCAGATGGGACTGAAAGTTGAACCTATCCTTTGTGTGGAAACCGTCCAAATGGGGAAGGTGTTGCAGGACTGCCTGTGAGGCTGAGCAGATCCCTATTCCTCATGCAGATCAGAGCTGCACTTCATATGCTATTTTAGAACTTAACTGACTCTATTTTTATGTTTCTGTGTTTTTTCTGTAGCCTCTTAGCTGATCTCAGCACTTTGCAGGCCATTGTAGCACATCAAACAGGGAAGGAAGACCACAGCCATTCAAGAACATTATTACTATATTAGCTTCTAATTTCTAAAGAGTTATGATATTCTTGGGATTCTTTCATTTTTCTGAATGATATATCAGGTAATTTTTGTGGATGGCTTTTTTGTTCTTCTTTTTTTTCCACTTCAAAGTAACTGGCACTTTTTTGTTAAAAGCTAATCCTGAACAGAAATTTAAATGTTGAAAATTACACACAAAATACACAAATTCCATTTTCCAGACCCCTCTTTACATTATTTTCTGCATATACAAGCTTCACGATGTCCCCTCACAATCAAGAAACAAGAATTGTAATTAGTCCTATGAATATTCATGGGCATTCCTCTGTTATTTTAACATAATTTTCATGGAACATCTATTCATTGTACCATGAAGAAACTGAGACCATGAAAAAAGAGAAAGGTTGTAGTGTTGATAAAAATGAAGAAATTATAATATGTATGAATATGAACAAAACTTTTTGAATGGCATTTATTTTCCATTTAAAAGCTGTGAATTTAAAATGTCTTGTAGTAAAGACTTCTGTATGGAAACTTCATGGAAACCTTCTTGATTAAATTGAAGAATTAGTTTTAAGTGCTTATTGGTTTATTTATAATTTATTAAATGGATTATTCGCCTGTTCTGTTTGACTTTAATGCTCTGGAAATTCCCCATTCATAACAATTAAACCTGTCTTACCCATAAAACCATATATTCAACATATGAATGAGTACAGAAAAGCAATATCAAGGTTGAAAAGTCAACAGTTAAAGTTGGGAAATGCCAAAATTAAGGTTAGTGATACAACTGCAATTTCTCACGTATAGAGACACATAATAATATTGTGTTTAATGATCAGATGATCTTTTGCGGGAAAGGGAAAGAAAAGCAAGGGAAGGGAAAGGAAGGGAAGGGAAGGGGAAGGGGAACGGAGATCTTGACTCCTTTCAAGTTTGCCATCTGTAAAATTAGCTTTAACCTTGATAATTAGCTCTATAATGTCTAATAAATTAGCTGCTAATGAAAATCTTCATTTTAAAGCTTTATAAGAACTTTGAGAAATTCTACTTCCAGGTCATGAAGCTCCTTGAAGATAAGAGCCAATTTTTCTTGAAGCGATTACTTATTCGGCTGGAAGTAGTATTTTCCATAAGGAAAAGAGTCTTGTCAGGAATCCACTACAATTCCTAGGGTAGGATCAAGCACTAGATTTGGGCATGGAAGGTAACCTTCAGCATAGAAAGCTGAATGTGGTTTGGGCAATGGTACCATCCAGTAGATAGCCTAGAGGGACTGTCAAGACTCATATAAGAAGCTAGAACTGTCTGAATTATATTGTACACACTCTGAGTTCCTGAAGCCTACTGTCAGACTTCAGGCTTTTGTCACCTTTTTAGCCTCTTCATACCTTACCTAGGTTGGGCCTTGTGTCTTTCTAGCTCAGAAAACAGTACAGATGATCATAATGATATCCTGCTCTGACTGTGGAGACTGTGGAGGTAGCATCCTCTTTAAAGAGGGGAGAATCGTCACTAAACAAAGGTGTCATACTTCAAGTTTTGAATGCTTCTGACTTTTCTGTAGTGGTCAAAACTCACCTACATATGGCATAAGCATCACCCCTGCAAGGGAAGACATGCAACTTAGAACATTTCCTGTAAAAGGATATAAGTGTTTCAAGTTTTCACAATTTTAACATCAGCATCATGATATTTTGAAGTATATTTTTATTGGAAAAAATATCAGGGTTGAGTCACGAATAATTAGACTATTAAGAATATTATGCAGATATTGGTCTGAAACATAAATTGAAATTAATATAGGGAGTTATGGTTGTTAAATTTGGTAAAAAACTTAGATACTAAGCTTAGGCACTGCAATAACTTTTTAGTACCTGATCCTTAAAAAAAAAAATCTAACCCTGCCTCAGGTTTTGGCACAGAAAGAGAGTTCTTAAAAAAACTAAATGAAGAGCAGTGGAAGGGTAATGAAGATCACAGTGCAATGATTAACGGAGAGAGAAGTATGTTTAAACATTAATATGTTTAAAAACTCTTCTGTGCCCAGACATTTTTCTCTGTCCTCATTCTGGACAGAGAACATACCTATATTTTTCTTTTGATATAATTGAAAAGGGCAAATGTTGTTATTTTAAAATAAGAGGTGTTGCAAAGCTTCTGAATTAATAGTTATTCTTTTAGCCAGAAAGCTGTCATTTCAGTGTGTTCACCATCCTAAGGAGTCTTCATGTTATTTCAACACATTTTAGTGTACAGTGCAAATAGCCAGTCCATAAGCTTCTCAAGTAATGGAAATTATTCATTCCCTCTGATGGAGACCTTGTCACTAGCAGCCATGTTTTTTTAATTTATGTATACATATTAAAAAGTATATGTATGTATTTATTTATATTATGTATATCTATATTTATATAAATACATAATGTTGAAGATTTATTTTGTGTCTATATATTTTTCCAGATTCAGAAAAAAATACAAATATTAATAGTAGAAATTCCACCTATTGCGCACTAGGTTTTTTTTAGGTTCCTTGGAAAATAATAATCTTACCCTTGAATTAATCTTCTCCTGTTTTAATAAAAGTAAGTCTTTTTTTCAATTTCAGTAAATCCGCCATGAGGTGTATTCTCTTGTCTTTTCTTAACTACTATAGGCAAGGGTTTGAATTGTAGTAGTCATTGTATGTTTTGATGCAAATGACATGAGGTTAACAGAGCTGTTTGATAAATACCTCTGTGGTACATTAGAGGCCACAGTAGATAATAATAATTTTTTTGTATGCCATTAGACATCACTTTCTCTGTTTCATTTGGTGGTGACACACTGTTATGGATTGTGGTACTCTAAAGAACAGGCATCTCCTGATGATTCACCTTTAATTGCTGAAGTTTCTCTATCCTTTCTTACTAACGTCAAACTTTTTCTTCGGTTGTGAAAGATAAATAATTCCATAAAAATAACAATAGTATATTGAATTATTATATAATGAACCATTTTTGGAAAGGCAACCTTTGGAAACCTTTGGAAAGTACCTATTATTTTAGTTACTCAAATGTGAGGAAATACAAAGCAGGAGACATTCATTTTTACTATTACACTCTTCAGACTATCATTGCACCTGTGCTCCTAGAGATCCTGCCAAGCACCCTGTGTAGGGAGCAGAGCTTCACCTGTGTGGTGAAGCAGATGCATCCTGACCCTCTATAATATCATCTGCTTCCCATTGGTTCTGTGTTAATATACAGCGAAGCGGGGAGGGTGGGGGCATGGAGAACAACAACAAAAGGAACATTTAAACTGTTACTTTCATGAAATATTATTGCTACAGGTGATTTTTCTCTAACTAAATGGTGCCAAGCCACTTGTCTGAGAAGGGGAGCATTTGAAAGACATATTTTTTAACTTGGAAATACATGTTTTACAAAGATGCCACCAATGCAGAATCATGTTCAGTCCCTATTTTTAATTAGATACCCAATAACACCACACTCCTAACTACTGTTGTCATTTGTGTTTCTTGAATAAAGTAAAACATCAGTTTTTGCACTTTAAGTCTCAGCTCTTACTGCTGTCTATTAAATTGCTTCCCAATTTTTTCCCCCACTATTTTACAGGGAATGCTCAGCCTGCCCCTGATTTGCTTAATTGCTTAATGGATACATCTTCACTGAAGTTTTATGGAGGATCTGTAGCTCTTTCATATCCACATGATCAAAGTCAGATAAACTACAGGTCTTTTTCTGTAATTTAAAAGATGCAACTTCATTAACTGCAGATCTGTATTCCTATACTCAAGATAGGCCCCTGAACTTTCAAGCCAATTTCTTCATCCTCAAGTTTTTTTTTCACTCGCTCCAAAGTCTCCCAACATCTTGGAGGAATTAAATTCCTGTCTAAATGGCACAATGAAGTTTTGTGTAGAAATACGTAGAGGAACCTGGACAGGCTGGATTGATGGGCTGAAGCCAACTGTATGAGATTCAACAAGGCCAAGTGCTGGGTCCTGCACTTCGGCCACAACAACCCCAGGCAACGCTACAGGCTTGGGGAAGAGTGGCTGGAAAGCTGCCCAGAGGAAAAGGACCTGGGGGTGCTGATTGACAGGCAGCTGAACATGAGCTGGCAGTCTGCCCAGGTGGCCAAGAAGGCCAATGGCATCCTGGCCTGTATCAGAAATAGTGTGGCCAGCAGGAGTAGGGAGGTGATCGTGCCCCTGTACTCAGCACTAGTGAGGCCGCACCTTGAATCCTGTGTTCAGTTTTGGGCCTCTCACTACAAGAAGGACATGGAGGTGCTGGAGCGTGTCCAGAGAAGGGCAACGAAGTTGGTGAAGGGTCTGGAGCACAAGTCTTATGAGGAGCAGCTGAGGGAACTGGGGTTGTTTAGCCTGGAGCAAAGGAGGCTCAGGGGAGACCTTACCTGATGTCTCCATTTGAAGCATTTAAAGACCGCAAGAGTGTGTTACTCGTTCTTCCACTCTCTTAGTCATTAATTCATTCATGTTAAAAATAATCTATTTATCAGAAACAGGTTTTCCTCCCCTTTAAATCTGATTCATTCCACAAAAATCTTGGAATAATCCCTAATTGAGCTGAATCCCATCAAAATAATGTAAGCGTATAACATTCCTATCTGTGTGAGAATTTCACACCTTGAACCTGTAGCTTAAAGTAAAATGATAGTGGCCTCAGCAAAGTCGTGTTAAATTGCTAAAGTGTGAATTCATAGAATTTGTGTTCTAAAACCTTTTCTGCTGTGAGCTTCAGTCAATACAGTTTACTGATGATAGTAGAATACCATTTAATTAAGAAAGTTCACAGAGCATTTTGATACAACTTAAACAATGCTGATCTTGGTTCCAGTGTCCAATTCACTCAACAAAATACAACAGACATTAATGAGTAAGAAATCACACGCTACTGTCATGATATGATAATATCTTATGTTCTTAAAAAAAAAAAAAAGAGACAGCAAATAGTTCACTCCATATTGGGAAATACCATCTAGCTGTGAACAAAAGTTATAGTGCAAAAGATAAAAATCAATAGACTCAATTCCTCTATGCTCTACAGCATACCTCCATGATTTTCTAGAGTTATCTTTCTTCCCAGCCTTTCTTCATGGCTGGTTTTGATCATATCTTTCTCTTTCCTGCTACTCTATAATGTAACCAGTATTTGCTTAGCAGTTTATCAGAGATGCCCAGTTTCAAACTTAAAGCTTTCTTCCACAGCAAAGTATCCTATCAGAACTCATCTAATGTCTACACTGACAAACTACAACTAACCTTTATGGGTATTAGGTCAGGTCCCAGATCAGCAGAGCTATCTAGAAAGAACTGCTAAATTGCAACCAGTAGTCTGGAATGGACTGCAAAAGTAGCTTTTTTTCTTACTTTGAAGCTATACACAAACTGCTGCTTCTCCATCTATAACCTCTAACACTGGTTTTGTGACAGTTCAGATCTCCTTGAACGTTTAATGTCTTTTAGAAAAGGTATACTGAAAGCACAAAGAAACACCAATTTTATCTCCTTAGTTAGAAATAGAAGAAAATACCGAATACAGTATTTTAACAAATACCAACAACAAAATTTTGAAATGTTTTTTCACTATGAACCAGGAAACACCAGCCACAGACAAGTTACTAATTGACAGCTACAAAGTTAAAAATAGACTTGTAGCTCACCACCAATTATTTTTATAATGAATTTCACTGAATCAAGAAGGAAAAATACAAACACAGAAACAAAAAAATAATGTATTAGTTGATAAGTTTACATTAGAAGATCATAAGATGAGAAATTAGCAGTATAGCTGACACTTTGACAAATAATTATTTCAAAACTTTGTCACTTCACCTCCTAAAACTATGGATATTGACATATTTAAAAAATGGTGTTTTTTAAGAATGATATTTCCAATCCCTCTATCAACCAGAGCACAGCCTAGATTCATGAGATAAATTCATATAATCAAATCACCAACTACTATTGGAATGTTTTCCCATGTGAATAAGTGTTTGCAAGTGTAAATTTCCTTTGACTAAAAGTGCATTTGTCCTGTGTTTCCTCTTGATTTCAGATATTTCATTCTGCAGTGTAATGAATTGTTCCAACTCTTCATGGACGATTGATCAGTGGGACTAACAAGTATCAGTAAAAATTAGGGAGCAGCTCAGATTTAATAACTTTTAATGTTAATCACTAACAGGGACATCAAATAAAGCTAAAGTCACTAGAGTGGAGGGATTGGCTACCTTACCTACCTTACCCTTAAGGAGACTGAAGTAGAAAGAAACTGAAAAACAAAGTCAGAGGAATCCTCACATAATGTCTAGATAAGCTGTGAAATTCAATGTTATAACTTGTTGTGGATGGTCAAAGTATAAATGGGCTCCAGATATGGCAAAGTTCATAGATTTTGTGACAGTGAACGCATAGATATCAGCACAAAACACACTGTTAATGAATGAACTTAATTTTAAAGATTTAAAGTTTGAAGTTTAAAACCAGCCTCACTTATCACTTCAAAACACTCCCGTTACGGTAATCTCTGAATACCTGATACATACAGAGATATGTATTTGCAAATATTTATTTTCAACACTCTCTATACATACTTCAAAACAATCAGTGGAATAAAGAAAAATTTAAAGAAAAAGAAGGCATGAATGTAAATTACCATGTCTGCTGAAAACTAAAGCAAAATTTTAAAACACTGCATAAATATGTTTCAGAAACAGTTTTCCTACAGGATTAGTATGGAAAAAAAATCCCTACTGTTTTTAAAATGCAGCTTGAGTAAATTATGACTAAATGGAGTACATGATATGCTTGTCAGTAATGGAAGAAGACTGGTCATGGATGCAGGTAAGATTTCTTTCAGACTTGTCTCTGATGGGAAGATCTACATCAAACATTGTTCTGGCATAATATATTTCTTATATGAATATTAACCTTCTCTTTCCCTATCTCCTCACCCCACCCCTCCTTCTTTCTTTATCTCTATTTCTCTCTTTCTTTCTTTTGATTAGAAGTTACTATTTGAGTAGGAAAGCATTCTGATGAGAAAGAGAAAGCCGTGTTGTCTGATTAGATTAGCAAGAAAGGAAACTGCTGATGATTTTTCTTCCTCAATCAGCAGGTAGATAAAGCACTAGCATTTTCATTGCAAAAGCTAGATTATATATTTGACATTAAAAAAATTAGCCCACTCCCCTGCTATCATATCTCTATGCCATTGTAACCTTCATTTCAATATACAATAGTTAATTTTATTCACAGTGTGAACACCTGGTATTTCTTTTACCAATTTCAATCCTTAGCAAAAAACAAGGATGATAATGCTGAATGAAGAAAACCTATACATAACTACACTATTGATAAATAATATACAGTTTCAGGAATGGCTTTATTCACATTTATTCATTATGTTTCATTTCTCCTTGGATTACTTATTCTATGTGGAAATTACATATCTTAAAGGAAGATTATTAATTTGAATTAGTAACAATGCAACTGGATTGAGGACTCTCGATCTCTTTAAATTATCGGGCAAGAAAATGTTTTTTTTCTTTTTCAGTTGAACTTGCCTTTCCTATTCCTTCTTCTAGCGCTTCAGTTTCCTTCAGTTGCAAGTTAACCAAAAGTTTTATAGGAAACCAGTCTATCTAATGTGACTATACTAAATTTAAGTTCCTTCCTTCAAGTGCGCATAATTTGCTTCCTGAGGTCTTCAGGAATATCTACCACACTTCATTTGTAGCCCAGTAAATATGATGTCTGCCCTCAGCAGGAGGAGGTCCGGCTGTGCGTTGACCCGGCAGTGCAGGGGCTCAGACTCATGGTGGCCTGCGCTGGGTGTTGCTGGTTTAACCCCTGCGCTGGGGCCAGTGACTGCTGCCTCCCCTGCTCCAGCTGCATCTCTAGGGTTGGTCCCGCTGGGAAGGGTGACACATCCCTCCCCTAGTCACTGCCTGACAAACTATAGCCCTTTGTGTGCCTGGAGCTGGGGGGCTGAGGACAATGGAGGCATGAGGATAACCCAGAGAGAAAGGGTCTTGATGGGAGGGTGTGTTTTGTGCAACAGTTCCTCCCATTTTGTTACTGAGGCTTTCCTGTGCCAGACATGATGTTCCTTCCTCTGTAATGTGTGTCATATAGTTCACTTTCCAAATTAGTCACCACTTGACATGACTCGTTCAGTGATTTTTCTGCTGAAATAATGGAAATAGAAAAGAATAGTCTCAATATATTCAATATTGAAGTAGAAAATCTCTGCTTTGACAGGAATAATTGTGCCACTTTGGTTCACAGAAAGAACTTTAAAGAATGATGAACAGCCAAATAAGTGACCTCATGACAATCTGCTTAATTAGAATAGATTAGGAGAAAATATTGTTTTAACAGAAGAGAATCACTAGAGTTGTCTCTAACAAGACACTTAATTATATACATCAAGGGGAATTTCTTAAGGGACCTCTCTTTTCTTCATCTATGTAACTCATTTAACATAGTTCTTCCTTTGTAAATGTGATTTGGGAGATATATCAAACTGGATAAATTAGATCTAATTTCATCACTTGTATAAACTTTGTAAAAGTTCCAACCAATCAAGAAAGATGAAATCCCAAAGCTGATTTTGACTTTAATGAAAATTACATTTTATATTTGTGATGAGTGACTAAATTCAGGTATAATATCTTAATGACATGCTGAAATGAAAACTTGCCATTGTTATATAGTGTTCCCTAAATTAGCCAGATGTTTAGAATTATGAATAGAAAATACAGATTTGGTAAAAAAAAAACAATCCCCAAACTTATTTTATTGTTAGGATTTTTTTTTTTTTTTATAAATCATATAACTAAAAATTTTAATTTAGGAGATACAGCACACTGGAAGTAGGGTCTAATACATATATACTATTAAAAAAAAAAGATACATTGCAGGACCGATAACAAAAGTATTAAAGCCCAATCTGCCTTCAGGGCTGTATAAATTACTTACACACACACACACAGACACATTGTCACATATGCATGTGCTCACATACATGGGCATACACAGAATATATATAAACTTTTATATTTCACAGAAAAGAAAAGAGAAATCCCTAAATCTACCTGATTACAATTTTATTAGTATGTATTCTCATATTTTATAGCACCTACTCTTATCAGAGACAAATTAGAAACAGAAATTTTCAAGAAAGGGGTGACCAACATAAATACTTCAGCTTCTACACATCAGTCGTGAAGGGTACTAAGTGCTGATGACAAAAGTGTGAAGAGTGAAAGGATTAATGCTCATGACTTTGTTATAACTCAGTTACATAAGAGTATAGGATCAAAGATGATGCTGCTTAAGATTTTAAATCAGCACAACAATTCAGGAAAGGACTAGAAAACTGTTTTCATAGCTGGCTCAGTTGTTTGAGAGTCACGTATGTCTAAATTAATTTTATAAAGCCAGTTCATCCTTTGTCCAGTGTTGAGAATGCACTGAAGACTGCACTGCTGATTCAAATTTAGAATACCAAGACTAAAAAGTCACCATAGTATGAAAAATAAGTTAGAATATGTGTTGTATTTTAAAGGATTAAATCTTTGAAGGTATTATTTTTCATTACTGAAGCCCTTTTCCTGTCCTGAATCTAAGTCAGCAGCTAGAACTTTTTATGGAAGAGCTCCCAAAATGCAGCTAGGAACTAGATTAGAAAAAGTTATTTCGTGCTGTATATTGCCTTTTTTGTATCAACTTCAGGTTTCTTTAATCCTCATGGTTGGAAGTATTTGGATGTCCTGCCAGCTTGGTGACATAATTTTCAGTTTTCTTTTCTTTATTTGTTTCACATTTAAGTTGCGCCCTGATGAGTACATTCCATCTGCTTACCATGCATCTGACAAATAACTTGCAAATTAATGATCACAAGCTGTGAGGAACCCATTTCACTTGAGTTCAAAACTCATCTGAACTCAATGTTGAAGTTCCTGACAATTTTGAAGGTCTGAAATGCCATTAGTGAGTTACATAATGAGGCAGCTTTTGAAATGGTTTTGGTCAAGAGTGTTTAGTGGAAAACTGTATAACAAGATGTCCTTGTAAGAAGACTGTCATTTTCATTACATTGCTATTCTAATTTTTTTCACAAAAAAGGTATGTAATTTTAAACCATTGTCATATCTTGTATCTACATGGTATCAATAAATTTGGCAAGAAAAGCTATAAAGGCCCTCTATCTAATGGATTGATCAATGACAAACCTATGGCAGGTCTCATTCTCACTAGAAAAAATGCACTTCCTCACCGCCTCCCCCGGAAGTACTGATACCAAGAGATACCAAGAGATAAGGAATATTTTCTGTATTTCGTTGTTTTCAAGCTCCTAATATAAACAACCAGCTATAACTCAGAGGATAGCTGCTAAATTTCCCTGGAAACCATATTAAAACAAGGGGATTTTTATCATCGTATGTATATTGGTCAGGCTGTAGTGCAACACTACGTTGGTACTAGAGTTCTGGAATAAGTAAATATAACACAAGACTTTTACGGAGAAGCCACACGGTTTTGAAGCAACTAGAGATTGGACAAGGAACAGTAGAGTGTCTTAAATATCTTTAAAAGGCTATGTTTAGATGACTGAATCCTGATTTTGGTCCACGCAGTCAGTGAATTGCAGGAAGTTGTTTCAGTGATTAAGCACAGAGATATCTGTAGGCTAGTAAATTAAAACAGTGCCAAAATTGCAATGACGGACACCACAAGTTAATTACATTAATGTTCTAGTTTGCATAAAGAGCAACAAATCTCCCAATTGTATCTACATACTGCAAATTATTTTGTATACTAGCATGGACTTGGAGCTCACAAAGTTGATTCCTTTTGGCTGAAACTGCACTGAAAGATGCATTTCGGGAATATCTAGGCTATTTCAACGTGTAATGGCTTTTTCTAGCCATGATATAGGTAAGACTCTAACCAAAGCAATTTCTCCTTACAATGAAAATATTAAGGTTGCAGGGATGCAACCAAAGTGTGTACTATATGTGATCTGAGTTTCTCCAGGGTCCAATGACTTTATTGACTACATCACCACTGACCATAATGGGAGCTTAAATACTTAGCTCCTATGTACATACCTGAATTGAGATATCAATCTTGAACTAAATCCAACCACAGAAAAAAGATCATATGTGAAAAATAAGCAAAAAACACATTATCAACTAGTCATCTTGAATAATTGCTCTATTTTCAAATGCTCTAAACAATCTCAGGGTTTTCATATTATCACTCACCCCAAAACAGTTATGATCTTCATTCTCCTCAGATGCACTGGGGAACTCTTTTAGACTCCTCTCTCTTATTATTGGAGCCATTATCCAGGAAACCTCTGTAACTATAAAACAGAGAAATGTTCTTGGGCTTATGACAGAAAACAGCAAGTTAGGAAAATTTTACACTGGCATACCAGTGTTCTAGGTTATAATATATTAAAAAACATACTTCAGCTTCCAGTCACATCACAGTATCTGAATCAGAAAAATTTATCCATTATGCTTCTCAGAGTTTTCTTTTAAAATACAAAAGAACATATTGATCTTGTTATCACCGCAAATTTCAATCAACTCCTCAGTTCTATTACTTCTTTCCTCCTGATAAAAGCAGCTCATTTAAAACAACTATCCTATTAAGGCAATTTTCATATTAAAGCATTCTGCATATTGTTTTGAATCTACAGTTCTGAAATCTGAAGCCTTCTCTGACAGCCTATGGCTTCATAAATTTGCATATAAAGTCATAGGGCAAGTTAGCTTTGTACTTTACCTCTGCAAAGCCTCCCGTATGTTGCAGGTTAATTGTGAAGTTCATTTATTGTGTCTCATTTGTGTGTGTGTGTGTGTGTGTGCTTAAAAATCTTGCAAGACTGCAATTTCCTTAACACTGGATTTTGACTATCCATGAGTTAAGGAATATTCTCACAAGATCTTGGCTGGCAAAGGCAGAAGAGTTTGTTAGCATTGTAGCCTGCCTCATTCACTCTAGAATTCCCTGAATTTCACAGAAGCAAGCTAAGTGGATGAAAATGGAATAAGTCTGGATGAAGATATAATGTTAGAATTTAATTCTCTTTATTCTGAAAAAAGGTTCATAAAAAACTTAAGACTGTGAGACTGTGATTTCAGGTACATCCTACTGCTCTCAAAGCACAGTAGCAAAAGGGAGGAGGACCTTATGAAATAATGGAAGACAAGTGGCTTTATATGAAAGATTTTGATATACATTGAAACATTGAATATGAAAGATACAAAAAATGCTGCTTTGTTTAAATTTCAGAAAAACTTATGTCTTCTTTGTGTGGAAGACATGCGTCATTCAACATTTTTCCATTGTGCCAGGGGGAACTTAAAGTAATGTCATGATAATTGTAACCTTTCACAATTTGTTCCACTCTGTCAAATCACCTTACACTTGTGCTATAAATTTACCTCAAACATTAAAACATTCAATCAGCTCATTTAAAAAAAAGTGAGAGAGACATAAGAAAAGAAAAAAAGTGTAATCCTATTGGGTGCATTGGAGCTGGGAATGCAGTTTCCACAACTAGAATACTTCACATCATGGTAAGATGATCTTCTGCAATAGGAATAATTCATAATTTATTTGAGCTACTGATACATCCACATAGATAAAGACATCCTGTTCTGACATTTATTTATCATAAGAATTTAATTATATCTTCTTCTCCTCCATTTTGGAATTTTAAAATAGCAGTTACTGCTGGTACCATTTTATTATCTGAAGATTCTACAAAAATTTTAAAGCTCTTTATGCTTTGTCTTCCTCTAGGATACATAGTTTATTCAAAGCACAGTTCATGTTTTGCACCCCTGGTGTATGCTTTATTTCAAGTGTTATAATAAGTAAAAAAGTTGCTAGTAACAGTTTGGAACACAATATTCTGTAAGGAGACTCTTATCAGAGAGCTGTGTAATCTTACTTCTTCCTGACAAGTATTCTACTGCCATTTCATTTCATTTCATTTCATTTCATTTCATTTCATTTCATTTCATTTTATTTCATCTTAATTTTCCTCCTCCACAGTTTTCAACAATTTAATAGAAGTCACCTTAAAAAATTAACAATAATATAAAAAACTGACTTACACAAGAATACTAGCCCAGGACTCAATATTGATTTGAAGAATTTGCATTCCAATATAGTTTGATTTGGCTTTGGGTTTTTCCCCTTTTTTAGTTTCACACTGTGTGTATCTAATACCATCACATGATATTTATCAGTGTTACAATTGTGCTGATAATGTAAATCCCCTAACCTTCTGCCTCTACTGAAAGGTAAAATGAAGAGATGACTTCTGCAGGCAGTGGTCACTGCTGAAATGGGCACACACAGGGATTTGTCATGCTTATAACGGAATTGCTGTGTTCACAAATTATAAACTCCTTCTGGGTGACCACACAACAACTTAAATCAGAATTACACTTAATTACTAATACCGTATATCAGCAGTTGGTGGACAGTTCGTTTTTGTTTTACTTGCTGCTTGCTGTCTGGTTCACTGTTTTATCAGTTTAGTATGATTTAGCAATTTTGGTGAGTTTACAATTTGTTCCTTCCATTAATTAAGTTTTAAATAGCAGAATATTGAGTGAGTAGATTCATCTTAAGCAAATATTTCTTCCATCTATTATTATTTCAGGTTAATTTATTTTTAGTCCTTATACCATGCCTTCCATACCAAAGTTTCATGTAGACATAGAGAATATAGCTGTGATTGTAAAATGTGATTTATTAACCTTAGCCATTAATATAGTGAACAAAAACCATCATACTTTCCAGTGATATCACTGTGATAATGAGCACTGTATAAAGCTTCATGTCTATCCATATTCCTATTTAAATATACATCATGCAACGTATGGGAAACATTTGTGGTTTTAGAGCCATTTAGAGCCACTACATTAAAGTCCCAAGTATTTTTATATATCACTACTGTTTTTTGGTGTTTTTTAATTACAAAACACTTTTAAATAACACTATCGGGTACTTTTGGTTACACAGTAGATTCTATGATTTCTCGGAAAAGAAGATTGAATAAGTGCTGTTCATATTAGAGGTGAATAGACACTGAATGGTTTGTTATCTGTAATGGAATTTGCATTCTGAGGGGGGGAAAAGTGAAAGTTCTTCCTTCCATTTTTCATCAGAACATAATCAAATAACAAAACACATTATATTAAGAATTTCAGTTGTTTTCACCTCTATAGCTGCCAATCCCTTAGAAAAAGAAAGAGGAATAGCTTTTAAGAAGCTATTGGTATTTACTGTCAAGTTTGTTTTCGTCTCCCACACAAATGCACTTCCAAGAACATCTGGACAATATCCTTTTGATATAAGTCCTTTTAATGATTCCTAGAGAGACTCATGGAAAACTAGCCTTACAGAAATATGGTATTGTTGTATGGGGTTTGTTTTGGACACTTTTTTTACTCAGTATAAATGCAAACTTGTATGACTGTATAGTAGTTTTAAACAGTGACAATTTTCATATTTTAGCTTAATAGACCAGAAGAGCTATGGTTATTTTTTTTCTGTTTACTGTGAGCTCAGTGAAGAAGCAAAATGTATTCTACATTTAACGTATACTGCTATAGGTAGAACTATAAATGTTACTTTTACTTCTTTCCTCTTGATCTTCTAGATGGTGACATGTTTCAAATCAAAGTTAGAAAACAGTTGCAGATTTTTACTATATTTAAGCAAAGACTTAAGCTCCACTAAAACACCAGAGGTACATGTTGAAAGTTAAAAGCATGTGTTTGTTTTCCTAAATGGTGCTAAAACCTTAACTCCTTGTCTAAAATCATGTTTTACCCTCCACCTCCAAAAATGCCAAGCTTTGAAGAATGATTAAGAATATTACATGAACTGTCTTGTCTATTCATATGCAGTTTTCAAAAGACAGTAATTTTTTTAGACTATTAATTTGCTACATTATTACTCAAACACAGAGATCTCTTGGACTTGGCAGCTAAAACACAATTGCATTATACTAAAATGCAATTGCATACACTTTCATATAGCATAATAGAATATAAAAAAGGATGTTCCCTATGAGTTATGACTATATGCCCAAAGTTTAAAAAGAAGGTTAAGACTTTGATTAGGGCTTGGAAAAAAGAGTTAAAAAGTTTGAATGGAATATATGGAGCTAATTTTTACTCTTTACATTTATTTCCATTTGTTACTTAAGTTTGTTATTTAAAGCTCATACATTGTATGTATTTATAAAATACTGAATGGTCCTTCACAAAATTTTTATGTCTTGTTTATCATCTTGTGTGAGATCTCAGCTAACCTGAAAATTTAAAATAATTACATAGATTTTATTGTTGTAAATTGTTCTATACTTAACTCAGTATAACTCAGACTATAATTTATCTCACACCTCCATTTTGAATAGAATGGTCATAGACATTTGAAGAAATAAGATTGTATGAAGGAAAGAGGTATGCTGCATAACCTATTTTTAGCAAGAAAGAGGAAATGGGGCCTATAGGATTGTCTGACTGCAGTGGGGTTTTAAAAACCTTCCTTAAACGTCAATTAGACATGAGTGTATAGCTCTTAGTTACAACTATATGAACAAAAGAACTGGACATTGCATAGTGTCATCCATCACTGACAATTCTTGAGCAGGGCATTGCAAAGGTGAGGTGGTTGAGATGTAGTTTTCAAAGAAAGAAAAGAATAAAAAGACAGACTTACATTACCTTTATTGATTAAGTTGTAGTCTAGGAGTTCAAAAGGAAGCTACAGTTCCAGAAAAGGCTGAGAAGAGCTTCCAAAATCATTAAATAAATAGCACAATACCTTTAAAAGTTGTTCCTTGGCAAAGATTCAGAAATTATTTAAAAGCACAGCTGTTCACAAAAAAAGACAAAAGGATAAAGCAAGAAGTAGAACATCTGTAGAGGTGGACAAGAAACCACTCCAGAGAACAGTTTCTAGGGAGGTTTTTCTGTTTTTTCCTCTCTCTTTCTATTTGCTTTTAGAAAGCGAGTAGACAAATGTCACAAAAATTATTTTTCACATTATAAATTATTTTATGAAATAGGTTTGTTCACTTAACTTCCTCTGTGATGTCTTCTGTGATCAGCCCTGTTCTGAAGTGCCAGTCTCGGGCAATTGGGAAACGATATGCAATGTAAGTCTATCAGTATACAGACCCATATCAGTGATCCACACTGAGTAGGCTATTAATGAGAGTTTCATATGAAGGGATTTGTCTAAATGTTGGGAATATCAGAAGAGGATAGAAGATGTTAAGATTCATTTAGTTAATCCAACAATAGGAACACAAATCATCATCATGTGAATTTTTGAAATGGCACTTTGAAGACAGAGGTTTCCATTATTGTCAAGCTCAAAGCAGGTTGAAAGACATAAGAGTTTCACAAATTAGAATAGGCTGTGGGGTTACTTTTTTAGGGCTTTCTTGTTGACTGTAATAACAAGTACAATCTGAAAAATGGTAAGATTCTTCCTGATAACACTCTGTGCTATGAAGACAAAACAATAGGATTGTTTCAGTACTTAGAGGTTGCACAGACTGTATTAAAGTTGAAAAGTTACAGAGCAGAGAAATTCCTTGATGGCAAAACACACTTCACTGGAAAATCCAACCTAAGTCCTGAAGTTTGCAGAACAAAAAATTCAGTTAGATTACCCAGTTTTAGAGATGTATTGAGACGACATAAGTAATTTTAAATACTAAGAAACAGAGTTATTTTCTAGTTTAATGATAACAATGCATTGATTACTGGAATAATGTAATACTTGCACCTTAAATTTCAAGTGCAGTGTTATATTGGGAATCTTATCTAGCTAAATTGGTGGGTTAACATTTGGTAATACTACAGGTATACACACCTACACAGACACAGTCGCAGACACAAATGCAAACAGAAAAAAATCCCCTGAGAACAGTAGATGGGGCATTGATCAAACACTTTGATGAATATTTGATTGTGATTGATTTCCAACTCTGTCTACAAAGCCACTATCAAAAAAAGGATAGGACAAAATAAATAGTTCTTTCTTCAATACGATGACAAATATGCTTCTCTGAAATAGCAATTGTACAGAAAGCAATTTAATAAAGGTGTTTTCCATGCAAGCTATCTTGAGAAAGAAAGACACAAAATTTTTCAAACCCTGAGAAGCTGTACCACAGTTTCCATTGTTGCCTAAAATGAATATACTTATTGCATCCTAAAATTAAAAAAAAAAAATATCTCAGGTAAAAATACAAGAGCATGTACTTTTCATACAAAGACAAGACAGCAGTTGCTATCCAAAAACAAGAGGGAATTTGTATAACATTTTTTGCTAATTAATTATGTATGCAAGTGACCTGAGAAATGAACAGTTACTTAAAAATAAATTTGTCACTGAAAGTAGTAAAACAACAAAGTGATAAACTGTAAGTATAAAAACTGTAAGTATAAAAATAAGTATAAAACTGTATAAAAATTCTAAGAATTCCGTATACTGTGGCTGTATAAAAGCACTAAGAATATATGTTTAAAGTCTCAATACTTTTAGTATTTGAACTTTTTGCAGTTTTTTAAGTGTTGATTAAAATTAAAAAGTTTTAAACCAGGGAAATTTCATTATGACAAAAACACACTTCGTTGAAAATCCCACTTGAGCCCTGAAGTTTATAGAAAAAAAATTTAGTTAGATTGCCCAGTTTTTCAGATGAATTGATTTCATACATTAAGTAGCTATACAAATATTTCTTGCTGTTTTATGGGAAATAAGCTTTTATATGTATATCAAACTGGATAATGCAATTTTTTGACTAAGTAGTATCTTATTCTTTCCTTTCCTTGGAAAGATCATTTAATATTTACTTTTGTTTATTTTTTTGTTTTGTTCCCCCCCCAATAATATATTTTCTTCAAAACATTAATGTAAATAAATGTTAAGGAGTCTAGATTCTTCTTCGAGTACTATGACAGAGAATATTCAATTTGGTTGGCCTATGTTTCTTCATTAAACAGCACCCACAGTTTGAAATCCATCCAGTTTCCAAATTCTCCATTAAAATATATTTTTATTTCTTTTTAGAATTATGCTAGCTGACACATCTACAGACATTTGCAACATTTAGATTTCCAGTGTGAACAAATAATTTCAAATGTCAAGTGTTCTCTTATAAAGGTTGTCAACCCGAGCATATGTAGACTAATTCACCAGTTACTGTATAAGTACCTAATATATTCTTATTTTACTGGAACATTACAAAAGAGAATCATAAATGACATTTTAAAGAGTCAATTAAATGCATTTTAATTATATCATTAATTTCACTCGTCAATGTTTTGAAATATATGGACGTTCTACACAGGAAAACTAATGTCCAGGATCAGATCTGTATGCAAATTTAAAAGACACATAGTTCAGCTTAATATGAAGATCCAAGTGACATAATATGTGAAGAACCGAAATACTTGCACTAGATTTTACTCAGACTTAACACACTTAAAGCCAAAGATGCAATCACAGAACCCAAATTAATCTCTTAACCATTCCTCTATAGTCCATAGGAACACAACTTTCACCTATAAGCTTGCCTATGATGTGTAATTTTCTGCTGCAGGTCATGCCCAAGGTGCTGCCATTTGAGTAGAGCTAAGCATCTCAGAACCCGTTCCATAGCTAAGCCTCTTAAAGTTTCATAAGTTAGGCAGCAGTACATTCTTCCGAACTTTTGGTGCTTTTACTGTGTTCTTAGTATACCTAACACACACCATATTTTATGTTTATGTTTAATTATGTTTAATATAATTATCACAATCACTTTCCTCTAAAACAATGGATGATTGGAGCTGAATAAGAGTCTAGAGGTTGCTAGTTTGCAGGCTGCAGGCTGCAAGAATAAAAAAAAAAAAGAAAAAAAAATTAAAGTGAATAGAAATTCTCAGCACTAATTTGTAAATTACTTTCATCAAGCTGAAATATCTAGATGAATTCACTGTATTTCCTGTCAAACTACTGTCAAATAAATAATGCAAGAATCAAGAGGTTAGAGAAAGTAATCATAAAGAATGCAAAGTCTATCTGTAGGACTCTCAGCCAAGATAAGACAGTCCTTGTCTCTATTGTCTGGATTGCTTACATATTTGTATTAAACAGTCACCAAAGAAAAATTAGAAATAATTAGAGACCTGAGTCCCATACTCACAGATGGTGTGTCCTAGCCATCAACATCATTCATTTCTATCTTGGTTTTCATCTTGCTCTTGGAATCTCATTTCCTTCCGTACAGAGGAACAGATCCCACAAAGTAGCTTAGGTCTCTTTCATCATGAAAGCTGTAGCTTTGAATACTCTGAGATCAAACCCGGATTTCCTACTTGATGTAGAACACTGAAAAATAGCCTTTGTACAAAAAGGGTGAGGAACCTCCAAATACCTAATTCTGTAAGCACTTCTATATGCTTGTCTTTTACTGAAAGTGGTACTAAGAAAACAAAGCAGACCTTGGACAGAATTGAAAGACTGAGCATAAAACCATAATTCAAGAACAACCCAGTACATCTGGAGCTACTAGATACTCCTCTGAGTTTGCTTTCTAAGAATAGGATTGATATAATTTCATTTTAACCCTCTAAGAGTTACACATTTTTCTCAGCTAGTCACCAAGTCAACTTCTTCTCGGGCAGGTATCTAAGACTCTAAAGGAAGTATAGGTGATTTTTTTTAAGACTGCTTGCCTAAATTTTAGATGGCTGAAGTTAGATTAAAAGGCTTCTACTTTATGTGATTCCTCTTTTACGTGCTTCTTATTGTGTTTTTTTGCACAGTTTAAGGCCATCCAAATCGCGTGCAGTCTAGCACCTACCTTACAATTACTTGTGATTGGGGTTGAAGTATAAAGGGCTTTGAAGTGCCCTATTTGCTGTGTGTGCTCAGAGCATGCCTAATGAGAGTAATAGTATCCATTTTCTTACAGTAGAAGCTGCTTTTTGGAAAACAGCACAGGCAGAAGAAAAGCTGTGGATGCTATTGTGTACTATTTAAAATAAAGCAGATTAGTGGCTAAAATACCCAGACAGAAAAAGGTTTAGATTTAATTCCCTCCTTGGCCTGAAGGGGAGCTTTAGAGGGCCAAAATGCAAACTGCTTTAATCCTGGAGACAGAATAGTATTCTGTACTAATTTCTAGGGCATAAGAACAGGATCAGAAAGTAGAAGAAAGTGATAGTGGAGTGCTATAGAAACAGTTGAAAAATAATATTGTAATAACACATATTACTTTGATGCCTTCACTTTCTATGAAGGAGCATGAATAAAATTTCCCCCAATCAAAGACCGGATGAATGGCATATCAATGACATAATGTTAGTTAAAGTACATAAATATGAGAAAATTAACCTAACCTATAAGGTACATTTTTTTCTTTTTTTCTGTTGGAAGTTTTCTATCACTCTCTCCGAAGGTATTATTGTTTATTAATTCTGATAAATAAAATATGTCAAAGACTGTCTTTTGAACCCTTTCCAAAACAGCAACAACTTTTGTTCATAGAGCTCACCTTCAGAACTATCCAAAAATAGCCTGTGTGGCTGCATCCAAACTAGCCATAAGAAGCGGTTTTTCACCGCTTCTACCCAGACATTCTACCCAAACAAAACCTGAACACCTGACAGAGTGCCAATTAATTTAAGCCACAGCCAAAGGGTTGTCCTTACCATTAAACTGTATGGACAATTTTGTATTAGTGTTCAGTTCTGTATTCTGGTCCTTTTCCTTTTACTACTATAGATGTATCCATTGTAATCAGTAGTAGTAATATGGGTTTGTAACATCTGTGCTAGGTGAGAATTAGATAGCCAACTTTAATAGTTGTGGGAACTATATATATTCTCTCAAATAACAATATTTCCCTTCTCACTCTGGTCACAAATTTCTTAGTCTTGTAGAGGCTTCACTGAATAGATGGGGTCTGATTCTCTTTTCTTCCCTATCAACCAATATCGAACAATTCCTGGTTTACTTTCCACTTTTACCAATAAGAGGAAATACAGACTATATTATTCTTCATTTAGTTCAAATCAGTCCAAGTAATTCTTAATTGTACAAAAAAGTGTTTCGTCAATATTTTCTCTTTTTTTGTGATATTGATGACGTCAACAGTGTTTTCATTGAGGAATGGCGTGAAAAGTCATGAAATGGGCGAGGTCCCAGGGTGGGCTTCTTCCTGTGGAAGCAGAGCATCTGGTGCCTGTGGAAGAGCCTTTCCTGTGAGAACTGCATATATTATCTCCTCGCCTCCATTGAGCCAGCTGCCTCTTTCCAGCCCCTGACTGCACTCTACACTGCTGTACATTCAGAGTAGCTCTGCAAGGGAGCAGTACATTTCTGTCACTAATGGCATTTTGCTCTACAATTTGGAGAAAAAGAAAATGGGTTAAAATTCTCTGTTTTCTGGCCCACACAAACAGGGAGAGATTCAGTGTTACTGATAAAATGTTTTTATTTGCTTTGTTAGTAGAAATAAGAGGAAAAATTAGGAGTCATCTGTCATCATCCATTACTTATTATATATGTTGCCACAGGCAAGAAACATGCTGTTACTAATTTTAGTTTACTTTGTTCATCTCATTTTGCTTTTGTTAGCTTGCAAATGTGATTGCCTACTGTGATATGACCCAAGTTTCTTGAAATCAGATCCTTACTGGGATTCCGTTGCATAAGATGTGTTGCACAGCTCAAAGCATATTAAACATTTGAAATCTCAATACTTCTTCAGTTCAACTAAAATAAATTATCCTGGTTGATTCCAGGAAATCAGGAAAGTCCAAGGAAAAGGAAGGTGTTTAGAATGCTGGAGACTAAAGGATGAAATTATGATATGAGTCCAGTTAATGAAATGTCAGCTGTTGACATATGTGGGGTCAGCATTTTTCTCTCTCACTACGTGGCACTATACTGAACAGTAGTTCAGTCCTATGTTCCATAGGAGAGAATAGTTACTCTGTCCCTAATTGCAATATATGTGAGGAAACAAAACCCAAGAGGATATTCTTCAGGGGTTTGGGGAGGTTTTATATGGTCTCCTTTTTTTTTATGGTCTCTCATTTTTAAACTTCTGCATCACTTTTTATGGTTACTCTCATTTTGTGTCAGGAATTTTAATCTGTTAATTAGACCATGTATACATAACATTTCTTGTATTGGTTTGGAATATTTTTGCAAAGCATGGCTAGGACTCTCTATCTCAGAATATAGACAGAACTTAAACTATATATTTGTTGCGTTTTTGTGATTCTGTCTGTTTTAAACTTCATTTTCTACCTCAATAGAGTATTCTTACCAAAATACAAAACAAAATAGGCAATCAATAAGCTGTGATACAGAACAGTGTTGTGGAATGGAAAAATGAAAAAATATGATATTATTTGCTCTGGTGAATTACCCACTCTGTAAGAGAAAAAATGTGTACTATGCATGATTTTTGGGTGAATGTGACAAGTTCCATACCAAACCTTATGCAGCCAGAGAAAAGGAGATTCTAAAATCCAGTCATCCCCCTTATAATCTTCTTCCTCTACTCTGTAACATATGTTCTATACTCTCTATGCCTTCCATATTCCATTCATCGTCTCACTGATGCAGTTGCTCCATTCATACTACCAGCTGAAGCTCTCAAAGAATGGACACATGCAAATACTGAGAGCTGGAAACTAGTCTAAAAATATCCTTTGCCCACTGTACTTTCCTTAGTAATCACAGGAAAATCTATGTTCCTAAATTAAGGCAGTACTCTTCCCAGTCTTCCTTTGTTATCCCTGGAGAGACACTTAATCCTCCTGAAAGCCATTTGGAACATTTACATTACATTTCTCTTAAGCCCTCCAGAGATGCCTGGCTTTTCAAGACACTCTACAGGGAAGCTATTTTCGTAATTTAGACACCTAAGTTAATGTACCTGAGAATCATAGAATCATTTAGAAAGAATTTCTGGAAGTCATCTAGTCCAAGACCTCACTCCAAGCAGCACTAACTAGATCAAGTTATTAAGAGACTCAGCCAGTAAAGTTTAAAATTTCTTTAGGGATGGAGAGTCCACCCCAACCTCTCTGGGCAACCTGTCCCAGTTTTTTATTATTTTAGTTGTGAAAAACTTTATCTTAATATCTAGTTTATTTTTCCTAGTTTCGGAGTTTGTCTCTTTGAAATTTGTGTCCAGAGCTTCTTGTCCATTAGTGTACACCTCCAAGAAGAGTTTGTCTTTGTCCTCTGCATAGAACTTCATTAATGATCTCCCCTAAGCCTTATCTTCTTAACACTGAACAAACTTCCCTTGACGTGCTGGCAATGCTTTTGCTGACACAGACCAGAATGCATTTGACCACCTTTGCCACAAGGCCATAATATTTGCTGTGCATCGTGACCTGCAGGTCCCTTTCTGGCATCATTACATAGTCTCTGGTGTCGTTAGATGATATGAATACAATCTTAAATGAACACTAGGAAACATCTTGAAGGTAATGTATGAGAATGTTGTGTGGTGACTAGTGTTTATCCGTAGTCCCCTCTTACATGTGTCATGCAGAAGGTGAGAGTAGGTGATCTCAGTTATACCTTCTGGCATTAAAAATTAATAATATATAATGGTATTTACATCTCCAGTATGCTTTTAATTATTTCATCTCCAAGCTACTTCTGTGAATTATAGTCTCCCAATCTCTATTATTTCATTAGAGTATATATCACCACCTTGCTTTGGTGTAGTATTTTATCTCCAGTCATTCAAGAAAAGTGCTTGACTATAGGCCATTTCTGTGGCAAACAGAAGGTTTGTCGGCTGCAATGCTCACTTTGGGAGAGAAAGTATTCAGGTAGAATACATTTCTCACTAATTTATTTAATTATAAGGTATGTAGCATACTGGCTATGGTGTACCTGTTCAACGCTCCTGAATATGACATATTTCACTTGGTTTCACAGATTTCAATGCTTCTACAAATAAAGTAAATTCTTTTTTAAGTTAGATGAGAGGTAATCCATACTTTAGGAGCAATAAATACTCAGAACTGTTCTTCTGATTTGATTTGTAAAGTTAATATTGAAAATTTAAAGCATATTTTCTTTTCAAACAACTTGTCCTTAGTGTCCTTAGACACCATCAGGTGTCTTTTCAAACAACTATGAATTTCACTTTTGTATGTGTATATATACAAATATATGTGCACCAGATGATAGAGAATTCTGATATAGTGATAAACTCATATAAGTAATTTAAGATTATCACATTTTTTCCATCAAGTACAAAGTAATCACAGAAGTAAATACTAATGTGACATTCTTTTTTATCTGTGTCTCTCAATATTTTTTTCATCCAAAACAATTTTTCTTTTGTGTAAGACAAATTCAGGGATTATACAAAAAGATAGTGATGTGCTGCCAATATTTTTGCAACGGTTTCCCTGAAAAATCCCCTTTTATCCTGTAATTGCATATCTACCTCAATGGTGTATTCATTCTCAGATAAGATGAGTAAGAAATTAGAAAATGTTTTCTTATTGAAATATGAAAATTCTTTCCAATATCTCTAAACAAAGAAATGCATCACAAAAAAAGCATTTAACAATAGCACTTACTTTGAACGCTTATTTTTTTCCTAGAAATAATAGTTTATGGTAACAACTTTCTACCTGTTTGCATTTCTGTTTTTTGAATAGTAACCTGTAGTTATTCATGCCTTTGAAAAACATGTCTTATATAATTTATGTTGAAAGGGAAAAAAAAGGATAAAATGTAATACATTTAATTTTAAATCTCTTGCTCTTGCGAGTCCCAGAGACTTTCCTTATTAGAACAAAACATAGGGAAGTGGCAAGTGTATAGAAGGAAATTTAACTTTTCTACTCTTTTTTTCCCCATTGCCTTTATTTCCAAGCCCCTCCTTTGTATGCTGTCCTGCTAGCTATTTCAAAATTATTTCTTCTGAAAAAAATAGGACATCACTTGTATTCCATAGAAGCTGTAATCCATACTTCATGTTACCTATAGTCACCAAAACATACTGTCAAAATATCTGTAAGCACAGCTTACCTCAGTGTAGCTGAGGTCAATTTTTGTGGTAATAATCTTTGACATTTTCTTTACAGTTAAACATTCCCAATAAAATACCATGCAGGACTATTATGTCAGAAACAAATGTAAACATCTGAACATAACTGTCTTGATAACTTTGCTATTATATCCAATGAGAAAGGTAAAGCTGCCAGATAAAGTCAGATCTAGTTGATCCACAAGCTCTGAAGCTTTGGGACATTTTCACATAGAACTGCTAAACTCTTTTTCTTGTTGCCTTTGCTTTGATTTCCTTCTTCCCCTCCATATCTTTTCACAGGCTCTAAACAGAAGAGCTAAGGAGGTCAGGCAGGAGAAAAGAAAAAACAATTCAGTGGAGCAGTATCCTGCCATGCCATGGGCTCCTTTCCCAGAGCAGCAGGTTTTCCATCCACTATGCCAACATGGCCAGAAGAGACAATTAAACCTTTTATGTTTGATAGGCCAGCGGACTGGTTGGTCCTTTATTAATTTCTATGGGAAACAACTCAAACTTGGAAAGAAAACAAGTCTCCCATCATAAAAATCTCATTCATTGTTGCTCTTCTTCAATCAACAAAATATTAATCAAATGAAAACGTTCCTACAGCATGAAGTATACAGAAATTGCATTAACTTCAAAATATTTCATTGCTGGCTTAAGCAGTTTGTGGACAATTTATTGTTTATTAACTTCATGAGTCCTCAGTGGTGTCTACTTCATGGCTTAGAAAGAAATGCTTAACACAAGAAATCATCATGAAACCAATACAAATCAATTTGCATTACAATTTTTAAACTGTAATTTAATGTGGAAATAAATTGTAGTCCATACTGTAAGTTAAGCACTTAAATCTGATCATTTCAGAACCTTTTTATTGTTAGTAAATAGCTTTATTAAAAAGGCATCACAGAGTATTTTGAAGGAATCACCATTTTATTAAATATAAGTATTGATGCTAGTTATCCACACAACACTTAGTGTAACAATTTTCAAATCATAACAAATAGAGCTGAATCTTGATAAGATTGTGCAATCATCCTCAGTGTCTTATCTGTATACTAGTACTAAGAAAATATTGTGTTTATATTTCTTCATACAGTAATGCTGTTGCTTGGTTCAAGTTTCAGCTTCACTTGAAAGCTTTTGAGTTCATTATTTCATCCCTGAGGAAGGAAGTGAAACAGTCCAAAATATTAATTATAATAAATTACTATTTTTAAAACCATACTACATCTTTAATAAAATAATTCATGTGGAGTATATTTTCTTTTTATTGTTTTACGTTGGAGCAATTTATCATTTATAGGGCAGACAGTATGAGAACACTCATTAAAAAAGAGCAAACACAGTGTGTAAAGGTTTTTTTTATTTTGCCTAGGATCAATTACCGTATAGTCAGTGATAAGAGAACTGCCAGCCCAAGGGGTAGGCTCTGTGATGACAGTCAACATCCACACAACAGGAGTTTGCAGTGAGGAAACCGCTAAACACATGTGTGATTTATAGCCATAAAACTTTTTTCCCATGAGACCCTTCAGGATGAAACCATCAGTGACAGGAAAACTTTGTAAAAAGACTCTCAGAGGGAAAAAAATATTTATAAATAAAATGTGAATTAAACAGGAAAAAACACATGAAGAAACTGGATTGTTATTAATTCTGTACAGAGAGAGAAATAAGCATGTGTGTGTACATGTATGGACATATAGTATACATATAAAATACATTTAAAGCATCAAAGAAACAAGTGGGGGTTACATTATGTTTGGATATGGCATAGATGTATGGCATAGATAACCTGTATAACTGAAAATATTACTTACACCTTTTCTAAAACAGCAGTTTCTATAACATTTTGGTTTAAAGAAATCAGTGTATTAGCTATTTCAGGACAAGTACATGGAATTTAAATTTGAAAGAACTACTGGCAATCACATTCATTTCAGCTATTTGAACTAAAAGGAAAATAATCCAACAACAGACAGATATAATTTTATTATTTTACTTCAATTAAAGAAAAGGAATAATTATGGAAAACAATAGAACTATTGTGCTGAATGTGTTTTTAAACTATTTAACATGAAATGGAGCACGAAGCAAAGCCTATACCAGCTGCATTACAAATTTCAAGACATGAAAATTAGATTAATTGCATTAAAAATGAGCAGGGGCACAGAGTGTCAGAGGTATTAATATGTAGCCAAAATGGGAAGTTTTGATAGTGAGTCTTCACATCGCTGCAGACTGGAAAACTGATAGATGTATCTTGCTCTTTTTTCATGAATTCCTAATTTAGCTGACATGATGCTGCAGCCTTTTTTCATGTCTATGGAATAGTCCATGCAATATACCAAATACTCAACTAGGCTCAGCAGCTGCAAACTAGACTAAGTTTTAAGAGAATCTAATTCCCAATAGCATTTCATAAAAAATAGTCAAATTTTCAGGGAAACTCACCATGCTGGATATAATAAACTCCATTTTTCTGTATAAAACCTGTTCTAAACCACTTGTAAAATTTAATAGCAAATGACAGAGTCCCACAGAACACCTAAAGATTTCCTATGTGATAGTGCCATCTGGGAGAGTGAACACTGGTATGTTTAAAGTGGGACATTAGCCCTTTTCTGTTTATTTAATAAAAGTTACCATCACTTCTTCTTTTACCACCTTTCTTTAGGAATCAATACAGTTATAGACCCATTCTGTGTTTTTAACAGGTACAATTTGTTTTCTGTGTAACTTTTCCATGTTCTGCATCAGGAAATTCCTGACTGAAATGAATGCATGTGTTGTCTGTGAAGGAAGAGCTAGAGAAAGATGACATGGTCTGTATTATTTCTTTGACAGAAGTGGATTGAAAACTGTTTCCTGTTGAGATGTGGATTTAATTTTCTTATTTAAATCTGAATTTAGAAATGTTGCCAGTAGATAAGTGGATCACAATTATTCACAGTTCTGTAAATATATAGAGTATTTCTTTTATTCTTCCCTCTGCTTTTTTTTTCCCTGCTGGAGCTACTGCTTAAGGACCTTGTTCCTTCTCAAATAAGGTCCATGTTTTGCTAGGTAAAACTATGTCTGGAAGGGTTTGCTAAGACCTAGCAAAAACATACATAACTGAATTGACTTCTCAAATGGCCATCACAACAATAGAAGAGAAAACTAAAATGGCAAGCAGATTAAAAAGAGCAGAAGTCAGTACATTGTCAGCCTTGTCTACCTTGTACTAACTTGCAACTTTCCTTCACTTCCAAGATCACTCAAGCATGTAATAAGTAGATTTTCAACGAGTTAGAACTTCCTGCATTAGTTGATGTTTTGACATGTTTTTTCTGCAGCAGTGTGACCAGGGACTTTCTACCCTTTTCCTAAGTGGTCTACAGTGATAAATTAAAAGCAGATTATTCATGCAACTACAAAAACATCTTCTGCGTTTGCTCATCCAGTATTTTTCCTATTTCACATATCATCTAGTATTTCCAAACATACCTGTTTTATGCTTCTAAACTGCCAGAACATATGCCATCATTGATATTATAACACAAAACCATGTTATAATTATCAAGTTTCCGTCACTGGTTGCTTTCATCAGTAAAAGAGGCAGTTCAAAAACAGTAAAAGAATATCACTGATTCTAATGAGTTTTGCTTTACCTTTCTTTCTCAAGAGGTGTTATAACTGTAAAGCTCAGATATAACTCAAGAAGTATCATAACTGTGGTATTTCAAGCCTAGATTCACAACAAGCCTAAGAAATAACAGTACTACTCCAGTTGTAATCTAAAACACAAGCGATTAAAGGATGTGTCCAACATGTGAAGATCAAGTACTAAAATCTTCCTCGGTCTTTTGGATTTCAAGCCTTCATCTTTAATCTTCTAGGAGAATAGCAAAATTAAATTATGTGCTGTTCTGAGGTTGGGAAAGATATTTCCAATTCTCTGTCTAAATCCTTTTCCCTGGGCAAAATAAGAATAAAAAAATTAAGGTCCGTTAGATGAAAGAAGTGGATATAAAGCAACTAAGGCATTCACTCAAGAGAGAGGAGACCTTGGTTCCATTAAGTGCTTATGGGATTATTTTATATTAACAGTTAGTGAACAAAACACATGAATGGCTCTTGTGAACAAGGCTCAGAACTTAGTTTTGCCCTGTTCCAGGAAATTGTTCCATCAACCAGCTATTTTCTTGGAGCTAAAGACAGTGAGTGATCATTAATGTAGACAGTCTGCATCTGAGGGCAAATCAAACTTGCAGTCATAATGTCTATGGATCTTTTTATTTACCAGGGATGAGAGCACTATTAGGGTCAGTTCTGGTAAATGACAAAGTGGACTATTGTCCAGTAGATTATCAAAAGCAGAAAAGTAGATTATCAAAAGCAGAAAAGTGGTATAACTTCAGTAAAAGGATTGCTTTAACACTCTTTTTGCTAGTAATGGGTCAAGCAGGTAATGAGAGAATGGTCTCTAAGAGGCCAGAAAATTGATTAAAGTTCAGGAATTTTCTAGCAAATCAGCTAATCTCAGAGAGGGAGAAAGAGACCTTATTGGCACAAGTTACCATTGGATTTGATGTGGACTCAATATAAATCTAAACTGAATGGAGAATCAGGGTTCTTGATGGATATATGAAAAAAAAATCACAAATTTTTTTAACTTTGGAAAAAAATCATAATCACAAATCACCGAACATAGCTGCCCAAGACAAATTGTTACTTCCTGTAGATGTTATTTTATCAAAGACACTCAAAAATCCTTCTGATATAATAATTTAATTAGGGAAATATATATAACGTATACTGATCTAAATATCTTTTGCCTACATAAGGCAAATAGTGTCAGGAAGAGGGATTTGCTGAAACAGCTGTAAAAACAAAAGCTTTCCGGCATGCATAAAGCCTGTATGCCAGTATTATATTTAGTAATTATTCTAATAAACAGAAAAAACCAACCATAACCAAAAAAAAACATAACCAAAAAACCAATAGTATAGCCAGTAAAAATAAGTAGACTAGACGACATCTTATATTTTGCTGTTTTCACAATTAATGATGTCATTCTTTTGAATACATTTAATATAGTGTTTTAATTGGCACGTTAAAGGTTACAATATCAATCAAATTATCTTTAACAAATGTACCTTCCATCATAATTTTAATAATTAAAACTATCATCATTTAAGATAATATTTATAATATTTCATCTTGACCTCAGTGAGATAAAGCTCCATTTATACATTAAATTGGGGATGAGGTTTAATAGCTGTTTAAAGCTTAGGTCTCCAGCATGGCAGAGATGTTCAGTTCTGAACGTGAAGTTAGTAATGAAATCAATAGCAGACTATGCTTTCCAACTTCAGAATTTTCTTCTCAAATTCAGACTCAAATTCAACAGACTGATTTATCAAACTTAAACATGCAGAATCTATGAGACAAGTTTTTAGAAATAGTGTTAATATTGTGCTGTGTCTTTTAGTACTTATCTGTGACACAGCAAAGAGAACTTCAAAGGAGATGGATATGTCTACTCTTTTTTAGTTTTACAGTGAAACAATACCACTTTTCTGCTGTAGGATGGTCTAGGTCAACTTTGGTTGACCTAGGTTCAACAGGTGGAAAGCAAACTCTCAGAAACTTATGTGGATTATTTATGTTACAGCAAATTCAAGGCAATGTTATATGTATTTACCTGTAAAAGCAGTTATAAATAATATAATCATAATGTAATATAATACTTGTATGTAATGTAGCATGCAATGTGTAATATTATGCGTAATATAAAATGACTAATTATTTTATAACTTGTATACAACAGCATCATTCAATCATAGTAGCATCAGGACAAACAGGCATAGGTAAAGTAGGCTATTATTAAGGCATCATAACCCTTGGGATGTCTCTACCAGAATCCCAAGGAGAGAGGATACAGTTGTGGTGTGGTAGCTAGTGCTCAAGATCAGCTTTCCCTTCAGTATATCTCAACTTTATCCCTTCCTAGAGGCCAAGAGTAACAGTGAGTCTAAATCTGCAGGAGTCTGTCCTCCCCTCAGTCCATTTGCAAGATCTTTCCTCCTCTCTCTCCCCTGCCTGTGGTAGAAGCACGTTACCACACAGAACCTCTAGCTCCTCTTTCTTAACAACAACATGCAATTTTGCCTGCACTGCTGACATGCCATAAACTAGCTCTGAGTGGCATTATATAGTATTTCATACAGGCTTAGAACTCTTTTAATGGAATTCCCACTGTATTTTTGAATCCTCTCTGATTATTGGGAATTAAAGTTTTATGCCAGCTTTCTATTACTTCTTGAGGAAATTTTTTTAACTGAAGAAATCAAAATGTAATCAAACTCTGATTAAGAATAAAAGAAATTTCCATTTGTCAGCTGAATAGTTCTTTTTAGCTGAAGCAACGTAGAGGACTGAAAGAACCAGCTAGCTTAATCCCATGCTTTTGGAGCCTTCCATTCAAAAAAAAACAATTCATGGATCTGCCAGGGTCCATTTTAAAAGTAAACCTCCTGTTCCTATCCTTCTTATAAGCAGGTATCAGACTAAGCCTCAGAGTGGAAAATTTCACTTTCCTGAAAGTGAGCATGCCAAAAGATACTGAATAGTTTCCAAAATCCTAGGCAAGGTAATTTTAGAATGTAGTCTAATAACTGCAGATAGGTAATTTCCTCCCTCCCCAGAGAAGACTCAGAACTGCTTAGTGAGACAAATTAAATGAAAAGGTTTCAAAACCCTGAAAATTCACTTCATTTTCTTGAACTAGAACTTCCTTCTTCTGAAACAAACACAACATTTGCATTTTTATGTTGTGGAGTTTTTTTACAAGGTGGTTCATAGTTTGTAAGTCACATCTACCTCCATATAATTTTCTCCTTGATTATTTCCTAGAAAACTTTATACCTTCTTTTTCTGAATGCCTAATTTAATGACATTTGACATCATATTATCATATTATCATTAACCTACTTCTACTATTTTAGCTCCAAAGTCATCACATTCTTTTCTACATTACAACAGAGTTGCACTTGGCATTGATCACACTTTGTCTTTAAATTTCATTCAGCCATTCCTACATTTTATGTTTAATTAGAGAAAATATAAAATGAAATTTGCTCCTAAACTGTTTTTGAAGAATCCCTGTAATAATTTCCTTCCATTCTGATTGCTTCCTAGACAGAATTCAGCAATGGATATGATGAGGTATTGTCATTTTGAGTTTATTATACTTCTGAGTTTTACTAAAAAATGATACTTTCCATTTCCACATCTCATTCTTTTTCTGCCTATGCTAGCCTATGGTCAATAACATTTTCCTGTCCCTTTAGCCTTTACTAACTTCATCCATAGCAGCTATGCTACTTTTCCTACTGTATTTATATTACTAAAAGTATTGATATGGTTTCTATCGCTTGCTTTATTTTCCTCTTCAAAAAATAACTCAGTTTGACTGTTGAGAATTTTCACTATCTACTCACAATTTGTGATGTCTGCCCAATTTTCCTTTTAATTGTTACAGGTTTCTGACTATTTTTAGTATTCTTCTTTAGAATATGACATATTCAAGTAGCTCTAATGTTCAAGTTTTATTTTTTTGAGATACAATCTGTTCAAATTTCAGTGTAAAAGAAAAACTCAAAACCTTCTTTATCTTTATTTGACTAAGATTTTCAGTACAGCTGACCTCATTTATTAGTTCATTTAATTTATCAGTTTTCCCTTTTTAAATACAGAACTTCAGCTACAAACCTCAATTCTGTAGAAATTCGTGAAATAAGTTTCTTCATGCTTATGAAGTACTCTGTTGCTATAGTGATGACTGTGATAGAAAAAGCTACGAGAAAAGCAGTAACTCTGTCTTGAGGACATGGTTTCAATAAAGTCTAATAAATGAAATATACAGCTGTAGAGTGAAAAGAAAAAGATAAGACAAAATATTGAATACCTTTTTTTTTTTTTTCCATGAGCGTCATTCGTTTTACACACTTCATGAGATAGTCCTGGGGGCAGAGGAGGTGGTGGGGAGGAAAGCATGCAACTGCACAATTTATATATATTTACAAATTTACAAGGAGGTGTGGAGTTGAAAAGCAACCTTAATTCTAGAATTTCCTAGATTATTAGGCTTGGGGATATTTTTCTTTACAAAGTGTCACTGCTGTTCTGGCCTTTCCTTGTATATGCAAGAGAAGTAGCCTCAGTTCTGTGATAACTGAGATACTGTTTCCTATCATTTTCTATCTGGAAGGTTAGTGCCTTTTCTGCTGCACCCTTTTTTTTCTTTTTGTCTCCAGTCATAGAAAACCTACCTCTACTGTATACAAACCAGGAAGGCCTGGCTGATTTACAATACACTCTTTACCAGTCCCAACTATTTTTGGGTTAATCTATCTCCACTAGCACATATACAACATTGCTTATATCACTGTCAGATATAGCCCAGAGATAGCTATCTTGAATTGTTTATGATGATTTAAAACTAATAGAGTCTGATACAAGGTTCAAAAAATAAACAGACAAAGTTTGTTGGAAGAAAACATAAGGAGATATCTAAGGCAAAATATCTCTCAGGTAAAATGTCGCTGTTTTCTGAAGTTATTAGTGAATGTGATCCCTAACTATATTCTTGGATTAGGCAATGTACATAACTGAATACATATAAAAATATGTTTAAATATATTTACCAAATTTTTGGTGACTGTTTTCTGCACACAATTCATCAACAGAGTACAACATGTTTAATACCATTTTGAAATACAAGATATTTACTAAAATAAGATCTTTTTTCAATTATTGATGAAATGAAATGAGGTAACTGAACTGCAGCAATCATATTATGGAACAATATCTGCTATCCAGGCTGCTGAGTCATTCTCACCAATCATGCATACTTAATTTATGCATGTGTGTGTGTGTATATATGTGTATATATGTGTATGTATATATGTTTAGTTATTTATAATTATATACATTTTAAAGAATATAAAGCCAAATTATTTTTACATATCAGTATTCCATGTTTGATCCAGATGTGATTTTATCCAAATATTGCAGAAAGTAAAGAATTAGCATGACGTTAAGGCAATGCAAGAGATTACACCCACCTTGAAAATTAAGTTGCATTTTGTCATTTTGTGATGTAAAGTAATCAGTGTGGATCCAGAATTTGACAGAACAATATAATAAAAATTAAATAAGCTGCACTATCATTTAAATGGGTTAATTTTTTAAGATAAAAACTCTTTTGTGATATTTCAAGAACCTGTCAGTAAAGAAATGCAATTCTTGAACTATGTAAGTGTCAGGAATGTAGGATTGTTACACATTAGAAAATGTATGGAATGCAAAAAGATCATTTCATCTGCCTCCTGCCTGAAAAAGGTGAATTCCAGAAGAAATCTATAGACTCAGGTGTTGTAGATGTCATATCTGACAGTTCTGAGTTTGCCTTTAGGGAAAGGTACATGACTGGTAGAAATGTTGTCTGATTTCGTCCAAGCTTACAGAACGCTAACATTTGGGATTTGCACATGAAAGGTTTTTTGAGTAGGTTACCAATGATGGCTAAGACTTCTCAAGACAGACCTGCTGCTGGACAGACTATGTGACATATATACAAGTGCTAAAATAAATAGTAACCGGCAGATTTGGTTTTCTTTCAGACATTTTAAGAAAATTCAATAAAATCCATGAAGATGGGACCTGCTACTTTAAATTTTTCATATCTAGAGATGTTCAGTGTACCCATATAATTTCTTGGATTAGATTACTGCCTGTTGTTAAATCTGGGGTGAGACTATTAAACACTTAATAACTGGAATTCCTTTTCTCTTTTCTGTAATAACTACTTCAGAAAACCAGCTCAAGGCTTTTCAGAAGTATGACAAAGAATTATCATTGCTATTCTGGAGATGAAGAACTAACCTTCTCTTGCCACGAGAAGGGGAAGGTCGAAGACAGGAGAAAATGCTTTGGAGATTTAACTTGCGCTGTGGCCTTTAAGGGGATGTTATGGGAATTGGGCAATGACTGCTGCTGTTGGGAAGGATCACACCTGTCTCCCCTTCCTTCATCAGGAGATGTCAGTTTATGTACACCAATCTTACACAGCTCATAGGCGACAGAGAGAAATCCTTTCTTGGTGTCTGATAGAAGCAAGCAGGCAACAGTTTTGCTGCCCCAGCAGTCTGTTCCCAAGGCAACTGAGCTCAGAGCTGGCCTTGATACTTCCTAAAGGCAAAGCTTTCTTATATGTTCCTGTCTTCATTTTTATCATTCTTAGTTCAGACTTATGGTGCACACAACTTCTCTCAATTTTTTCTTCAAACTTATTTAAAGTGAAAAACCTATCACTCCTGATAAACAGAAACTTCCTGTACCTGAACTCCTCATTAGTGAAGTTCAGGATATCTCAGGTCCAGAAAATGAGATCATCACTGTGTTTACACTTGCATATATGAATAAATGAATACCTTTTAGCAAGAAGGCCCTAATTCCCATTATTTCCTACACGCTTTTGACATGTCACTCCATGAATTTGTAATTGGAATCAACCAAGGATTTTTTCAAAAAAGACTTTTTTTATAGAATTAATCAAACTCAAAAGCGCTAGGGGAACATATGTGAGAAGCTTCTCATGAACTCTAGGGGTTAGGATGTCATTCTTCTCATCTGCCAGTGCTCACTGGAAGACAGTTATTTCTCTCCTGCAAACCACCTCTCAAGTTGATATATATTGGCCTTACTGTTGTCTTTGGGGGAAAAACAAAACAAAACAAATCAAAACAAAAAACCAACAACAACAGAAAACCCCACAGATTCTCAAAACTTTGGAATAACGCAGTTTGCACAGTTTTCATTGTCCCAGTATGTTCGTTTTTTATTTGCCAGATTGTTGTGCAAAGACAAACTTATTTGTAATCTGTTACCTCAATATTCTCAAAAAAGAAGTTTAAAAGTGGTGGAAGGGACATAGATATTGACATGAAATACCATCATGATAATCAAACATTTGCTGTGATATTGAATTTAAGATGATGGTCTTTTAAACATTTTTACTAAGAGATACTGTAACATCTGGTTTCAATATTTTTTAATTAGGATTTTTTTTCTCAACACTAGAATGGATTTTATAATCAAAAGCCCAGAGAAATATACCCTCATTCATTTTAAAAAAGTCCAGAGATATATATCCTCATACAGGATATGGAAAGCACATGTTCTCATCTTATAGTTGATGTTATTCTGACTTAGTCTCTAATAATCAATGAACATGAGCTAGCTCTAAATGATTAATCTCAACCTCTCGTATTTGAGTTGTTTTTCTCTACAAAATGGATTGTATTTTTTAGAAACAAGGATGTTAACCTCAATTTTCCTTAACTGTTCTAGCTTTCTCAAATACTGGGTATTTAATTATTCATACCAAGTGAGACACTGTCATGAGCAAAGACAGGCATAATTCCATCTAGTTGTTCACTAACCTGGAGATTAAAGAACATATGGCATATAAGAGGCACACTTTCATCAGTTTCATCATATCCAAGTAAACCAAACAGGAACTTGAACCTGTATTTCTCTTATCCTTTAATAACCAGTATGTTAGATATTCTGAAGAGGACATGTGTGTCCTTCAGATTCTGAAAATAACCCAATATTTTTGCAATAAAAAAGGAGAGTTTTTTGAAAACTCAGAATTGTCTGTTGGACAGAAAAACTTCATGTCTGTCTTATCTGTGCTTGTAACCAGGTTCTCGTTTATTCTGTAGGGGACAGAGATGGAACTAAGTGGACTATAAAATTTCTATTAAAAATTTGGAGTGGCACACATATTGCAGCTCATGTGATAGAGTTGCAAGTCCACAGTCATCCCAACTTTTCATGCAAGTGGACCCAGCCTTTCTACTAAACTTCATGAACCTGAGAAAAAAATGGTGTCCATATTGTTAATGACTGTAATACATTAAGCTAATGGATCCATATAATTATCAGCTTATGGTAGCATAAGTTAAAGTGAGATATTTTTAAAAGAATTATCCACTCAGTATTCCATTTTTAAGGTTCTTCTCACAGTTGCAAATAATCATAGAATTATAGAATAACAGGTTGGAAGGGACCTCAAGGATCATCTTGTCCAACCTTTCTTGGCCAAAGTATGATCTAGACAAGACGGCCCAGCACCCTATCCATCTGAATCTTAAAAGTGTCCAATGTTGGGGAATCCACCCCTTCCCTGGGGAGATCAACCTGTGCATATCTTTTGCAGGTACTTACCTTTTCTCCAGGAGAAGGGTCTGTGCACTTGTTGCAACCTACTGTCTGTGCTGAAGTCCCCTTCTCACCAATTCCATCTATGTGGAAGCATCAGACACCTCAGGGCCTTTCTCTGTAGAAACACTGGTTTTAACTCTGAGGCAAGTGCCCACCATTATGACAGAGACCTAGAGCACTTCCCTGGGCTGTGGGTCTACAAGCGGGGTACATGGCCCTTCTCACATGCCCTTCTGCATGAACTGCTGCACCCTGTTGAACCCTGTTTGCACACCCTGTTCACAGCACTCCTGGTCGATAGCACTCCTGAGGGCCATTTAAATCTCCCGCAGTTGTTCCTGGCAACACCCAAGCCACGTCAGCCTCTCTCGCGAGAGCTACTAGCTCCTGGTGGGGCTCTCTACTCTTCCTCGGGTTTCCCTGGCTCCGGGAACCTGCCTGTACACCTCGATCTAGCGCTTAGCCACAGAACTTATCGTTGCCACAGCTGTGTGGCTCGCCAACTAATATGGATAAAGATCATAAATACAGTGGAAAAACATACCACCCAATAAGGTGGAGGAGACAACTACAGAGAATATCAGATATTTATTGCCACCTCCTCATCATGCCTGAATCATTCTGCACTGCAGAGTTGTGGGTTTCGGATTTTTGCTTTTAATTTCTATGTGACAAAGTTTGTCTTAATAAGATATTAGCTATGACATGCGAAATCTGGAGGTAGTTGGCAACAAGCAGTAAGAACTTGAGAGAAGATTGAAAAATGTAGTCTATTATTCCTCTGCTCAAGCATTGTGAAAAGCTCTTTGAGCACTGAATACACAGCTGGGAGAGAAAAGGGATGTAAGCTGTAGTCAGTAGCAGCATAAAGTATAAAATACATTGATGTTCAAATATGTATAGGGAGTGCAGGCTCAGCTGTGCCACTAGTACAGAGCTGAATGAAAGAATAGCAAACACACAATATAAAGTATAATTCGGGTCTGAAGTTTAGAATGAAAGAATTTAAAACCCTGTCCACATTTCTATCAATGCATTAGAGTAAGGGCAATGGGAGGATTACTACGTTGCAACAACAGCAGTTGCAGGGATGTTATTTTCTGCTAATTCCTCTGCAGCACAAATAATAAGGATGTCATGGCAACAATCTGTTATACCACCAAAATGATTTTCCAAACCTACAACAACAAAATGGAAAGCCAAGACAAAATAAGAGGAGGCAGGGCTCAGTCTCTAGCAGCATGTTCTTCAACCATGCACTCTCTAACCTAATCTGTATGTGTTCACAGGCTGAATTGGGCTAAAGTTTTCCTGCTAAACATTTAGCAGATGGAAAAGAAATGTGTATATATCCACCCTCAAGATTTCAAAGAGCCTGTGGAAGATTCATAGCTTTCCAAATACTGTGTGGTTGATTCCTCATTCCAGAGGTGAAAAGCGTGAGGAGATTCACAAATATGTTTTTAGTTTTGAAGATCAAATTTGAATGCGATTGGTTTTGGTGGAGCCTTGAGGCATCCTTCTGAACCATGCTGGATACATGGCTGCTGCTCTGACATGTGCTTTACAGTCCTCCTGCTGATTTAAGGCTGACTTCATATGCACATCGCAGTTTCCCAAGCTCATCTGCTACATAAAACACACTCCGATTTTCATTTTTCTTTAACAATAATCAAAAAGCAAAGCTACTATAACATTTAAAAGGTGGATTGCCATCACTTTTACAGTCACTATCTTCTCACACTGAATTATGGTTCAGTAGTGGTCAGCAGCTCAGAAAATCATGTCTCTTTCCTAACATGTCTAACTACTAGAGAATTAATGACATTTAAAAGTTGTACTAAATAGTGAGATACTGTAATTACCATCCAGCTCAGAAACTGTGTGTAGTTCAAGAGAACAAAAAGGGGTCAGGAAGTAGCAAACCCTCATGACAGAAGGCTGATATATAATTTTTATTGTCATAATTTTCACTGGCTTTTATTCCAGGTCTAAATGACGTTGATGTGAATCAGGCCAAGGAGCTTCCTATGAAGAATTATCTTCTGTGGTCTTTTGACACATGTCCTATAGCCACCCAATGGGGAAATTGTTCTCGGTGAGAACTTTGCACTAGGCAACCTGTGTTCTCTCACAAGGGCTCACCCTCCAGTCCTCATAAGAGTGTGTAGAAACCGAAAACTGGTCATGAGTGGAAAGATCAGGCTGAATAGGTGAGCTGCTGAGCCACAGTGAATCACAATTTACTGCCTTACTGATTTAGGAAGCTCAGGGCAGGTTGTTTAAAGTTTCATCTGCAGCAATCTCTGTGGAAGCTGGAAGAAAGCCTGTACGCTACAAAAAGAAAGATTTATTGTGGGTAATAGCAAGTCAGTAAGTTTCTATGTGGCCTGAAACAGTCAGCAGTTGTGGCATATGTGTAATAAGAACAATTAATAAAGAACCTGTTTAATTTTAGGACCCAGAAAACGTTTGTCTTATTACTCGGTAAACATTATTTAAAATAAGGTGGAAATGTTCAGCATAGTTAATCCCAGTGCAAGAGAGTACACTAGGCAAACAAAGCATCTCCTATAAACAGAACAAAGAACGTGGTCAAACTTAGAGCACAGGAAATGCTGAATTATCATTTAAAAAACCAAGCAAACAAAAAGGCTTGCATAAGCATAGAAGCACTATCAGGAAAAAAAGAGTTTTACAGACCTGATGAATGGGAGAAAAAGGAAAACAGGCAAAACTTTATAACTATTTTCCCCAGAAGAAAAAGAACAAAAGTGAACAAGAACCTGTTTCCAGGGAAGGTTGACAGCTTCTTAAAGTTTTAAATGTGGAACAGTTTCTACTCCAGATTCATATAGGCTCCATAATAGGATGCTCTTCTATATACAAAAAACTATTAATCAGCCTCAAGTCCTGCATCCCCATTAAGAGTGTATGTACAGGGGAAGAAAAGTAACATTATATAGTTTAACGTAGGCCGTGATATTTGAGACTGAAATAGAGAAAATCCTACATTACACGGGGCACTTCTTAACAAAAAATCCTCCTTCAGACATTGAAACCATTGATAAAAGTATTTTGATAAATTCTATGACTCATGGCAGAAAGACACTAGAGACATAAACATTTTTGGGGTTTTGTATGTTTTCAAATCAAAGACAGTAGAAGAGAAGATTAGAAGAGAGAACAGATATTTATGTTACAGTGCTCACAACCATATGTAACATTTAAAACACTGAAGATATTCTAATGTGCAAATTTGAGATGCCTGTGATTTATTTCTCTAACACCAGAAAAAATGTTCCCCAAAGAAATGAACTGTCTTGGGAAAGTATGAAAACAACATATGCAAGCTGAAACTAAAGTAAAAGAGGCAACACAAAGCTGGTTGAGCTGTGCCCAACGCATCATAAACAAGTGCTTGGGAAAACAGCACTAATATCAGGTACAAAAATACTCAGTAAATGGACATCAGTGTCAGGGTTCTGAAAAAAAAGCATATTCATGGCTTGAGGATGGAAATGTTTCAAATAGTGAGCATGATTGTCACTGTGCCTCTAGTTAAACAAATATGCTTTGCAGAAGGCAGCTGCCAACCAGTTAGCACCTATATCTGCAACCAAGCTACAATTTGCAACCAATAGATCAGTGACCTGCTTGATTTCAGTTCATCTTCAAAACCAGCTATGAGTAATCCTAACAACACTGATTTATAAAAATATTTGATAATGTGGGACTAAAGTAGATTAAAAAATGCAAAATAATCTATTCTACTAAGAAAATTACAGAAGGCTGGATGCTTGGAGTTTACAACAGCTGGCAAAAAGGTGCATCATACTCTGCTGGGTGCCAGATCTTTGCAGTCTACAGAGATGACTAAAGCAGAAGATTCACATGGACATGAGAGTATGTGACAGTTACCATGACCTCTTATTGACAGTCTGAAACATGTAACATATTTCAAGGAGATGGACACTACATAGCAAGTTGAAGTTAAAAATAAACTACACTGACACTAATTTTAGGATGTGTATGGATACCTACAGATGGCCAATTAAGTTTCCATATTTTGTGACTATTATTCAGAGACCTGTGAATCTTACATGGCAAACACATTTTACGGAAAAGTCAACGATATAAGAATTAGTATACGAAACAGCAGATACCTGTTTCAGCATTAGCTGAAAATACCTTAAATAATGCTGCTTAAAAGAAACTGAGCTCTGTCTGACCCTGACCCTGACCCTGACCCTGACCTCTGGGCTGACATCCTTGCATGGCCTTGGCCCGTCCTGTTTGCCACAGCCCTGCCCAACCATTCTGGGGCTGTGTCTAACCCTGGTTCCCTTCACCAGGCCCGATCCTGATCCCCACCTATGGGTCCATGTCCCAGACCAGCCTTGGTGCATCCCTGTCTCCAGGGACGTGCCTGATGCCCGGCTGCGGCTGCCCCAGTAGCACCCCACTGCCCTGCTCCTGGCTGGGGCGGTGGGATGGACCCTGGCTGCCAGGCCCTACCCTGACAGACGTCCTGGGGAGGCCCTGCTGCTCCCGGCCCCCAACCTGGGGAGCCACCAGCCCCAGTTGTGCCCTGATAATGTCTGCTGCAGACAGGTGCATCCTAGAGTGTGACATAAGCTGTATTTTCTCCTGGAGGATTTTCATAAACTCATCTAATGCCATGACAATTAATTTGAACTCAATGTAAAGGGGAGGTGAATGTTACCACCTTATTTCCAAGCCCAAAATACCATGTAGTCTTAGTAAAAGAGGCTTATGGGTTGCACTGGCATAAAGCTAGCTGTCTATACCATTTATTGTCAGAAATTTTCTGTACAGAGAGGACTGACAGAGAGAAGAAAAAAAATATTAGTTGTGCTCTTACTGTGCAACAATGCTTTCTGGTCATATCTGGGCTTACGATAAAAGTACAGCTAAATCACAAGCTAACCGAAATCATAAAGAGACACAGAAAAGTGTCCCTAAGTACAGTAGATACCACTGAGACATTAGTGCAGTAATGTGAGGATACAGTATTGATCAGGAAAGCAGTTTCTACTTAAGTAAACTTTGAACAGAGTATATCTTGCATGTTATGACATAGGTGGAATAGCAGAGAGTATTTCAGAATGCAGTAATGTTTTTACATCTTCATTGGAGAGCTTCTGGCCACCCTGCAGACTTCAAGGTATCAGACATCAGACTCCCAGCCTGGTATGACCACTAGAAGCCATTTCTACAAGATATTGCCTCCCATCTAAGGGGGAGTGACGCTAGGGTTCACTGTCTGTGATCCATTCCACCACTGCCGATCCACACTGCATCTGCACCAGTGGTGTCCACTTCCATCAGGCAACTGTAGAGGTGGAAGACCTTCTGGAAGACCTCCTGTCCACACAGCAGGTGTCACTGTACGTGGTACCCAGGTGTCCAGCTTCATTAATGAATCCACTGGGAGTAAAACTACTTTGCATATATCAGGAATGTTCTTTGAATGTGCGCTTCAGGATACTGATTACAGATTGAGTACAAATTTGCACTGAAAAAGAACTCTCACACTGAATTACACATGTGGACACCTGCAAACATATTTCATACCTAGGAGACCAAAGAGGGCAAATCTGGGAAACGTATCTGTCAGGCAAGTATGTGAATTATATCTTGCTGTTAGGTGTGCATAGAACAGAGTTTATTACAATAAATTTCAAAAAAAATGTTTTACCAGTCAGAGGTAATTGAATGAAACTTTTTCTTCCTCGGTAGAATCATGCAAATGTTTAAAAAAGTTACCATGAAATATAATGGAAACTCCTGAATTTTAAACACTTGCAGTTTCATTTTGAAAATTCAAAATACAATTTCAAATGTTATTTTATTCATCTGATTGATAATTTTTAGTGGTATGCATTGATACTATGACATAGAACATCTGAAAATATACTGCAGGACAGAGCAGTACAGATGGACTCTCACCTTTCCTCTCATTTCTTCCTGTAAATGGGAGGACCTAAGATTCCTCTTGCTTGCTTCTCAAAGTACCTGACAGAGGTACTGAATAAAGTTTAATTTTAATCTTAAGAATATGATGGAATACATTAATTTCCTAAATGTTCCTTTTAAGACAAACCACACACAGTAATATAAATTCTAAATTAACATTTTTTGTTCTGTAGTTGTATTTCTAATTTTTCCAATGGCATGGGTCAGATAGAAATTAACTATGTCCTTTAATTTTAATGTCAAGTGGTAATTCAATTAACTGAACAACACACAGGATATGAACTGATCCTTTCTGAACTTCTATAATTTGTAGAATCAGTTTTTATTTGCTGCATAGTTCAATTGATTGCATTGTTATTCTGAAAACTTCCTCCTTGGTTGAATAATGAAATTTACCCCAGGGCTCTCAGTTATCCTGTAACGTGTATACAGTGCTGCATTTCTAATGTGCAACCTCCTATTGCCATAGTGTGTGTGTGTTGGGGGGGGAGTTACTGCCATTAGCAGGCTAAAGCACCTCTTATTGCCCCACCAGCCTTGTTCCTGGGCAGTTCATATCTTCAGATCTAGGCATGCAGCTTCTGATTAGCTTCTGACAGATCTAGTTTCTGCCTAAATCTCTAGTTAAGTACCCAAGTTCTTTATTGTATCTAGCCCAATGAAACAATTATGATCCTTATTCTTCTTGCCTGATGTCCTACATTCTCTAAACAAAACTAACAAAATCACTGTAATTTTAGGAATTGTCTCCACTACTGCACACAGAAAGGGCAGGCAATGGATAAATAGCACCTATTGTCACTTTGGTCAGCTAGACAGAGACCAAGTTTCTAACACAAACCCATTCCAGAGTTAAAATATTGTGTTTTCATCCATCAGCAGCCAAATAACCCACAGGGCTGCAACAGTAATCATCGTTATATCCTAGCTATGTAGAGTGGTCTGAGCTTCCTCAAGACACTACCAGATGAGACACTATGAAATCTAAATTAGTCTGTATCATCCAGAAAGGGAAAGGAAATTTCAAATCTAGTTAAGGAGGTGAATTTGGTTTCTATAGCTGTAGAAAAATATGCAGGTCAGCTGCTAAGGATAATGACTCCAGCTAGTTCAGGTCCTTACACAGAGACATGGGGAATGGATACAGTCTTGAAAATGTCCAGAATAGTTAAAAGCTCATTTCTACAAACTGAAATTAATTTCTAACTCTAATTATATCCCCCTTTGGTTTACTTTGGCCTTTCTCTATAGTATATTACTATAGAAGTACAGAAGTTCTGAAAGCATAGTGTTCACCAATGAAATGAAAATTACTGCTATTATGTGAGATTGGGTTTTTTGACACAGTTTGATTAAACAGAGATATCTCTAAATTCTAATATGTAATTTGATATCTGTATGCAAGAACATTTAATTAATTAAACATTTGTTAAACTGTAATGAGAAAGTACTTCTTGACCAACCCAACAGAATTTTCATTATTCCCTCTAGATTTATTCTCAGTTTTTCTTTTTTCTGCCAAAATTGTTGAGGTGAATAGCAGAGATCTTTTCATCATGTTTTAATGTATAGCTCATTCCCGATCTTTCAATACGTAGTGTCGTGGTTAAACCTGGTAGGCAGCCAAATACCACGCAGCCGCTCACTCACTCCCCCCACCCCCTCAGCGGAACAGGGAGAGAATCGGAAGGGTAAGAGTGAGAAAAACTCGTGGGTTGAGATAAAGACAGTTTAATAGAACAGAAAGGGGACAATAATAATGATAATGATAAAATATACATAATGAGTGATGCACAATGCAATTGCTCACCACCCGCACTGACCGATAACCAAGTAGCGATTGGTACTTCCTGGATCACGTCTACCGTTCATATACTGAGCATGACGTCACATGGTATGGAATACCCCATTAGCCAGCTGGGCTGGCTGTCCTGATTATGTTCCCTCCCATCTTGTGTACCTAGCTCAGTCAGTAAGCATGGGAGCTGTCCTTGGACTCGGAGGGCACTTAGCAACAACTGAAAACATCAGTGTGTTATCAACATTCTTCTCATACTAAATCCAAAACACAGCACTAGGAAGAAATTTAATCCCAGACGAAACCAGGACAGTATCCACCCCTTATTCTATACCGTTTACGTTGTGCTTAGGTCTCACATCTTTTTTAATATATTTCAATTAACCACAACTATCTTTCTTTATATATACACACATATATATATATGTGCACACAGAGATATCATTCCCTTGGTCTATGGACTATCCTTCTAAAATGTCCACTGAGTTCATTTAATCCATGACTTTGGGCTCCATCTGTCATAACAATCTTTCAGGGCCAGAGAGATGGTGTGTGGTGTTGGGCTGTTGCATCCTGAAGCCAGTTCTCATTTCGGTACTGCTGCGCTCGTCCAGTTCTATCATCGTTGCACTTTGCTCGGTTTCATCGGAGTTAGTTCATTCTTCGTTAATCTGGGTGATTTTCACTGCTATACCATTGATAGCAACCATAGAAATAATGATATACAATATCATGTAACAGTTGACATCAAAATTCAGTTCATTGGCTATTTTCACCCAAAATCAAATCCCCTTGAGGTACACACCGGACCTCCCCATCCTTTCGCATCACCCACCAAGTGCACCCAGGTCCTTGAGCAAAAGCAATCCCACGGATGGGTTTTCCCTTGCCAGAGGCAGGAGTAACCCAGACTGTCTTCCCCACCATATTTCTTATGTGCACGACAGGGACTTTATCTCCATCTACAGTACGTAAGAGTTTTGATTGGGCAAGGTCAGCTCGATTAACAGATCCCCTGGTATTGACTAACCAGGTGGCTTTTGCTAAATGTGTATCCCAATCCTTCAGTGTCCCACCACTCATTGCTCTCAGCGTAGTCTTTAGCAGCCCGTTGTATCGTTCGATTTTCCCAGAGGCTGGTGCATGGTAGGGGATGTGATAACCCACTCAATGCCATGTTCTTTGGCCCAGGTGTCTATGAGGGTGTTTCAGAAATGAGTCCCGTTGTCTGACTCAATTCTTTCTGGGGTGCCATGTCGCCACAGGACTTGCTTTTCAAGGCCCAGGATGGTGTTCCGGGCAGTTTCATGGGGTACAGGGTATGTTTCTAGCCATCCGGTGGTTGCTTCCACCATGGTGAGCACATAGCGCTTACCGTGGCGGGTTTGTGGGAGTGTGATATAATCAATCTGCCAGGCCTCCCCATATTTATATTTCAACCATCGTTCTCCATACCAAAGCGGTTTTACTCGCTTGGCTTGTTTGATTGTAGCGCACGTCTCACATTCATGGATAACCTGTGCAATAGCGTCCATGGTGAAGTCCACCCCTCGATCACGAGCCCATCTATATGTTGCATCTCTTCCTTGATGGCCTGAGGCGTCATGAGCCCACCGAGCTATAAATAATTCACCTTTATGTTGCCAGTCCAGATCCACGTGAGCCACTTGAATCTTAGCAGCCTGGTCCACCTGCTGGTTCTTTTGATGTTCTTCAGTGGCCCGACTCTTGAGTACGTGAGCATCTACGTGACATACTTTTACAGCCAGGTTCTCTACCCGGGCAACAATATCTTGCCGCAATGCGGCAGCCCAGATGGGTTTACCTCTGCGCTACCAGTTGTTCTGCTTCCACTGCTGCAGCCACCCCCACAGGGCATTTGCCACCATCCATGAGTCAGTATAGAGATAAAGTACTGGCCATTTTTCTCGTTCAGCAATGTCCAAGGCCAACTGGATGGCTTTCACCTCTGCAAACTGGCTCGATTCACCTTCTCCTTCAGCAGTTTCTGCAACTTGGCGTATAGGACTCCATACAGCAGCTTTCCACCTCTGATGCTTTCCCACAAGGCAACAGGACCCATCAGTGAACAGGGCATATTGCTTCTAATTTTCTGGTAGTTTATTATACAGTGGGGTTTCTTCAGCACATGTCACCTCCTCCTCTGGGGATATTCCAAAATCTTTGCCTTCTGGCCAGTTTGTGATCACCTCCAAGATTCCTGGGCGACTGGGGTTTCCTATTTGGGCCCGTTGTGTGATCAGCGCGACCCACTTACTCCACGTAACATCGGTTGCATGATGTGTAGAGGGGACCCTCCCTTTGAACATCCAGCCCAGCACCGGCAGTCAGGGTGCCAGGAGGAGCTGGGCTTCAGTGCCAACCACTTCCGAAGCAGCTCGAATCCCTTCATATGCTGCCAATATCTCCTTCTCAGTTGGAGTGTAGCGGGCCTCGGATCCTCTGTATCCCCGACTCCAGAACCCTAAGGGTCGACCTCGAGTCTCCCCTGGTGCTTTCTGCCAGAGGCTCCAGGTAGGGCCATTCTCCCCGGCTGCAGTGTAGAGCACATTCTTTACATCTTGTCCTGCCCGGACTGGCCCAAGGGCTACTGCATGAACTATCTCCTGTTTAATTTGTTCAAAGGCTTGTTGTTGCTCAGGGCCCCATCTGAAGTCGTTCTTCTTCCTGGTCACGTGATAGAGAGGGCTTACAATCTGACTGTAATTTGGAATATGCGTTCTCCAAAAACCCACCACGCCTAAGAAAGCTTGTGTTTCCCTTTTGCTAGTTGTGGGGCCATGGCTGTTATTTTGTTGATCACCTCCATTGGGATCTGACGACGTCCATCTTGCCATTTTATTCCTAAAAACTGCATCTCCTGTGCAGGTCCCTTGACCTTACTTTGTTTTATGGCAAAACCGGCTTTCAGAAGGATTTGAATTATTTTCTTCCCTTTCTCAAAAACTTCTTCTGCTGTGTTGCCCCATACAATGATGTCATCGATGTATTGCAGGTGTTCTGGAGCCTCACCCTGTTCCAGTGCGGTGTGGATCAGTCCATGGCAAATGGTAGGGCTGTGTTTGCACCCCTGGGGCAGTCGGTTCCAGGTATACTGGACGCCCCTCCAAGTGAAAGCAAACTGTGGCCTGCACTCTGCCGCCAAAGGGATTGGGAAGAACGCAGTAGTGATATCAATTGTGGCACAGCACTTGGCTGCCTTTGACTCCAGTTTGTATTGGAGTTCTAGCATGTCTGGCACGGCAGCACTCTGTAGTGGCGTGACTTCGTTTAGGTCACGATAGTCTACTGTTAGTCTCCACTCTCCATTGGACTTTCGCGCTGGCCATATGGGACTGTTGAAGGGTGAGCGAGTCTTGCTGATCACTCCTTGGCTCTCCAGTCGACGAATCAGCTCATGGATAGGGATCAGGGAATCTCGGTTGGTGCGATATTGTCGCCAGTGCCCTGTTGTGGTAGCGATTGGTACCTGCTGTTCTTCAGCCTTAGGCAACCCCACAACAGAAGGGTCCTCTGAGAGACTGGGCAAGGTGGACAGTTGTTTAATTTCCTCCGTCTCCAGGGCAGCTATACCAAAAGCCCACCGGTACCCTTTTCGGTCCTTAAAATACCCTCTCCTGAGGTAGTCTATGCCAAGGATGCACGGAACCTCTGGGCCAGTCTCAATGGGGTGCTTCTGCCACTTATTCCCAGTTAGACTCACTTCGGCCTCCAATACAACTAACTCTTGGGATTCCCCTGTCACTCCAGAAATATAAATGGGTTCTGCCCCTCTATAGTTTGATGGCATTAAGGTACACTGTGCACCAGTGTCTACTAGAGCCTTGTACTCCTGTGGCTCTGATGTGCCAGGGCATCGAATCCACACAGTCCAGTAAACCAGATTGTCTCTTTTCTCCACCTGGTCAGAGGTAGGGCCCCTCTAGTTTTGGTCATAGTATCCGTTTCTCACTTCTTGCAAACGTGAGTTAAGAATTTCTTCATCGCAATTACAATCCAAAGTAAGATCAGCCCTTCTACTCTGTCTGGGGAACTGTTCACTGGAAACTGGACCATCGTGAGACAGGTTTTTCCTGACAACTGGAGCAGCATTTTTCCTGGGAGAACCCCCTTGTGTCATTGTTTTTCCTTGCAACTCACGTACATGTGCCTCTAGGATGAAGGTAGGTTTTCCATCCCGCTGCCTCATGTCCTCTCCATGGTCACGCAGGTAAAACCACAGGGTGCCCCGTGGTGTGTACTTTCTATATCTTCTCTCTTGAGGAGAAAAACGCTGACTCCTAATGGCTGAGATACTGGTCCGTACAGGTGGGGAATAGGACATACCCTCTTTGAGTTGCTGGACCTTCCGGGACAGCTTCTCCACAGCTGAGACAAGGGAGGAGGAGATAGTTTCTTCAAAATCCCGAAGTCTGCTAACTAAGACATCCACCGTTGGTGATTCTTCCTCTGCCCAGGACAGTACTGCCAATGAACTGGCATGTGACACTGGTGCACTCCATACCAACTTCCGCCACATGGGTCGCGTGCACTGGACGTCATCTGGATCTTTGGGCATTTGGTTGTTGTCCAGGTCACTATAAACCACCTTCAGCACGCTTAATTCTCTCAGGTACTGGATACCTCTCTCCATAGTGGTCCACTTGCCTAGGTGATATATATCATCTTCCTTGAAGGGATACCTTTCCTTCACGCCTGACAGCAGTCGCCTCCAGAGGCTGAGGACCTGTGTCCCTTCTCCAATTGCTTTGTCAATGCCTTCTTCCCTAGCAAGGGATCCCAGCTGTTTGGCTTCTTTCCCCTCTAATTCCAGGCTACTGGCCCCATTATCCCAGCATCGGAGCAGCCAGGTAACAATATGCTCGCCTGGACGACGGCTGAAATCTTTCCGCATATCTCGCAACTCATTCAGGGATAAGGTTTGGGTGGTTTCCGTCTCATTTATGAGTTCTTCCTCTTCCTCCTCCCCTCCTCGTGATAACCCTGCTTTTCCATCATCCTTTTCTAAACGACCTGACTTCCGCTTCAAAGATTTCTTCTTCTGTACAGGGGCAACGGATACCAGCGACGGTTGGTCCTCTGGTTCAGCTGTAGTACCCGTCGCGAGGGTTTGGGTAGCTGCAGTGCCTGTCGCGGGGTTTGGAGTAATTGTAGTGACTGTTGCCGGGGTTTGTGTGGCTGCAGTGCTTGTCGCACTGGTTGGAGTAACTGCAGTGACTGTTGGCGGAGTTTGAGTAGCTGCAGTGCCTGTTGTGGGGGTTGAAGTAACTGTAGTCACTGTTGCAGGGGTCTGAGTAGCCATAGTGGTTGTCGTGGGGGTTGAAGTAGCCTGTGGCAGGGGTTTGAATAACCACAGTGCCTGTCGTGGGGGTTTGAGTAGTCACCGTGTCTGTTGCTGGGGTTGATCTCTGGACAGTATTCCTGAATAGTTGTTTAACTCTAAACAAGGCCTGAACCACATTCAGGAGACATAGCAATATGATCATGCTTGTTTGAACATCCTAAGGATATTCAAAATTCTCAGGGAATATTGTGGACATCTTCGTGAAGAGGATAGAAGAAAAAGGAGTTTCTGCAGATATGGAAGGGAAGGTGAACAAGTGGGAGAAAGTGTCCCATCCTGTCTCCCCTCTAAATTCATCCTCTTAGGGGAAGACGTCTGAAGTGTAATTATTAATAGTTTCCAAAAGATAACTCCCGAAGAACAGGAATGATGGCAGTGCTGAGTACAGGCTTGTGACCAATAATTTTATCATAACATAAACCAGTGTCACACAGTATAGCAAAGCAATGACCTTAATCCATTTCCTCGAGATGACCAACCCCACATACAAACTGATAATCAACAGTATAGACAGCCAGTAAGATGCTATATACCACAGCTCCGAAACCAGATCCAACAACTCTGAGAGCAAATAAACCAACATTGTGAACATCGAGTACTAAACTGATATAATGAATGCTTATAACAAATTTGTTTTAACCCGTTCGGGTCAGACGTGTTGTTATCTCAACCCTTTGAGCCCCATGTTGGGCGCCAAAAACGGACTGTCGTGGTTTAACCTGGCAGGCAGCCAAATACCACGCAGCCGCTCACTCACTTCCCTCACCCCCAGCGGGACGGGGAGAGAATCGGAAGGGTAAGAGTGAGAAAAACTCGTGGGTTGAGATAAAGACAGTTTAATAGAACAGAAAAGGGAAAATAATAATGATAATGATAAAATATACATAATGAGTGATGCACAATGCAATTGCTCACCACCTGCGCTGACTGATAACCAAGTAGCGATTGGTACTTCCTGGATCACGTCTACCGTTCATATACTGAGCATGACGTCACATGGTATGGAATACCCCATTAGCCAGCTGGGCTGGCTGTCCTGATTATGTTCCCTCCCATCTTGTGTACCTAGCTCAGTCAGTAAGCATGGGAGCTGTCCTTGGACTCGGAGGGCACTTAGCAACAACTGAAAACATCAGTGTGTTATCAACATTCTCCTCATACTAAATCCAAAACACAGCACTAGGAAGAAATTTAACCCTATCCCAGCCGAAACCAGGACACATAGCTATTAAGATCTATTGACAATTCCAGGGTTTGTAACCAAAACTAGATGCTTTGAAGTTATGAGTGAAGTGACCTACCCCCAGAACACAATTTGGAGCCTGTAATTTAGCTACTGGAATCAGGCTACTGTGCACTGAAAGAAATAGCTGCCTTGGAAAGATGATCTGAAAAATTCACTAGTGAGGAACAACCTGGATCTATTCAAAAGGGAAAAAGATGAGCATTAAACTCCTATACCGGTCTTTCCAGAGCCTCAGTGCCTGAATCAGGACTTGAAGAAGGTGTCTTCTTCCTAGAGGGGCAAGGTACCAGTAAGTATTTTTTTAAAATATTGAGTCCTTTTCTAAAGTTACTGAATTATGATGCTAACTACACTCTGTAGTAGTTAGAATACCTCCCATGAAGATCAAACTTTAGCTTAAGTGAAATTTAATCTCTACAACAACACAAACTCCCATCTGCCTTGTGAGAAAGGCTAAAATGAAAGGGTTAATATTCAGTTGAAATTTCAGAAATAAATAGAAGATTTGTGGGCCTAGTTAGTATACACAAAAAAGGAAAATACTTTTTCACTTAGTGGTTTTGATTTTTTTTAAAGTCCAGTGATTTAAATGTGAAATATATTCAAAAAAAACCTAAAAGGCCAGCCCAGTCCTCCCTTTTTGTAAGTAACTAGCTGATAAGTAAAGTCATACTTCTGATTCTCAGTACAGCCGCTACTCATTCTCCTTCTGGCATACTGTATCTTATGTTATTTTCTGTGCAGTAACCCTGCTTGAACAGGAAGCAGGAGCATTATTCTACATTCTTTTAATTATTTTTTTCCCCATAAATGGATGGTTAGGCACTACCTGCATCTCAGAAACTGGTTTTGAGTCACCCTTATCTGCAAAAAGATGTGATAAGAGCTTTGGTTTTGTGGAGGTACACTCTAACCATTGAGTACATAAAGAAAGGTAAAAACTGCTACCAAAATTTGTAAGAGACAGACACAAGAATTTTTGAGGAGCGTGTTTCACGTAACAAATTTTTGGGCATTCTAGGGATAGGTTTATCTGATGACACTTTCAGAGTATTTAGAAAATTCTGCACCTGATGGGCACTAGCCAGCACAGTTGCTTTGCAGCTGAAGTTTTTAAGCAGAGGACTGTTCTCACAGCAGCTAAAGTTCTAGAGCTGTGTTTTAGCTACTGACTTAATTCTTTAAAAAAATTTGTCCTTAATCATATACCACAATCTCCCTATTGCCACAGGGGAATTCGGAGTGATGTAGCCACAACACTCTGAGCCACACACTCACAGCAGCCAAGGCTCTGTCTCCTCCAGACCACACCACAGACTCAGGGAGACAGGGCACTCACTACTGCTGGTGGAGGAATCTCAGTCCTGGCTGGTGGGCTGGCCTTTATGCATCGCACTTCCACCTCAGGTCAGCCTTCAGCACATTGCTGGATGTCTGTGTATGTGTCTCTTGCAAGGGACTACTGTTTTCTCTGGTTTTTTGCTTTCTAATTTGTCATAGGCTGCCAATAGCCTCACTGATCCCATCACCTCAAACCAATCTCTGTGACTTGCTCTATATCAAAAGTCTATTGTTACCTGAGTTACTATCAATTTCCCATCTCCTACCCCAAATGTGTTATACAGATATAAAGTTGTTAAGAGTTCATCTGTGGGTTTAGTTTTGGGTTTGTTTTTTTTTTCCTTGGTATATACCTAAACCATTTGAACAGGGAAGGTGTAGTCCTCGGCTTTTGGAAAAGCCTCAACTCATTAAAGTTATTGTTATTTTCCTTGTTTTCCCTACACATACCAGAATCGTCTAATGACTTAAAGTTAGTTAGACATGCTCAGGGTCCCAGCTACATAAGCAGTGCTTTCAGTAAGGCTTCACCCCATCACAAATTGTTATTATTGATATCAACTTTATAGGATACAGCTGAGAAGTTGCAGAGTACAAGTCAAAATGTTGGGAAGGGATACACAATCCAGTTTTCCCCAGGGAACAAATATTTTGAACAGTGGAGGTAGCAGGTGTGAGTAAAGCCATTTTGAAATGAAAGTTTCTGGATTTTTTCCAAGTTTCACATGCATTCAAAGTTGAAAAACTCTGTATAAAATTAGGTTTAAAACTATTCCTTTTTACTTAGAATGAAGATAAATTTTGATATGTAGCAGTTCAGTGAAATAGGTGTTCTGTGTTCCCATCATCCCTCCTGCTACTCTAGTGCACATTATAAATAGGTACTCTAGCTGACCTATTTCTTAATACCTATCATGAAAATGAAACAATTCCCAGGTGTCCAACTTGGTCCTCATAACTAAGGCACAAAAAGCCAGCATAGATTTTTTAAAGTTTAATCTCAAAAGAAATTTAGATGTCTCTGAGATTGCATACTCATATTTTATCTCAAAAAAAAAAATTCTTTTCGAGCTGCTGGTAATATTTATCTCTATGTAAGTGAGATACATATTTATTTACTTATTGAATGGAAGGAATTTAAAATAGCACCAGATAAATGTTTTCAGAGATGTAGATAAAATCTAAACATAAAAGAATGAAGGCTTAAGAAATTTTCACCAACAAAAGCATTCCTTCCAAAAGTTTCTGTCTAACAGCTAGGGTATTGGAACTCCTAAGGTTATAGATTATTTTTTAAGTAATTTAAAATTCCTGATAAGGGAATGTTCATCACCAAAGCTCAAAGTCAGAAGTCACCAAAATATATCTATTTCCTTCAATTGTTAAATCATCATGTTCTTTTTACATGGGAAGCCAGAAGGAAAAGACCTACTTGCTGAAAATTTTCAACATTGGTTTCTGTTCTTGCCTTGGACGAATGAAACATGGTTTAAAATCTTGGAACAAACTTTAGCCTGCTGCTATTTCTCCACCTGCTCTTTGTATTGAGGAACCTAGCTTTTCTGATGATCCTTAATTCTGCCTAAAGATGAGTTATTGTCTGATCTTGACTCCTCTGGGTTTTGTCCTCTGGTATCTTTAAGGTCCTGGTAAGTTCAGCTGAGCTAACATTAACAGCAATGGGATTTTTTTTTCAAATTGTCCTCAGAGTAGACAAGGCCATGATTTCTGTGACATTCTCACTGCTACAACTTTCTCTTCCATAGTTCTAGCTTTAGAAATAAAGCTTGTAGTTTGAAGGCTTGTTTTTTATTGCATATTTTCTACTCTCCCCAAAGGCTGTCTTCAACTGGATCATTCTTGTGAAAAACAAAACAAGCAAGCTTTTACCCTCACTTTTGGCACTTAACCTTCAATGAGGTAGATTAATAAAAAGGCCAAGAGACAGATGGATATCACAGAATTAAAGAAAATATAGACAGAAAGACCTATACTAGAAGAGAGCTGAGCTAATCTGCCTTTTTGATCTGCACTTTTCTAATGGCTGTGTTTCCTTTCTTGCCTGTGTACATAGGATATGTGGGTTTTGTTTGCTAAGAACATTTTTGCCCTGTGACAAAACCAGAATCTTCTGAATCTAGTAAATCCTCAAACCTGGAGTTTGCTGTAGCTTCTGATTATCTGTGACTGTCCAGTGGATCTGTCCACGTTTGTTCAACAATGTATTTCTCATTGCACATGCTGAGTTTTAGGAGACATACATGAGAAGATTTCCTCGTATAGAACCTAGAAACCCTGTGTAGTTCTTAGGACTGGAAATATTCATATATGCACTGTTTTGGGAACAACTCGGCCCTCAGGAAACACAGTACTTAATGTTGTCTATGAAATATTTGCTAAAAGACTCTTCTTTACTTTTTCCCTTACGAATACCTATGGTGTTAGTCACAGGTCTATAGGGACTTTTAGACTGCAGAATCATGACCTGAGAAAAGTCTAATAGGAAAAAATGTTCAAATAAATTGTTTGGGGGGATCTTTTTGCAAAGAAAAAGACCATTAGTGTTTTAACTTCTCTAAAAGCATCAGCCAAACTTTTGGATAAGGGGGAGTGAATCCATAGGTCTCAAAGGTGTACAAAATGGAAAGTTTCTATAGAAAGAAGATAGTTTTCTAGTTACTTGTGTAAATCAGTCTTAGTCAAAATGAAATCAGCATCTCAGCAGACTGGTATTCGTATATAGAATGTTGAGCTAATAATGTGAACCCACTAGCAAGGTGCAATGAGTTGTAATTGATAACGGGAAAATATGAGTTATTTAGCAGTTACTTAGTAATCATATACTAAAACCAATAAAAGAGAGTAAGTTGAGATATAAGCTGTTTTTTAAACAAGACAGAAACCAAATTCACTCATAGATCTAAAATTAGGATATGTATTCTTTGTATCTCAGAGGATCAAATCCTGAACTATACTGTGAGGCTTTACTCACATATTACTTAAGGAAGCTCTCATAAATCAGTATAAGATGAAAAAAGATAATATAGAGTTACATATTGACATTTTGGTAAAATTCTCATGCTCTCAAAGAAAAAAAAGAAAGAAAGAAAGTGCTTCATTCTGCCTGTTCCATTTCTGTGGGTTTTTTTTTGAACAGCAGTGGTTCATCTGAAGGTCTTCTTGGATTTTCAATAAAGCATTAAAAATTCAGTTAGGAACTTGACATTACAGTAAGTGAGTAAAAAATGAATTAAACACAAAGTTCATTAACTTCATCACAATGTTTTCACTTCTTTTTGTCTACATAATCACAAAGTCAGTCCCTGAAAAAAAAACAGGGGTACCTTGTTTCATACTGGAAAAGCAAAACAAAGATGTATAGCATTTGCAATACATTCCAGTGACAATAATAGAGAAAAAAAAAAGCATGAACCCCATTCTGAACCTCTGTCAGAATAATTTCCTAGTATCTCACAAAGTGTGGTGATGCATTCCCCTTCCCACTCCTGGGCTGCTTCACGATCTCAGAAACTCCCGTTAAACCTTGGCCTTGGTGTAATGAGTCAGGTGGTGAAGCGTCCCTTTACTGTATCAGGAATTTTTGCATAGCTGAGATTGGGGACTATACTGATCGTACCAGAAACTTCCATTGCCTGGCCCAAGTGGAGGACAAGGGCGGGGATAACTGTCATCCCCTGATACCCTTATCTGAGTCCTAGCTCAAGTGGAACGACACTATTGTTATTGAAACATTGAGAGTTTTAATGGATGACTAAAGTCAATCATCTTGCAACCCTATAAATAGCGGTCCCAAGTGAGGCCTTTTGAGCTCTCCTGGACCACAGTGGGCTGCACCCAGAATGTCCCTCTGAGTGGAACGCTTCTCAGAGTTCGTGAACTCTCGAGTTTGCGATATTTGGAGGACTGTCGCTGACTGGCATGGGACCTGGGTTGCAACACTCCTCGACCGAAACACTCCTTGAGGCTCAATCCTTCACCGGTTAAGAAATGCCAAGACATTTGACATGAGTATTTCACTGAATTCAAAGGGAATTTTTAACAGGCATACCTTTGTATATTTATCTATTTTTTGTGTCTGTGTGCGTGTGTGTGTGAATTGATGGAGATACCTGCTAGCAAATACAGTTTGCTAAAATCTTATGATCCATTTGGAATGAACCTTAGACTGCTGCTAAACACATATAATCCTTTAGACATAAACCGTTGACCAAATCTGGGACTACGGATGGATCCAGACGAGTCTACTCTGAATCTCGTGACTCAACGGGAAGGTCTCCCTTAAACTTTTCGCCCTTGGCCTCTGCATAAATCATTCCAATTCAGTTCTAACACGGTGTCCCAGTTTCAGCTGGAATAGAATTAATTTTCTTCCTACTAACTGGTATAGTGCTGTGTTTTGGATTTAGTATGAGAATAAGGTTGATAACACACTGGTGTTTTAGTTGTTGCTAAGTATTGCTTACACTAGTCAAGGACTTTTCAGCTTCCCATGCTCTTTTCCTTTGTATGCTTCATCTGTGTAGTAAGTGATAGAGTGAACCTTGCCATCGAACTCTCTTAAGTCGTGCTTTTATAAATTTATATTAAAATCACTTTCTGTTAATACCTTTGACGGTGATTCTTTAAGCAGCCTCTAAACCACTCATTTGCGACACAAGGCAGACTTTGAAATTTATTATGATATATAGTTTCAATACAAGGAGCTGGCAATGGTACAGCTCTAAGGGATTTGCCCAGTGTAAGGCACTTTTTAAAGTCTAAGTACATATTTCCAAATGTAACATGCATTTTGAAAATATGGCCCAAAATATTTAACTAATAATTTGAAGATAATTTTTTCCTTCCTATTGAAATTGAGACAGTTGAGAGGACTTTTTAAAAGTAATTTTTAAGGACTTTCAAAATCAGTTCCCTTTAAAATGTCTAAACTTAATTGTAAAACACATAGATGTGCAGATTTGCTGGGCATTTTAGTATCTAATAATTGTAAAAAAACACAGCATATGCATGTTTAAGTGTTCTGCTGGTAAACTATAATAATAATTAGCATTATTATTCTAGGACATTTATTCTAGTGTCCTATCATTAATAGGACAAATCAGTAGAGGTTGATTCTTCTTCTTGAAGTAGTATGTAAAATTTACTTAATTAAACTTGTAGTTAAGTATGTTGATAGTAATGTAAGGAAGAAACAAAGCCACAATCATTCATGAAGGATCTGAATAATACTTGGGGGGGGGGAGGGGACCACAAAACAGGAGGCAGCTGAATAGGTGAACCGTGAGTAGGTGAACTGTGAAAAGAATAAAACATTCTTGGAGCCTTGAAGTGAAATCCTAAATAGCATGTTGACATCTAAAAAACACTCTAGGCAAAGTGAAAATTTCTGAAATCAGAAGACTAAGGCAAGAAACCTACTTTAGCTAAACTGTTTGTCTAAATAATTTAATATTTCTTGCAAAAGCCTTTTGACTCATCTAAAATTTTACAGCCTTGCATGCTAGCTTGTGACCTTTTTATACTGACACTTATCACTTCTTACAGGTAGTTTGAGGGTTAGAGATAACTCCCATAAGAGATTGATTCTCTGGATTTGTTAATGTCTGACCACACGTACAGAGCATTGAGTTCAGGTCAAAACACAGCTAGCATTAATAGAAGCACTCACTGTTGTTTGCAAAATACTATGACTCAGAAAAAGGTGGAGACAGTGAGGAAAAAGGCAATCGAAGTGAGAGAAGAATACAATAATCTGGGTTGTAATATTAGTAGTTTAACATCAAATATTTATTTAGGCAATGGGAGATCAAGGTTCTAGGTCTTTGTCAGAGTCCAATACTCTCTGACCTGGGTCGTTTAGATATTCCATGGATGGAGGGTGCAATGTTTAACATCAAATTTACTTGTTTGAAGATAGTTGATGTTACAAAGGATTTCTGATTTACCAGTGTGATACAAAATACACTGAAAACACAGTAAAAATATAAGATACACTTAACAAAATATAGCAATGGCAATACGCAGTTCAATCACAAAACCAATGTGATACCTGTTACCAGTCTCTGTAATATACTCACTGTCACAACACTGTGTGTCCCCACTTGCTACGAAGGAAAACATGGGTTGACACCTCAAATGCCTTGCTGTCTTCAAAATTATTTTGTTAGTTTTTCAGATTTTATACTATATGTTGGGCTGAACCACACATTCTCTCTCCACAGTGCTGGTCGGCTAACTCAGGGATGCATTCACACTCTTAATAAACACAAGAAGAAACATTTACCCCACTAGTTGATCTACTCAACTGACATAGCTTTTTATCTAAAACAAAAGTTACCTGCTGATGCCCTCCGTGTTGAGATTAAGTCAACTTTCGTTACAACAGTTATGGTCAGTTACACTCTACATATTTCCTGACCTTCATGGACATATTACCCTGGCCAATCTCTGCTAAGCCCTCTTCCATTGTAGGGGTTTATTGGTCAGTCACAGTCTTCTTAGTCTAAAAGATCTAATACGTACATATTCACAGATTGCAACAAATTGTTTAAGCATCATGTTAGAGGATGCTTTGCTGTAAACACTCAGTGTCTGTAAAGATTAAGTACTGCAGGGAAAAACCATGGGCAAAAATGAGCAACAGACGTCTGACAACTTTAGTTGGAAGTAAAGCACTTGAGGATATTCATTACATCAAAATGTTATTGCTTCAACGTGTTATTGCTTTTTAAGGGTAATATTATTAATAGTTGTACAAAAATAATTCTCCCAAATCCCCAATTTAAGTAAAACAGCGTATCTGGCAACATGAACCTGTAGTTAAGTTTATTGGTATGTCCATAGAAATTGTATTTTAAACAGATGAGCCATATAGCAGAAGAAACTTGCAAAGAAAGGTAAACCTGCCTGGCATCACACAGTAGGTCACCCAAAATCCAGGGTGTTTTGTTTTCCCGATGTGTCTTCCACTGTGTCACCTTGCATGTGAATCTTTTAAACTGTGCTGGTTTTGGCTGGAGTAGATTTAAATTTCTTCATAGTAGCTAGTATGGGGCTATGTTTTGGATTTGTGCTGAAAACAGTGTTGATAATACAGGGATATTTTCATTATTGCTGAGCAGCGCTTACACAGAGTCAAGGCCTTTTCTGCTCCTCATACTGCCCCGCCAATGAGTAGGCTGGGGGTGCACAAAAAGTTGGGAGCAGAAAGAGCTGGGACAGCTGACCCCAACTGACCAAAGGGATATCCCATACCATATGACATCATGCTCAGCAATAAAATTAGGGGGAACGTTGGGTGGGGGGCCACTGCTCAGGGACTGGCTGGGCATCAGTTGGTTAGTGGTGAGCAATTGTTTTCATTTGCATCACCTGTCTTTCTTGGATTTTATTTCTCTCTCTTTGTTATTTTTCTTTTCATTACTTTTTTTTTTTTTTTAAATTTCAATTATTAAACTGTCTTTATCTCAATCCACGAGTTTTCTCACTTTTACCTTTCCAATTCTCTTCCCCCCCATCCTGCTGGGAAGTGGAGTGAGTGAGCAGCTGTGTGGTGCTTAGTTGCCGGTTAAACCACGACATAAACAAAGGTATATCAAGAGTATTTTTAAATAGGATACATAAAAATCTTGGACAGATAGGAGATGAGCCAGTGGAGACTTATTCAGCCCTCATTGCAATCCACCTCAGAAACTTAGTTGTCTGGCAACCTGAATGGAACAGCACTGGGACAATATAGCACTTCAGGGCTCCTGAATCATGAGCTGCAAGGGACCTGAGTTGCTCTCCTGGTGGACCAGGTCATTTTGAGTTGTTTGAATAGCATTAGGTTTCTCAAGAAACCTCTTACAGAAACCTGAGACTTTGGTCTTGGGCATAATCCTTTAGGTACAATCTTGAGAAGTCTTCAGAACAAACCATGAAAAGATGTGCTCAGAGTTTTTAGTTCTCTAGGCAGACGGTATTGAATAGGACTACTATTTGACTTTATTTCTTAAGTAGTGTTTTGGGGGTAATTGTTGCTATATAGGGTTGTTATTTTACCTTGATTCTTGACAATTCTTGCACTCAGAACCTACCTGTTCCTGTACTTCCACTTCTAGTAGGTTAAAGACAGTTTTCCGCTTATCTGACTCCTTTTACTTCCAGTATTTAGGCATTCCTGGTTACAGATGGGTTTAATTTGAACAGCAAGAATGGAAGTACTCAAATCCTGCATATCACTTAGCCTCATGGTTAAGCAAACACTCCTGGAGTGGGTGCTGGAACTAAGAAAAAACTCAGATTTGAAGCATCTTATTTCTTGGGCAAGCAATTGAATAATGATTTTTGTTATGCATAAGCTTTTATTCATTTTTATTGTCATTTTTAATTACCCTAGTGGAATTAATCAAAATAGATTGTAGGTTTCACTAGAGAGGAAAGAGGTACATATTCATATACACGAGAATTGTGTTAAGCATATGAGGTAGGTCTTTGATTCAGTTATATTAATGTGCTCAAATGAAGAGAACTGAAAATATTGCATTTTAATTTTGGGTGTGTGTGTGTCTGTGTGTATTTTTTAACTCTAAAATAGCTGTGGTGAAGACTACATTCACGTCCTCCTTCTCCATGTGCAACTCCAACAATAATAAATGCTAAACCAATTTATGATAAACATCCATTTTACTGCTAAGCACTAGTAAAGTGATTTAGAAGGAAGTGTGGGAAGGGTGAGATGTAGGATGAAGACTATAAACCTGAAAATATATGTGCCTAATTTTAGGAAAAGATGAATATAACAGTGAAGCTGAAATCAATAAAAAAGAAAAGTGCTATGGTGGAAACAGCAAGTCAGCTTAAGTACAGCATAGAAACTCTGCTGGGTGCTGCCATACAGGATGATTATAATAAATTGCAAAGAGTGAATGGCGAAAAGATCCTGACTAGAGCCATTTCTATCCTGAGAATAACCTTATTTTGATTTGTCTATTTATGCATGCTCATCCTTTTTTTATTGCAGATATTTTACAGTGCATTGACTGCACCATACTTTGAGTTTCAAACAGACAAATTATGAATTTGGATATGAGTGGCTAGGTGTAGGTTATTTTATCACATATTTGAAATTGGTAAGTAGCTATAGCAAAAGGTATATTACATGCCTAAATGCATGCTAATACTCAATTCTATTATGAAAGGTTCTCAAGATTTTTTCATAGGTCTTAGATTATGTATGCAGTCCTATTCTACAGATTGCCATCTAGGTTTTTTTTTTTCTCAGAAATCCTTATCAATATGTAATTATAATTCATTTTAAATATAATGGTCCATTTTGAGGAATTCCAGTTAAATTTCTCTATATATATTTTTCCTTCAAGATTTAAGTTTTAAGGCTTAGCATATTGTTAATATTGCACTAACATGATCATGCTTACCTAGATCACAGTTTTCTATTTCATAAACGTAAGTGCAACGTATTTTCCCATCACATCATGCATACTCCAACAGAATGGTATCTATAAAATAATTTGCTTCATTTCTGCAATTCAAGTTATTTGTGAAAGGTGGGGCACAGTTTATTACCCACCCCATCTGAATTAACACTTTTCTCATTAAATGTAACAAGCTCTGCTTCCATGTACTTAGTTCCATTAGTGTCCAGCCACAATTATTACTCTTCCTGAAAACATTGAGCTACTTCTGGTTATCGTTCATCTTTAGTCCATCCTTTCTGATGAGATATGTCTATTCTGTTTTCATTTATAGGTCTAGAAGCCATTTAACTGTATTTTATATGTTTCATAAGATCATTCAGCTTGATTTTTTTCAGGTTTCTCTTTACCTTTCTTGACTTTCTTGACTTCTGAAAACATGGCTGCCACTGTTTGTCATGGTTGGGGGTTGTTTTTGTTTGTTTGTTTTTGTTTGTTTGTTTGTTTCTTTCTTTCCAAGTACTTTTTTTACTTGCTATTTTCTTTCTGAGTTCATTCATCAGCTCAGGAGCCCTTCTTTGGGCTGACTTCAGCCTGCTAGATAGGTGGGTAGAACAAGTAGGTTCTGAGTACAAGAATGGTCAAGAATCAAGGTAAAATAACAATGCTGTATAGCAACAATTACTCCCAAAAGACTACTTAAGAAATAAAGTAAAAGAGTAGTCCTATTTAATATTGTCCATCTAGAGAACTAAACTGAGCACATTCCCTCATGGTTTGTTCTGGAAATTTCTCAAGCTGCAGGCAGGTCAAAAAAAAGCTCAGACAGAACAAGCTGATGAGCCTCAGTCCTGAGGCCTTGAGAGTTCAGTACAAGGCTTATGGCAATACTATAACCAATTACGTGGCTACAAAGAACAGAAGTCTCAAGTCTCAGAAATTTCAGAGTAGTAACCATTTAGGCAGAGGAGAGAGAGCTCTTGTAAGTGTCCCAGTGGTAATGAAATCTTTCTGGGAAAACTTGTACTTTCTTAGTCACACAAGTCAGTCAACCACAGACAAATCTGTAAGAAACCAGTTGTAATTTTCTAGTCCTTATAAACCTACTAGTTTCTTTGTTCTTGTCTTACTGTCTGCCTACTATGTTTTTATTTTTTACTTTATCCCTGCCAGTAACTGACTGAAGTTGGTGGTTTTTAACTGTGAAAAAAATCATAATCACTGAATCTCTTATGCCGAGAAAGGAAAGTAATTCAAAGGATTATAACAATTTCTCTTTTCTTCTAAAGCTACAACTGTAGTCTCTCCAGTTGATGGTGTAAAATACAGTGTTCAGTTGTTGCTGTAGTGTATTTTATTCCTTTGTTCATCCTTTACATATGGCTCTTATCCTTTCAGAAGAAAACATGTATTTATACAGTACATGGCACTTTTCAAGCTGTACTTTAGAATTTACTTACTATCTTAATAAAAAAAAATGAATGAAATGAAAGAATTAAATAGGTACCAAGTTAAATAAATTTAAAGAGGGGACTAGGTTTTTGTTTATTTGTTTCTTTTAAACATTTTAATCTTATCAATCAAGAATAATCACAGTTTCATTTTACTTTAACTGACTGAAGTAAGTTAGATTGGGTATTCCTCTTGGTCTTCTCCACAGAACAGAAACACTTTACATAAAATTGAAATGGCACCAATTATTAGGATAGTAAAAATACTTTTAAAGTAAATAATTGTAAAGGGAGGGATAGTATGAATCCAGATGGAATTAGACTTTTATAAGAATAGTGACAATATTGACTACTAAATCAGGTAGAAGACAAGATATAACTTGCTTTAGCTATCTAGAAACATTGACAAATGTTATATAAATGCTGACTTACTTTTATCCATTACCTTTATCATTATTCAATGAAAAGGAAAAAAAAAGTATTTTTTTTAATCCAAAGGTAGAACATCTTCTAAATAAATACCTACCTCCATACTAGTTTTTCAGTATACTCTGTAACTTATAGTAGTTACAGTATAGTTTTCTATGTGACTATATTATAGGTATAAAATACAGTAAAAGCCATTGTGTAAGAATTAAGAAAAAAAAAGTGAATAGTTCTATAATTTGCCAGGAGACTACCATCTTGTTTACACTTGCACTTCATTTGCTGCCTTTACTTATTCTGTGATCATGTTGAGAGTTATAAATATTAACAGTTATATACAATAATACAGAAATTCCCACTTCTGTACTGCTAATACTTGCAGTAAATATAAGGAAGATATACCTTACTTTTGTTCCACTTACCTTTACATCCTTTGAGGATGAAATATTCTTGGAATTAGGAATGTTACAGTGCACAAGAAATATCTTTAGATTTTGATGCCTTCACAATAATATTTTCATATTACTCTACAATGATATTCTGCTTTCATTTGATTCAGCTGCAGGGTTTGCTTACATACTTGAGAATAAACAATTTGCATCATGTTTGTATCACTTCACGTTTTTTTTTTATTACGTATTCCTATGGACTGTGAGAAGGATTAATGAAAATATTTTTCAACTATTTGTAGATGTGGCGCTTAGGGACATGGTTTAATGGTAGACTTGTCAGTGTTACATTTACGGTTGGACTCGATGATCTTAAAGGTCTTTTCCAACCTAAATGATTCCATGGTTCTATTCTATGCAAAACAAAGTAGTTTATATGTAGAGGTACTATGTGGCAAATATGAACTTCAGATTATTATTAGAGGTCAGTACCATTGTTGAACAGTTGAGAGGAATTCGTATTATAAACCGAAATATCATCCTGCATCTCTAACTTTTATAAAAAGAAATCACCCCTGAAAATGGATATGTGGCACATAAACATTAAAGTAAAATTTGTTTGGAAAAGAGAAAGAGAGCAATTGTTGTTGGTCAAATTTCCAAGGCTACATTTCAGTGACATACTATAGTGCTTGTCTTGTTATAATGATATAAAAAGGTCCTAATCCAATGTACATGATTAACATATAGATTTCAGAAGTTTTTTGTCACTGAACTCATGCAGTAGCTGAAACTAACTTGTCAGTACTTATCTTGGCCACTCTGTTTAAAATATCCTGTCTCTCTCACCAATGTTTCAGGAACAACGTCTTATGCTTCATCACCTTTTCATTACTACTTTAGGTGAGATGCTTTTTGAAGAAAAATCTCTAATTGACTTCAGAACATAAGTTCTTTTTTAAATTGATGGATGAATAGAGTGTAGATGAAGGCTCTTTTAAAAAAGATTCTTATTTAAAATCACACTATTTGGCATCATTTTTTCTCCTCTTTTAAAAAATTCTCCTAATCGAGTTCTAAAAGCAAATAAAAATATTTGTTTTAATTAGAAATTAGGATCTTCTTTAGGGATAATGCATAGTGTCCCATAGCTAATGTTCAGCCTTCTGTTACCAATAAGGTTGAAATCCTCAGGCATCTAAGATAATTTCTGTTGACTACCTCTTCTTAGGGTGTAAAACACTGAGGTCAGGACTGAGTTCAACATTAAACACACAGAAGCACGTAAAGTTATGTGAGATTACTTAGCATAACTGTCTAGCTTCCAGCTCCAGAACAGCCTGGATTTCCCATGTATCCTGTGTCCTATCTGTCATCCTGATGCTGGTGCATCAAACACCCTAGAGCATCTAAAATGTCACCACATACTTCTGTTTAGGCAACAAAAGTCCCCATAAATACAATTGATAGATCCTAGACAGCCATTCAGCTGACTAACCAGTTGGTGTTGTCTATGCAGTAAGCTGAGTTACTCTTTAGACTCCACTGACTGAATGGACTAGGAGTGGAATTCAACTGCCTACATATATATGGGAACTTGATGCCAAATAAAATGCCCTATATTCAAAATGTTTCTGCAGGCTGGCAGATATGTCACAGGACTTACAGGAGATCTATATTTTTCTAGAGTAAAATCTAGAAACCAGAAAGGATGTACTGCCTCAACAAAAAGGATGATAGCTGTCTACATTTAAGCAAAGAAATATAGTCCTAGATCCTCACTGATTTTAATAGGAACTTAAACACCTAGCTCACATGTAGGCATTTATAAGCAGGTGTCTTAACCTAGAGTGGAATCCTATGTTAAATACGTAAAACTTAATTTAGCTGCCCATATACAGAGGACTGAGTGCCATTTGAATTGTCCTGGAGTACACTGGTTGAGCTCCAGCTGTCATTCAGACATACTTTGAGAGGGTTACATACAGGTCCTGTGTCATGTCTGCCAACCCTGTCCAGAAATTTTGGACACCCCACAATATCAGAGATGCTGTTAGATGCGGCAACGAAATTAAATCCCAATAAGGTATGAACATGTTACATATATACAAGCACACACATACACATGCACCCCCACATATCCTTGACTTCAAGTACTATGGGAAGATGTAAAAGAAGATGGGCATGGCTAAAACAAGATGGGAAGTATTATTGCAGATTTTACTCAGGTTTTGACTGATGGAAAGCTATAGCCTGGGATAGCTAAAACAAAGGCAAGTCAATGTTCTTGGATGGCTCATGCATCGGAGGTAGGGTAGACTGCAGGGAGGAATAACTTTTGTCAGCTATTCTGAGCTATGTTCCACTTATCAACCCAACCACTCAGAAAATGTATGAATGTCATAACTTCAGTATTCAGCTGTCCTACCCACTTTGCAATACACAGGGGTATACCAAGTAGCAATTGTGCCATTCCATTGCAGTTTACAAGTAAATGCATTAAAGCCCAACAATCCCAACAATTTTGGGACACCTCACAGGATGAATTCAAACCGCTGTGGTTCAGAAATTGTTAGATGAACTCCTGAGCTAATTTTACATTGTGCAAGGGGAAACGACGAAATAAATGAAAAAATGAGTGGGGAAAGAGCAACCATAAACACCCTGTAGAAAACCATGTTCACTAATATGTCAGAGCCCAAAGCTTCATTGCCTTAATCTGGCTGTAACCATTTTCTTACTAAAGTGGCTAAATGACACCTGAGAAAAGTGGTTCATTGGTTATAGCTTTTGATGTTTGGCCCACAAAAAAAATGGCAACTACATGGTCTTTAGAAAGACAAGCGTATGTAACTGTACAATGTCCGTAGCACAACATGGCACATTATAATTACAATGAAATCATCAGCTTACATCCACAAGTATTCTCCACATAAAAAAGCCAATTACTAATAAGATAGATAAATAGGTATTGGGAGGGGAGGCAGGGGAAGAGTTGAACCCTTAGAAATTTTGTTTCACTAAAAACATGCATGAAGAAACAGTTCAGGAGGGATTTTTGCAGAAGGGATGATGACAGTGGTAAGTGGGACTGTAATTAAGTCAGTAAATAAAGCCATTCCTGGCTGGTAATGAATGAAAGTCAGTGCTTTGTGCATTTCTATGTAAAATTATGTGATAGCCAAAAATCTTACTTATAGAAGAAAAGCATTTATATTAAAAAAAAAAAAAAAAAGAAGATCATTCTCCCACTCTTCATGATGTTGTTAAGGGCTGAATGGTCAAGCAACTGAGTTACCATATAGGCATTCAGGACCTTTCAGGATGCAATTCTAAACAGAAGGGCTTCATTCATATCATGGAAAAAAAAAAAAAAATGGTCATGCTTCATTTTACTTCTTTGCCAAGTAAGGATGCATCCTGTTTCACAAGAGTGTTTGCAAATTGCTATGCAGGTCCGTGATGCTTCCCCTTAAAGGAACAAAGAATATTGTTCTTACCTAAAAAGATGAATTCTCTCCAATTCAGAAATGAGATTTATGAGTCTGCCTCAGGACCCACTGTGTGTTTCACCAGGTATATAGAGGAAGTCAGGCTTTTTATCATAACATTTTACATGCATATTAATGACTTTTTTTTGAAAAGAGGAAATTATTTGTGAAAATAGGAATAATAATCCAAAGCATTGTGAGGGTTGGTGGTTTTTTTTTTCTTTTAAATATTTTCATCATGGATTTAAGATTGTAATTGTGTAACATTTGCAGGCCATATGTTAGTACAACATCATCCCTGCCTTTCCTTTGTTCTCACACTTTGTTATTTATGTCCTGTAAATTGTGTAATTAAACTTGGCATTACCAAAAAAGTAGTTAGCAAGAAGGAACTCATATTCATTTAGAGACTAATCACATCATTATTTAATTATTATTATTATTAAGCAGACTTTGCTTTGAAAAAATGTGATACTTCCTTTGCTCCATGAATATTTCACATATTCTAAAGCAAACAGTAAGTAAACTTCCTTTGACTATTTCCCCATGACAACATCGCAGAAGAAAATAGATTATTTGTCTGAGCTGGAAAAATTCATTTATTTGCATATGGAAATAAAGCTCTGCTTTGGTATGTAAGTGCATGACCTGCTTTACAGGATTACATTAGATATATTCAGTTGTTTTGTAAAAAGCAATGAAAATCGTAGTTATACTGGGAAGATGTGACAAACACAGAGCAGAGATTTTGGTTTTATGTAAGTGTGTGTACTTCAATACATTCATGTTGCAGAGATTTATCTCTGAATACCCTGAATATTTTACATGATAAGGTGAGATAAAATATACCCACAATCAATGTATAATGAAAGTGTTACCTGTGAACTGTTGATGTACCTGTGATCAGATGAGGTCCATTAGAATATTCAAACACATCTGTCAGGAGAATTACAAGGTCACTGATATAATAGAGTTGAAGCGTTGGTGCATTCCCTTGATCTTTTTAGATCTTTTGTTAATAAACTGAAAACTTGAAAACATTATTGGTAATTAAGATCTGAAGGAAGACTCATGACAGCAAGAAAAAGAATACCTTTTTGATGTTTTTTCTGAAATGACTGTGCTGATTGGCAAAACCAGATGCTGTATATTATGCACATACCACACTAAATCAACAATTCTCTTTGTTTTGGAACCTTTTCTTCCCTTAGTCCTTTTGGTACTATTTGTCAAAAGCTTCCTGACATGAATATTTTTCAAATAAATACATCTTTTGAGTCTTTTCTTCTGTCTAGCTGCTTAGGATTTTTTTTTCATATAGGGAAAAGACTTTAGACTAATTCTCTGTTATCCGTCTCCTCTTGATATGACACCAATGTCTTCATTATTTACTCCTTTTATTTGAAAAGCTTTTACCCTCCCTAGAAATGAGTGAGGACTGACTGCAGACAATAGCAATAAAGATTCTGAGCACACATTTTCCTTGGTTTGTTTGATTTAGTATCTTGAATTCCTTCTGTATTTACCAAGAAAGAATATCTCCTATATTTCAGCTTACTAATTGCCAGGTCTTGCTATACTTGCAGAGACTCTTTTTGGCTGAAGGATAATATTCAGTGAAAAGAAACAAATCAGACGAGAAAAACATGGATCTTGCTATAACAGGCATTGTTTAATTTGGCTCTCTGGGGCTGGCTACAAATCCTCCTCATTCTTGTTTTTGTAGAAATTACCAGTCTGGAAACAAGATAGTGAAGAAAAGAAATTTCATTTCTTGCTGTTTAGCTTTTTACACAAAGTATGACAATCACTTTTCTAACCATCTGCTTTTGCTTGATTAGGTTGCTGTTAAGTCAGTGGCTTTATCTAAGCCTCTTTGATCCGATGGCTTCATAATTCTGATAATATTAAGAACATACCTGTAAGGACTATATGGTTATTCATTTGAACAACAACAGAGAAAAAAAAAACCAAAAGATGAGGGTGATACTTTAAACCTTAAGGTGAAGTAAAATTAGCAAATGATCATTTATTACAGGCAAATTGCAATTCTTGCTTTTATGCCAAAGAAAATAAACCTTTCACTCCCTGAGAGCCCAAGAATGTAGTCAAGTGTTTACCCTGGCTTTTTTGGCTGCGTTCAATATTGGTTAGCCCTGAGTCCAAAAGATTTTAACTCATCATAATGTGAAACATACCTTAGGACACATTACGCTTATTCTTCAAATCTGACTGTAAGTGTGCCAGTAGAGTTACTGATGATCTCTGGAATAAAGACTTGGCCCTAAAACTCAGATTCTTGTTCAACTTAATAATATATAAGAAATAAAATTTAGTCAGACAGGCTTTAATTTTATTAATCCCTGCCAGGACAGAACATTACAAAAGAACATTACAAACCATTATAACCTTCTAACTACCCCAGAAATGTGAGTGCCAGAATGTACTTCTAGTTTGAATCTGAAGTTGTTGAAGCAAAGTCCTGGTACTATTAAAGAAGATTTTTTTTTTACCTCAGTGATTACTCCTTTTCTTCTTAATTTTATACAAAAATAACTCCACAGTTTAATTAAATAGTTTGGAACAAAAGTCCAGATGGATGAATAAAATGAAATTAAATGATTCTATCTTTTGCTTAGTCTAATAAAGTTTATATTGACATTTTTTTCCAACAGATTATATAATTTTATTTTACATGCTTTGCTTTGGACAAAGTGAAATGTAAAGAAAGAAAACATTTTTATAATATCAGCAAATTAGCCCCATCCTGGAAAATACTGTTAAAGAAATGTTTAGTGCAGGCCTTAACGCTAAAATCTAAAGTACAATTTCTTAATGCTAAAACTGAAGAAACACAGGAACAACAGACAGAGAAGGACGGAAAAAGTGAGAAACAGCAGAGGGAACACCAAGGTCAGAGCAGGAGGAGGAGGAAGAGCTCTCCATTCCAGAGCAGATATCCACACTGCAGGCCATGGAGAACCCCATGCCAGAGCAGGTGGATATTTCTCGAAAGAACTGTAGCCCATGGAAAGCCCATGCTGGAGCAAATTTTTTCCCTGAAGGGACTGCAGCTAGTGGAGAGGGCCAACACTGGAGTAGAGGAAAAGTATGAGAGAGAAGCAGGGACAGAGAGAAACAGCTGGATACTAACTATGCCCCCTACCCCCTATGCTGCTCAGCGGGGGCTAGATGAGTCGGAAGTTAAGGAGTGAAGCTGAACTCTCGAGAGCCAAGAGAAAAGGTGTTGTTTTAATGTTTGTCTTTGTTTCTCACTACCCAAATCTATTTTAACTGGCAATAAATTAGATTAATTTTCCCCAAGTTGAGTCTCTTTTTCCCATAACTAACTGACAAGTGATCTCCCTGTCTTTATTTAGACTCATGAGTTTTCACATCTTGTTTTCTCCAACTGTTCTACTGAGGAGGGGAAATGAGATAGCAGCAGGGTGAGAGTTTGGCCCTTAGTCATTCACTATGGATGCCTAAGTCAGATGATGAACCATACATATTTTATATGATGTGTCCAGTCAACTTTATGTTGGTGATTTCAATTCACACTTTTAACAACGAAATAACTAATTTACTTCCAATCTCTTCAAATCAATTTTCAAGCCCACATCTTGTTATATTCACTAATAAAATTAATAAACATAAAAATTACAAACTTCTTGAAAATTCTGAAAATTGTATTTATAGAATCACAGAATGGCAGAATCACAGAATGGTTGGAAGGGACCTCTGCATGTCATTTGGTTCAACCCCCCTGCTCAAGCAGGGTCACCTATAATCAGTTGTCCAGGATAATGTACAGATGGCTTTTGAGTAACTCTACAGATGGAGACTCCACAAACTCTCTGGGCAAGCTGTGCCAGTGCTTAGTCATCCTCACAGTGAAAAAGTGTTCCCTGTTCTTCAGACAGGACCTCCTGTGTTTCAGTGTGTGCCCATTGCCTCTGGTTCTGTCACTGGGTACCACTGAAAAGAGTCTGGCTCCGTCTTCTTTGCACCCTCACTTCAGGTATTTATATACATTGATGAGATCCTTCCTGAGCCTTCTCATCTCCAGGATGAACAGCCCCAGGTCTCTCAGCCTTTTGTCATAGGAGAGATGCTCCCGACCCTTAATCATCTTTGCAGTCCTTTGCTGGACTGTCTCCTGTAAGTCTATGTCTCTCCTGTACTAAGGAGCCCAAAACTAGACACAGTACTTCAAGCGTGGCCTCACCAGTGCTGAGTAGAGTGTAAGGATCACCTCCCTCAACCTGCTGGCAATACTCCTAATGCATCCCAGGATGCCATTTGTCTTCTTTGCCAGAAGGGCACGTTGTTGGTTCATGTTTAAGTTCGTGTCCGCCAGGACCCCTAGGTCCTTTTCTGCAAGGCTGCTTTCCAGCCATATAGTGGCATAACAGAGGATATATAGATTTGCATTAGATCAAGGAAGTGACCTAATGGAGGAAAAGTCTTTTCATGTAGTTAGAACATTTTAAATAATTCAGTTATCAAGAAATCAATAGATTCTTTACCTGGATAGAAAATACCTCAACACTTATTCCCCCAGAAATGGACAGTAGAAACTGGATCCCTCTGAAGACTATGACAAAACCTCCGTTCTACCAGAATGTTTCTGAATATTCTTACATATATATTTATATATAAAGTGTATAGTGATCTGTACACTGCAGTGCACAGTAACATAAGCTACACAATATCACATATTAGATAGCTTGTGCCAACATTCATCCATCTATGACATATCTTACAGTCTTTTGCCTGATAAAGTCAAACCTGTCTGGCTGTATAAATGTAATATCATATAATCATTAAAATATGACTGCAGATTTAAAGGTTATCAGTACAGCACTTGAATTTATGTATTATTCAGAAAGTAGCATGAGGCCTTACTATACAAAACTTGTTTGATCTAAAATCAGGGGTTTTTTTTATTTTTCATGAGCTAGTTTATAGACATTTAGTCTGTACTTCGTAAATATCAATATTAGAACACTTCTCCACATCTGAGTTTGCAGTACTTGCTGAATCATATTTATTTTTTATGAATTAGTTAATCTTGTTCTTAAGAGTTATTGAAGTTGCATCCTATTGACAGAAAACAAAGCTCTATTTTTAGAAATTAAGACTGACAGATCAAAGATTAACCATCCCAAGACACACTATGTTAGACTGAGCACTTGGTTAAAATGATCAGGAGAGACTGGGGAATAAAGACTTTCCTTCCACTTGAAACTAGCAGAATGACTAGGATTTTTGTGCCTTTATCTGTAGTGTGAAAAATGTTTCACTTCCAAGGATCATCTGGGCATATTTCACTCTTTTCCTGGGTTTTAAAGCACTGGCTGAGCTTTTGATCTCTTCAGAAAGCTTTTGTGCTGTTTTGTTTCTCTATCCTGTGAACTACAATACACATTTGCTTCTGGATCCTGGGAATCACTAGCTAAGCATGTAGTGACAGTTCCCCAGAATGTCAGCATTTTCACTCATCAGGTTCTTGAACCATGATACTTTTTTTTTTAATTTAAAACAGCTGTGTGGTGCAGTTGACACACCTGAGGGATGGGATGCCATCCAGAATGACCGGGACAACCTCGAGAAGTGGTCCCCTGTGAACCTCATGAGGTTCAACAAGGCCAAGTGCAGGGTCCTGTACCTGGGTGGGGGCAGCCCCCAGTATCAATACAGGCTGGGGGATGAAGAGATTGAGAGCAGCCCTGCTGAGAAGGGCTTGGGCGTGCTGGTGAATGAAAAGGTGAACATGAGCCGGCAACGTGCACTTGCAGCCCAGAAGGCCAACCGTATCCTGGACTGCATCAAAAGAAGTGTGGCCAGCAGGTCGAGGGAGGGGATTCTGCCCCTCTATTCTGCTCTAGTAAGACCCCACCTGGAGTCCTGCGTACAGCTCTGGAATCCTCAGCACAAGAAAGACATGGACCTATTGGAGTGGGTCCAGAGGAGGGCCACAAAAATGATCAGAGGGATGGAACACCTCTCCTAGGAAGAAAGGCTGAGAGAGTTGGGGTTGTTCAGCCTGGAGAAGAGAAGGCTCTGGGGAGACCTTATTGCAGCCTTTCAGTACTTAAAGGGGGCTTATAAGAAAGATGGGGACAAACATCTTAGCAGGGCCTGTTGCGACAGGACAAGGGGGAATGGTTTAAACCAAAAAAGGGTAGATTTAGACTAGCTATAAGGAAGACATTTTTTACAATGGGTGTGGTGAAACACTGGAACAGGTTGTCGGGAGAGGTGGTAGATGTCCCATCCCTGGAAACATTCAAGGTCAGGTTGGACAGGGCTCTGAGCAACCTGATCTAGTTGAAGATGTCCCTGACAATGCCTAGGGGGGTTGGACTTGGTGACCTTTGAAGGTCCCTTCCAATCCAAACTATTCTATGATTATTGTAAACACAAACATAAAAATATGCCACTATTCCTTCCAACTTTCACAGAAGAAGCTGAAAGTCAAATAGGATCAACAGCAGGTTTCCTACTGAATTTTGTTGTGGTCAAATCAATGCTAGGTCCTTGGATAATAGTAAGCAGAAGTGAAAGACAAAAAGGCCAAGAGGTTCAGAAAAGCAGGCTAATGATCACATCTTTATTGCTTAATTTATTTTATAACAATCTAAATCAGGAACAATTCTGAATTATGCATCAAGACATCATTGAACTGCAATCTATGCACATCAGAGATAAAAATGACACGTCTGAAACTCTTGACATTTTAGTAATTATCATATTATCGCATATTTTTCATCGCTACTACAGTCATTCATCATACAGTTTAGTTGAAGTAAGTTCTGGGGAAGTGTCGTGGTTTAATCTGGCAGGCAGCCAAATACCACGCAGCCGCTCACTCACTCCCCCCGCCCCCGCAGTGGGACGGGGAGAGAATCGGAAGGGTAAGAGTGAGAAAAACTCATGGGTTGAGATAAAGACAGTTTAATAGAACAGAAAAAGGGAAAATAATAATGATAATGATAGAATATACAAAATGAGTGATGCACAATGCAATTGCTCACCACCCGCGCTGACCGATAACCAAGTAGCGATCGGTACTTCCTGGATCACGCCTACCATTCATATACTGAGCATGACGTCACATGGTATGGAATACCCCATTAGCCAGCTGGGCTGGCTGTCCTGATTATGTTGCCTCCCATCTTGTGTACCTAGTTCAATTAGTAGGCATGGAAGCTGTCCTTGGACTAGGAGGGTTCTTAGCAACAGCTGAAAACATCAGTGTATTATCAACATTCTCCTCATACTAAATCCAAAACACAGCACTAGGAAGAAATTTAACCCTATCCCAGACGAAACCAGGACAGTATCCACCCCTTATTCTATATCATTTACGTCATGCTTAGGTCTCACATTTTTTTTAATACATTTCAATTAACCACCACTATCTTTCTTTTTATATATACACATATATATATATGCACGCACAGATATCATTCCCTTAGTCCATGGGCCATCCCTCTAAAATGTCCACTGAGTTCATTTAGTCCATGACTTTGAGCTCCATCTGTCATAACAGTCTTTCAGGGCCGAAGAGATGGTGTGTGGTGTTGGGCTGTTGCATCCTGAAGCCAGTTCTCATTTCAGTATTGCTGCGCTCGTCCAGTTCTATCATCGTTGCACTTCGCTCGGTTTCATCGGAGATAGTTCATTCTTCATTAGTCTGGGTGATTTTCACTGCTATACCATTGATAGCAACCATAGAAATAACGATATACAATATCGTATCACAACTGACATCATAAAATTCAGTTCATTGGCTATTTTCACCCAAAATCAAATCCTCTTGAGGTACACACTGGACCTCTCCATCCTTTCACATCACCCACCAAGTGTACCCAGGTCCTTGAGCAAAAGCAATCCCATGGATGGGTTTTCCCTTGCCAGAGGCAGGAGTAACCCAGACTGTCTTCCCCAGCATATTTCTTATGTGCACAACAGGGACTTTGTCTCCATCTACAGTACGTAAGAGTTTTGATTGGGCAGGGCCAGCTCGATTAACAGATCCCCTGGTATTGACTAACCAGGTGGCTTTTGCTAAATGTGTATCCCAATCCTTCAATGTCCCACCACCCATTGCTCTCAGCGTAGTCTTTAGCAGTCCATTGTATCGTTCAATTTTCCCAGAGGCTGGTGCATGGTAGGGGATGTGATAACCCACTCAATGCCATGCTCTTTGGCCCAGATGTCTATGAGGGTGTTTCGGAAATGAGTCCCGATGTCTGACTCAATTCTTTCTGGAGTGCCATGTCGCCACAGGACTTGCTTTTCAAGGCCCAGGATGGTGATCCGGGCAGTGGCATGGGGTACAGGGTATGTTTCTAGCCATCCGGTGGTTGCTTCCACCATGGTGAGCACATAGCGCTTACCGTGACGGGTTTGTGGGAGTGTGATATAATCAATCTGCCAGGCCTCCCCATATTTATACTTCAACCATCGTCCTCCATACCAAAGAGGCTTTACTCGCTTGGCTTGTTTGATTGTAGCGCACGTCTCACATTCATGGATAACCTGTGCAATAGCGTCCATGGTGAAGTCCACCCCTCGATCACGAGTCCATCTGTATGTTGCATCTCTTCCTTGATGGCCTGAGGTGTCATGAGCCCACTGAGCTATAAACAGTTCACACTTATGTTGCCAGTCCAGATCCACCTGAGCCACTTGAATCTTAGCAACCTGGTCCACCTGCTGGTTCTTTTGATGTTCTTCAGTGGCCCGACTCTTGGGTACGTGAGCATCTACGTGACGTACTTTTACAACCAGGTTCTCTACCCGGGCAGCAATATCTTGCTGCAATGCGGCAGCCCAGATGGGTTTAACTCTGCGCTACCAGTTGTTCTGCTTCCACTGCTGCAACCACCCCCACAGGGCATTTGCCACCATCCATGAGTCAGTATAGAGATAAAGTACTGGCCATTTTTCTCGTTCAGCAATATCCAAGGCCAGCTGGATGGTTTCACCTCTGCAAACTAGCTTGATGCACCTTCTCCGTTAGCAGTTTCTGCGACCTGGCATATAGGACTCCATACAGCAGCTTTCCACCTCTGATGTTTTCCCACAAGGCGACAGGACCCATCAGTGAACAGGGCATATTGCTTCTCATTTTCTGGTAGTTTATTATACAGTGGGGCCTCTTCAGCACGTGTCACCTCCTCCTCTGGGGACATTCCGAAATCATAGAATCATAGAATCATAGAATCATACAGGTTGGAAAAGATCTCTAAGATCATCGTGTCCAAACAAATCTTTGCCTTCTGGCCAGTTCGTGATCACCTCCAAGATTCCTGGGCGACTGGGGTTTCCTATTTGGGCTCGTTGTGTGATCAGTGCGACTCACTTACTCCACGTAACATCGGTTGCATGATGTGTAGACGGGACCCTCCCTTTGAACATCCAGCCCAGCACCGGCAGCCGGGGTGCTAGGAGGAGCTGGGCTTCAGTGCCAACCACTCCCGAAGCAGCTCGAATCCCTTCATATGCTGCCAATATCTCCTTCTCAGTTGGAGTGTAGCGGGCCTCGGATCCTCTGTATCCCCGACTCCAGAACCCTAAGGGTCGACCTCGAGTCTCCCCTGGTGCTTTCTGCCAGAGGCTCCAGGTAGGACCATTCTCCCCGGCTGCAGTGTAGAGCACGTTCTTTACATCTTGTCCTGCCCGGACTGGCCCAAGGGCTACTGCATGAACTATCTCCTGTTTAATTTGTTCAAAGGCTTGTTGTTGCTCAGGGCCCCATTTGAAATCGTTCTTCTTCCTGGTCACGTGATAGAAAGGGTTTACGATCAGGCTGTAATCTGGAATATGCATTCTCCAAAAGCCCACAACACCTAAGAAAGCTTGTGTTTCCTTTTTGCTATTTGGTGGGGACACGGCTGTTATTTTGTTGATCACCTCCATTGGGATCTGACGACGTCCATCTTGCTATTTTATTCCTAAAAACTGCATCTCCTGTGCAGGTCCCTTGACCTTACTTTGTTTTATGGCAAAACCGGCCTTCAGAAGGATTTGAATTATTCTCTCCCCTTTCTCAAAAAATTCTTCTGCTGTGCTGCCCCATACAATGATGTCATCAATGTATTGCAGGTGTTCTGGAGCCTCACCCTGTTCCAGTGCGGTGTGGATCAGTCCATGGTAAATGGTAGGTCTGTGTTTGCACCCCTGGGGCAGTCGGTTCCAAGTGTACCGGACGCACCTCCAAGTGAAAGCAAACTGTGGCCTGCACTCTGCCGCCAAGGGATTGAGAAGGACGCATTAGCAATGTCAATTGTGGCGTACCACTTGGCTGCCTTTGACTCCAGTTCATATTGGAGTTCTAGCATGTCTGGCATGGCAGCACTCTGTGGCGGCGTGACTTCGTTCAGGCCACAGTAGTCTACTGTTAGTCTCCACTCTCCATTAGACTTTCGCGCTGGCCATATGGGACTGTTAAAGGGTGAGTGAGTCTTGCTGATCACTCCTTGGCTCTCCAGTCGACGAATCAGCTCATGGATGTGGATCAGGGAATCTCGGTTAGTGCGATGTTGTTGCCAGTGCACTGTTGTGGTAGCGATTGGTACCTGCTGTTCTTCAGCCTTAGGCAACCGACAACAGAAGGGTCCTCCGAGAGACCAGGCAAGGTGGACAGCCGTTTAATTTCCTCCGTCTCCAGGGCAGCTATACCAAAAGCCCACCGGTACCCTCTCTTCAGGTAGTCTATGCCAAGGATGCACGGAGCCTCTGGGCCAGTCTCAATGGGGTGCTTCTGCCACTCATTCCTGGTTAGGCTCACTTCGGCCTCCAATACAGTTAACTCTTGGGATCCCCTTGTCACTCCAGAAATACAAATGGGTTCTGCCCCTCTATAGTTTGATGGCATCAGGGTACACTGTGCTCCGGTGTCTACGAGAGTTTTGTACTCCTGTGGCTCTGATGTGCCAGGCCATTGAATACACACAGTCCAGTAAACCCGGTTGTCCATTTCCTCCACCTGGCCGGAGACAGGGCCCCTCTAGTTTTGGTCATAGTACCGTTTCTCACTTCTTGCAAACGTGAGTTAAGAATTCCTTCATTACAGTCCAAAGTAAGATCAGCCCTTCTACTCTGTCTGGGGAACTGTTCACTGGAAACTGGACCGTCGTGAGACAGGTTTTTCCTGAAAATTGGAGCAGTATTTTTCCTGGGAGAACCCCCTTGTGTCATTGTTTTTCCTTGCAACTCACGTACACGTGCCTCTAGGATGAAGGTAGGTTTTCCATCCCACTGCCTCATGTCCTCTCCGTGGTCACACAGGTAAAACCATAGGGTGCCCCGTGGTGTGTACTTTCGATATCCTCTCTCTTGAGCAGAAGAACGCTGATTCCTAATGACTGAGATACTGGTCCGTACAGGTGGAGAATAGGACCTATCGTCTTCGAGTTGCTGGACCTTCCGGGACAGTTTCTCCACAGCTGAGACAAGGGAGGAGGAGACAGTTTCTTTGTATTCCCAGAGATTGCTAACGATGTCATCTACCGTTGGTGCTTCTTCCTCTGCCCAGGACAGTACTGCCAACAAACTGGCATATGACGCTGGTGCGCTCCATATTAATTTCCGCCACATGGGTCGCGTGCACTGGATTTCATCTGGATCTTTGGGTGTTTGGTCGTTGTCCAGGTCACTATAAACTACCTCCAGCATGCCTAATTCTCAGGTACTGGATACCTCTCTCCATAGTGGTCCATTTGCCTGGGTGATATATAACATCTTCCTTGAAGGGATACCTTTCCTTCACGCCTGACAGCAGTCACCTCCAGAGGCTGAGGGCCTGTGTCCCTTTTCCAATCGCTTTGTCAATGCCTTCTTCCCTAGCAAGGCAACCCAGCTGTTTGGCTTCTTTCCCCTCTAATTCCAGGCTACTGGCCCCATTATCCCAGCATCGGAGCAGCCAGGTAACAATATGCTTGCCTGGACGATGGCTGAAATCTCTCTGCGTATCTCGCAGCTCACTCAGGGATAGGGATCTGGTGGTTTCCGTCTCATTTATGAGTTCTTCCTCTTCCTCCTCCTCTCCTTGTGATGGCCCTGCTCTTTCATCATCCCTTTTTAAACGACCTGACCTCCGCTTCCAAGATTTCCTCTTCTGTACAAGGGCAATGGATGCCAGCGACGGTTGGTCCTCTGGTTCAGCTGTGGTGCCTGTTGCTGGGGTTTGGGTACCTGCAGTGACTGTCGCAGGGTTTGGAGAAGCTACGGTGACTGTTGCCATGGTTTGAGTAGCCACAGGGATTGTTGTGGGGGTTGAAGTAGCCGCAGTGCCTTTCGTGGGGGTTGGAGCAGCCACCGTGTCTGTTGCCGGGGTTGATCTCCCACTGCCTGCCACCCCCAGGACCCTCCCCTCTGCCCGCCCCGATGAGGCACCGCCGTTTGCCCTCCCTCTTTTCTTGTTCCTGAGGGTTGATCTCTGGACAGTATTCCTGAATAGTTGTTTAACTCTAAACAAGGCCTGAACCACATTCAGAAGACATAGCAATATGAACATGCTTGTTTGAACATCCCAAGGATATTCAAAATTCTCAGGGAATATTGTGGACATCTTCGTGAAGAGAATAGAAGAAAAAGGATTTTCTGGCGATATGGAAGGGAAGGTGAACAAGTGGGAGAGAGTGTCCCATCCCGTCTCCCCCTTAAATTCATTCTCCGAGGAGAAAAAAGTGCAATCACCAATAATTTCTAAGAGGTGGTTCCCGAGGTACAGAAATGATGCAGTGTCGAGTACAGGTACCATATTAGACTTACGACCAATGATTTTATCACCTCATAAAACAGCAGCAAAATTATAATCTTGGCCCAGTTCCGAATAATGATAAACAGCACAAAAGGGAACATATACTGCAAGCAAGGTATTACATGACCCAACATTGAGAGCCAGCCCCACAACTTTGACAGCCAATACATCAACATTGTGACCAATCAACATAGTGAATGCTTATAACAATTTTGCCTGAATACACTTTGGTCAGATCTATCGTTATCTTAACCCTTTAAGCCCCACGTTAGGCGCCAAAAAGGACTGTCGTGGTTTAATCTGGCAGGCAGACAAATACCACGCAGCCACTCACTCACTCCCCCCGCACCCCCAGAGGGACGGGGAGAGAATCGGAAGGGTAAGAGTGAGAAAAACTCGTGGGTTGAGATAAAGACAGTTTAATAGAACAGAAAGGGGACAATAATAATAATAATGATAGAATATACAAAATGAGTGATGCACAATGCAATTGCTCACCACCCACGCTGACCAATAACCAAGTAGCGATCGGTACTTCCTGGATGACACATACCGTTCATATACTGAGCATGACGTCACATGGTATGGAATACCCCATTAGCCAGCTGGGCTGGCTGTCCTGATTGTGTTCCCTCCCATCTTGTGTACCTAGCTCAGTAGTAAGCATGGGAACTGTCCTTGGACTAGGAGGGTACTTAGCAACAACTGAAAACATCAGTGTGTTATCAACATTGTCCTCATACTAAATCCAAAACACAGCACCAGGAAGAAATTTAACCCTATCCCAGCCGAAACCAGGACAGGAAGTTACTAAGATTTAGCTTTATTTTAGCTGAACTATAAATGAGAACATAGCTATAATGTGACTTCGGTGATATTCCAAGACACACTTTCTTGAGACTTCAAAATTCTGTGAAATGTTCATATTTCTGTTAATAAAGTCATTTTTTTCAACACAGTTATATGTAGAATGAGTTTAAACTATTTTATAGACACTCTTAATACAAAATAATGTTTTATATAATTGTTTATTGAAATGTATTGGATTTATCTTGCGTATTATGACAAGGCAATTTTGTCACAAAAAAAATACAAATAACCAATATTTTACTAGATAAATTTTGTCAAATGTTGACATGGGTTTCAGAAGGAGCACATAGAACATTCTGGTTCAACTGGGTGTTATCAACCCAGCTATTCTTAGATCACATGAATATTTTGGTTTGTACAGACTATATAGAAGTTTGCAAATCTAGGCTTGTATACACATAAACCTGTAAAGTACTTTCTCAGTTTGCTCAAATTTCTGTCTGTGATACTCATATACCATTAGCCATACACCAGTTTTTAGTTTTGATAGCAAAAATTTTAAAGATGATAGAGAAAACTTGATTCCATTCTCTTATCTTTGAAATACTGAAGCCTCAACCTATGCTCCGTTGTCCTGGTTTTGGCCGGGATAGGGTTAAATTTCTTCCTAGTGCTGTGTTTTGGATTTAGTACGAGGAGAATGTTGATAACACACTGATGTTTTCAGTTGTTGCTAAGTGCCCTCCGAGTCCAAGGACAACTCCCGTGCCTACTGACTGAGCTAGGTACACAAGATGGGAGGGAACATAATCAGGACAGCCAGCCCAGCTGGCTAATGGGGTATTCCATACCATGTGACGTCATGCTCAGTATATGAATGGTAGGCGTGATCCAGGAAGTACCGATCGCTACTTGGTTATCGGTCAGCGCGGGTGGTGAGCAATTGCATTGTGCATCACTAATTTTGTATATTTTATCATTATCATTATTATTTTCCTTTTTTTCCCTGTTCTATTAAACTGTCTTTATCTCAACCCACGAGTTTTTTCTCACTCTTACCCTTCCGATTCTCTCCCCGTCCCGCTGGGGGTGGGGGGAGTGAGTGAGCGGCTGCGTGGTATTTGGCTGCCTGCCAGGTTAAACCGCGACATCCGTGTTGTTTTATTGCCACTGTAGCAGTCCTTTGTGATATCATGAAAGGGATTTGACTTTGAGTCCTATGCTCAGCAGCCTAATTCCTTGACAGAGTGGCAAAAGTACCACTTAACAACAGCAATACAGGGAGGATTCTGAGTTTTTGAAATAGTTCTTATCACTGAACTGAGGTCCATTCAGATAAAAACTTTCTCCTAAATCATAGAAGGCAAGAAAGTCTATTAATATATATGTAAGTCCTTGGAAATGTCATGGAGTTAGTTCAGCTTTACTTCATATTAGATTTGACAGTTCAAGGGTTGATCTTTTCTGTTCTTATGCACATATATTCAAATAATTTCTTTTTGTTCTCAAGATTCTTTAAGATGTGCCTGATACCTAAAATAAAGTCGCTATCTTCTCCCTAGAGAAGATTCATTCTAGATTTACCATAACATCATCAACGAAAGTAAGAAACAGGTAACCAGAAAAAAGAAAACACTAATTAGTGACTGAAAAAACCCAAAAAACTTCTTAGTGAAACTAGTGTCTCTTGACAATGTTGTTATTTTAACTGTGTTGTAACTGTTAGGTCTACTGAAAGGTCTTTTGAAACTGACTGAACTGCTAGGTCTACTGAAAAGCTTTTCAGTATTTTGAAACAGACTGCTATGTTGACATGTCTTGATCTTCTGGAACATGAAGAAATATTTACCGAAATAAGGAATACATGGCAAGGTTCCATGTGGCAGATAAGTGCTTCTTGAGAGTTACTCTTGATGCACAGTGGTATTGAAATATGCAATTGTATGGGCTGCTGTGATTAAAAGGAGTGCACTTTGAATAAAAGAAGAAATGTATCTTTCACTTTTTGATTTTATTAAACAAACAAAAGAAAAGGTATCCTCTATATTAGTTATTCTTTATTTCTTTTCTTGTTTTAACATTTACATCTATGAAATTTTGATTATAAATGTCAGAAGAAATTTTATTTCATGTTCTTGAATTCACACACTGGTCATTACAAATAAATAAATATAAAACCTAAAAGGAAATAAGAAAAAAAAACCATGTACAATAAAACATTACTTAGTACTCAGTAAAGTGAGTATCAGTTCACCAAGAAATCATGTGTTTTCATTTGACGTATTTTTTCTCTCTCTAAACTTAACTTTCATTGCAATTTTATTCTTTAAAAACTGTTTTGTTTTGCTTCTTCATTACATGTAAAGAGCTTTGCAATTTTATTATAGACATGATTTTCATATCATTTGATATTTTCAAGTGGAGTAAGTAAATTGCATTTGTGTATACTAGGTCTTTGCTTTTGGGATTCTCCCTGCAAGACCTTCAACTTCTCTACATGGCCTTATCAGCAGGTTTTGTATAGGTGGATGCATATGAACAATTAAGGTTTAGCAGGTAATGTCCCCAAAATTTCCCATATACTGTTTACTGACAATTAGGGATATAGCAGTCTCCTCAGAAATACACTGAAGGTAAGAACATATTTTAATTCCAGAACTGAAATGAATAGAACACAAGCTTTTGTCATGCCACCCTTTTCATGCTCAACAATAGAGGAGTGGACAATGACTTTTTGGAAACTGAATATCAACATTAGCTTACTACTTACAGCATATCAAGACATTACAAGTATTCGAGCATTTCTTTCTTGTCAAAAAGAAATGTTAAACATGCTTTGTGAATTTCATTTTTAAATTTGTTACTCAGTAGAGAGCAAGTAATTAACTTTACACTAAAAACTCATTTTGTGGAGAGGAATTTGATAGAAACATGACAAACTGCAGCCTTTCAGTATATTATACTTGTGCATCAAAACTAGATTATCTGTTTTTAAAAATAAAATAAATGCATCGCACCTTAACCGTCTTTCATTCCAAAATACAGAGCCACAAACAACCTACTTCTAGGTAAATGTATATTCTCTAAAATAAATGTTATATCTTTCCATCAAGTTGTTAAATAATTAATTGAACCGTAACCTATGACACTGAAGTGACCTTGGAAAAGAATATTGGAATAAATTTAATCTTTTCCTGTCTAAATTATTAGCCCCTTGGGATGACATCACATCTGAGAGTATGTAACAGGAGCACACAAGTTGTGTAACATCTACACCATTTACTGCTTTGCAGAAGTGAGGCATCTTTTACAGAGCAGTTTATAGCCGTCCCCTCACTTTGAAATGAATAAATGGAAAAATGCTCATGGAAAACTTGCAGTTTTTCAAAAGCACATAATGTAGGTTGAACTTGAGGAAATAATTGTTATTTTTTTTCTTTTATTTCTTTGCTATTGTCATCTTCTACCTGGGGAAGCAACTTCTGCAAGTGAGTAAATAAAAATTCAAAACAGGTTTTTGTTTGGTTGTTTGTTTGTTTGTTTTAATATTAGTTTATCTACAAATCAAGCAAGTTATTTTAATTATCCCTGTTATTATTCAGATAAAATTTAACACTAGAAAATCTAATGGTAAAAAAGATACTTGACTTTGATAACTTCACCCGAGATGTTTAAATAGCTCAAAACTTTATTAAGAACTCAATGTTACTGAACTTTCCCTGCCCTGCCTCTTCTACCACTTGGTGGTAACATTTGCACTAATTAATCCTGCTCTATAGAGCACATTCTATTCTGTGCTTGTATCAGTTCTGGCTCTTCCTACCTTACAGGCTCTATACTTTTCTAAGTTTATAGCTATCTCTTTTTTGTGAAATTATTCAGTCACAGATTTCAGATGAAGAAAGGCATCGAAGCTGGTTACTCTTGTGCAACTGATTGATTGTTACTCTGGATGCTATGATGCTCTTGATGGAATTCCTCTATTACAGAGAAGAGGAGATACAGAGAAATAGAATATATTGATCTCCCAAGTCCAATAAACCTTTTAAATTTTGCTTACACAACATATGTACAGTACTTCTTTTTTAAAAATGAGAAAAGCTTACTTTTATGGGCTATCTCAAGATAACAGTATATATTGTTTTAATCTCCAAAAAGTTTAGGAAAGGTGAAAGGATATCACCAAGAGAAAAATATTATTTAAGGTTCCAATCTTAGTATCGATTTCAGGAAAATGACTCCCCAGAAACAAAGATAAACCCAGATTTAAATCACTGTGGGAATACAAGTTGATGGGTTATAGTCTTTTCTACAGAACTGAAGCTGTGGACCCTGTCATGAAGAAATATACCTGTAATAAATTTGGAATCTATGCTTCATTGCCTGTCGTACAATGTCTCGAAATATGAAGCAAATGCCTTGTGTGTGCAAGGTTTTGTACAATTACCCTTATTTTGCAGAGGGAACAGAGGAAGATAATACAAGCGATTCACGCAAGACAGACAGTAGAACTGACAAAGGATGTGAACTCCTGACTTCTGTTCAGATCACTGGATCACATTCTCTTTTTCTTGTTGTTTGTTTTTTGGCCTTTTCCATCTGGTTGTTTTAATTTCTGTTCTACTAGAGGGGAACAGAAGCTAACTGGATATTCATTAAAGTCAGTGCTACTTCTGCCATGCACAAGTCAGAGTGAATTTTCTAACATCTTTAAAAAAGCAATAAGCAAGGAACTTTTATTCACACCTAAGTTTGGGAAAAAACCCAACCCAAAAACAAAGAGAAAAGTTGTACAAGTTAGGCTATCAAAGTAAAAACGCAACAAGGATACTACAAGCAGCAAAATATTAATAAACTTAGTTAACTTCCAATTAAATTTCAATATTTCAATGATATTAGCATTAATAGTCAATAAAATTTAACACTGGTAGTACAGGACAACCAATTTCTTTGTGTTCTTCAGCTAAAAGCACCGAACTTACACCAAAAAGAATGACTGTGATATATCTTTATTATGGTTGCAGGACTGCTAAATTATTAGGTTGAGCTGTGCCTTGTCAAGAATGTAAAGGGAGGCATATGTTTTATAATCATTTGACACTCTGTTCTTCCTTGTGCAGAATGTCAAAAGAAAGAAAATGCAAGCGTGTGCCACAATCTGAAAAGAATATAGAATGCTGAATGTTTAATTTTGAGTTTATATTAGAATATGCCAGGTTAAATTTGACATGTATGGTTATTAATATTGGAGAGATGCTGCAGTGGCCAATATTCTAGAGAGCTATGCTCTAGCTTGGTTTGAACAAAGGTGCATAGAAAACCATAGCCAGTAGATGTTATCTCTAATGGTGTAGCCAGTGTGTTTTCAGGTAATGCTACTGGTGTGCCAAAAAGAAATGAGACTGCTGGGTTATGCAGAATGGTGGAATGTGGAAGTTCTAAAATATAAATACTTAGCCTTGTAGTAACAAAGTGGACTGGAAATTATATTTAATAAAGTATACAACCTGGAGATGTTTGAAAATATTTTTGGCAATTAACATTGCTAAAGAAAAAAAAATCTGTTAGGTATTTAATATATTTAATATTCAAGCACACATTAAAATATCAAACATTAAAACAGAAATGGTACATGGTGTGTATACTAGATAAGCAGTGAAGTAAGAACAATCTGAAATGTGGCAGTACATATGAGTTACATATTTAAGGAGAAGCAACTTGAACAATGGATAATGCTACAGATTTTTAGAAGGATCATTCATTATTGAATGCTGAACACTGAGAAATTCAGACTAATGTCCTGAGTCACACAAGTTAAACATAAATGCTCCAGTCACAGTATTTCATTCACGCTGAAGAAAGAAAGGTACAGTAAAACGAGTTTAGATTTTTTTAAATTCTGTACGTATATTTCATGTTGGAGATGAAAATACTTTTTAATGAAAATTTTGTTAAGTCCACTGGGAAGACTTTTAAGCTGATATTCCACAACAGTCAGTCTTGAGATGGGTTTCCTTTCTGATGCTCTTTCTCCCTTTCTCTCTTACACTCTTACTTCTCCTCTAAAACATAAAGTTTTTCTTGTACAGACAGAAATGAAAGGCTCTGACAGAATCAACAAATTCTGGTTGTGATACTCCCTGGACCTGTTCAGGGAAAAAAGTCTTTAATACTGTTTTCCAATTCACATAGGTATAGATATAAGAGGTTTTTAAGATCCCAGCTAGTGGAGCTGCATTGCCATGCGGGGGGTCTCAGCTTCCCTTTGAAGCAGTGTGTGCGTACATATGGCTCTGTGGATGATAGAGTAAACTTCGTAAAGGTGACCTAAAAGAATTCAAAAGGTTCAAAGCCAGGAGATGGTAAAATCCATGAACCAGTGGTACTGCTGCATTGGGCTGTGGCCACAGGGCATTGATGGTCCAGGCCGGTCCTAGTGAGTGAGGAGACATTTCTCCTGTGACTTTGAACTACTTGATTTCTCTCTGATGCATTTCTAATGCAAATTTTCTCAGTTCACTTGTTGTCTTTAGAGCAGTGGCATAAGGAACTAATATGGAAACCCTGAGCTGTGCTGGACCATACAACTGAAATACCTATTTGCTGATGGTGCTGGCTCTTCCTCTAGTGCCTTAAAATTACGTTTCTTCCCCCAGCTCTGTCCATAAGGATGGAAATGTGGCCATTCTTTTTTCTGGATTGCCATGTGCCAGGTTTGAGTTGTAAAAGGGCTGCATTTAGGCATCATTGTCTGTGGGGCTGTTCAGAGCTGGGTTGATTTCTTTGGGGGATTTTGAGCACCACGTCCTGCTGTAAGTGTGTTGATGAGTGTCACCTTGCACAAGTGTGTCCCAAGGATTGACCAGCCTGGCAGTGAAACAAAAAAGATGTTTCAGTTCAGCATTAATGCAGGAAAATTCAAGTGCCAGAAGCTCCTAGACAAACTGAGCATAAGAAAAACACAGCAGCACATTAGAAGGGAGGAACCACCTTGATCTTGGGTTTTTAGGGCTGAACAGTGTTTGCTAGAGCTGGTCTGGTGGGACACGTTTGGAAAGGATGGTTAGGATAACGCAGACCAGGCTCAGATACCATGGGCACAGGAGAATGGAGTCGTCTCCTTTCCAAAATCTTCAGTCTTCAGGTTTTATCGTGGTCAGAGCTCATGGGCTGGAAGCGACGCTCTGCTGCAACCAGCCAAGAGCCATGACCAGGGGACAGAGAAGGATCCACTTTGGAGAATGAGGAATTGGGTTGGTTGGTAGCATTCAGAGGGTACTGGTCAACAGCTCAATGTCCAGATGGAGATCAGTGACAAAGTGGTATCCCTCAGGGGTCCGTACTGGGACCAGTACTGTTTAATATCTTCATCAATGACATAGTAGGATGGAGTGCACCCTCAGCAAATTTGTAGATGACACCAAGCTGAGTGGTGCGGTTGACACGCCTGAGGGGTGGGATGGCAACCAGAAGGACTTGGACAAGCTTGAGAAGTGGGTCCATGTGAACTTCATGAGGTTCAACAAGGCCAAGTGCAGGGTCCTGCATCTGGGTGGGGGCAGCCCCCAGTATCAATACAGGCTGGGGGAGGAAGGGATTAAGAGTAGCCCTGCCGAGAAGGACTTGGGCATACTGGTGGTTGAAAAGCTGGACATGAGCCAACAATGTGCGCTTGCAGCCCAGAAGGCCAATCGCATCCTGGGCTGCATCAAAAGAAGTGTGGCCAGCAGGTCGAGGGAGGGGATTCTGCCCCTCTACTTAGCTCTAGTGAAACCCCACCTGGAGTCCTGCGTACAGCTCTGGAACCCTCAGCACAAGAAAGACATGGACCTGTTGGAGTGGGTCCAGAGGAGGGCCACAAAAATGATCAGAGGGATGGAACACCTCTCCTAGGAAGAAAGGCTGAGAGAGTTGGGGTTGTTCAGCCTGGAGAAGAGAAGGCTCTGGGGAGACCTTATTGCAGCCTTTCAGTACTTAAAGGGGGCTTATAAGAAAGATGGGGACAAACATCTTAGCAGGGCCTGTTGCGACAGGACAAGGGGGAATGGTTTTAAACTAAAAGAAGGTGGATTTAGACTAGATATAAGGAAGAATGTTTTACAATGGGGGTGGTGAAACACTGGCACAGGTTGCCCAGAGAGGTGGTAGATGCCCCATCCCTGGAAACATTCAATACACACTTCCTATAATAACAACTAGCATACCTATCAAAAAATAAGGATGCTGAGATTCAATACCTTCTTGTTGGGTTAGGAGGACCAAAGCCATATGTATCCATCAAACCCATAAGATTCAGTGAGTATGTGGCTATGACTCTACTTTCCTCACCCTCTAATTGCTGTCAGGGTAAGTCTGGTCATTGAAAAGCAATTAATTCAAGATAGATAACTAAGAGTAGAGAAAGAAAAGAATTTACATTAGTATCTTAGTTGTAAGGGCATTCAACAGAGAAACTGAATCCCGAATTCTCGTCCTTATTCCATGGGACTGTTTAATGTCACACAACTCTTTCTTCTCATCCTTTGCATCACAGTTAAAAAAGCCAGTGAGAACTGTACAAGGATACTTGTTTAACTAAGCACTTAGTTGGCACCTTACAGAAAAATATTCCTGTCCAAGAGTGTGATTCATTTTGCACTTTGTTTTCAGTTTCAATCGAGTTATTTCTTTGTGTAAAGCCAGCTATCAAGAAAACTTGTCTCTTGCTCCTGTGTGTTTGTATCCAAGCCGTATTAGTTTTCATAAAACTGATCCAAAGCCTCCTAAAGTCAATGAGCCAAGGCTTCTTTTCACTTTGGACTCTACTCAAGTTTTTAAACCAGAAACAGATCAGCCACAGTTTACTGTTGTATTGCAGAAGGTATTTTGAATTAATTGACAAAACCTATTAACATTTTGAAAGTTAGTTTCTGAACTATGAAGTGGATCCAGAAGTGAACAAGATGTTAGTGTAGACTATGAAATAATGATTTACTATGCACTTAATGTCATATTTAAGCTGATTTGTTTACTGCAAATTGGCTGTAGCACCTTTTTCCCCCCACTATAAGGGTCTTACTAGATTACATAAAGCTGATTGTTGTCAGCAACTCATACCAAATAATAGGACTAAATAGGAATTTTTTCCCAACTAGTCAGTGAAGCTCAGATCTCGTTCTAGAATCAAATCAAATCTATTTTTCACAGATCTTTCTGTAGAGGTGCTAGTATCAAATATATCTGATGAAGAGCTTTTAAAGAATAGTATTTTGAAGAGTGTGAGTAAGATTTGGCCTGGATGGACATTCCACAGGCTGTCTGAGCAACCTATTCCAGTGCTTAGCCAATCTCACTGTAAAATATTCTCTACTCATGATGAGTTGGTATTTTCCTTGTTACAACCTGTGTTCACTCTCTCTCAATATGTACAACCCTGAGAAAAGTTTGGCTCTGTCTCCTCTGTATCATCCCACAACAGAGTTGAAAACAAGTTGCATTGCCTCAACCTTCTGATCTTCAGCCTGAACAATCCCAACTCTCTCAGCCTCTCTTGGTATATCATGGGCTTCAGATGTCTAACCATCATGGTGGTTTTCCAGAGGGCTTGCTCCAATTTGACAGCCTTTCTTTTACTGGGGAGCTCAGCACTGCACCCAGCACTCTAGATGTGTCTCACCAGTGCAGAGCAGAGGGAAAGGATGACTTACTTCGACATGCTAGCAATGTTGTTTCCAATGCAGCACAGGATCGTTGGCCTTGACTGATGCAGAAGCATACTCATGTTCAAGTTGTTGACCTCCAGGGCCTTCTCTGCAAGCCCAGCCTGTGCTGGTACATGGAGTTATTCTGTCCTTGTTGCAAGACATTGTTTTTGCCTTTGCTGAATTTAATGAAATTCCTATTAGATCACCAGCAATACAGATTCCACTGAAATGTATTATCACCATTCTCTTTCCACATAGCCAGTAAAATGATGCCATACAGTGGGAAAAGAAAATCAAACCAGAGATTATTCATTATGAGTAAGAGCCCCCATCCCCAAAAATCCTAGCAGATGAGCATCAAGTCAAAACATCAAAGCAGGATGGAGTACTGCATTTTAAGCACTATTGAACTTAAAGGTTTGAAAATTTGCCTGAATTTCAAAAGGCCTTGTTCAAAAATTCCATGACAATAGAAGGAACTACAAATCATCAAGATGTTTACACATACACTTAATTTTAAATTGATATAATCTTATTAATTTTGGTGAGGTTAATGTGTGCTTGAAATTAGGCATGTATGAAGTGTCTTGAAGAATTAAGAATGTGACTAAGGACAGAAGGTCAAACAAGGTTATTTATGGAAACTTAATTCCAAAACTTTGGAGGTTGAGGTCTTAATCATTGATACCTACATTTCTTCTTATGTCTATAATCCTAATTTTAGTATGGTACACTGCCAAGTTATTAAACATTTGTATTGGTAATAAATATATGTAAGAAATCAGCATCTCTATGTTTAAAACATCTTCAAATAGATAATTTCTCCAACATTACATTTCAAACAAAAGAGATATGCATGAGTCACTTAAGGTTTCACACTGTAAACTCACCTGAAAATAGAACAGAGGGAAATATGAGTTTTAGTATATTTGGTATTTTGTGCCTGAAGAATTTTAAATCTTTTCCTGATGACTAGATATGACTAGAACAATGTATCTCAGCTGGACTTCTGATATCGTAAGTATTGGAAATTACAGTTCCTAGAGAAGAAAGGATTAGTATGATTAGGAGAAACCAAGAGATTACAATAATTTACAAATACTTGCTCTCTTAGTAAAGAGAGTGTTCTTTCCCTATGGAGCAGCTCTTATACTTAATATTTTCATTGACTTGCTTTGCACATAATCTACAATTATGTAATGAAGTTTGAGAATGACAGAAAACCAAGGAGTATATTACCCTCAGGAAACTGTATCATATTGAGGCAAGGAAATGAGATTGAATAGTATAACGTGGCTTCAAGCACTATGGGTCAAATGAGCTGGGGATTCACACCTTGAGTTACACACATACACACAAAGGAAAAAAAAGAAAAAAAAAGTTCTGGGCATGTTATCTGTTACTAGTGCCATGATTACATCATAGCCATGAAAAATGCAAAAAATCTTAGGATGCTACTAAACCTGAGAAAAGCAGAAGTATCATGCCATTTTACAAGACTGTGATAAAACTGAAATGTAGAAAACTAAAGAAAAATATATTCAAAGTAAAGCAAGTAATCAGGTAAACTACTAAACAGGTCTGAAGACTGTTCATTAAGAGAGCAGTCTAAAAAAACCTGGATTGTTCAGCCCAAGAAAGAAAAAGAATCAGACGAATATGATGACTGTCCTTAAGTCATTAAGGAGACAAATACTGAAGAAGAAGAAAAGCTATTTAAGCTGATGGACAAATGATGTCACAAGGGAAATGGTTATAACATAAGCATGAATTAATTCAGTTTTGAAATCAGAATTTATTAGGATAAGAACTTTTATTAGGATAAGAATGACCTGGGAACAATCTCTTACAAGGGTAGTGTTTCTATCCAATAGATTTGCCACAGCCAGGGACCAGTCTACATGCCCTCAAAGGCCACTTTAAATTTTGTGTTCCTATGAAAGATATCACAATTTCTTTGATGTATTGCTACAGTATCTATTGTTTTCCAGCTTTTCTACCAGCACAGTTCAATTTCAGTACATCCCACTGTGATACTGAAAAGTCAATTGTTATGATCATCTTCTGTTTCTTTGAAAATATTCCCTACAGTAATATAATTTTTTTAATATATTATTGTACGAGTAATATTTGCCATTTTTAATATTGTTTAAAAATAACTAAATTAATATTTGTGCTTAATTGATTTTCTGAAATAGCTGAAAACAGAAAAATAAGAAGAGCCTAAGGAACTTAATAGTGTACTGACAAGATTATGTGGAAAAAGAAAAAACGGATGTAAAAAGGTACTGTACAAAACATACAGACATTTTTTCTCCTAAAATAACTAAAAGTGTTTTCAGAATATAGGCGATTTTGCTGAGTCTGAATTTTTTAAGAGCAAAATCTTTTTGTAAAACAGGTGTTACTTAACTATTTTAGTATTGTTCCACATAAGTAAAATGTGTCCTGAACTTGATAATTCTCACCTGAAAACATGAATAAATCTACTGTCTAGATTTAGAAGTAGTCCAATCTATGATTAAAATTAATGTTGATTTTTCACAAGAACCATACTTCACTTTAATCTTTCAGAGTCTTTCTCAAGATAACTAAGGTACTGTATTTGTTGTAGTTATATATAAATGCAATTATCTTTATTTTGACTTGATAACATTGAGAGTGGGACTGATTTCTACTTCATGTAGAGTTTTCTTCTGAAGTTTTGGCTCCTTCACCAAACATCTCAAGTGTGCAATGAAAGACTTGACAACAGATTGAACAATTTATTAGTCTCATCCAGGATATCTTTTTATATACAATCACATCTGGCCTCATAACCATGTGACACACAAGTCTTTTTGACTTAGTAAATGTTTTTTCCACATAAGCAAGGTTTCTTTTTTTTATAAATCTCCATTTCTATAGTAGTTCTAACACTTATTTGGACTCAAAACTGAAGCTGTCATCTGGCCCACAGTGATGGAACAGTGAGTTCAGAGCAGCAGAATGTTTTTATTCATAAAAATAAGCTTGCTTAATTTAATAGCCTTGCCTAACTGCATTTATATTTCGATTCTTACTGAATTGCAAATATAAACACAGCTAGAAAAAAAAAAATCCTAAAGAAAAATGGACTGTTTCCTGGACTGTTATAATGATGATAAGATACCTGATACTTAACTGTTTCTAGTGTTATTGCAGGCCACTCTGCAATAATTAGTTATAACAGTCAAAGAATCACTTGTTTTTCAGTGACCAATGAAATCAATAGCAAGACAATGCCTTCAGGAATATTTGGGATTATGTCCTAATGCATTTGTTGTTTTTCATATGACTGGTAAATATGTTACTAGACTTGAAGCCCAAAAGACAACAGCATTTTTGACATTAATGTTATTTTGGTGTAACTGGTCCTGTCTTACCATACATGAAATTCAAATTCTCTTGGATCTATTCACTTTTTCATTACTGATTAAAGAAATGATTCCAGAAATATTGTCTTTTGAAAAGGTGGGCCTGTAAGAACTTGTCTACGGCTGTCAAATTTATTGATATAACAGATCATTAATAATTATTTTAAAATAGTATTTCATGCTGAGAATATAATTACTTTGAAATAGATTCCACATGCAGATCTGGAAGGCTTCCAAATCTAGGCAGGTTCTAGTTTAATTTGATTGATCTCCTTTATCTGTGATATAAGATTCCATCATAAAAGAGCATTTGAATAAATTTGCAGTGGTCTGAGGACAACTCCTAGAATAGGGTTTATTTTCATAGCCATGGTCTTAAAATGTTTTTAGCTGGACTCAGAGAATTCAGAAATAGATTGTGATGGGCTGATCTTGGTGGGCTGTCAGACCCCTGCCCAGCTGTTCTCTCACTCCCTCTCCCACTCACTTACAGGACAGACGGAGAAAACAGGATGAAAAACCTCATGGGATGAGATAAAGACATGGAGATCACTTACCAATTATCGTCATGGGCAAACCAGACTTGACTCAGGGAACATTAATTTAATTTATTGCCAACTAAAATAGAGTAAGATGGTGAGAAATGAAGACAAAACTAAAAACACCTTTCCCCCACTCCCTCTTCTTTCCTGACTCAACTTCACTCCTTCACTCCAGACTCCTCTACCGCCTTGCCACCCTGAGCAGCCCAGGGGGATGGGGAATGGGGGGTTGTGGTCAGTCCATAACATTTCATCTTTGCTGCTACCTCCTCCTCAAATTTTTCCCTGCTCCTGCATGGGTCCTCTCCACAGGCTGTAGTCCTATAGCTCTGCTCCTTCATGGGCTTTCCACAGGCCAGACTTCCTTCAGGAAATACCCACCTGCTCCAGCGTGGGGTCCTCCATGGACTGCAGGGGAATCTCTGTTCCAGTGCCTGGAAGATGTCCTCCCCTCCTTCTTCACTGACCTTGGTGCTCGCAGGATTGTTTCTCACTCTTTCCCCCCCCCCTTACTCCTTACTCTACCGGTGCAGTGTTTTGCTCTTTCTTACACACACTTTCCCCGAGGCTCCACCACTTTGGCTGGGGGGCTCAGCCGTGCCCTGCAGGGGGTCTGTTGGAGCCGGCTGGAACCGGCTGTGTCCGGCACGGAGCAGCCCCAGCCTCTCCTCACAGAGGCCGCCCTGCAGCCCCCCCATGCCAGCGCCTGGGCACCTGCACCCAGTACAGGTAGCTAGAAGTGTTTTGCTCGGGTTTGTTTCAGTCTACACTGAAAAATAGTAAAGCCGATATTCTAAATGGGTTACAGACCAAGAGAACGCCACCGGCTATCTCACTACATGAAGTGAAAAATAACAAGTGTGAAATGGATGTTTTAAAAAAGAAAAAAAAAAGAAGTGAATATTTAATTAGAGATGTTTGATTTGTATGGGTTGTTATAAACCATCTGAGTACAGCTCGAGTGTCTCAGTATGCCTTGGCTTCATAGCTTAGTTTCAGACAGAAAGACATGGCCTTGCTGGATGATTTTCTTTGCATGTAACACCAGCTTCTACCTTTGTGAGTAAAGAATTTTAATAGTAGAAAATGCTTAAAGGTGGTTTTGTGATTTGTACAAATGTTTCCCAGGGACTAAGCAGAGATTATCAAGCTCATTTCTCTTTTGACCCAAAGCAGATTTCTTAACCTAGTTCTTCAGAGCCCAAAGAGTTGTGCGCTAATCCACTAATCCTCCTAGTCTCACAAAGTATTGAAAGTCTATTATCTACCATCTCAGACTGAAGATCTATTGCAAAGACTGTTACCTCAGGGAAGCCCAGGTAGTGAAATATATTGCCCATACAAGATTTATTTTCTCACCATTTTAACTTTTTACTGATTTCCTTTGCTTTGAGAAACAGAATTGTCTCCTCATTTGAGATTAATTTTTTTTCACAGATATATTTATAACATTTTGAGGTTTTTTTTTTTTAATGAGCAATGTGATATTGAAGGAATAACTTCTGCATTATAGCAACTTTTCATGTTCTCCTACTTCCTGCTACTGCAGAGGATCATGAGAAAAGCTACAAAAGTTTTGAAGCCACAGGGCCCAAGGTGATTTTTATTTAATTAAAACCTGCTTGTTGCAACTCTCTTTTTCATTTATCTATCTTCACATTGTAAAACTTCTCATAACACAAAATTCTTCAACAATATTGTTTAAGAACATGGGTGTAAGTGCTAAGTCTTAGGATATTATATAAAGATATGAATTCTTCAACAAATCACATCTGAATATTCTAATTTACCAATTTATAAAGTCGGGTTTATATAAAATGTACAGAAAGATTATAGTGAAAATGTATTGTCTTTGGAAAGCATTTGAAAGATTAAAATGGTAATAAAGAGGTTATTCAATTAAAAATCTTGAAAGGAAAGTGAGAGTTGGGAACATTCAAATTGGTAAATGGGAAGGACCTATCCCCTATCCATATAGGAGGGGATAGCCCATTTACCAGTTTGAATGTTCGCAGCTCCCACTTTCCTCCAGCTTCTTTTTCTTTTGCCATTTTAAATGGATAAATATCTGTGGTCTGCTCAGTTCACTACTAGAAAATGTACACATGCTCTTCTATTTCTTTGCTCTTTGCTAAGAAACATATCACATATCTTTATCTATGAACATGCGCATTTAACATCAGCACTAGCTTGAAGCATTCTTCAGAACTGCCTGTTTCTGGCGGTAGCTAATGTGAGTTGTGGTGACATAGTGAAATATCAAAAACCTCAATATATTTCTAAGATTCCATACATTGTACTTATGTGCAGTTTCACTTCGTACAGAGAATGTGGATACATAAGAATAACAGGCAGAAAACGTATTGATAGAAAAAGCGCTATGAACAATAGCTTGTAATAAGAATTGGAATTATGTGTGTGATTGAATGTACAAGTAACCTGTCTCGTGTACAACTTAATAGGTGTATTTACTGACATAATACACACTTGCCCACTCAGATAATTTTGATGAATTATTGGCCGTCTAGGGAAAAAAAAAGTCTTCACTTTTGAATGCTGTAACATGTATTGAAGCTTTGTATTGGATTCATCCTGCATTCACACCTAAGCAAAAAAAAAAAAGTGTGTTGGCAATTACAATGTCAAAATCTATTTTTCAACTTCAAAAAAGAAACAACTGCAGCTATCCAAGGCTGGATTCACAAAGAAACATAAAGTACTCTGCCTGTGATACCATCACTGGACAGATTGACCTGAGCTCCCTCTGGCCACACTAATTCTGATAGTGAAATACTGAAAAAAGATAACACAAATTTGAGCGACATGCATTTTAGTCAAGATAATCATATTTATTCAGTAGTGCTAGAAGGGCTTGTCAGCTCTTGTTTTCTATCTCTCACCATTCAAACGCAATTATTTCACTGTGAAAGTGAATTGGACCTTAACATATATATCTCACTGGTATCAGGTCTCTCATTCCTTGTTCCATTGCATAGCACAGCAATGTCCAGACATCTGCCCGATTGCCCATCAGTGTCTCAGATTTAGATCTTAGCTACTATCCTAATCTTGATTTTATAATGAATTTTGGGAGTGAAGTCTTAATCTGTGTTGTTTCGGTATTATAGCTAACATAGTATCACCTAGATAGTTTTGCCTTCTTGCATAATAGCCAACAACAAATTTCAATGTCATGGGATGCCTGGGAAGAAGAGGGATGTGGGGAGAAAGTGTTTTTATTTTTGTTTTAATTTCTCACCATCTTACTCTATTTTATTAACAGAGTAATTTAAATTAATATTCCCCAAGTCAAGTTTCTTTTGCCCATGACAATAATTGGTAAGTGATCTCCCTGTCCTTATCTTGACCCACAAGCTCTTTCATCCTACTTTCTTTCCCTCTCCTGTTGAGGAAAAGGAGTGAGAGAGCAGTGGGGTGGGGATCTGGCAGACAGCCAAGGTCAACCCAACACACTATCATATATTTAGTTTTTTGTAGGATGTCAAAATTTAAGGAGTTTGACTACTTTGGACTCAGATACAGGATCATAGCTTTATTTAGCATAGTACTAAAATAACAGGGTGTAACTTCACATAGACCTTGTATTACAGAAAAATGTATTGCATATGTGAAATACATATCTGTTGTCTGTGGGATCAAATAGGTTAGAAACTATTTGCCACACTCAGAAATCTCCACTATTTTTTCCTAAACTACAAAAATTCCCTGCTCCTCATGTAAAGGCTATCAGGCTTTTAGCTCCAAAGCTTTATTCCATGTATTTTACCTCTGAAGCCTAGTCCTACTGTAATGGATGTGTGCTGGCTGTAACACACCTGCATAGCACACCTCCCAGACAGAAGTCTCACAGGATTACCTCCTGGGGCCATTTGTTCACAGTCTCCAGCCATACATCTCAAGCTCTCATTTAAGGAATAATTCCCTGTACAACAGCTCTTCTGAGATGTACCTTATTTCTGAGGACAGTTTTTTTTTTCTGTAATTTCCTTGCCCATCCCCATATTAAACAGTTCTTGATTCAAATTTCTCTAATCAAATTGTATAACCTTATCCCTGATTTAACATGATGTGGATTAAGCAAAACATATGGTTAGCCATAACTATTACAGTGATTTAACTAGCTTTGATTTTCCTTTGTTTTCATTTCCATGTTCCAGTGCCCTCATCTCAATTCACTTATTTCTGCCCCATGAGAATCCTTACTTTACTTGAGCTACCAGGTGTCATTCTACAGAATAAAAAAATAGTGGAGAAATTTTTTTAACCTTCTTTTTGGCACTTTCCTATGTCCACTTTTGATTTCCCATCAAGGAAATCTGCCTTTATTTCTGGGAGACCATTTATCTTCATGTGAGATCTTCTGTCTTTCTTGAGCTCCTTGACGGCAAAGATAATCACCAAAGCAGGGACATTCCTACTCCTTCTTTGCCCTCTGCCTCGTGAGGCATAGGTAGCCAGGATGAACTCTCTGGCCCCTTGTGGGAAGCTGTTGCCATGGCCCAGAGTGCTGGCAGAAGTTGTTTAGCTATCTGGAATCTCTCTGCTATCCAGATACAATGATGAGGCTGAGAATTTGGACAACTCCAAAAGGATGTGATAAAACTCCCCTATCGCTTGATAGGGGATGCACACAATACTGTCAGGTTTGTTTGAAGAGTGGAGGAATTCAGGTACCAGAGGACATCTAAGGCCAAGTTCTAATTTACCAGAAGATACAGGAGGTACACCTTTTTTGCGCCATTCCTTCCTTGGCTTTGCCCCTTTTGTAGTGCTTGCAGTGCTGTAGCTGTTGAAGCCAGGGTGTCCTGTTCCTTAGCAAAAGAGCAGCAAACAATACAATTTCCCTGGCTGCCTCAGTTGCAGCCATCTCCTGATGAAAATGTTCATACCATGCATTAGTACTCTAGACCAAAGACTAGAATCAAAGATTCTTCACTCCTGAACTGCACATTCCTCAATGCTAAGCAACAGAGCCAGGGTTCTGCTTTTATTTTCAGGCACAGGCCATGAAACTTTAATTCTCTGCTGAATCATGACATAGTTGCAAAGGGGAACTGGGAAGGCATTTCTGTAATTTGGTGATTAATGAATTCTTCTCAAAGTACTGGGTTTCAAAGCTGTCGGTTTGAACCTCGTGTTCCTGGACTGGAACTGTTACTGTTTAGAAGCACTGAGAAGTGCCTGTTCTTAGAAAAGGACCAGCACATAGACAGTTATCTTTAGTATTTGTGGTTTTTCTTCTGTGTTGGAATACTTTCCGATAGCCACTTCTGCAAATTTCAGCTGCTCATCTTCACCAGTATTTTCAGCATATTGAAAACTATATTTGCACCAGGCAATAAAATCTTCATTATACTATTCAGTTCTTCCTATATAGGAATTAAATAAAGTCCATTCCAGTTTCTGAAGATCAACCATCAATCAAGATTTAAACAGTGTGATATCATATTGAGCAGTACAAGTTTATTGTATTGATATGGATCTTTAGTATACGCTGGAGTTACCTCAGATTCACAAAGCAATTAGCCAATAATGTTAAGAAGTTATGGCTAATTTAACTAATGCTTAATGAAGCCTACTAAAGTTGTCAGGATTGATGAGCCCAGTGAGATTTTGTGCAAGAACACACATTAAAGTTAGGGTCCCCATCTCATTTTGGCAGATTAATCGTTATCCTAAATGACAGTGTTTCTTTCTAATGATACGAAAAAGATGTGTTTTCTTCTTTTTAAAATTTCTTAAAGGTTTAATTATGTGTAGTAGAACACAGATTTTATGTCTAAGAAAATAGCTTTTGGTGGGGATTCATCCTTACAAAATACGTAAAGTAGACATATATTTGAATGTCACAATTATTGGGGCAAGCAACACCTATGTACATTGAGGTCTTGGTATTTTTAAATTTCAGTAACTTCTGTCTCTGCTGTTATGTTTCATTAATATGCTGCTATGTTTCATTCTTACATTTCATCAATTTCTTGAATCAATCATTGGGATTAAAGGAAAATATGAGATATTAAAATGAAACTAAAAAAGGTATTGTAGAGGGGAAATTTGCATCACAACATTAACTTAAGAAAAATGATGACATATCTTATACACAGCAGCTTGAAAGTTGTAGTCTAAAGGACAAACACCTTTCTGAATTGGCTTTATTTTTTATTCATGAAATGTTGTGTGCTTTTACAACTGTTATGCTTTTCCACACAGCTCATGTAACAGCATAGGTTCCCTTCCTTCAGAAAGCTCAGCACCCCACTGTGTGTAGTTCACTTGCTTCCAAGCTTACAAATTCAGGCAGTGCATCAGATACTAGAATAAGAGGTAAAAAAGCTTACATAAAAAAATACATATTCTACACTGTATATATACATGCACACTCAGACACAAAGGAGATCTTCCCTAAAAGAAAGCCTTCCATCTTCTAGGTATATTTGATGAAATTATGAACCATTTAGTTTGGAAATTTGATGAAAATATGAAACATTACTTCTATGAAGGGAAAAAACCCACAACATTTCTTTTCACTTAGCTAGTAATATCAGTGTTTTGCTGTTGGGACTCAGGATTATGGTGCTATGGACAATTTATTTTATCTAGGGAAAAAAACACCTAAGTGATTCTGTGATTAACTGTGTACCTAAATGCGAGGAAATTAGTTTACCAAAACCAGAAAACTATCATAGAAATACATGTGAGTTTAATTAAAAAAAAATAAAAAATTAAGCTTAGTATTTCCTTTTTTCATTTTGTATATATATGGGTTGTGAAATCTTCTACTGATGTTAATCAAAGGAAAAGGGGTTTTCTTTCTTTACTGTATTAAATCAGACCTAGTAACAGGACACTCTTTTATGAAACCCAGTCTTCAAAACATATATGATATATCCAATTATGCTTTTTCTTTTTTATCTTTTTAATTTGTTGACAGATAGGGTACAAACCTCATATGACTTGTTGGAAACTTCTCAGTCCTATTATACAGAAGAAAATAATCTCCTTCCCTTTCTTCAGAAGAGTTCAAAAACCTGTACAATTAACTAATGGTACTGAAAAAATACAAAAAATAGACAATACTAGTTGTTAAACTCTAAATGAAACAAAATTGGCTCAAATAAAAGCCTCATATGAAATGTTGTACTCATTTATCACATAAAAAATAACACCATTTTTGTACAACAGGAATATTATGAATAGGAAAACAGAACTGGAATATTCTAAGCCAGTCATTGCTGTAACAAAGGACATGCTAATAAAATAAGCCTCAAAATAAATTTGACAAATCATAGCAAGGACACAGAAGCATTGTAAGCATTTATTTTCTCCCCAAAGAGAAATTGCAGGACTTCACGCTATAAAACTATCATATGCAAATTAGAAGGAGATATTATATTAAGTAAATTTATTATTAGGGATATTATTTTGCACAATTTATTGGACAAAGGATACAATTTAAAAACATCCTTGTTTCCTGTTCACAAACTTTTTATAAATTATATAATGTGATCAGTGTATTTTAATGTTCATTATATTTTAAAAGTTTGTGGAGTTTTTTTGTTTACTTGTGGCATCCTGTAATTACACAGTTGATTCACTGTTTTTTGAGAAATTTTAGGAACTTTTTATTTGTGTTTTGCAACAACCAATAATGCTTATATGAGCACTTTTCAATTTAAGTAGAAATTTACACAGGTGACAGATATGTCAAAGATTGTATACACAGAGAGGGAGAGAGACGGAGAGAGAAGAAGCACAGAAGATGTATGGAACAGAGAAAGTGACAGCAGGAAATGAGAATTAATAGATTTATATTTAAAGAGGAATTCAGAACTGAAGTGTTGAGGTTAAATGGCAAACTTTCAGATATCTTACCTCAGGACCATGGACAAAAGGAAATTCTAAATCAGTTTAGGCTGATATTTTTATAATATTAGTTCTGCTCATCATACTTTAATAAATAGTTAGATTCAGACACGAAATATTTGGATACCGGAAGATAATTGGAAACGGTCTTCTGTTTCTTCTAATTAATGAAAATAAGTGCTGTCTGTTTTTTATATTTCCCCTTGTCCACCTCTCCCTTTCTTCTCACACATAAATAAATCCAGCTTTTGTTTTATAATGCTGTCATTACAAAAAAAACAGATTGATTATATAGCTCCCTGAATAATTAATCATCAAGGTGAACAAAATCTGTAGAATTTGGACTATTAAGATGTGAAAGTTACATATAAATATATTATTAGCATTTCTTCTGGATGACATTTAAACGTAACAGATTCTTAATTTATTAGCAAATCAAATGTCCCTGTTTGAAAATTGAGTACCAGAAGATTTCAAAAGTTGCTATGTTTCTCAGAAGAAGAAATAAACCACAAACACAAGCCCCTCAAGATAATATACATTTATTGAATATGGTTTCCTCTAAGCAAAACACCTTATCAGCTCCAGATAAAGGAAGGAACTGAACTATTCATTCCTTCAGCCCTAGAAAACCTTCTTACTAACACGAATTGATGCAGAAAACATGTTGCCTTATATTAGAAAGCAGAAGTTATGAAAAGATAAGCAAATGGGATTTACTTTGCAGAGGAATGGAAAGAATCCACAGACACAAGTTCAATGTTTGTCCTTAAAACTTTCACTTGTCTGCTATAACTTTATGTGCCTCTGATCATTATTGGTATCTTCTCATTACTTGTTATATTAACTTTGGGCAAACGTGATAAACTGTTGTAAGCTTTATCTAAGCAAATTTAGAAAAGTTTTTCTGTCACATCTGTACATGAACTCAGTATCATGATATCCAAGCCTACAAAACTATAGTTCAGCTTTCTGTAAAATTTTATGTGAAATACGATCTGCAAAATTATCCTAATTATGTGATATGCTGTCTGTTAGCATACGCATAAAAGCGATCAAAACTTCATTATTTACACATAAAGAGTTATTACATATATCCATCCATCACAAACCAAATATACTCAACCCCACCAAAATAGAACTATTATTCTGATTATAATTGTGCAATATTTCCTATTAGTACAAAACAAACAAGTAAACAAACAAACATACATTGAAGTAATAGAAGAAATATTCATGTGAATTATTTGATTTTGGAGGAATACACATTTCTTAGGCGTCAACCTTGTAACAACCTCATCTATACTTTATTACCTATACACACCTTAGTAGGGCCATTGACAATTTATTTTATATATTTATGCTATAAATAAGAAATCTCTGCTGCCTGAGAAATTTTACTTTGTCACCTGGAATGCTCAAACCTTTAAATGAATACCACTGATTTCAGACAAAAAAAAAAAAAAAAAAAAAGGGGGAAACACTGAGTTTTAGGTATTGTATTTCAATGTCTTTAATACTGAAGATCTTGGTTTTTAACTAGAAAGATCATGATATATGTATACTATCGATAATATAATGTAGTGTACATAGTGAAATCCTATGAAAAAATATAGGTAGAAAAGAAATCAGCAAGAAAACATGGAGACTTTTAGGTAAAAACCCTGAAAGCCCAGCTGATAGTTGTTTCAGTGATTTAGGGACAATTTCTAAGAAGCTCTTCTGTGAAATGTTGAGAATATTTGTAAAAAAACAGGAAATGTTATTATGTTTTTTCCAGAAATAAATAAAATATTTAGATCTTCTGCACCATAAATTTACAAAAATTACAATTTACAACTATACCACTATTAAATTACAACTATATATTTCATCTTTGATTCATTTCATGTAGAAAATGAAGCCATCTTGTCATGGTTTAACCTGACAAGCAGCCAATACAACGCAGCCTTTCACTCACTCCCCCACAGTGGGATGGGGAGAGAATCTCATTGCTCTCAGTGTAGTCTTTAGCAGCCCGTTTTATCGTTTGATTTTCCCAGAGGCTGGTGCATGATAGGGGATGTGATATACCCACTCAATGCCATGCTCTTTGGCCCAGGTGTCTATGAGGGTGTTTCGGAAATGAGTCCCGATGTCTGACTCAATTCTTTCTGGAGTGCCATGTCGCCATAGGACTTGCTTTTCAAGGCCCAGGATGGTGTTCCTGGTGGTGGCATGGGGCACAGGGTATGTTTCCAGCCATCCGGTGGTTGCTTCCACCATGGTGAGCACATAGCGCTTGCCCTGTCGGGTTTGTGGGAGTGTGATATAATCAATCTGCCAGGCCTTCCCATATTTGTATTTCAACCATTGTCCTCCATACCAAAGAGGCCTTACTCGCTTGGCTTGCTTGATTGCAGCGCATGTTTCACATTCGTGGACAACCTGTGCAATAGCGTCCATGGTGAAGTCCACCCCTCGATCACGAGCCCATCTATATGTTGCATCTCTTCCTTGATGGCCTGACACGTCATGAGCCCACTGAGCTATAAACAGTTCACCCTTATGTTGCCAGTCCAGATCCACCTGGGCCACTTGAATCTTAGCAGCCTGGTCCACCTGCTGGTTCTTTTGATGTTCTTCAGTGGCCCGACTCTTGGGTACGTGAGCATCTACGTGACATACTTTTACAAGGTTCTCTACTCGGGCAGCAATATCTTGCTGCAATGCGGCAGCCCAGATGGGTTTACCTCTGCGCTGCCAGTTGTTCTGCTTCCACTGCTGCAACCACCCCCTCAGGGCAGTTGCCACCATCCATGAGTCAGTATAGAGATAAAGTACTGGCCATTTTTCTCATTCAGCAATGTCCAAGGCCAGCTGGATGGTTTCACCTCTGCAAACTGGCTCGATTCACCTTCTCCTTCAGCAGTTTCTGCAACTTGGCGTATAGGACTCCATACAGCAGCTTTCCACCTCCGATGCTTTCCCACAAGGCAACAGGACCCATCAGTGAACAAGGCATATTGCTTCTCATTTTCTGGTACTTTGTTATACAGTGGGACCTCTTCATCACGCGTCACATCCTCCTCTGGGGATATTCCAAAATCTTCGCCTTCTGGCTAGTTCGTGATCACCTCCAAGATTCCTGGGCGACTGGGGTTTCCTATTTGGGCTCGTGTGATCAGTGCGACCCACTTACTCCACGTAACATCGGTTGCATGATGTGTAGACGGGACCCTCCCTTTGAACATCCAGCCCAGCACCGGCAGTCAGGGTGCCAGGAGGAGATGGGCTTTGGTACCAACCACTTCCGAAGCAGCTCAAATCCCTTCATATGCTGCCAATATCTCTTTCTCAGTTGGAATGTAACGGGCCTTGGATCCTCTGTATCCAAGACTCCAGAACCCTAAGGGTCGCCCTTGAGTCTCCCCTGGTGCTTTCTGCCAGAGGCTCCAGGTAGGACCATTCTCCCCGGCTGCAGTGTAGAGCACGTTCTTTACATCTTGTCCTGCCCGGACTGGCCCAAGGACTACTGCAGGAACTATCTCCTGTTTAATTTGTTCAAAGGCTTGTTGTTGCTCAGAGCCGCATTTGAAATCGTTCTTCTTCCGAGTTACGTGATAGAGAGGGCTTATGATCAGGCTGTAACCTGGAATATGCATTCTCCAAAAGCCTACAACACCTAAGAAAGCTTGTGTTTCCTTTTTGCTAGTTGGTGGGGACACGGCTGTTATTTTGTTCATCACCTCCATTGGGATCTGACGACGTCCATCTTGCCATTTTATTCCTAAAAACTGCATCTCCTGTGCAGGTCCTTTGACCTTACTTTGTTTTATGGCAAAACCGGCTTTCAGAAGGATTTGAATTATTTTCTTCCCTTTCTCAAAAAATTCTTCTGCTGTGCTGCCCCATACAGTGATGTCATCAATGTACTGCAAGTGTTCTGGAGCCTCACCCTGTTCCAGTGTGGTGTGGATTAGTCCATGGCAAATGGTAGGGTTGTGTTTGCACCCCTGGGGCAGTCGGTTCCAGGTGTACTGGACGCCCCTCCAAGTGAAAGCAAACTGTGGCCTGCACTCTGCTGCCAAAGGGATTGAGAAGAACGCATTAGCAATATCAATTGTGGCATACGACTTGGCTGCCTCTGACTCCAGATCGTATTGAAGTTCTAGCATGTCTGGCACGGCAGCACTCAGTGGCGGCGTGACTTCGTTCAGGCCACGATAGTCTACTGTTAGTCTCCACTAGTTCTAGTCATAGAAGGGCCCTCTAGTTCTAGTCATAGTATTTGTTTCTCACTTCTTGCAAACACGAGTCCAGAATTCCTTCGTTACAATCCAAATTAAGATCAACCTTTCTACTCGTCTGGGGAACTGTTCACTGGAAACTGGACCATCATGAGACAGGTTTTTCCTGACAACTGGAGCAGTATTTTTCCTGGGAGAACCCCCTTGTGTCATTGTTTTTCCTTGCAACTCATGTACACATGCCTCTACGATGAAGGTAAGTTTTCCGTCCCACTGCCTCATGTCCTCTCCGTGGTCACACAGGTAAAACCACAGGGTGCCCCGTGGTGTGTACTTTCGATATCCTCTCTCTTGAGGAGAAAAACGCTGACTCCTAATGGCTGAGATACTGGTCCGTACAAGTGAGGAATAGGACATACCCTCTTCGAGTTCTTGGACCTTTTGGGACAGCTTCTCCACATCCGAGACAAGGGAGGAGGAGACAGTTTCTTCGAAATCCCGGAGTCTGCTAACAACATCCACCGTTGGTGCTTCTTAGAATCATAGAATCATACAGGTTGGAAAAGACCTCTAAGATCATCGTGTCCAACCGTCAACCCAACACACCGTGTCCACTAAACCATGTCCCTAAGGGCCTCATCTACACGTCTTTTAAATACTTCCAGAGATGGTGACTCCACCACTTCCCTGGGCAGCCTGTTCCAAGGCCTGATCACTCTTTCAGTAAAGAAATTTCTCCTAATGTCCAATCTAAACCTCCCTTGGCGCAACTTGAGGCCATTTCCTCTTGTCCTATCACTAGTTACTTGGGAGAAGAGATCAACACCCACCTCGCTACAACCTCCTTTCAGGTAGTTGTAGAGCGTGATGAGGTCTCCCCTCAGCCTCCTCTTCTCCAGGCTAAACAACCCCAGTTCCCTCAGCCGCTCCTCATAAGACTTGTGCTCCAGGCCCTTCACCAGCTTCCTTGCCCTCCTCTGGACACACTCCAGCACCTCCATGTCCTTCTTGTAGTGAGGGGCCCAAAACTGAACACAGGATTCGAGGTGCAGCCTCACCAGTGCCGAGTACAGGGGCACGATCGGCTCCCTACTCCTGCTGGCCACACTATTCCTAATACAGGCCAGGATGCCATTGGCCTTCTTGGCCACCTGAGCACACTGCCGCTTCATGTTCAGCCAGCTGTCAGCCAACACCCCCAGGTCCTTTTCCTCTGGGCAGCTTTCCAGCCACTCTTCCCCAAGCCTGTAGCGTTGCCTGGGGTTGTTGTGGCCCAAGTGCAGGACCCGGCACTTGGCCTTGTTGAACCTCATCCAGCTGGCCTCGGCCCATCGATCCAGCCTGTCCAGGTCCCTCTGCAGAGCCTTCCTACCCTTGAGCAGATCAACACTCCCACCTAACTTGGTGTCATCTGCAAACTTACTGAGGGAGTACTCGATCCCCTCGTCCAGATCATTGATAAAGATATTGAACAAGACCGGCCCCAGTACTGAGCCCTGGGGAACATCGCTCATGACCGGCCGCCAACTGGATTTAACTCCAGTTTTATTCCAGCTTTCTTCCTCCATCCAGGACAGTACTGCCAATGAACTGGCATGCGACACTGGTGCGCTCCATACCAACTTCCTCCACATGGGTCGCGTGCACTGGACGTCATCTGGATCTTTGGGCGTTTGGTCGTTGTCCAGGTCACTATAAACTACCTCCAGCACACCTAGTTCTCTCAGGTACTGGATACCTCTCTCCATAGTGGTCCATTTGCCTAGGCGATATATAACATCTTCCTTGAAGGGATACCTTTCCTTCACGCCTGACAACAGTCGCCTCCAGAGGCTGAGGGCTTGTGCCCCTTTTCCAATCGCTTTGTCAATGCCCCCTTCCCTAGCAAGGGATCCCAGCTGTTTGGCTTCTTTCCCCTCTAATTCCAGGCTACTGGCCCCATTATCCCAGCATCGGAGCAGCCGGGTAACAATATGCTTGCCTGGACGACGGCTGAAATCTTTCCATATATCTCGCAGCTCACTCAGGGATAGGGATCAGGAGGTTTCCGTCTCATTTATGAGTTCTTCCTCCTCCTCCTGTCCTCCTCGTGATGGCCCTGCTTTTCCATCGTCCCTTTCTAAATGACCTGACTTTCGCTTACAAGATTTCTTCTTCTGTACAGGGGTGACGGATACCAGCGACGGTTGGTCCTCTGGTTCAGCCGCAGTGCCCGTCGCAGGGATTGGAGTAGCCACAGTGCTCGTCACAGGGGTTGGAGTAGCTGCAGTGCCTGTCGTTTTGTCATCAGATCCGGAGACCTTCTCTCCCCCTTGAGGGTTCTGAATAGTGTTGAACAGGGCTCAGTAGGCATGGGCCAGGCCCCAGCACATTGCAGTGATTTGTGTTTCTCTGGAATTGCCACGATGACATCATGCTTTCTCCAAATATTTTATAGTTTTTCAGGATTCTGCACTTGTTCAGGGGTGAAATTCCAAAACACTGGAGGTGACCACTGTCCTAGGCACTTGCCCATACTATCCCACACACCCTGCCACTCATAACTATCCAGCCTCAGGGCAGATCTCTGGGTGGTATTCTTAAATAGTTGTTTAACCTTAAACAAGGCCTGAAACACATTCAGGAGACACAGCAATAGAAACATGCTGGTTTGAACATCCCAAGGATATTCAAAATCCTCAAGAGCTGTTGTAATCAGCCTGGAGGAGAAGGGGAAGGTAAAGGAATCTGTCTCACCCGTAAATTGGCTCTCTGAGGAGAAGGCGTAAAAAGTGTAATTATTAAGTTTCCAAAAGATAGCTTCCAAAAAACAGGAATGATGGCAGTGCTGAGTACAGTTTCCTGAGCAATAATTTTATCATAACATAAACCAGTGTCACACAGTATAGCAAAGCGATGACCTTAATCCATTTCCCAGAGATGACAAACCCCACATAAATACCAACAAACAGCAGTATATACAGCCAGTAGGGTGCTACATACTAAAACTCCAGAACAGATCTGAGAGCAAATAAACCAACATTGTGACCAGCGATTACTAAACTGATATAATGAATGCTTGTAACAAATTTCTTTTAAACCGTGCGGGTCAGATGTGTCGTTATCTCAACCCTTCGTGCCCCACATTGGGTGCCAAAAAGGACTGTCGTGGTTTAACCTGACAGGCAGCCAATATCACGCAGCCGCTCACTCACTCCCCCACAGTGGGATGGGAAGAGAATCGGAAGGGTAAAAGTGAGAAAAACTCATGGGTTGAGATAAAGACAGTTTAATAGAACAGAAAAGGGGGAAAAAAAAAAAGTAATAATAATAATAATAATGACAATATACAAAAATGAGTGATGCACAATGCAATTGCTCACCACCCGTGCTGACCGATAACCAAGTAGCGATCAGTACTTCCTGGATCACGCCTACCATTCATATACTGAGCATGACGTCACATGGTATGGAATACCCCATTGGCCAGCTGGACTGGCTGTCCTGATTATGTTCCAACCCATCTTGTGTACCTAGGTCAGTCAGTAGGCTTGGGAGCTGTCCTTGGACTAGGAGAGCACTTAGCAACAACTGAAAACATCAGTGTGTTATCAATGTTCTCCTCATACTAAATCCAAAACACAGCACTAGGAAGAAATTTAACCCTATTCCAGCCAAAACCAGGAAACATATGTATCACACAAGCTAAAAAAAAAAAAATCAGAGAAACTCTTTCTTTGAAGTTATTTAAAATAAAACTTCTACCAAGACTGTTAATTCCATTTTGGAGCTTAAACACTAAGAAAAAGATTGGACTCACATTCCTGTTTGTTGAAGAGATAAGATTCTTTTATTATTATTATTAAAATTTTTTTTCAGCAGCAGCTGAGTTGGTCAACCTGCTTTCAAAATACTGACATTTAGATAATTGATGTTTTTAAGTATGAACTATTTAGGGGATATTCTACACATGCTCTAAAATTCTGATAAGAACCAAAGAAATAGCATATTATAAATTCAGATGTTTTTGCACACCTAAGAGAAGAGAAAGATTCCAACTGTGAAATAGGTACTGTTGTAGTAAAACAGGTATTTTCTCCAGTGAGAATGATATGTAGTTTGACCTTCTCCTGCAGCAGCAGATTCCTGACACAGACAGCCATTTACACTGATAACTGGTGACTTAAAATAAAGATCGAGAGTACCCAGTGTATTCTTTTCCTTTCTTCAGATAAGAAAAGATCAAATACACACAAATCAACTCTTTTGTTTACTGCAGTCAGTAGTTTACATTTGCTTTTTCTGTAATGGAAACCAAATTAATACATCGTATATCTTTCCTTCAGATAATTATTCCATACGTTCAGAAAGTACTACTTGAATAACTTCCATATTGAGAATACCAATTGCAATCTGACAGTTTGTTTAACTAAACACAACTGGAGTTCGGCTGGAAATCTCATTTGAAAATGGCACTTTAATGAGAGATTTGCAGGGCAACTTTTGGATTATTTTGCTTTAGGTTTAATTTTGAAACCACTGATTGAAGATGAGGATTTGCATAGTCCGTAATCACAACTACTATGCTGAATAAAGACTTTTAGTTCTCTTTTCCTACTTTACAACTGACATGGGAGTATTTTTTTTATGTTCATTTGGAGAAAAATCTGCATAAGTAACTGGTTCAGGAATACAAGATTCATATTTTTATTTAACTGATAGATTGTTTTCCAGTAAGCAAATAAAATATTTGCTTGTATGAGAGCAGAAAGGAATTAATTTTTTTAATAACATTTTTTTAAGTCAAATTCAAAATAGTTAAATTAATTACTTGGTTGCTCTGTTTTAGGAAAAGAAACACACTCTATGACTACTTCTTTTTGTGCTGGAGACTCACTCAGTGCCCCTGCTTTTATGTTTTACACTAAACTGGGTTCTCTTTCACGAGATGTTCTACGAAGGTCAATGGATTTTTGCAAGCCAATATTACAATCTGTTCCCTTTATGACTTAATCGTGATAAACTCTTCCAGGAAAGTGTAAAGAGAAAAGACAGTACAAGAAGTCTTTGTGGTCTCTGATTCCCACTACACTGTTCAAATACGCTAGAACAATAATGTAGAGTTAACTTAAGAAGTAACAGGATTCCTGCACTTGGGCTACCTTGGCACTCCACATATGTACAGCACCAAGAATTTAATAATCTTCTTAGCACTGGACATTAATTTTGAGAGTCCAGTTACTTTAATGATATGTTCATCTTTTGGCTATGGCAATTTAATACATGATTTGCTTGTGGGATTATTTTCTCTCCCAGTACCAGTCAGGCCTTCACATACTGCAGATCTTCTTTACTGCTACCTCTACAGATGAGAAAGAAACTTTGTTTTTCTACAAGACTTAAAATATAAACTACCATATGAAGCAAAATCTTTTGTTAATTTTGTTTCCAGTCAGTTATGATTTCAGAAAGATAGATCTATTTATTACAAAATATGTGTCTGTAATATTTATAAATATTATTTCCTACTTACTTATGTACTTATTTATAATACTCCCATGACTTGTTAGTTGATGATTAAAAAAAAAAAGAAAGTGTAAACTTTGACCGTGTTGCACTAACAAATGCAGAAAGAAGCCTGAAGAATGCCTGAAGCGAGCACCAATTCTCTGCATGTCTCTCACTAAGAAAATAAATGTTTTAATTTGATTGTGGATAGTTAAGTTCCAGATGAAGTGGGTTAAATCAAATTTTAACATAAATATTTGACCTTCTTTTGAATTTTCATCTTTTGCTTATGCTATGAGCCAACATAGCTAATGGGACTTTGGGAAGACCTTGAACAAAATTCAGACATACCAATGCAATCAATGTTTGACTTCTAATGAGTCAAATTTCCCTTCCATGAGCAGAGTGGTACAAGGACTTTAACTACTTTTTCTTTGTGTATTGATTGTCACTTATAGGCCACTGTATCACTGAGAGCAGCATGGGAGGCCTCCTTGGGTCATAGGATGCTTATTAAACAGGAACAGAGTCCCAGTGTGAGACCGGCCAGCTGGCACTACTAACCATGGTAGTGCCTGACACTGCAGCAAACCCTGCTATGCATTGCTTCAGAGCCCCTGAAGTTAATTCCACCGTAGATTACATGGAAGACAAGGCACTAAGAACCACATTTCTGGAAATCAGGGAAGACTAGTTAATACTAAGTAATAAAGTATTTTACAGATGGTCCTGGCTCATGTTAAAGATATATTGAGATTTAGTTATAAATAAGAGATAGCTAATATGTGATTTACTCTCAGAACAGTAGCAGGAGAATGTCACAGAACCCAAACCACCGATACATTGCTTTGATCATTGCCTGTAAGTATCCCACATAATTTTTCTAGAGGTTCTTTAGCCATTTGTGCCCCATGATACTGACACATGTCCTACTAATAATTCATTACATTATTATAAGCTACATATAATAGAAATACAGTAGAAGGTATAACTGAAATTTAGAAAGAAGAAAATCAATAACCACTTTAGCCATTTTAAAACATTCTAAAAAGTGGAACTGTAAAGACATCAGAAGTTTAACTTTAAATCTATTAACCAGAAATTCACTTATTTTGTATACCTATAAATGTCTTATTCTAGTCTAAATAGAGAAATAGGCTATATCCCTATTATGTAGAGTTGACCAAATATTCAATAATCTAATTTTTTTTTGAAAAGCATTATTGAAAAGTGAAATAAAAATGTAAAATAAAAATATTTCCATGTTACTATACTGTTTTCTTCTAGTCAGGTAAAGGATTAAGTGCATAAAATTGATTTCAACTCACCTTTAAAGAATGACTCCATGTGTAATCCATTTACATACATCCAAAATATAATATCAACAGTTAGGAAACATTTAATAAATACAGATTCTTTTATTGCATATCTATGTAAAACATGAAATAAATTCCTTAAACAATTACCATGAATAGTGAAGTTTCGAAAAAGGATTACAATTTTCATGTAACACTTTTATTCAAAATTCTGCTACATGGGATCTTAAATAATAACTGAAGTCCCAAGCTAAAGGTTCAGGTTAAAAAGTTATATTTAAGAGCATAAACTACAGAGGAGAGAGCTAAGTACATAGTAGAACTGGAAAAGATTTTATCTTATTTTGGCTTCTGATCTGGAACAAGTAACCTGTGAGATCAGCTCCTCCCCTCAGGGAAAGTTAAGATTCACATTATGGTTCTTTATGTGGTCCTCATCACCATATTATTCAGGTACTTCATCTGAAAAAAGGTCAAAGCTTTCCTTGCCTAGACAAGTAAATTTTTTAGTGTATTTCTCAAGCACAGAAATAATGTCACAATCTCAGAGGCCAAATGTGGCATTTTTCCGCCCACAAGAAAAATGTCTTGAAAAGGTATACCTTTTTGAAACAGAATTTAACAGTAATCCTTTGTTGCTTATATTAAAATGGCAATATGCTAAATTTCCTCTGTTTAACAGAATGCAGAAAGATAGTATTATGGTTCACTACTGAATACTTTGTTTTATATTTCACTTATCTTCTGCTAGATGTTCCCTGCACTGATATCACTATAAGAAAGGAAATACCACTATTTTAAGAGGAAAACACTCTCCCATTTTCCTTACAACCTGCACAGGAATGAATTTCACACAGACTAAACAGAGATTCTGAATGGAAAAACTTCTTATTTTTATCATCTATTTAAAATATTGCTTTTCTTTATTGTATATTTTTATCTCCCACCCCACAGCTGTGCAACTTTGCATTTCCTTTTTCTCTCCATATATTTTAAGAAAACCAGTCATTTAAATAATTAATTTTGATTCTTGACCATTTCACTCAGAAGAAAGCTAATAGCATCTTAAAGCTTCAAATTCTTTTAATCAATCACATTCATTCTCAATCTGCGTAGCTTGGTGCATCCTATTGATAGGCAATGTAATAGATAAGAACAATCCATATTTAGCATGTTCACAATATAAGTGATCAAAAACAAAGGGCTCACAAAATATGACAAGTGGGTTTTAAGAGGTATCAAATCTATACCTCTTCATCTGCTTGAATGATTTTTGGTGGATCAACATGTTCTTAAAAATTTCTAATCAGGGAAAGTCCATAATGCATGTAAGCAATCTATTACAGGTTTTAAAAATAACTTATGTTTTTCCTAATCTGTAATTGAAGTCTCATTTGCTGCAATTTATATCCATTACTTCCAGTTCACTCCACTGTGGGCATGTAAACCAGTTTATTTTATCTTTGGTTGTTGCAACCATATTTTTGTGTATTTGAAGAAGGCTATAACTTTCCCCTCCAAAGTAAACAATCCAAATGTTTTCAGACTGTTCTTGTAAATCACTTTTTTCTACCCCTGACTCTTCCCAGCTGATCCACACATTAGAGACAGAGTATACATTATAATTTAACATGTTCAGGTAGAGAAGAGATATTACCTTTACAGACACCACATAATTGTACATCCCAATGTAATATTTGTCTTTTTCAGAACAGCAGGCTAATTCAACAGACATATCATAATCCCAAAATCCTGCTCTGGAGAATTGCAGACTACTCTCACACTGTTCTTCCAGTTTGTGAAATCATTTGTTCCTATCTAAGTGTAGACTTATGTCTTTGACTTCATTAAACACTGTTCCTGTTTTTCATACCAGTTTCCCAGTTTCCCAGAATGATTGGAATTTTAATCCAGTCCTCCTGCAATTGCAGTTTCTCAAATGTGGTGCTGTATATGGATGTAATAAATAATAAATTTATGTTCCATCATCCAACTTACTCTCAAGAGTACTGAATAGCATTGAATAGTACCAGATAGAATCCAGGGGAAGAGAATCTCTGTATGTACTTCCAGTTTAAAAGTGAAAACACTTTCATTGACAACACTTTCTGAGTACAGTTTTGGATCCATTGATTCTAGATTAGTTACGTAATTTGTCCAGGATTCACTCTGGGGAATTTTTAAGGTGTTATGATATGAATCAAATTAACAATAAAGGTCTGTTGGTCCACGGGTAGTCTAACCTATTTTTTTTCATCTGTGTGTATTTTGTTTTCCTGTGGTTCTGAATTGAACCACAGGTTCAACTGAAGGTTCTGAATTGAAGCAATTTCTTCTTCATATGTGGTATAGGAGTATGAATATATTCCTGTGGTCATCAAGATTTTTTTTTTCATTAAATATCCATATTTCTTAAGAATAAATTTGATCTCTTTTTAGCAAAACTAAAAAATGCCAAAAACTTTTTAAAAATATTCCACTACACTTTCAATACTTTAATGAAAAATAAAGCACGCACATATACATTCCTCTCACCCCGTTACAGGGAATTATATAAATGACAAAGTAACCTCACTGAATTAGGAACACAGGTCCTAATAAAAGAAGAACCTTTGGGATCATTTTAGCAACTAAAGGTTGGAAAAAAAAAGAGTAATAAATAATTATCCAACATAAAGTGAACTATAGAGTAACATTCTGTAATTGAAATATGATGTCAGAGTGCTAACTCTAATTGAGTACTACTTACAAAGTATTCATCATGGCAAAAAAAATCAATCTAAAGCAAATAGCAAATATTTATGATATTGTGTATTTCACAGTGGTACAGTACTAAATTAAAATGACAGAAACTTTAATTATCATCAAATTTAAATTAAAAAAAAATTAATTCAAGAACATATACTACTATATACTTTTATTTTCCTTTCTTTTCCTTTCTTTTCTTTTCTTTTCTTCTCTTTTTTTTCTTATCACCAGAATTTTAATTTTCACAGTATTTTGCTCGAACAGGAAAGTAATCACTGTTTTTTTTGAGAAAAAAAATATTTGAAAATGCCTTGAAGTTTAAATTAAGAAATCAGCAAACTTAAGTCTATATACTATGTAAATTACAGCATACTCTCACTGCACACATCCAAAATTATCAGGAAGGAAAGTTTCAAAGGAAATGTCCTGTTAATAGATGTGGCAGATCTGAGAGGAAACATGAGGAAGGAAAGACAGCAGCAGAAGGATCTTCTTATCTTGGTGACCACAGGTCAACAGCCCTAGTTCAGCCCAGCTGCTTTGCCAAGAACACTTCACTCTGTATTATTACATCCTACACTCAGTGCAACCATCAGACAACTTAGTGATTGACAGAGCTCAATTCATGAACTGAAATGGGCAGATGTTCTCCATTTATTCTCTATTTCCACGGGTCTGCACTTTTACACATTTTCCATTTTCAAGAAATGGTCTTGATTGCAAAGTATCTTACCCTGTGAAACAGAAGAACAGAAAAGCAGAGTTAAAAAATATTTCTACAGCTCTGAACAGTTTTGAGCAGTCTTTCAATCATAGGAACTAATGTTAAAGTAGGGGACACGTGTCAGTTGCAATGCCATTAAGCAACATATCTAATATCGCTGGAAGTGTTCAAGGTCAGGCTGGATAGGGCTTTGAGCAACCTGATCCAGGGAAAAATGTCGCTGCCCCTGCTGGGGGTGGTTGGACTAGATGATCTTTAAAGATCCCTTCTGACCCAAACCATTCTATGATTCTATGACTCTATGATTTTAATATGACATACCCTCATGTGCAGCTGTGTATGAATCATGATATACTTTTGGAGACTCCCTTCATGCATACTTGCATGTAACACTTCAGTGCTCAAGATATCTTATTTCTTTTGGTTGCCCATGCCGAAACCCTTCATAACAGGTATTGTACAGTCACCCATTAGGATGCACAACTGCAGCATTCGATATCCATATTCAACTTTTTGAACTTTTCTTTGGAAGTAAGCACATTTTATGATAGCAGTAGTGAGTATACTGGCATCTAAAAGATTTTGGAGGCAGTGTCCCTTGTCTGATACCTGTCTCCACAGTCTGTTGTGAGTCTATATCTTCTAAATTAATTAAAAATAATCTCCTGACAATATCTTCATGGTCAGGGTATGGTGTCCTCTACTGTGGAGGACTGCTAGAATCCTAAAGAAACTTTGTGATTGTGACTGAAGAAGAAAGTGAGATTCAACCATCTTACTCTTGGTGCTGTCTCTCCAATGTACACATGTAAGAACCAATGTTTTGCCCCTAATATTATTTTAGCCCAGAAGGACTGTAGTCATCATCTTAGAAATTCAATCACCTACTGTGTTCAGTGAAAAATGTGTTTTCAATAATATACATTTTTAACAATATAATATACCTCAACTTCTTGTACCTCAACCACCAAAACGTTATTTGTCCTTTTGAATTCTTCTTTGCTCTATCTTGTGAAATCTCCTTGTTCTTAAAATGAACATGATAATTTCCATAGGAATTACAAGCCTGGGTGTGTCAAAGTTAGAATTTTGGAGGTCAGACTTTGCAGGGTGACAGAAGGTTTAAGTGAAACTAACTTATTTTGCAATTACTTTCGTTATCAAGCCCCCTCTCCTGGTAAGCACAGGGATGCTTCACATTCAGCTTGCTGAATTCGACACTCTGAAGTTTTGAAGTCATAGAAAGGAGAGCAAAAACTGCTGAGAGTTTTTAATAAAACATAGTAATCAGATTAGAGAATTATAATATGTATTTATCAATAGATTGATTTATGTCTTTTTTTAATCTCTAAAGAATGTAGCTTTACTTATCCTGAAACCATCAGTAAACCAAGGTCCATTTAAACAAGCACTTCCTTTTCTGTTTTGTCTGTGGGGATTTCAACTTACATATCCCAGGAGATGCCCAAGTTGTAGGGTCCTCAGTGGAATTGTTATTTATTCTTTTTACAGGTGTCATAGGTTACACAAAGACCTATTTTTTTCCTTCCTATAAAACTAAATAATCTTTAGAGTTAAAAAAACCCAACCCAACCCAACCCAAACCAACCAACCAAACAAACAAACAAAATCAGATGTGATGCCTACCAGGTGGTTATTACATTTACAATGTCTGTTATTTTATCTGAACGCAATTTGGGTCAGGACTTTGAACAAGTTTTTGTACATATCCATTAGCATACCTATTACCGATACTATACCTTTTTATACCCATCACTTACCAAATTATTACATATTCTAAAGACAAAATCCTCAGTGATTGCAGATATAGAACTTGATTGAAAACACAGAAGTGAGTGTTGAACTTCTAGAAGACAGAACTACTCTCCAGAGTACTGGCTGAGACGTTTGGTCTCTGACCTCCAGCCTCTTATCTGAAGGACATATATTTAATACCTATGTATGGGATGTGACTCACCAATAGAGCTGTTACCCTACAATACTCCATAGTTAGGTGATTAAGCATAGTAGGAAAGTTTCACGTTCAAAGAAAATTGTATGAATGAAGAAAGAAATTATTTTACAAGTGAATTTTTGGTTTATGAAACTGAAATATTTTTCAGGGATAAAAGAAAAGCTAGGACAATTAGATAACTCTTCTAGAAAAGTAAAATTTGGAGTTATACTATTTCACAGAATAATGAAAAAATTGTGATTTATGTTCAATCATAAAACTTTTTTTTTGTTATTATGTATATCTATGCATGTTTATCTGAAAAATGCATCTGTTTAAAACCTCAAACAAAGCATTACATGAAGAAACCTAATTCTGGCCTTGAACAGTAAGAATAGCTTTTGCAGGAAATGGATCTGCTGAAAGTGAAAATGGTATCAGTGTCATACAGCAAGAAAATAGCTTCCTGTCTCTATATAATTCTACAGTATAATATTTTTCTTTTTTTTTCTCTCCTTTTTTTTTCTTTTTTTTTTTTTGCCCGTCCCGGTTTTGTGGATGGCATAGTAATCTTTGTTTGTACTATACATGCTCTTCAAGGAGATTGTGAATTTAATGTAAATTTTTCACTCAAAAAATAAGGAAGACATAACAGGGAATCAGTTAATCTAAAGCTGTGTTATCTCTCTCACACTGAGGAGAGTCTGCTGGGGACTTGAATCGGCCATATGCAATTCCTTGCACCTGTGCAGAGTGACATGCTATCCCTGTCTTCTGAATCAGAAACAAAGTTTTTGTGATGATGGGGACAGTTGAAAATCAAATACATGCTGCTTAGTATATTCTGAGTAAACTGCAAGTCCATGGTTGATCCTGTCAAAGTGAGATTCATCTACTTATTTGGCAAACCTGAACATTTTCCTAATTTGAAGATTAGTTTCCTATTTTAACCATTAATTGTACTGTTGTCATTTTTATTCTTACTGAGCTTTTTTGGGTTATCCGCCTCTTAGCAAATATGATATCAACCCTGTATCAATAGCAATATCATTTTTGTTCTTTACCGTAGTCTTTGCTGGATCGTTTAACTTCAGGTACGTCCTTTTTATTACAGTCTCTACGATTTTGGAATGGATGTCTGACCCTTTTCCACAGCAGTAGCAAATGTCAGGATCTTTAGCTGTTTGTTGTTTCCAATTTACTGTTTGGCTTTTGATGTGGTACATATTTTATGGACATTGCCCTCTTGCTTGTCCCTGAATAAAGTTCTTCGTATCTTAAGTTGCAGTTTCCATAGACATTGCAATTTCAACACTATTTTTAGATGGCAAGATTGCTTTAGTCAGAAGCTTCTTTTGTACACTTTGAGTAGGGTTTTTGCATACTAATCTGTCTTTCAGGGCCCTGTTCAATCCATCCCCAAACTGATGATATTCTGACCATTTTTTTTTTCTTTTTCTTTTTTTCTTTTTCTTTTTCTTTTTCTTTTTCTTTTTCTTTTTCTTTTTCTTTTTCTTTTTCTTTTTCTTTTTCTTTTTCTTTTTCTTTTTCTTTTTCTTTTTCTTTTTCTTTTTCTTTTTCTTTTTCTTTTTCTTTTTCTTTTTCTTTTTCCTTTTTTTTTCCTGTATGGAAAGAAATAGATTTGTGTTCACAGTGATCCTTTTAAACAATCATAACCTTTTGCTATAAGAAGTTTTTTTCTGCTGATAAGCACAAAATTCATCGTTTTTGTACCAGTGTTGTGACTCTTGTTTTCTGTGAGATTCCTGATGTGTATAGTGACCTATTTTACTTGTTACCATTGTCATCAGTAGAAGTGGAATTTATTTATTTTGCTGTATCATTAACTTCAAAATATTATTCCAGTGTCTTCAGTGTAAAGAATGTGGGTTAATCCCCAACTGTATTGTCAAAAACATCAGTATTTCCTGAACTGAATAAAGTATCTGGCTATTTTATTGGAGATCAAACTGATCTGAAACAATCTAAGTCTGGCCTAGAAACATTAGTGTAGTCCTGGAGTCCTAATACTAGTGTCTATTTTACATTACCATTTAGAATCTATTGCCTTGCAGAGCTATCTCTTGAAAGAAAAGTGTAATTCTAAAGCTACACATCAAAAATCCTAGTCTACTTTTATGGTATTCTGTAGAATATAAAACAGGAGTAAGGAGGTTTGCTAGTTGGATTAATGTCCAGAAACTTGCACTGTTTAATGGGTGGATTATTGTAGAAAAAACAATTTCTACACTGTAGAACAATGGGGTTTTATTCTTTAGATTATTTTCTTGGAAAAATGGGTGTACAAGTATTTGTAAATGTAGCAGATTATTTTATATTCACTAATATGACAAATATGAATCCTCTGAAGCAAATATATATTTCACCTTTACTTTTTCTACTTATCAAGCTTTTTTTTTTCCTTAGAAATGGTATACTACAAATTCAACGTGTAATCTCTAACTTGGTTTGTAATTGCTAGAAGAAATAATCAAATAAAAAAACTGTACAACTACTTGTAAAATAGCAAGCATTTCAAAACACACTAGCTTATCTACATGTATGTGTGGCGAACCTAGATAAAATGTTAAAAGGAGAAAGATTAAAAGTAAACAGGATATGAATGGGGAAGTTACATGCTCTAATTGAAGCTTTGTATGAAAGCATAACATTTTAGGCTGGACAGAAGGGGCAATAAAATCATGTAAAGTAAGTGTACCTTTGACCACCTCTTCCTTCTTTTTTTGTTCATATTTTCTTTAACTGTGTGGCAACCATTGGCAGTCACTGTAGTCTAAAGTAGTCCTTGAATAAAGAACAGTAACAGGTTGAACTAGAACTACAAGTTAGATATATTATTTCAGACAATGATGTTTTTTTCTGGGAGGAGAAGTTCTATTTTTTTCAGAAATGTCTTGCAACTGTTGAATTCACAGAATAATTTTATCTGGGAAAAAAAAAAAAAAAAGAATAAAGGCAGTCAGGATAAAGTTGAAAAAAAACAACCATAAAAGAAAAGCCTGTACTTTCACCCAGCAGCTTAGGAGTTAAAACCTACACACTGAAGGTAAAGGCCCTAGCTTTAATGCTCTCTCCTTTCTGAGAAGAATTGACTCACCATGTACTCTACTAGACAGAAGTCCTTAGTCCCATGCAAACACGGCTTCTCATAAGAACTTGTGAGACAAAAGTGCAGGAAGTAGAAGACTATCACGTCTCCTTCCAGCTCAGAATATCACCCTAAAGAAACATTAAGGCATAACATACTGTACCTACTTAAGCATTTGGTCAGTGTTGAGCAATATCAACAGGGGGACATAGATTTTTCTTTCTTAGCAGAGTAACCTCACAGTTAGGTTAGTGAGGCGAGACAGCCAAAACTCATCCGAGTCTGTAACTACACTTCAGAAAAGAAATTTCCATCTTTCATTGCAAAATTGTAATCAAAAGCATACAACATCTAGAATTTAATCAGTTTAATTACTTTAATGCTGATTTTTGTACTTCATATATCCCTATGAAATGCATGCAGGAAATTACTACCATTATTGGTGTTCTGCCACATTCTAAAGCAAGACACAGGGAAAGTCAGATCCTGTGTCAGACTAACAGTAGGGAGAGTTGGGTCTATAGAAGAGGTCAGCACAGCCAGGTGCCTGGCAGAGACCTATAGAGAGATGTCCAGTATGTATTGAGAAGTACAGGGGACTAATTTGAGTCCTTGCCTTCACTAGAGATTACTTTAAGGGAGGTGTCTCAGAGCCTACAATTACTTCTTCTGCTCTGTACCAGAACCAGAAGTGTAATTCTAGTCATTAAATGCAAACTTCCAACTGTAAAAGCAGAGCACACGGTGAAAAATTTTCAGACCTTTTGACACTGGCATGACAGTTTGTATTTAGTAAATAAAACCTAAATCCTTTATTGACATTTTAACAGAATAATTTCTATCATCTTTTAGTGATTTAATTCATCCAGATCTCTTTTTAAAGGTACTTTCCTGAAACCAGAAAAATTAGCTAAGGATTTAAAGTCTAAGGAGCTGGGAGTGAGAATAACTTTTTTTAATATATATATTTTATAAAATTTTTAAATAAAATTTTGGCAAAATGATTTCTTAACACGAGAAAAGTTTACTTTATATCACATTTAAACTTAGGAGGTATTGCAAAGATGAGTTATACAGAATGGGGCTGCAAGTTATATAGCACATACTTCCTTAGGAAACTAGATGTCATTAGTTCTGTTGCTATCAGAATAATTTGTCTGTGTGTGTAGGTCATTCACAATGCTATCCTCATTTTTTGTCATATTATTAATCAGTATAATTTGATATATAATTTGTGTAACTATTTTCACCATATGTACTTTATTTCTAATGTGCAGAGTTGGTTTATGCAACAGATTACGGGACACCCTGCGGGCATCTTTTACATCCCCAAGGTGCTGTAACGCTAGTTGCTGTGGGCATGACAATAAGACAGTTCTCAGTTAGTCAGCTAACTATGTGTTCTGATTCATGAAATCTCTAACTTTTCTGAACATTCTTATACCTCTCATCTGCATAAATCATTATGATTAGCAATCACTAAAAATGTCTTGCTAACAATAGCTAAAAATGTTTACTTTGTTTTTTTTTCATATTTTATATATTTTTATTCTTTCACATAATTTCCTGGTCATCTCTAACCATGATCTTTGAAATTTTCTGCTACTATACAAGCAAAATAAAACATTGTTGTTATTCTTGCACTTTGTTTCAACACACCTTATACCGTTTCCTTAAGAAAAACTTCCTAAACTCTCTTTATTCTTTCATGATATTTCTTCAAAGAAATAATATAATTTAACTAACTGTGTTTTCCACTTAGTGATAAACAATTATTATTCTTTATATTCATTTGGTTTTCTAACAGTCTGTTTTGCTGTAGAATATGGAGACAAATCCTAAACAATAAAAGATCAATTATGATGTCCTTGCAGGAAAACTTCACATGTAGGTTTCTAATTTAAACATACGTAATCAATTTTCTGTCATCGTTTGACTTTCCCTTCTAAAATGTTTCCACTTGTCAGTAGACAAACTTCTAATGGATGATAGGAAAGAGAACTGGAGTTTAGAAAAGGCACAGTTAACAGCAGCACCATATCTACACGGTGATGACCTATATCTAAATTCTAGCATTCGTGCTAACAAAATACAGTTGCAGCTGCAGAAATCTGTCATGAGTAATGAATTCCCTTTTACAAATTACAAAAATGTTATTTTAATTCAGAAAATAAAATGAAATAGTAGAATCTTTTTATGAGCCACTGATTTGTAATGGTTACCTCTTCATGGAAGTTGTAGTTCAGAAAGAAGTCCATCTCCCAACTACTCTCACCTACACCCTGATGCACCACACAGTGTGCTTCCAGAGTACAAAAGCTGAATTCCTTTTGGATGAAAATAACATGGAAGATGATTGATTCCAAGGGTTTATCTAATGGACACCAGTTGCTGACAACCATTCATTTCATAGGACCAAAATAGAGACTTGAGTAAGTCTCAAACATGGATAATGTAGATACCAGCTCCTCAGTACCTGTTGCTTTGTGATACGAATTGGCTTCTGTTGTGTTTGCAGATGCAGACATAGTAATACAAAAACATATTCTATATATTTCAGTAGTCCTTCTTGTCTCTCTAATTTTAACTCTAGTTAATTATAGGTTCTCCTTTTTAATTATCTTATTAAGTAATTCTGCTTCATCTGGAGTTTGTTGTTAGTCATGGCATTATTAAACACTTAAAGATGATTGGCTTAAAATATCTTTTATGTGTGGTGTAAAGCATTCTCTATAACAATGGTGTCATATGAATAACAAGTACACCTGATAATTTGTTCACTATTTCATCTCAGTTTAAAATTATCCATTTTCCCCCAAATGGATAAAATACAGGAGATAATTAAAATGTTTAAGATATTCTGTGACAGTATTCAGTTTTAAAATAATAATTAACGAGAAATAATTTCTATATGATGGGATATCTTGACATAACAAAATGTGTCAGTTTAGAAAAGGAAGTACAAATGTTGAAGCTCCCTCTGGCATGAATATTCTGAAAGAAAATACTACCTGGGGAAAAAAAACAAACCACCAAATATTCTGTTTGAATGCTAAGGTTCTGCATTTTGATAAAGTGTTTCATTGAGCTTTAATATGATCATAACATCAAAATATCAATATTAATTAAACTATCCATCTGCATAGTTTGCATAAGTGAAGAATATTGAAATGCCATTACCATCCTATTGATATATAATATCCAAAAATAAATTAAAAAGTAAATATTTATTATACGTAGTTACTTTTCCATAGGCAATGACACTACTTTTGGGATAGGTGTTATACACATGAAGGAAGAGGTGTCCTTTATTGTTTAGAGTCCCCCAAGTACGGCACAAGAGAAAAAATGTACTTTAATAAACATTGGAGGGAGACAAGGAAACAATGAGACTGGTCAGTTTGATACGAAGTAACATCAATGTGCGACCAGCATAGAAATTGCTTTTGCGAATAAGAGAGACTTCCAAAAAGGGATCTGAGGGGGCATTTGCACCAGACTGGCTGTGCTGAAGAAGAAGGTAATGATGACCATCAGTCTAATTAAACAGTAACCAGGGAATTACCAAGAAACTTTAGAAGCAAAGAAAGCATCAGCTTGGGAAACAGGGTCAAAGAAGCGCGGAAGTCTGTAATGGGGTTGGGAAAGACCCTTTGGAACAAGAGGAAGAGCAGTGACTCTGGCTGACCACTGCCAGGCGTCGTTCCACAGCATCCCCAGCCCTGCCTGGGCCAGGCCCAGCAGCTCCCCACGGGGCACGGGAGCCGCCTGCACCCGGCCAGGCACCACAGCGCAGGAGTGGCATGAGGGGAAGTCTTCTCTGGGTTTATGTGGGGCCATGTGGGGCACCTGCCCATGATGGTGCCTTAGCAGGGTGCTGTCAGCGGCAGGGGTGCATGCACAGCAGGAGCACTGACATTTCTAAAGGAGGGTTTGCACATGGGGGACCTGCACTCACATACTGGGGTGTAGGAGGGTGGTAACTCATACTGCCGGGGGGTGGAGGGGTGCACAATGCCTGAGAGGGGCATATAGTTACAGAAAGGTATTTGGAAATTGGTAGGTGTGTATTAACATTTTCCTACTATCTGGGATTGTAGTTTATTTGTTGTATTGCTGATTTTGAACGTGAATGTATAGTTCATGGATTGCCAGTTAATTATGCATCATTTATAAATCTATAAACCTCTCTGATCCTGATTTGATTTAAATTATGTGAGTTGAACAGTTTTTCTCCATGACAACAATGAGGTAGCTTTATGGGTGGTATAGGAGCTTAGAGTGGGAGAAAGTGTGGAGGAGTTTGTTTATAAATTTAACCAGTGTGTGATAAATGTTGATATCATGAGCCATACAGATGTAGGAGTTGACCTTTCATCACTTTGTGACAGATTAAGTAAGAAGAGAGACCATGAAAGTAAACAAAAATAACTTATACTCTATATGATAAAGGAATGAAAGCCAGTTGAGAGATATAGAGAAGTTAAATATTTCAAGCTTCTGAAAGCTACTTCTTCTAATATTATAGCAGTTGAATGGAAAATTGAAACCACTAAAATGAACATTTTTCACTTTCACTTCATTTTTTAGTTCATTGAAAGCTGTTTTTCTGACAAGAAAGGATTTCATTGAAAAATATCTAACCAGCTCTAATATTGTCAGAAGAATTGGTTTGTTACTGGTTTAAGAGTTTTCATGTGTATAGTGAATTATTCTTTTCTTTTTGGGTTTGCCAGCAAAACACACGAACCCATCAACTTTTCCCCTAAGATTTAATACTATACTGCTGAATATTTCAGTGTATATTAATTAGTCCTAAAATCTGGATAGCTAGTAGTCCCTGAAATTTATGCTGAGGTCGTTCCCAAAGGTTCAAAAATTCTAATATTGTAACAGTTTCAATTTTCTGGTTTAGGTTTCAGCTTGATATATTGAAATGCATTCTCTTTTTTTCCATAGTTGTTCTTTTTGTAGCCCACACTGAGGAATATTAAAATTTAGGTTCCAGTAAAGCCATTTTGCTTTAAATCACAGAACTATATTGCTAAATCTAGACTTACTTGAAGTTTCCTGAAGATTACTTTCAATTAAGTGATTACCCTGCAGTTATCTCTAATTTTCGCTATCAATCATGATGATAATAAGCAGTTGAGGCAAATTATCTCATAAGATTCTTCCGTTGGTTTCAGTCACACGCAAATGTTTAGGGCTCCATTCTATGAGGGAAAAATTTTCCTTTGGATCCATTTATCTATCCATTCATCAAGTTGAGATCTGTTAAAAATGTTCTGAACCTCTTTTCAAGATGAGACTATAGCCAAGATTTTTATTTTTATGACAGTCACCATCCAGATATCAAATTTGTACATTATACTTAAACTTCAATTTCCTCGTAGATTAGAACCTGTTAAAGTTTTCTTGTCTGTGTTATTTGTTGAATTTCTAAGTTGATCACTAGCTTCCTTCTTGATTTCAGATCTGTGCCATACACAACACAAAACTATACCCAGTAGGATTAGAAAGAGATATAAGAGCATCTTCCACATACTAAAAACCAAACCGAAACAAAAAACCTCCTGTAATATCACAGATGTAGTCAAAGGTGCTCATTAATAATATTTCTTATTATACATAGGCCTACATTCCTAGGGAATCTTTGTGTTCAAGTACGCCATGTGCTACTTTACTGTCATGTGCCAGACAGCTGTGTTTTAATTCCTGATGGTTACCGGACAGTACATGTTCCTCTCCTGGTTCCCTTAACGGCAACAATCGGACCAGGAGGAGCAGGGTCTGTAAGGGTGCACCCTGTTATCTTTCCCAGGTAATGACCCTGGGTTAATAAATTTGGAATGCGGCATTATCAGTGCCCTAACACTATGGATTTAAGGTTTTGTTTTAGTGAGGAACAGCTCATATGGGACATGGTTTAGTAGGCATGGTGGTGGTGTGTTGATGGCTGGACTCAATGATCTTAGAAGTCTTTTCCAACCTTAATGATTCTATGATTCTATGATTCTATGATATGTTAAATTTATTATTTTGAAGTGTGTACAGCAGACAGTATTAAGTCCTGTTTCAGGGTGGTCCAAAACCAGAGTGTGGTAACCTGCTTTACTTGTAAAAACCTTAGTTCTTTGTTTCTCACAACTGAGCAGTATATGGCGTTACATGGTACCTCTAGGGAGGAAGTCAGATTTTTCTCTCCTGCTTCTTGTTAAGACTCTGATTAATTACCTTGACAAACACTTGCTGAAAACAAAAGGCAAATATTTATATATCACATTTTAAGAAACAGAGAAAACCATAACTTTCTTACAGATGTGTAAAACTTCTTCTGAGGAACTTCATTTAAAACAGTGCTACTCACTGTATCTTTACTTGTGAAATCGAGAACAAGGATTTTTAACCAAGTTGTACCCCATTTTACTTTTTTCTCTTAATCCGTTGTCTTTGGGATACCCCTTCTCAAACCCTTAAATATAATTATAGTACTTTCTAACCAGTGAATGATTATAAATGTGTGTATTTCATATATATTGGCTTTCATATGAAAATGCATTTCTTCCTTCATATCTATGCTATGCTGGCTAGGTGTTCTGTTTATATGTGAAAGAGTTAACTGCTCCAGCAGAGGTACTGAATTGAATATCTTATTTTGTAACAACTAACAAGAAAATGAGATAAATGTTATTTGGAGAGATGGATAGAAAGGAGTTATTTCTTAAGTTACTTTTTCATTGCCTCATTTTCTATGTCGTTTGACAAAACTTCATGTTTGTTTGCTTATCTGAATATATATCAGAATTTCCCTGACTTAAAGAAAGTACAGATTACAGAACACTGAACACATCAGCTGTTTGATGTACAATTTAATTGCTTGTTTTCTGGTCCTTCCTTGAAAAGTTTTAGCTGTTTGTTTGGCTGTTTCTTTTTATTTGAGTAGTTGGGTATTTTAATTTCCAAAGCCAACTAATAGATGAATAGATATGGATTTAGATCTATAATTTATTCTTTATTGCACTGCGGTTATAGAGGAGATATAAAATTTATTTGAAAAATTTTCTATGGAATATAGTCCCTGAGACCATATCTTTCCATGGAAGGTGATAATTTTGTTGGTATATTTTATGTTGTAAAACGTGTTCCTTGGTAACATGTAAAAAACATTTCATTTTTAAGTTTATTTTATGTTATACATTCCTAAGTTAAAACAACTGTACTAGAAGAAATATTTGGATCAATCAAAAGTGAATTCAATGCCAAAGGTTCTATGAAAATTCAGAATCTCAGATATTTCCACAAATCTAGCATTCCAATGTCTAGACAATTTAACAGTTTTATTTCAAATTTACATTTTATTACATGAGCTGTTTGACCATATCTCTTATACATCTTGATAAACAGTGTATGAATAATTCACAAATTGATCTCTGAAAGTCACAAGAACAATGTAAATTGTAGCATATTTCCTTAGTAAATACTGATGTGACCTTTAAACCTAACATACTGATTTGATTACTCAGTTGAAAGGGAAGAAAAAAAAAATTATAATTTTATGTTAAAAATGTCCACCTGCTTCAGTCTATCACAAATTTAAATTTTTTTTGACCTCCAGTCTCATTTACATTATGTAATTTTCACAGAATTTCTGCAATGATACTATGGTTGAATCAGCTAAAATTGGCTGCCTGACATTAATGACATTAATGTTAAAAATAAGTCTCTTCGGAAAAATACTTACATACATTTTATTATACGTATCATATATTACATGACTTACACACATTTTATTTTCCTTTGGTTATTACCAGTGTAAAAACTAGCCCTGCAGCATTATCACTGTAATGGCTTATATTTTGCACCTGAGCTTCACATATTTTCAAAAATCTGAAGTATTATTGCTCTTGTAAAGTATTTATAAAGATTTTTACACTTTGTTTTTTTGGTGGTTTTTTTTTCCATTCCTGGTCTTCCTCATCTCTTCCACAAAGAAATGTAATGCCACCCCTGCAAGACAGCTGCAAAGTCTGCTATTACATTTCTAGACTGTGGAGATCAAATGTTGTTATTTATTGATCTCATCAAACTCTTCAATGTTGTAAATATAATCTGCTCTACAGCCTCAGGTTTGCATACAGTGTCTGAGAAACTGCTAGCTAATGAAGTCCCGCTTTTGCAGTACTGTCAGTACTTCCAAGTTCTCTGAGACCGTTGCTGTTCATTACAGCTGCCACCCAAACTGCCCATTTCCCTCTCTCTTTCCTTCTTAAGTAATTTACATAGTTCTCCTCCATAGTTCTAGTGCACCAGCTATAGTTAAGGTCAAGCAGAGCGTGGTGTTTCTTCAGTATTAATATTTTACATTTCATGGTGATTTATATGTAAAGAATTCAGTCTAAATTTTGGCCAGGTTATGTTATTGAGACCAATACTAGCAGTACATTTACTTATTGCAAGCTTCAGGTTAATGCTTAGACATACTGCATCTGTTTACTGCCTATGCCTGTCTAGATTTTTGCCCTCTCTCCCCCATCCATGAATATAACAACTGAAATATGTGCTTGTCCTCTTCAAGCCCATACATACAATTATCCTATTTTTGCTGTTAGGGAAACCGAGATATAAAACATGTGAGTGATTTTCTTAAGGTCAAGTAGGAAATTGGAGGAGAAATCATTTCTCCAAGAAGTTTGTTAGCTGTTAGGACCTCTGTTTTTGCTCAAGGGTATGTACTCAATCTGAACTACGTATACATGAATGGCAGAGTAGCCAGATATGTCTGCTTCATTTTAAGTATTAAATTCATAATTTATCCCTTAGTAGGGACAAATAGTAGGATTACATAGTAGGATTACAGAGGAAATCCAATAAAAGGGCTGCAATTGCATGTGACTACTGCATTTGTCTACAATGACAAATAGGGAGAGTGTGTAAGATATTTTTACTGTCTTTGGAGACATTAGGAATTTTTTATTACATGGTTTTAAAAATAGTTTTATTCAATAAATTTTTAAATTACAAAATCATTCAGCTATAAGAATAATTTTTTTTTTTTTTTAATATTGGAACGTTTATGTTTCCTTACTTCAGGAAAATAAGGATTGCAAAAAATCCCAAAACCACATAGCTACATGAAGATGGATACAGGTATATTATGTGTTTTTGTAAAATATATGTATATATGTATCTTAGTTCACCTTATGAATATTAACCTATTTTAAAGCACAAACTCAAATTAGTTTTCTGGAAGAAATAAAAAATGAAGTAAAACACAGGACATCATAGTGCAGTTTGAAATGAATAATAAGATTTACTTCTTAAATGAACAATGCATGAGGGGGGAAAAGAGATAACAGGGAGTTGGTTCAACGGACTGGCAAAGTTTGTTCTTTCCATTCCTGAATTCAGAGTTAAACTGTATCCTAAATTACCTAAGCCATTAGGTGACACTGAGGGAGTGGAGTCTTTTGGTACTTGCCAAGGAGAATCAATAACCAGTGTCAGGTATGAAGGGAAAAACACACTGTGTTTGAGTCTTTTGTTTGTCTCACAAAAATCTTCCTGTTTTTTTTTGAACAAAAAGTATCTTTCAAATCCTATCCTAGTTCATAAATATTTGAACCATAAAGCCTCAATTAAGGAAACAAAATAATAAAAAAAAGGATTTCAGGTCCCTTGAACTTTTTTGTGAGGTTAAGTGGTTAGTCTCTCCATGTGTGAAATCAATTTTTTGGAACAGAAGAAATTTTATTTTGCTTGAGAGGAGTCAAAGGAAAAGAGGGAAAGAGTAGAAGTTCTCTCTTCAGTTTTAGAAAGTGTGAAAGGACCAGATATCTGAGAAATTTCATCTCTGAAGGAAAAGTTGATACCAGCTTTATTTAATCTAGAAAAAAATAGAAAAGCAACATGAAAATAATTTCCAGATATGTAAAAAAGGAAACAAAGGACAGTAATTTTTTTTTTTTTTAATTTATCCACTGTGGATAAGACAGGACAAGAAATAATGTGTTAAATACAGATAATGTTTGTTATTAGGTATACTGGTTTTGGATGGGATAGAGTTATTTTTCTTCATAGTAGCTTGTGTGGTGCTCTGTTTTGGATTTGTGACCAAAACAATGTTGATAACGCACCCACGTTTTAGTTATTGCTGAACAGTGCTTGCACAGCATCAAGGGCTTTTCTGTTTCTTACACTATCTCGCTGATAAGTAGGTTGAGGGTGCACAAGAAGTTGGGAGAGGACACAGCCAGGACAGCTGACCCCAACTGACCAAAGGGATATTCCATACCATATGACATCATGCTCAGCAATAAAAGCTGTGGGGAAGAAGAAGGAAGGGGGAACCTTTGGAGTTATAGTGTTTGTCTTCCCAATCCACCGTTATGCATGATGGAACCCTGTTTTCCTGGAAATGGCTAACTATCTGCCTGTTGATGGCAAGTAGTGAATGAATTCCTTATTTTGCTTTGCTTGTGGATGCAGCTTTTGCTTTACCTATTAAACTGTCTTTATCTTTCATACTTTTACCCTTCCAATTCTCTTCCCAATCCCATTGCGGGAGAGTGAGCAAGTAGCTGTTTGGGCCTTAGTTGCCTACTGGGCTAAATCAGAACATTAGGAAATTTTTCTAACAAGGATAATTGAGCTGTAAAGTACATTACTAAAGAGGTTGTATACTTTTTGACATTATACTTTTTAAAGATGAAACATAAAGATGCAGGGGGACTCACAAGCATATAGTGAGTCATTTTGGGCTATATTGTGTCTCAGGGTCTTCTGTCTTCTCTTCCGTGACTCTGTGTTCACAGCTGATAGGCACAATCATCCAAACACCAGTTTATAACACAGTATGAATTCTATCAAATTCAAATAGTGTTTGGCAACTTCAGCTTCTTGGCAAGTTCATAAAGTTTTTCTATATTTTCTAGACATGAGATGAGAGGATATTTTAATCCATATTTGGTTTCTGTGAAATGCTGAGGTTGAGATTTGAAGCTGAAAAATTAAGAACTTGCAACCTCTTCCCGTTTTTTTTTGACAATAGATGGAAAATTGCAAAACACTTAATTTTAGTCTAGAAATGATACAATTTTTATGAGGAAACTTGTTATAAAGTATTACCTTTAGGAGCTGCCAGCTGCAATTGAGCCATATCAGGGGGAAAAAAAAAAAGACATCTAAGAATTTGGATCTGAATTGAACCCCAAATCATATAAAGATGTTTATCCATGATAATACAACCTCAAAAACAGAATTAAAAACACCCTATCTTTCTGCAGTGGAAAGAACTGGCCAGAAGATGTATTGCAGATATAGGAAGAGTCTAACAAATTTTGAACTAAGCAAGACGGTTCATTTTCTGAAAAGTTACTGTGGACAAAAAGCCATAAATAAAATAAAAATGTCCCATTGTTGATTCCCTCGCATTTTTACTAAATCAAGGGTTTGTGTATCTTTGGCAAATGACTCCATGACGTTGTATGGTCCCAGTTTTAATACAATTAATCTTAACTTCTTTTTCATAATTCATACACTAAGTAACTGCCATTGTCTGATCATTTGTTTTAGGAAATATTTTTCACATCATATCGCAATTGCATGAAAGTTTCCACTTTGGGAAATGATTTTGTTCCTTTTAAATTGCTTAAAAATATGAGTCATTAATGTTTGTGTGACATTAGCAGTTCAGAAAAGCTCATATCTGCTCTACATATTTGAAACCTAATACAAATGAATGAATTCTATTTTCTAGTATCGACTCTGGTTGTTTTAAGATGCCACAGCTGCTGAACGATAGCCATCTTATCTCTTGGATCCAAAATCATAGAGAGAAGTTAACACTGTAGGTTTTGAATCTGAGAAACACTTAGGGGGAAACTGATGTCCCAGCTGATTACTCTAATGGCTGTTACTGGCTCAGTTACAGTGATTCAAGTTCCAGATGTAGCTTGTTTAAAGCAAGGTCAAGAAGTACTTCATGGGCTGCATTATGTGCTATATATATACTTTACAACCCCAAAACTATATTCTTATGTTTCAGATGACATACAGCCTAGTTAAAGGCTATAAACAAATTGCTATAGATAAAAGCCAAGCAGCATTGAGCAATAAAAGTATAAATTAGGTGGATTTAGGTGCATACGTCCAACCGAGAAATCAAGAAAAACCTTCCAAAAATGGTAAGCAACATTCGGAATGCATAAGCGTTTACATGAAAACTCATCTGAACATTTGAAATTTTGCTACTGTGCATGCCCTGAAGTCTCACTGTGTGGGCTGAGTTGAGCATCAGAATGCTGAGCCCAAGTTAATCAGCCTTGTAGAGAGGCAAGATACATGAGCTTGAGGTAATATAGTTGTATGGCTTCCTGGCCATAGTTGCTTCAGATCTGGCCAACTCTGGTCTGACTGTGACTATCTGCTATGTCAGACAGTAGGCAAATAGTCAGATCGAGCCACAGAAGAGTGTCAGCATGCATCTGTCTCGCTCATTCTAGTTCAGTTATATATTAGTGTATTGCATGACTTACTTTTCAGTTCTGTTTTTCCCTTCTCTTTTCTGTTTTAGACTTTAGTGAATGTGTTCTCCATAGCCATCTGAATGTTTCAGTCATGATTGTTATTTCCTTCAGGAGTCAGCAAGCAGAGACAGGCTCATTTGGAGGAAAGAATGGCAGTATAACAGCAGTCTGTGCAGCCACAGTAGCCCTGATATGAACAGAGGCTGAAACAATCCCCATTGGAGTCACAAGACAGGAGACATCATCTCGGGAAATGGATCTCCATGTCACAGTGCTTCAGACTGCTATGGGACTCCTGTCCTTCCTGACACAGACCCAGCAAGTACAGGGCCACTGGGTTTGCAACCATGGTCTTGAGATCAGCCCTGTCCCCTCATTCCCTCTGGCCAGCTGTTGTCTCCCACACCCGGGATGCAGTATTAGCATCACTCAGTGCCTGTGGTCAGCATATGTGCTCAGCACAGCCCTACACGTTCCCTGTGGTATCAGAGATTCTCTAGTGTAATGCTACGTGTGTGAGAAATGCCAGCAGTCTGTCAGTGAGATGGGGGCCTCTTAGTTCCTCCATAAACCCTTACTTGCTGTGAAGCCCTTTTGACCCTTTTTTGTCCTCTGCGGTGGGTCTGTGCTGACAAGTCCCTTTTTTAAGGGATATTAGCCTTTTTTAAGGAATATTAGCCATGGATTTTCAGATTTTCCATAGACACTCTTGTTTCCCAATCAGTTGCTTAAAGTCTGTGCTACTGGCCTTTTTATTTTTTCTGCATCTCTCTTCACTTCACAGCTATACAGTACTAGAGCCAGCAAACACACAGCTGTGAGCAGGGAAGGGCAAAACTCTGTTTTGCACTTGGAAATCTGTTCCTGCAATTGCTGTGGCTGTAATTCCAATTTTGTTAGAAACTAAAGCTTTAGAAAGGCACATCATAACCAAGAAAGCCAGCATGAATCCAAACTTAATAACATTTCTAAACCCATACCCTTTGTGAGCCACCTTTCTCAACTCACTCATGAAAACAGTCTAATTAACTCCCGTGTGCCTTAGATAGCTGAACAGAAGACAAGACTGAGAAAATGATGATGTACACTTTCCCCTTTCGTCTTTTGTCTTTTGACAGTGAAATACTTTGCTGATATATAGTTCCTTTCATATTCATATTTTGCTTTTCCAAAGAATATTGTAATATATCTTCAGGAAAAGCAGCATACCAAACAGAGAAAAAAGATTCCCCCATCCCCATCCTTCATGCCAAGTCTGAGAGAAAGAAAGGGGACATTTTGTCTTCCTCTGGCATACGTCTAATGACACATATTATGCTATATATTAGAACTGCTACAGTTATTTGCAGTCTCTTTGATCCTATATCTTGCTTCCGGGTCTCATTGGTCACCAAATTTGGATCATTGCTCTCTACAGCTTCCTGAGGAGGGGAAGTGGAGAGGGAGGTGCTCAGCTCTTCTCCCTGGTATCCAGTGACAGGACACGTGGGAATGGTTCAAAGCTGCATCAGGGAGGTTCAGACTTGATATTAGGAAGCATTTCTTTACCAAAAGGGTGGTCAGACACTGGAACAGGCTTCCTAGAGAGGTGGGGGATGCCCTATGCCTGTCAGTGTCTAAGAGGTATTAGGACAATGTCCTTAATAATTTGCTTCAACATTTTGTCAGACCTGATGTGGTCAGGCAGTTGGACAAGATGATTGTTGTAGGTCCCTTCCAATGGAACTATTCTATTCTCTTCTCTTCTATTCTATTCTACTCTATTAAAATCCTGCAAAGTTACAATTTATATTTTTTATCAGTAGTTTGTGAACTGTTCCGTGAAATGTTTGTTTTCTCTAAATGTCATTACAATCCCAAGTAAATCAAGACAAGTGGTAACCTTAAACCACTATATATTATCCTACATTCATTTGTACTGTCAGAGTGAAAGCATTGTAAACTGCAATAAGAAAATGCTTCAATATTTTGTTCACATGTTCATGAATGATACTTGTTATATTTCAAGGCAGCAGTTAATCCAGAGACAGTATTATTCAATTAATTGAAGAATAAATCACAGAATTTCTGAATGTTATAACTCTTTTAATTTCTGTCTTAACATACTCATAAGTAAGATAATACCTGTCTGAGTGACACTGGAATTGTTTTGACATTGAAATGCATTGCTTAAATTAAAAACATACACACTCTGCAAATCATTAGTGAGTTGGGAGGCAAAGAAATTCGGAATGAGTTATTGGCTTCTTGTCATTTTTTGAGCAGAAGATAGTAATTTAATTGTGAGCTCCAGAATTATTGGCCAGATATTTGAAACTTGTAAATTTATGCAGATCATGGAACTGTGATAATACTCTCAACCCAAACAGTTCTCCAGTTCACTTTAAGAAGCTATAGGTGACAACTGTATTAGTTTTTTAGTAGAGCTGAGCCAGAGATATTTTCTCTTTCTGTGAATAGATTTTAAACACTTTTCTGTTGCCCACTGGGAAGAAACCAAGATTTCAGAAGTCTTCTGTGAAAAACCCTTCCAAGAAATCTTTCTCAGAATAGCTCAATATCTAGGGCACTTCCTAGATTTATGGAAAAGGAATGGCTCCATTCTGTATTATAATGATTCTTTGATTATCTTTTCAAATTAAAAAGATCTAATAGAAGAGCTTTTGAAAATGGAACTAGATTAGTGAATAATTTGAAAACTTGCATGGCATTTGTGAAACTCTTACCCAGTCTGTACTCTTCAAATGTTTTTTCTCTATACCAAATAAGAATCTAGATATGTGGCAGCCCCAGAATCAGTCTGGTTTTGATCTGAAATTTTATCATGTTCCTAGGAAACACTTAAAAATTGCTTTCTATCCATCAGAATTTCCCAGTTAAAAAGATCACAGCAATTTTCCATTGGCCCTGGTTTCCACAGAGGATGTATATATCAAGTAATTTCTAAAATATAGATATAAGGATTTGCAAATCTGATGTTGACAATTTGTCCAAATTCTTTGACTGCAGCAATCAATGCAGGCTGAAAAAGTATCATACATTCTAAATGGGTACTGTTTTAATTTTTGGTGTTCCTGTTCTTGGTGAGGTAATCCTACTGAATTAATTACAAACAAAGTAAGATGCACCTTTCCTGATTTCTGATAACACTTAATGTCCAAAATCAGAAATAAGTATCCAAGTTTTCTAAATAATTCAAATGTTTTATATTATTCTTAAACTTCAGATAACCTTTAACAATCATTATAGTTACAATCCTGTAATTGAAGAACATGATGTCTGTTTGAGTCTTTGCTCTTTGAACAAGATAGCCTGGGGCAGACTGTGAACTTACCTTGGTTAGTATATAGAAATCATGGACACGAGGATGGTTTCTCAGCAGCTTACCGCTTAACAGTTTCTTCTTATGTCTTCTTACTCTCAGACAGCTATTTTTCTGCTCTTCTTAATCCCCTCCTCTTCACACACAATAGTACAGAATTTACAAAAATGTAATTCAAAGTTTATTAATAAACCAAACAATAGAAACTCCATAACACCTTTTAAGTCCAGGATGGACCCATTAATATAGATGAAAGGCTTGGGTGTTTGCATTAACTTTTAGAGAATTATGAAAGATGTTATTTTCTCACAAAGATATATGCATACACTTGTGTTCCTCACAGATTCATAGAAAGATGAAGTCATATAAAGCTCTACCTCTCTCAGAGGTAGAGAATGTGTTCTGACTTTTCTCGGGTTATTTCTTCTCCTTACGCTGATGGTTGCTACTGGATTGGAATTGCTGCAGGTTTCAAACTGAGTATGATCTCTCAGATAGCACAGTGGCATAGTTGAACACCAGAGCCTTTTAATTCTCCTTTGTCCTAATGAATTGTCCAGGATAGAAAGAGGCACTTATCTTTAGACACTTTTGCAGTCCAAGTGAGAGTATTTCTTTTCTGTATGGTCTTGGACTTTGTAGATGTTACTGTGCATATATTTTTATGTGTATATATATACATATAGTGACTTTAGATCTGAACTCCTTGAAATGCAAACAAAGAGATTAAACATTATGATGCTTAGGGATGTAGTGCTTAAAAATTAGAGATCCACCTCCAAAAATGAAACATAATTTTGGCTTAGATACCCAGGTGTTTCTATAGACATAATACTAAGATTTGTTCCCGTATTGGGAAATCACAGCAGCAGTGTACCGAGTGGGAAGGACATATGAGTCAGGTAAAAGATTACTGAAACTCCACTGTAGCCTCAGAGGACTATCTCAGTAGGTGCTACTGTGAAATGAAGATTTTAGATTCTAAACCTAGGTTCCACAAATTATTTAGGGTCCTAAATTTAGAAGAATTTAATAAGTTAAGTTCACAAAAAAAAAGATCAAGAAAAACTCACTTATCAAGCTCAGATACTTCAGACAATCTAATATCTAAGTTTTAAAACAACAACGAATCATCTGTAGTGTCTGAAGTGCTTTTAGTGTGTGATTACTAATTTACACCTCAGTTCAGTAATTATTAAGACAGAGTTTGCTTATCCAGAGTTTGGACACATCAGTCTTTCAATCCTCATTTATAATGATCTGTTTTTAGCAATGGAGTGGAGAGCAGAAACTCTTTGCTTGTTCCATAATTTAGTAGTTTGGGAACATGTCTGGGATTTGAGAAACGATTTAGGTTTGTGAATCAAACACTTACATTGAAGTGGCTTACAGTTTGCTTCAACAACTACATCGGTAAGTGCTCTTTAGTATGGGATGACAAATGCCCTTGAGAGATAGGTCCTAGGAAGTTACTTCAGTGACAGTAGGGATTATAGTCAGAAAGTTTTTGCCTGAAATCTTAGTTGCCAATTTACCCAAGGCAGCTTATTAGGGCTAGGGGTATGTGGGAGGAGAGCAGTGATGAAACAGTATTACAAAGAACGGCTGAAGTTTCCTTTCTAAATGGCTGGACAGTTAAATAAGAACAAAGAAAAGAAAAAGAAAAAAAAACCAACAAAAACAAAACCCAAACGAAACCTGACTCTTGACTGCAAATTACCGTATCATGAATATGTATCACATAGCATCCAAAAATATACTACAGAAACTGAGAAACCTGATTTTATATGCAGCAAGGGATCTACTCTTAGCATCTTTACAGATAACTAACAGGTTACCTATGCATCCATCCTCATTGACATATTCCTTCTTTAAATCAATAGGGTTAATTCCATGTCTGAGGTTTGAAAATTTGGAAAATAATTGTGAGGCTCCATTCCGGACAAAAGTTAAAGAAATAGATCAGTGGCTTGCATATAAAAATTTGGTTTCACACGTGTATTGGAATATGTTTGTTTATTTATTTAAATATGGGAGTGGGTATGAGCTCACATTTCCTATGAGGGTCTTTCCCTTCCTTAGTGGGAAACAGATGAGGGGAGTCTTGGAATCAGTGTCTCGGAAATGTAACTGAAAAGAATCCTGATATCTTTAATTCTAAGTGTGGATAACTATTCATATTTAGTCTCCAGTCTCCACCCTGCAAGATGGGAGAATTTTTGGTGAAAGTTCTAAAAGAAATTTTTTAAGCTTTTCCTTTTTTTCCCGCGTAACTTGCCAAACTCAGACTTCAAATGTGAAAGCTTTCATTTATAGATATAGATAGCATATTTTTAGTAAAATTAAAGTTGGAGAAGTGCTGCTATTCCACACACTCTTCTCCCAGGAAGAAAAATTACAAACCTCCTACACACAGGAGCAGATATTTTTTTTTTCTTCAAATAATTTTGTATCCTTGCAAATCCAGCCCATTTTACATGTGTGTTTTTGCTGTAGTTTTGAAAGAATAATTTTATAATAAACCCTGAAATTCGCTACATGTGGGCCATTTTAATCATAATAAAGGTGTGAATTTCATAGGGGCAGGGTCCTGACTCCTCTCTACTCCTCCTTATCGATGCTCCAGCTCAGGCTCCTCTCTGGAATTCAGCGACAGTACAGTCACAAAGGTAATAAGGTAGTCTCTTGAGGAAAGGATTTCTTCAGGACTCCAAGGCACTCCGGTTACAGATATTTTCCCCAAAGTGCATTGCTTGAAGAGAATAATTCTTTGCCTCTGCATTGCCCTGAGGCATTTACCAGGATAATGAGATCAGTCATTCATTTCCTAAGGCAAACTGGGGTCTGTGGACTGCCAGTGAACCATGGATCACTTGATGTTGTCCCATGGAGAGCTGTCTGGTCAAACGATGGCAGCTTTCCTCCTTGTTTCCAGCTGCTATATAGCACTAAAGACAGCTAGAAATACGTTAAATACTTCCCTAACACTACTTCCCCTTGTAAGCAATAGCTGCTGTTGCCACAGGGATCTTAAGGGTTCTGAAGTGAGAGAAACAGTCCAACATGGTTATAAAGAGTTGTGGAGGTTACTGAGACAATCTCTCCATTAGCAAGAGTTTTAATAACAATACAGAAAAGCAGCTTGCTAGTTTAGGCACAAAAACATAGCTAAAAATACAGGCATAGAACCAGCTTCCCATGTTTATAATCTATTAATAGGGGAAATTAATTTAAGTGACGAGAGATGTCATCTTCCTGGTATCGTTTGGCATGCACTGGGATGCAGAATTGGAAATCCCTTGAGAAGGAGTTCTTCCCAGTTTTGAAACAGTGTAGAAAGACAGGTAATCAATTGATCATTGTTTGGAGTTTTTTTTATATATTTTGATTCAATTTCTTGGAAAAATTCTGCAGCATGTTTGTGAAAGTGGTTTGGCTGTGGTGACTTCTGGATTGAGCTGGTGTTTTCATTGCTGTCCATATCAGAGAGAGCACGAAGCACTGCACTTTCTTCAATATGTTCATAATACTTGCAGCTTTACATGAAGATAACTATAATGATTATAATTAAATTTCATGCTTCAGCCAGCCACTAGGAGTCAGACAGTTTGTTTTCCATGGCGAACAACTGGAGAGATTTACTCCCTTCACGTCTCCCAGAGCATCAGCCATTGACTGTATTGGAAGACAAACAAAACCTGGTGGGAAATATTCTGATATCTTCTTCCTTTGGTGCTCAGCTGGGGAGTTTTTCTTGGAGGTTCATAGGAAAGAGATTACCTAGACTGGGAGGTGGAAGGAGTGTAGGTCCAAATCAGTTTGGCAAGGCTCTTGATATTCTTGACTTACTTAGCAAACATTTTTAACTTCCTAGGAAGGATGATTTGATTGGCTCATCTGGTCATTCATTCCTCAGCTAATTAAACCACAAGAGTTTAACTCAAATGAAGTAATTGCAATTAATAAACCAAGAGTTTACTACAAGTGTAAATGGAATTTACATTAATGTTAAACAAAAAAAAAAAAAAATCCACAATTTTAAATGGCATATATTTTATATTGAAAATTTTTGTTTACAAAAGCTTGTAAACCTTCTTAGTTGTTCAGAAAACATGCAGTGGTGATATGGCTGTATCATCATTGCTATCTCATGAAACGTAGGTGGCCTAAGCCATGTAGCCATTGAGAGCACCTATCCCTGTGGCTGTCCTGTAACCCTTACCTGTGCTTCTGTGCAGAAAAAGAATCCTCTTTATGGTCACATAAACTGAACATACTTACTCGAAAGTAAGCCTCAGCTGCATATATTTTTCCCAGAGGGCTTCAAGGTTTGGTCAAGAAAAACATTAGTCTGCTAGCCTGCAACAAAAACTACAAAGTTCCTTATTCTCACCAATTCAAGAGAAAAGAAAAAGAAAGAGAGAGTGTCATGGTTTAACCTGGCAGGCAGCCAAATACCACGCAGCCGCTCACTCACACCCCCCGCCCCTCCAGTGGGACGAGGAGAGAATCGGAAGGGTAAGAGTGAGAAAAACTCGTGGGTTGAGATAAAGACAGTTTAATAGAACAGAAAAGGGAAAACAATAATAATAAATAATGATAGAATATACAAAATGAGTGATGCACAATGTAATTGCTCACCACCCGCGCTGACTGATAACCAAGTAGCGATCGGTACTTCCTGGATCACGCCTACCATTCATATACTGAGCATGACGTCACATGGTATGGAATACTCCATTAGCCAGCTGGGCTGGCTGTCCTGATTATGTTCCCTCCCATCTCGTGTACCTAGCTCAGTCAGTAGGCACGGGAGCTGTCCTTGGACTCAGAGGGCACTTAGCAACAACTGAAAACATCAGTGTGTTATCAACATTGTCCTCATACTAAATCCAAAACACAGCACTAGGAAGAAATTTAATCCTATCCCAACCGAAACCGGGACAGTATCCACCCCTTATTCCATACCATTTACGTTATGCTTAGGTCTCACATTTTTCGATACATTTCAATTTATCACCACTATCTTCTTTATATATATACATCTATAATACATATACACAGATACATACATATAATACATATACATACATATATATACATAAATATATACAAATGTCCATTGAATTCATTTAGTCCATAACTTTGGGCTCCATCTGTCATAACACTCTTTCAGGGCCAGAGAGATGGTGTGTGGTGTTGGGCTGTTGCATCCTGAAGCCAGGATTGTTGGGCTGTTGCATCCTGAAGCAGTACCTCATTTCGGTACTGCTGCACTCGTTCAGTTCTATCATCGTTGCACTTTGCTCGGTTTCATCAGAATTAGTTCATTCTTCGTTAATCTGGGTGATTTGCACTGCTATATCATTGACAGCAACCATAGAAATAATGATATACAATATCATATAACAATTGACATCATAAAATTCAGTTCATTGGCTATTTTCACCCAAAATCAAATCCCCTTGAGGTACACACTGGATCTCCCCATCCTTTCACATCACCCACCAAGTGCACCCAGGTCCTTGAGCAAAAGCAATCCCACGGATGGGTTTTCCCTTGCCAGAGGCAGAAGTGACCCAGACTGTCTTCCCCACCATATTTCTTATGTGCACAACAGGGACTTTATCTCCATCTACAGTACGTAAGAGTCTTGATTGGGCAGGGCCAGATCGATTAACAGATCCCCTGGTATTGACTAACCAGGTGGCTTTTGCTAAATGTGTATCCCAGTGCTTGAATGTCCCACCACTCATTGTCCTCAGTGTTGTATTTAGCAGCCCGTTGTATCGTTCGATTTTCCCAGAGGCTGGTGCATGGCAGGGGATGTGATATACCCACTCAATGCCGTGCTTTTTAGCCCAGGTGTCTATGAGGGTGTTTCGGAAATGAGTCCCGTTGTCTGACTCAATTCTTTTGGAGTGCCATGTCACCACAGGACTTGCTTTTCAAGGCCCAGGATGGTGTTCCTGGCAGTGGCATGGGCACAGGGTATGTTTCTAGACATCCGGTGGTTGCTTCCACCATGGTGAGCACATAACGCTTACCGTGTCGGGTTTGTGGGAGTGTGATATAATCAATCTGCCAGGCCTCCCCATATTTATACTTCAACCATCGTCCTCCATACCAAAGAGGCTTTACTCGCTTGGCTTGTTTGATTGCAGTGCATGTTTCATATTCATGGATAACCTGTGCAATAGCGTCCATGGTTAAGTCCACCCCTCGATCACGAGCCATCTATATGTTGCATCTCTTCCTTGATGGCCTGACATGTCATGGACCCACCGAGCTATAAATAATTCACCTTTATGTTGCGAGTCCAGATCCACCTGGGCCACTTGAATCTTAGCAGCCTGGTCCACCTGCTGGTTCTTTTGATGTTCTTCAGTGGCCCGACTCTTGGGTACGTGAGCATCTACGTGACGTACTTTTACAACCAGGTTCTCTACCCGGGCAGCAATATCTTGCCACAGTGCGGCAGCCCAGATGGGTTTACCTCTGCGCTGCCAGTTGTTCTGCTTCCACTGCTGCAGCCACCCCCACAGGGCATTTGCCACCATCCATGAGTCAGTATAGAGATAAAGTACTGGCCATTTTTCTCATTCAGCAATGTCCAAGGCCAGCTGGATGGCTTTCATCTCTGCAAACTGGCTCGATTCACCTTCTCCTTCAGCAGTTTCTGCAACTTGGCATATAGGACTCCATACAGCAGCTTTCCACCTCCGATGCTTTCCCACAAGGCAACAGGACCCATTAGTGAATAGGGCATATTGCTTCTCATTTTCTGGTAGTTTGTTATATGGTGGGGCCTCTTCAGCACGTGTCACCTCCTCCTTTGGGGATATGTCAAAATCTTTGCCTTCTGGCCAGTTCGTGATCACCTCCAAGATCCCAGGGCGACTGGGGTTTCCTATTCGGGCCCGTTGTGTGATCAGTGCGACCCACTTACTCCATGTAGCATCGCTTGCATGATGTGTAGAGGGGACTCTCCCTTTGAACATCCAGCCCAGCACCGGCAGCCGGGGTGCCAGGAGGAGCTGGGCTTCAGTATCAACCACTTCCGAAGCAGCTCGAATCCCTTCATATGCTGCCAATATCTCCTTCTCAGTTGGAGTGTAGCAGGCCTTGGATCATCTGTATCCCCGACTCCAGAACCCTAAGGGTCGACCTCGAGTCTCCCCTGGTGCTTTCTGCCAGAGGCTCCAGGTAGGGCCATTCTCCCCAGCTGCGGTGTAGAGCACATTCTTTACATCTTGTCCTGCCCGGACTGGCCCAAGGGCTACTGCATGAACTATCTCCTGTTTAATTTGTTCAAAGGCTTGTTGTTGCTCAGAGTCGCATTTGAAATCGTTCTTCTTCCTGGTCACTTGATAGAGGGGGTTACAATCAGGCTGTAATCTGGAATACGCATTCTCCAAAAGCCCACAACGCCTAAGAAAGCTTGTGTTTCCCTTTTGCTAGTTGGTGGGGACATGGCTGTTATTTTGTTGATCACCTCCATTGGGATCTGACGACGTCCTTCTTGCCATTTCATTCCTAAAAACTGCATCTCCTGTGCAGGTCCCTTGACCTTACTTTGTTTTATGGCAAAACCGGCCTTCAGAAGGATTTGAATTATTCTCTCCCCTTTCTCAAAAACTTCTTCTGCTGTGCTGCCCCATACAGTGATGTCATCAATGTATTGCAAGTGTTCTGGAGCCTCACCCTGTTCCAGTGCGGTGTGGATCAGTCCATGGCAAATGGTAGGGCTGTGTTTGCACCCCTGGGGCAGTCGGTTCCAGGTGTACTGGACGCCCCTCCAAGTGAAAGCAAACTGTGGCCTGCACTCTGCTGCCAAAGGGATTGAGAAGAAAGCATTAGCAATATCAATTGTGGCGTACCACTTGGCTGCCTTTGACTCCAGTTAGTATTGAAGCTCTAGCATGTCTAGCACGGCAGCACTCAGTGGTGGCGTGACTTCTTTCAGGCCACGGTAGTCTACTGTTAGTCTCCACTCTCCATTAGACTTTTGCACTGGCCATATGGGACTTTTGAAGGGTAAGCGAGTCTTGCTGATCACTCCTTGGCTCTCCAGTCGATGAATCAGCTCATGGATAGGGATCAGGGAATCTCGGTTGGTGCGATATTGTCGCCAGTGCACTGTTGTGGTAGCGATTGGTACCTGTTGTTCTTCAACCCTCAACAACCCCACAACAGAAGGGTCCTCTGAGAGACTGGGCAAGGTGGACAGCTGTTTAATTTCCTCTGTCTCCAAGGCAGCTATACCAAAAGCCCACCGATACCCTTTTGGGTCCTTAAAATACCCTCTCCTGAGGTAGTCTATGCCAAGGATGCACGGAGCCTCTGGGTCAGTCACAATGGGGTGCTTCTGCCACTCATTCCTGGTTAGGCTCACTTCGGCCTCCAATACAGTTAACTCTTGGGATCCCCCTGTCACTCCAGAAATACAAACAGGTTCTGCCCCTTTATAGTTTGATGGCATCAGGGTACACTGTGCACCGGTGTCTATGAGAGCCTTATACTCCTGTGGCTCTGATGTGCCAGACCATCGAATCCCACAGTCCAGTAAACCCGGTTGTCCATTTCCTCCACCTGGCCGGAGACAGGGCCCCTCTAGTTGTGGTCATAGTATCCGTTTCTCACTTCTTGCAAACATGAGTCAAGAATTCCTTCATTACAGTCCAAAGTAAGATCAGCCCTTCTACTCTGTCTGGGGAACTGTTCACTGGAAACTGGACCGTCGTGAGACAGGTTTTTCCTGACAACTGGAGCAGCATTTTTCCTGAGAGAACCCCCTTGTGTCATTGTTTTTCCTTGCAACTCACGTACACGTGCCTCTAGGATGAAGGTAGGTTTTCCATCCCACTGCCTCATGTCCTCTCCGTGGTCACACAGCTAAAACCATAGGGTGCCCCGTGGTGTGTACTTTCTATATCCTCTCTCTTGAGGAGAAAAACGCTGACTCCTAATGGCTGAGATACTGGTCCGTACAGGTGGGGAATAGGACATACCCTCTTTGAGTTGCTGGACCTTCCGGGACAGCTTCTCCACAGCTGAGACAAGGGAGGAGGAGATAGTTTCTTCAAAATCCCGAAGTCTGCTAACTAAGACATCCACCGTTGGTGCTTCTTCCTCTGCCCAGGACAGTACTGCCAATGAACTGGCATACGATGCTGGTGTGCTCCATACCAACTTCCGCCACATGGGTCGCGTGCACTGGATTTCATCTGGATCTTTGCGTGTTTGGTCATTGTCCAGGTCACTATAAACCACCTCCAGCACGCCTAGTTCTCTCAGGTACTGGATACCTCTCTCCACAGTGGTCCATTTGCCTAGGTGATATATAACATCTTCCTTGAAGGGATACTTTTCCTTCACACCTGACAGCAGTCGCCTCCAGAGGCTGAGGACCTGTGTCCCTTTTCCAATCGCTTTGTCAATGCCCCCTTCCCTAGCAAGGGATCCCAGCTGTTTGGCTTCTTTCCCCTCTAATTCCAGGCTACTGGCCCCATTATCCCAGCATCGGAGCAGCCAGGTAACAATATGCTCGCCTGGATTACAACTGAAATCTTTCCGCATATCTCGCAGCTCACTCAGGGATAAGGATCGGGTGGTTTCCATCTCGTTTATGAGTTCTTCCTCTTCCTCCTCCCCTCCTTGTGATAGCCCTGCTTTTCCATCATCCTTTTCTAAATGACCTGACTTCCGCTTCCAAGATTTCCTCTTCTGTACAGGGGCAACGGATACCAGCAAGGGTTGGTCCTCTGGTTCAGCTGTAGTGCCTGTTGCTGGGGTTTGGGTAGCTGCAGTGCTTGTCATGGGGGTTGGAGTAACTGCAGTGCCTGTTGCCGGAGTTTGAGTGACTGCAGTGCCTGTTGCAGGGATTGGAGAAGCTACGGTGACTGTTGCCGGGGTTTGAGTAGCCACAGGGATTGTCATGGGGGTTGAAGTAGCCGCAGTGCCTGTCGTGGAGTTTTGAGTAGCCACCGTGTCTGTAGCCGCCCCCGAGACTCGCCGCTCCTCCCGCCCCGATGAGGCACCGCCGTTTGCCCTCCCTCTTTTCTTGTTCCTGAGGGTTGATCTCTGGACAGTATTCCTGAATAGTTGTTTAACCCTACACAAGGACTGAACCACATTCAGGAGACATAGCAATATGAACATGCTTGTTTGAACATCCCAAGGATATTCAAAATTCTCAGGGAATATTGTGGACATCTTCATGAAGAGGATAGAAGAAAAAGGAGTTTCTGACGATATGGAAGGGAAGATGAACAAGTGGGAGAGAGTGTCCCATCCCGTCTCCCCCTTAAATTCATTCTCCAAGGAGCAAAAAGTGCAATTACCAATAATTTCTAAGAGGTGGTTCCCGAGGTATAGAAATGACGGCAGTGCCGAGTACAGATACCAGATTAGACTTATGACCAATGATTTTATCACCTCATAAAACAGCAGCAAAATTATAATCTTGGCCCAGTTCCGAATAATGATAAACAGCACAAAAGGGAACATATACTGCAAGCAAGGTATTACATGACCCAACATTGAGAGCCAGCCCCACAACTTTGACAGCCAATACATCAACATTGTGACCAATCAACAGAGTGAATGCTTATAACAATTTTGCCTGAATACACTTTGGTCAGATCTATCGTTATCTTAACCCTTTAAGCCCCACGTTAGGTGCCAAAAAGGACTGTCGTGGTTTAATCTGGCAGGCAGCCAAATACCACGCAGCCACTCACTCACACCCCCCGCCCCTCCAGTGGGACGAGGAGAGAATCGGAAGAGTAAGAGTGAGAAAAACTCGTGGGTTGAGATAAAGACAGTTTAATAGAACAGAAAGGGGACAATAATAATAATAATGATAGAATATACAAAATGAGTGATGCACAATGCAATTGCTCACCACCCGCGCTGACCAATAACCAAGTAGCGATCGGTACTTCCTGGATCACACCTACCCTTCATATACTGAGCATGACGTCACATGGTATGGAATACCCCATTAGCCAGCTGGGCTGGCTGTCCTGATTATGTTCGCTCCCATCTCGTGTACCTAGCTCAGTCAGTAGGCACGGGAGCTGTCCTTGGACTCGGAGGGCACTTAGCAACAACTGAAAACATCAGTGTGTTATCAACATTCTTCTCATACTAAATCCAAAACACAGCACTAGGAAGAAATTTAACCCTATCCCAGCCGAAACCGGGACAGAGAGAAAACCCACAAATCTAGGGAATAAAGAATTGTGTATAGATGACAAATTCTTGAAGGAAAGCAGACAGGTTTGACACTGTTCATTTGCTAGCAGTGAGTTATGTTGAAATGTATGCCTCTATGACATAATGTGTGGTTTTGGGTTTGGTTTTGTTTCGATTTGTTTTTTCCTTTTGTTTTAAACACATTTGAATATGATTTCCATATGTGTTTATGTATGCAGCTGTGTGTAATATATTTTTCATGTCTTTTGACTCAGCAAATCCTAAAGAAACAACAGTTCATTATTCTAACCTAATACTCTAATAACTTCATTTTATATACACAAACAGGAACAGGATGAACAACATTTGGAACTTAGTGTAGAAAAGTGCAATAATGATAAAAGCTGAAAGCTTTAAATACAATATATTAATATAGAAATGTGAAAATACTTGAAAATTTCAAGACATCTACTTTAAACACTTTCATCAAAATAAGATTGTAAAGACATATTAAGCCTTTTGAAAATTAAATTATCTTCTAGGGAAGAAAGAACTAAAACAAAACAAACAAGAAAAATGACCCAGAAAATAAATTTTCTTCCTTAATAATCTTCTGGTTTTTTTTAGGAAAATGTATGGGTTATTTTTTTCCCTCTAATTCTGTTTTCAATGAAAGCCAAAATATTATTTATAGGACTTTTTTGTCTAGTTCCTCTTCTATAAATTTAATCTTACTGGTAGTGCTATAAATAATTTTCAAAGAGCTCTAGGAGAAAGGGCTTTTACATGATCGCAAAACTTCAGCTTGCACAGTCCTGAGCATTCAGGTTTTATTCAACAGGTCTCTCAATGTCTTCATCTCATATAGACAGTGGTCTTAGTACCTAACAAGAGTACTTCACAGATGCTGTCATCAGCTCTTAGGGAAAGACTACAAGATTTAAAATATATATTTAAACTCTGGAACCTCTTTAATGCTAAATTGCTTGATTATTTTAAATATAATTTATACAAAGTTAAATGAGTGTAGTTTTAACATAGTGAAAATATTTTAATCTGATAATGGAACATGAAAACCTACATTTAGCTTTGTTAATGTTTTTTCATTAATGTTTGAAAACACAGCTTTTCTTCTCCATTCACTTGTAAGAATTTACAATACAGTAACTTTACAGTAACTGTTATAGGTTAAGTTCTAGGGCTGTGTAAAACCTTCCAGGATCATTGTCACCAGTAAATGAAATAATCATATACGGTTCTTTGTTCATAGGCTCTCAGACAAATTTTCTTTTCGACATATTCCTAGACATAAAGGATTTTTTTTTTTTAAGATATTTTACAGGCTAATTTAATTAAAAACCGAAGAAACTAGCAAGTTGCAGATTGAACGTGTAGGAAATTGGCTAACAGGCTGCACTCAGAGGGTGGTGATCAATGGATTTTACTCAGACTGGTAGTCTGTCACAAGGAGGGTACCCTGGGGACTGATACTGGGTCCTATGCTGTTCAACATCTTCATAAATGATCTGGATGATGGGATTGAAAGCCCCCTCACCATGTTCTTTGATGACACTAAACTGGGTGGTGAGATGGACATGTCAGAAGGGAAAGCCATCTTACAGAGAGACCTGGACAGGCTGGAAGAACAGTATGAAGTCTGACAAAGGTAAGTGCAAAGTCCTGCACCTGAGATAACATAGCCAAAGATGCCAGTTCAGGCTAGGATCTGTGTGGCTGGGGAGCAGCCTTGCTGAAAGGGACATAGGAGTCCTGGTGGACAAGAAGCTGAACATGGGTCAGCAGTGCAGTGCTGCAGCAACAAAGACAAATCAGATCCTGGGCTGCATCTGCAGGGTCTTTACTAGCAGAGACAGAGATGTGATCATCCCACTCTATTCAGTGCTAGTCAGGCCGCACCTGGAGTACTGTGCCCAGTTCTGGTTGCCACAATTCAAGAAAAATGTGGACAGACTGGAGAGGGTCCAAAGGAGGACCACAAAGATGGTCAAAGGGCTGGAGAACCTGCCCTGTGAGGAAAGACTGAAGGAGTTAGGTCTTTTCTTTCTGAAGAAGAGAAGGCTCAGCGGGGACCTCATCACAGTATGCTAATACTTAAAGGGCAGCTACAAAGGGAATGGAGGCTCTCTCTTCACAAGGAGCCACATGGAGGAGACAAGGGGCAATAGGTACAAGTTGCACTGGGAGAAGGTTTCATCTTGACAGAAGAAAGAAATTTGTTATAGTGAGAACAATCATTCACTGGAACAACCTCTTCAGGGACATGGTGGAGTACCCATCACTGGAGGTTTTCAATATGTGATAGGACATGGTGTTAGATAATCTCATCTAGGCTTATTTTCCCACAAAAAGTTGAACCAGATGATCTTTAGAGGTCCCTTCCAACTTGGGCTGTTCTATGATTCTATGAAACAAACAAACAAACAAACAAACAAACAAACAAATCCCCCCCCAGCTGCCCCAAAATTTCTCTTGCTCTAAAAATATTTTAATGGTTAAAATATTTTTATGTCAAATCTTGGCAAGGCTCATTTTTGCTGCCAGATTTTCTGTATATTAAAGAATAGCACAAAGGTTCTTTGAGGCAAGGCAAGGAGTTTTGGGGAAACAGGTTTTGCTGCTGCCACACAGTCACTAAAGCTGTTAAGCTACTTAGGATGGGATGGAAATTGAAATTTTATTGAAGCTGATGTATTTTACAGAGACATAACAGTTTCAACAAGAATTGTAAACAGGATGATTTCTTAGGAAAAGTGTCAATGCCCTAGCATTTCTCAAGAGAGTACAAAACAAGAATCCAAAGGCAACAGAAACAGACCAAAAGAAATTGAATTTAAAAGGCAATATTTTCAGCCTGAAGATGGATATTCTGACAAAACTGATTCTCAGTTACATTTAAAGTATTTCTTGTTGTTCCAATGTAAAAATAAGTATTTTAAAACCTAATTTTGTGAAATTATTTCAAGATGGAATACCTGGTCTCTCAGGAACTCTAATACTTTTTTTATTAAAACTGTCAACTTAGTATGGAACAGATAATATAACACAGGTAGTATCTGCTCTTAACATTGCTGGATCTTCCACCCTTTTGAGGATCTGTTGTAGCCTGAGATTTATTTTGGAAGGGGAGGAGTAGTGGGGAAGCTGTTTCTGCTTTGATTTTTGCTTAAAATTAACCTGTATGTATTTCTATATAAAAGAAATGTTTTAAAAACAGAAATTGCTGTCATTGTGGTTGCCATTAAAGGGGACTATCTCATGTTAGCTAAACTAGGGAATACAAGTCTTCCTCAGCTCCCAGCCTCTGTACAAGTATTTCCATATCTAACAGGCTAGGAGATTGCAAAAAGGGGCAAGTGCAAATCTAATATGTATGTGACATCAAGTTTAGATTACTTCATTCAGTGTGGCTAGAAAACTGTTGGGACATTTCTTCGATTTCAGAAAACAGCCATTTATTAACTGTGCTGACTCAAGGACACTACTGACCTTAATCTTCTGGGCCTTTATGGACATGGCTTACATGACCCCACAACACACTGTGGGGGTTCTAGCCTGTTCTAGCTTCTGCAGGATGGCAACTTGCCCCATCATTCGTGTTTCCAGGACTCATGACATTGCCAGCCTCAAGGATGAAGCTCAGTAGAGGGGGAAGATGGGGCTTCCTTGGCAACATGCCCATGGACTCAGCACTGATTATGAGAGATTAGAGGAACCAGTCATTTCTCAGGCTTCAGAGCACAGAAACAAAGTAGTTTCTTCCACTGAGCATTTCAGCAGGTGTAACTTAAAACAGTAGTAAAAGGGTTAGGTGGAAAATCAAAGTATTCAAGAAAATGTAAGGCTCTTGCCTCTTCTTCTTAGAAGAAAAAATCAGAGATGGGAAAGAAGGGCAGTTACCATCCTTTTTCAAACATGTTTGAGTAATACTGAGAGGTAAAAGAAGAAAAGGAGACCATACACATTTCTGGATTCAAAATCTATGTGAAGGGCACAGCCACTAACATTATGTCATCATATTGGAATTTGAAGGTTTAAATGAAAAGAATGATCATTGTTTTGTTACAAAATAATTTAAAAAAAATTACAAGTTGCTTGATCTAAACACATAGATTTTGTGCAGCATTATCTCACTAGTTAGTCAAGTCTACATTCACAAAATGGTACAGAAACTAAAGAAAGAGACTCCTTCTCTAAGTATCCTTTCCTCCCTCAAAATCAATCAACTAAAAATCATGTACCCAGTGGTTTATCAAAAGGTCATGAAAAGAAGAGACAATAAATTCATTTCAAGTAATACTGATTTTTTCCTACAGATTTTCCTTCTGGATGGTGGTCAGGCAAAAGTGGTGGATTTTTTACTCACCCATTTTTCACTGCTTGCCATAGGAACTGTACCTTGTACTGTGGAGCCAAATATATCTCCTTTGATGATGCAATTTGTGTGATCCAGTCAGTTAGATTCATCTCTCTGATGGTAAAACATTATAATGTATCTTGATTGATTCCTAGCGTGGTGGTGCATTTCCTCCCCCCCTCTCCTAGGCCGCTTGTTGATCTCAGAAATTTCCATGAAATCTGGGCCTTGGTATACTGAGTCTGGCGGTTGAGTGCTCTTTGACCGTATCAGAAACTCTGCATAGTTGAGGATGAGAACGTACTCCTGCTGCCTGGCCCAGGTGTCAAGTAGAACAACACTGAAACCTTGAGAATTTTTTAGTAATCACCACCTGGGACTGTGGCCGGGATGGAAATTTACAGATGACTAAAGCCAACCATCTTGTGAACCTATAAATGGTGGTCCTAAGTGAGAACCTTTGAGGTCTCCTGGACCACAGCCGGCTGTACCCAGCATCTGCCTCTGAGTGGGACGCCTCTCAGAGCTTGCGACCTCTCGAGTCTGTGATATTCAGAGGACCATTGCCGACAACGGGACCTGAGCTGAACCCCTTCACTCCTCGAAGCTCAACCCTTTGCCCGTTGAGAAAGAAATGCTTAGACATTTGACGTGAATATTTCTTCATTGAAGTCGAGGGCAATTTTGAACAGATACCTTCTGTACATTTATATATATGTATATTTCTCTCTGTGTGTGTGTGTGAACTAATAGTAAGCATAATTTGTAATTAAGTCATGATCGTAGTAGACTAAGTTACTTTGTAAATATTAAACTAGTTAATGATTAAGTTCTACTAAAGTTTGTTAATGATTTGTTAATAATTAAGTGTGAATGAACCCTAGACTGCTGCTAAACACATATAGTCCCTAGGATATAAACCCTTAGATGATTTTCCTTTATATGTTACATCCGTGTAGCAAGTAATAGAGTGAACCTTGCCATCGAGCTCTGTTAGGTCGCACCTTCATAAATCTCTATTAAAATAACTTTCTGCTAATACCTTTGACGGTGATTCTTTATGCGGCCTCTAAACCGCTCATTCGCAACACCTAGGAAATAAGCATCCTTGGAAAAATGCAAGACTCTTGAAGCTGTTAATTTCAGCTAAGGCTTTATGTAGTCAAATAAAGCAATTAACTGCATTGAAGCATCATAAAATCAACGGATGATGCTGTGAGTTTTAGTGATATTATTTGCAGGTGGCATGAACAATATGCTTTGCACAGTTGGTAGTCTGGATAGACCAAGTGAAAAATAAGATAAGTTAATGATTTAAGATAAAAATAGTATCACTGAATATAACTATAAATAGAATTGTACTAGGCTGGGAAAGTAAAGGATAAATATTAATTATTTGGATAACTGTACTCTGTATGGCAAGATCAGTTACATCCAATCTTATAGACAGGGCAATGAGCTTTTCTATTAAAAATGTTACTTGATATTTTCCGTGATAAGACTCATTTTAGTTGCTTATACACTTTCCAAACTTTAATGATTCAGACTTATCGAAATTTGCCCATTTGATATCTGCCTGAGGTCAACTATTTTCAAGCATTTTTCAAAAACAAGACCAGTGAGTAAGTTCCAACAATGTTCTGATAATATTCTTGTAATGAAAGTTTTTGTGTGTAATATTAAATTGTGTGAATAGGTACAGTACTTACTATGCAAAAAGAATACAATTTTTACTCTTGTGCATTGCAGAATCTGTACGTTGGTCAGTGAGCAGCTTGGGCAGTTGTTCCATTACGTATTATTTGTATGATGCAAAATTCCCTTGACTTGAAAAAGAGACTTGTATCATTGACTTTAATAGGTCTTTGCTTGACAACAATGATACACCAGAATGTTGCATATTCAAATGGGTCAGAGACACAGAGCAATCTGTTTTGCTCCCAGCTGTGCAATTATCATATTATTACTACGCAGACTAGAATTCATTTGCTTCTTAACTGAACATATCTATATAAAACAAAATTGCATCCTTCTCTTAAAAACAAACAAACAAACAAGTAAACTCTCCCCCCCCCCTTTTTCTTTAGGATCATGTAATAATTAGTAAATGATAAATTTGTATAGTTTTGACAGCAAGAAGAAATTTGATACTTCCAAATTAGATGAAGATATATGTAGGCCCAATCAATTTAAATCAGTTGACACTGACAAACTAGAAGAGAGCTGAAATAAACAAAAATAAATGGGATGAGCACTTCATAATGGCAAATTTGAAATTGAAATGAATAGTTAAATAGAGGGGAAATCTATACTGTTAATTGTATTTAATTCATTGAATTTTACAAGGTGGCATGCAATCAGTACAAGTTGTTCTGATGTTACTTATAGATTAGTAGATAAAGTATTGTGAACATTGTAGCAAAAATAAAGATATTTCCAGACGTTTTTTGAAAATAGTACGTTAACCTGTTGCCCAATACTTAAAAAATTAAAACTAATTTTTTTACTATGGATTCTCTTGGCTTCAGCTATCACTTTATTTTACTAACTAAGCTACACTAGAGATTATTTTGACCAGATTAAACAAATATATAGTATACATAATAATTATTTTATGTAATAATTATACGTGAATATACAAATTTACATAATTTCAAAATTCGTGGTGGAGTTATGCCTGAATTAAGAAAACACAGGCACAGATACATATTATGGTTTAAGACAGTCTTACCAGAGGGAGATGAAAAAAAACCTGTTGAGTTCTGTTTCTATGTATCTACTTGCATTTAACCAAAAAGAAAAGTGGAGTAAATTATGAAAGCTGATGTATTGTATATGCACAATAAAATACAGTTCATTTCAGCTTTGCAACAAAATATAAGTCAGTAAAAATCACAGCCTGCCATAGACATCGATTAATGTCAACACTGCACAACACTGTACATGACAAGCAGTCAAAGGAATCTCTTCTCATATACAACTTGTTGGTAGACTTGCTGGTGCACTATTTTGGCTTCCTGGAAGTTAAGAAAAGGAGGAAAAATAATGAAAAAAAGACAAACTACTTCCTTTTCTTTGTTAAAAAGCATAATCTAACTATTTAGAGCAGTTTCACTGCCCAATGCTTAGGTGCTACTTACTGAAGATTTCTAACAAGAAACATTTACAAACTGGAGATTAGTAAGAATTGTCAAAGAAAGAAAGAAAGAAAAATAATGAAAGAAAGAGACAGAAAAAGAAAGAAAAGAAAGAACAAAGTCACTGATGTTTTAAGCAGAAAAAGGCACACTGGAAAATAGCTCCTCTACATGAAAAATTTCTGAGCTAACTTTATTCCAGACTTTAATAGCCAGTCCAGAGAAAACTTAGATGAAGGAAAGCTTTCTCAATAGACTATAAAAGCAATTGAACTCTTAATTCTGCCCCATCTTTCCTGAACAACAACAGTATCCAGTTGATAAAGAATTCCTACAAAAAACCTACTCGATTATGTATGATCTCTTGGAGTGAAGTCACAAAAGCAGTCTTCATGCAATGTATCCTAACCCATTCTCTTGTTAGCAGACCCACTGTTTCACAGTGGGGAACAGCATTTTCTGCAATAATTAAAGCCATCTTCACACCTTTTCTGACTGAAGTCACTTTGGTTTTGTATCATAATTTTTTCTTCTTTATAATGTAAGAACCCAAGAATGTTACTTAATTTATTAAATGTTTCATTTATTATTCATGTTTGTTAGGTTAATTAAAACAAAACACCAGAATATTCAGTTGGGATGTATAATTCTTTTGTTAGCTCTCAATATTTCTTTCCATATATCCTATGTAGAGTTTGACTGAACAAGCATTCTGTAAGCATTTCTACTTTGTCATGTACAACATTTCACATTTTTCCAAAATTCTACTGTATCTAAACAGGGAATAGCTTAGTTTTGGGTTGGAGTTTTAGATTTTTTTTTTCATTGTTTTTTCTTTCATCTTCATCTGTTTCAGACCAATTCAATTTTCTGTTGGTTTTTTTTGTTTTTTTTTTAATATAAATTTAACAGATGTGTTCAATTATTTGGCTGAAATTAAATGAACTCTTTGTCTTCACCGTCCGGAAGCTGAATATCACTTGAACATAGCATTCTGAGACCTGTTTATATCCTGTTTAATTCAGTGGTTTGTGAATGCAGAACTGTCCTCTGTGCCTTTAGAAAGGACCTTGAAACATAATTACTCCTTCAATTCTCTGATGTTACATTACTCACTTTCTAGGAAAGCAAAACTTAGCCCATTCTAACATTCTTACCGTAGTCAGCAGGGATTACTATGCTTTCTTTACATTTCAGTGCAATAACCATTAAGGTCACTAGCTCTTAATGAAAGTTTATGAAGAGTGAAGTCTTTCTTAATTACCTGATTTTTCATTGAAGATACTTAAAGCTGTTCAGAGGTATCTTACCATTTGTTTACCCCATTCACTGCTCCTTAATGTGCTAACTTCTCCAAGGTTGATTAATCATCCTTCCCACCCAACAGGGAATACTACCTACAATGAAAGTCCCTTAGATTTTAATCTAATGGTATATTATATACCATGTTTTCAAAACATGCTTACTGAATGGAAGGCAAATTCTTACATGAAAAAGGATGATCAACACTTGAAGTTGTAGGCTTAGAGTTTTTTGTTTTGGTTTTTATTTCTGATCTTATCCCAGTGTTCGTATTTATTCATGTGCTCAGTTTGGCTATCCCTTTATCTTTTCGTCATTTACCATATCATTATGATGTTCACCGCCTGTATTTCCCCTTCTTTTACTCTTTCTTCTCTTTCCTTGCAGTCATAAATAGTTTTTTTTTCATTAAGCAATATATTTAAGAGGCAATAATTAGATCTCAGAAAGAGCTCCCTTCTATGACATATTATTATTGCAACATTAGCAATCCTCTTCACTCTGCATAGTTAATGCTAGAAGTTACAAACAGGTTTTAAAAGTCTTGAATAGCAAAATAAGTGAATATATTTATGGAAACACCTGATGTTGAAGGAACAAAGCCAGTAAAAAAGCTTAAATGTGATTCATTCATTTAAACTTCAGAAGCTAACAGGCAATGAATGATTAAACTACATCAAGAAAGTCATTCAATGATAATAATGTCACAAGTTTGCCTCCTAGGAAGGGTTTGATGCCATGTACTGGTTAAAATTGATAATGACCGTATGAATCTCAGGCTATGAAAAACTGTGTAGCTTGATACAAGAAAAGTTAAACTAATGATTAGTTCAAAAAGAAGACGGCAACTGATACAGAAAATGATGCTAATCTGTCTGGCTTTCTGTTATTTTAATGATAAATTCTGCACATTTCATTTATTTATTTATTGTTCAGTAAAACAACCAATTTAATGAATGAAGGTGAAAGAGTGTGGACAGAGAAACTGGTAAATAAACCCAAGCAGAACTGCCGTGTCCCTGTTTCTAGGTGATATCACATTTGTAGCCATTTTAAGTTTCCTTATTCTCAACCAATTTTTTTAAAAATTTGCCTTTCTCATTGACTGTTAGATGGCTATCACGTCTGAACTGTAGAAGCAAAATTGGTTTTAATTATTCAAAAGCAAAAAACTTTACATCTACCACATAAATATTTCCATACATATGTTGTTATGTACACCACTGAGTACATATGCACACATAGAGAGAGAGAATTCTGTGACCCCAGCAAGTTTCCTGGACTAGGAGCTGATAAGCCAAATATAAAAAGCTGCCAGACCAACTTTTAAACAAGATGCATGTTTCTAAACTGAAGGTCTCCTCAGCAGTCACAATATCACCACAGACGTGATCTGATAGTAACGTCTGGCCTGAATCAAAAATTATAATTATAATAAAGCTTTGTACTCTGACATGGTCGTTGTGAGTTCACGTATATTAGTTTCAGGTTTTTAGTGTAAACACTGGCATAGCCATTTTAAAAATACTGTTTCTTAAATAGGAAGCATGAGTGAAAACAGCTGAATACTGGCTCATTAAACGTAAATAAGAAAAGCAGCTATCATAGCATATATTCTGTGCGGAAGACGATAGTGACTCACTTGATTGGCTGCACAGCTTGCATGTAGGAGCTGCCCACATCTGGCCTCCTTGGAAAGGAGATATAAAACCTATATTCAGTTATATTTGAAGACATTGTGAACGAGGAATAAAGCGGGTTTTGAGTGATATAGGAACAACTTAATACCAAGAAAAAAATACAATGGATCCTTGATTTTGCATATCACTGGATCCACTGTATATCAAGGGGATTTATACTTTTCTAATAAATAGTTTCTGCATGTTCCTGGTGTTTACTTTATCACTGAGGAAACCAGTAGCGATTATATGAAGAAACTCTAAGTTAGACTCAGAAATTAATTAAAATTTAGCATTGCAGTATCTAACTTGAATGCCCAATGTACCAGTATGTCATAGGATATCAAAATGCCTTTTAACATCTTGGCTCCCTGCAGAATGAGAGGGAACACACCTGAGTAAAGCATTCATAAAAGGTATTGTGTAGAGAGAGGAAGACGTAGTATAACCAGGAAACTTCAAAGACAGGAGTTATGATTTATAGGAACTGGTGAAGTAAATCTGGAACAAAGGAAGCCACTGTGTCTGCTGGGATTTACTGCCATTGTTTCTGAATTAGTCCTGAAAGCCACATCAACCTTCTCTCACACAAACAAAGAGGATAGCATCCTCTGCAGTCGTCCTATTCCCCCTTATGTGATAGTTGTCAATGTATGTTCTAAAAAATCTGGGATGACACTAAAGAAAAATGTCATCAGTATTATTCTCAAGCTCCAGCAGCTGGAAAAGATGAGGATAAAAAAGGCATTCTTCTAGTAACCCAAACTTTCAAAATTAAATATTAGACATCTCAAGACATACTAAGAAAAAAAATAGAAAAAGAAAATTTGCACTACATTCAAAGGTGGTGGCAGTTTTGTGTTCCTACTAACCACAGAAGGTAACAATGGCAGATCCTTTGCACATACAAAGATAGGGAGCCATATTTTTCCCATGACCTTGTTGCCAATAATAACATGACGATGTGTTTGGCCTTTTGATCAAATGCCTTAACCCTGAGACACTGCAGGCATAGGACTACCACTATGAATGGTTTAACTAAATTTCAATTATTGTAGAGCTGTTTTTTTTCAGGAAATCGAACCTTTTTTCCTCCCCCCCCCCCCCCCCCCTTTGTTACGTGACTAAACAACTCCCATGAAATTAAATAAATGTTCTTTACAAGGAGGTCCCTTGAGACACACAACATATAATTTAGTAAATGTTAGAACTTACCACTTTTAAGTCAAAACATGGAAAAAAAATACTAACAATAAAAATGAACTTTAAAAGATAACAAAATAGATACCTTGATGTAAGTGAATGCTCTAGTAACCATGGAAACATGTGGAATGTCAACTTTGAAAACAAGGTTCCTTTTTTTTCAACTATTAGTGAGGCCACAAAACATAAAAATCTCTGTTTGACATCCCTACCCAGCTCTTCTGGAATCTGCGTAGAGGAAGAGCATTTAAAACACTTATGCGGAACAAAACCAGTTCCCTTCACACTGACTTACCAGCCTCCAACTTGATCTGTTTGTGGACAAAGCAAAAAATGCACAGGTCATACATATGAGCTTGCTAGCATCAGAAAGCTATATGTGCCTTGGGAAAAGAGAGAAATATAAGGATTCAGATATTCATCTGGAGATGATTTTATGAAGAACCTCATGTCTGTCATCCTCCAAGTCTTTGACTTTTTATATGATATCACTGCTAAAACCACTTATAGCACTTAGGATCTAACCTTATCGGTAGTAGAGTGTGTTTAAATGTACCCTGCATGCCCTAGGTACTGGAAGAAGTTTGAATACAAATGTCTTCTGACTTAAATATGTAAGGGATGAAATAACAGTAAGAAATAATCAGTTAGACAAATTTTTATTGCAAGCAGTTTGATTAGGTATTTTTGAAAGTCCAAGCAAGTTAAAAATGCCCTGGAATTTAGGAGGCTTCTAAACATTTTTTCCTAAAAATTCCAGAAAAAATGGTCTTGTAAATATAGCTGCTATGGATGAAAAAGTAGGAATAGTCTTATTTATTTAATAGGAACATCTGTGTGATTTCAACTAGAGGGACAATTTTAAGTTTTCATCTTTGGCTTCTGCATTCTTGTCCTGGTAAGTTAATACCTTCTCACTTACAAGTTACCTTTAATCACCAAGAAAGGATTTATTCTTTCCAAAAGACCAGAATGAAGATTTTTCACTGCATTTGCTGTAGCTAAATATTATATATACAAATATTTTTACCTCTTTTTCTGTCTCAATTTTTTATCCTCCGTTTCTCCACAGTGAACTCTGGAAGGAAGAATTTCTTTAACTGTTGTCCTAAAATTGATCTGAAGAAGGTCTCCATGCTTGAAAACTATCTCAGCTGGGGGGGGAAGAAAAAAAAAAAAAAGTATATTATTGTCTTCTACAACCTTTTTCTTTTTCTTACCAAGTGGTCATATGTTCTGCATTTGTGCATGGAGCTCCATGGATGTTATGCGACCTATGTACCCCCACATATATTCTTGAAGAGTTTTTGGTTGCTCTTAATAGTTAAGTTTGGGGTTTTTTGTTGGGGAAGGGTTTTTTTGTAGATATCTACCATATGGCTATACTTTTTTGTTCTCCATCTTTTCTCAGTTCAACCTAAACATATCACAGAAAAGTAAAATAATATATGGAGGAATGACTGGTTGGTGAAAACTTGGGATATCAAAAATAAGAGTAAATGATCATGTCTTCTACTGAAGGAAGATCACCAATGGAATACATTGGAGATTTGTGGTGGGACCTGTATTGTTTAACATATTCACAAATTACATGGAAAGGGAAGTGAGCAGAAAGTTGACTGATGATCTAAAATTATTAATAATGGTAAGAATAAGGACAGATTGTGAAGAAATGCAGAAATACTATGTAAGTTTGAGGGACTGGGGAATCAAAGTGTAGGTGAAATTCAATAAAGATAAATAAAATACTGCACACAAGGAAGAATAATCTCAATTTCACATATAAAATTATGGTGCCAGAGCTGACTTACTGCTCAGGAGCAAAATCTTAGAGTCAAGATTAGACAGATCATCTCAATTCTCGTAACAATGAAAAATCCAGTCAAGTATTGGGAATTATCAGGAGAGAAACAGAGAACAAAACAGAAATAATCATTAATTCAGTGCAGAAATTCTTAATTTGCCTTGAATACTGTTGGCAATCCTGTTCCCCCTATCTCAAAAAAGATAGAGTAGAAAAGGAAGAGTCTCAGAGAAAAACAATAAGTGTTCAAAATCATAGAACGGCTTTTGTACAGTAAATAGTTGAATAGCCTAAGTCTCTTCAGCATGGTGACTACTGAAGGAGAAATATGACAGAGGTATACAAAATATACCAACTGTATGAGGTTCAACAAGGCCAAGTGCCGGGTCCTGCACTTCGGCCACAACAACCCCAGGCAACGCTACAGGCTTGGGGAAGAGTGGCTGGAAAGCTGCCCAGAGGAAAAGGACCTGGGGGTGCTGATTGACAGCCAACTGAGCAGGAGCCGGTAGTGTGCTCAGGTGGCCAAGGTGGCCAATGGCATCCTGGCCTGTATCAGAAATAGTGTGGCCAGCAGGACTAGGGAGGTGATTCTGCCCCTGTACTCAGCGCTGGTGAGGCTGCACCTCGAATACTGTGTTCAGTTTTGGGCCCCTCACTACAAGAAGAACATGGAGGTGCCGGAGTGTGTCCAGAGAAGGGCAACGAAGCTGGTGAAGGGCCTGGAGCACAAGTCTTCTGAGGAGCGGCTGAGGGAACTGGGGTTGTTTAGCCTGGAGAAGAGGAGGCTGAGGGGAGACCTCATCGCGCTCTACAACTACCTGAAAGGAGGTTGTAGCGAGGTGGGTGTTGGTCTCTTCTGCCAAGTAACTAGCAATAGGATGAGAGGAAATGGCCTCAAGTTGTGCCAAAGGAGGTTTAGATTGGACATTAGGAGAAATTTCTTTACTGAAAGAGTGGTCAGGCCTTGGAACAGGCTGCCCAGGGAAGTGGTTGAGTCACCATCCCTGGAAGTGTTTAAAAGACATGTAGATGAGGCCCTTAGGGACATGGTTTAGTGGGCATGGTAGTGTTGGGTTGATGGTTGGACTTGATGATCTTAGAGGTCTTTTCCAACCTTAATGATTCTATGATTCTATGATTCTATGAAAATCAAAAGGATTTTGAAAAATGAGAATAGAGAAACTGAACAGGGATCAGTATTCCCTAATTTTTTTCCATCAAAAGTAAGGGATGCTAAATGGACATAGCTAAAGCCAGGTTCCAAATACCAAACACTTTTCCTGATTAAAAAAAAAAAAAAAAAAAAAAAAAAACAAAAAAAAACTAATTAAAAAGAAATAAGTATTTCTTCATGCAATAGGTAATAGACTTGTGAAACTTACTGCTGAAGAACATTGTGGATGGACAATATTTATAAGCATTAAATGGAAGACAGTGAAAAATTGGAAAGAATATATTTTGTATTATTAAATAGAAATCACCTGTAGCTCAAAAAAAATCACTGCAATAGTTTGAGGATAGGATAGTAATGAACAATAGCCTAAGGATGGGGAAAATAATATATATGCTTACCTTGTTGTTACAGCCCCTACACAATCCTTAAGATCATCCTTGATGATCAGGCAGGATACCGAAAATCTCAATACAATCATTCCTGCATTCTTAATGTTTAAGGACAAATGAAAAATTAATGTGTTCCATAGGTATTTTGAAACAATCCACATTAAAAAAGAGAGCAAACTGATATCTTAAATGTCATTATTTCTTATGGATAACATCGGTGGAAGAGAGATGCATGTTTGTGGTGTTTATTTAGCAAAAATGTTTTGCATTCTGAATAGTGATCCTGTTGGGAGGTGACAAAGGCAACTACACACAGGTAGACATGTACTTTTCCATTCATTTTGACTACATTTTTATACTAGCTTATGTTAATACCTTGCAATTTTCAAGAATTTATTTTTATTGGGTTTTTCTTTGGCATAGATATATGAACTACAGGTTGACAGAACTGGATGTTATTCTAAATTCTAGATTTACATTCTAAAATTGTGACATCCAAAACATCATCAAGAAAATTGAGAAAAAACAAATTGAAAGAAAATAAAAGTAATTCACAATTTTTTTTTTCTAGTGAAGAAAGATAAATAATGGTGCTAAGTGACAAAAAGTTAAATAATCCAGTTAAAAGATAGAAATCATCATTTAAAAATGCAAGCAGACAGGCATAAAGGAAATAATACCACATATTGGTAGTCATACCTGATAAGAATGGAAGAGTTCTGGTTAAGTCATCCATCTCTGCATGATAATTATAAACTAATTTTGAAATATTCATTTCCCTTCTTTTGCCTCATGGGGTAAGTAGAAGCACTGCAATATAAATTCTTGAATACCTGAATATGTAGATCTGACTCTATTCTTATCTGGAGAATATGCAGTACCACATGTATGTCAGAAATTTTCTTCTACAATGAATCCTGTGAAAGTGTGGCAATACTTACTGGAGAAATAACTATCATGTTTTCATTTGAAAATTACTGTGAAAGAAGAGACTATTGTAAGTAGAGGTAAATAAAACAGAGCATAATATGGATGCAGACATAACATAATAAGTTTGTTGCTAGTCACTGCTTTCCTAGTAAAAAGCATTATCTATTATCTTTTAAATGTGAAGGCTGAAGGATGGCAAGATATTCTAATAATGGTCCTTTCTATATCACTACAGAATTATCATAATACATGGTGGAGGAAGAAGGGCACGGCTATGTTTCATATCAGTTAGAATATACTTTGAAAATTAAAGTTTAGAAAAAGACAAGTAAAACAAATCTTAAATTCTTTTGGGTGCAATGGAAGAGAGAGCAACTTAATTTTATATTGTTCTCAAGTGAAAAGTTTAGTGAGATAAAAGTATAAGCCACCTACATTAATCAATAACCTAATAACAGAAATAGATTTTATCCAGTATATGTTTGTTGTTAATTAAAAATAACCCTGGGAACAGTGACCCGAAGTGAAGAGCTTAAACTAGAGTACTCTCTTAACCACGAGACTATAAAGCTATTTTCTCAGTGAATCTTAAAGTAAATTTCTCTAGTTCAAAAGAAGTACTAGCAAGTTTATCATTTGCTGGCTAGAACGTTCTCATGGGAAATATGAAGTTTAAGTTTCTGAGGAAGCAAAAGAAACTTTTCCTATATCTCCAAGGGAATCCACATGTTCATATTTTTATTCATGAAAGCTTGTCTGAAAGTGTATATCACTAAAAAACTGTGCTGTTTCAACTTCCACCACATGCATTGTCTCACAAAACATAGCAAATAATTCTGTTATTTCATGCTCCTGATGAATTATCATGTCATTACTGCTGAGATTGTGAAATGTTTTAAGTACTATCTCTACATAAATACAGATCAACCTATGATTTAGTCATACGTACACTCTGCATTATCTGTTGGGGTTTTTTTTCAGTATCCAGAATAGAGAGGAAAATGGGTGACACAAAAAATAAATCTTTGGTTCAGCACATATAAGACTGAATCTGGATGACTGAATCAAAACTGTGAAACTGCAAGCTCTTTAAGATATATTGCTGTTTTTCACCACTGGCTACTGATCCTATTCTTATTGAAATCCATGACAGTCAACATCAAATTAATTGACAAAATATATATCAAATTACATAAATTTGATAAATTTATGTAATGATAATATGGTAATGATAATAACTCCACTCTTCCTGGAGTGAAATCAAAACAGAAGACATAAATCCACATGGAATCAGGTGTCATTAATTCTGCTTTCTACAGTGAAACATGTTACTAAACTTAATGGAGCAACATCTGATAAAAAACAAATTTATTACTTTGACTGACTTTCGTCAGTCAGAATATCACACCAACCTTAGCAATATTTCTGCTGGAATATAACTAACATATTGTACCAATAAATCCTAACGTATGAGTTCTATTACTGTTATATACTGTATGGGTTAATATTCTCACCATTTTTTATGCATAAAAGATGTAAACTTCCTTTGGTATTAGGCACCACTACAAATTCCACAGTAATCAAAAACTGTATTTCAGTTTTTTCCAACTATGCTTGTGGATTTCAACATCAGATGGCAAAATTCAGGTAACAGATCTATGAAGAAATACAAGGTCCTTTAAGTTAACAGTACAAAGAAGAATACCAAAGTAATTTTGTACCATATTGGAAAGAAAAGGATTATTCTTCCATAACACCAGGGAAGTACATAAAGAATATTCACCATAGCAAAAACACATGAAAACTTAGAACTAAAAATCAGTATATTCTCAGTATTTATTCCTATGTCCTGATCTCTATTAAACAATCCACTTTAAAGATAAAACCAACCTGACATACTTTACACAAGTTTCACTTCTACAAAAGTGTTTGCACTTGTGCTTTTTGTACCCAGCTAGCAGCTTTGCCCAGGTCCTTATTCACAGTAATTCAGCACAGTTAGGGCCAATTATCTCACCTTCAGGCTATGAGTAGCTGCTAGCTGCAATCACCCTTTGCTGGCCACAAATTCATGGTAACTGTCGTGGTTTAACCTGGCAGGCAGCCAAATACCACGCAGCCGCTCACTCACTCCCCCCGCCCCCCCAGTGGGACGGGGAGAGAATCGGAAGGGTAAGAGTGAGAAAAACTCGTGGGTTGAGATAAAGACAGTTTAATAGAACAGAAAAGGGAGAATAATGATAATAAATAATGATAGAATATACAAAATGAGTGATGTACAATGCAATTGCTCACCACCCGCGCTGACCGATAACCAAGTAGCGATCGGCACTTCCTGGATCACGCCTACCCTTCATATACTGAGCATGACGTCACATGGTATGGAATACCCCATTGGCCAGCTGGGCTGGCTGTCCTGATTATGTTCCCTCCCATCTTGTGTACCTAGCTCAGTCAGTAGGCATGGGAGCTGTCCTTGGACTAGAAGGGCACTTAGCAACAACTGAAAACATCAGTGTGTTATCAACATTCTTCTCATACTAAATCCAAAACACAGCACTAGGAAGAAATTTAACCCTATCCCAGCCGAAACCAGGACAGTAACATTTTGTCCTGTTGTAGCCTGCCTGTGAATTCAGCTTCTGGGTCAATAATTAAAAAGAATTAATCTGTGTTGGAATGTGTATATTTTCTTAGTAAACTACTTGAAAAGAATAGATCAACATTAACAACATTCATACACCTCTTCTTCACATCCTACCAAGTTCTTTCCATAGGGGATTATATATATTACCCTCAGCTACAGGGTAAAGTTTTGTGTGCAGGCCTGATTATTTTGTAAGAGACAGCTCTAATCTAAACAAAATCCAGAGATTTTTTAACCTTGCAAAGGAATTCACAGATATTCAAAGACTATATATAAAATATAAAATCAGAATATTACAAAATTGTAAAATAATATTCACTGGGCAGGATTTTTAAATCATTTTTTATCCTGGTTCCTAAGCAGATGAAACTGCTGTCCTCTGTGACAGTATGTGTGCATTTTTATCTCCCTTTATGGCAGGGCCATATAACTGTTGAACATCTTGTCCAATTTCAATTAAATTTGACAGTTAGAGTGATGATCAAAAATGTCTTTGACATCTTTTAGACATCTTAATGTTGAATTACATTCTAGAAGTGTCAACTGATTGTAAAGGGAATTTACATGTTTAAGGTGTAGGTGTCTACACCTGGTGTGACGAATCTCACCAAAATCTTCCAAGAGCCAGGTAGAGGAAGGATGCCTTATTAATTGCTCCTTGAGGGAATACAACTAAATGTGTTATATCTCAGAGAATCCGTATAAGTGAAGACAAATATATATAATCAATAAATCTGTATATATCATATAGTAAGTATTTGTAATACATATAAATATATAAGAAAATTCAATGTATGGCAAACTTCTTAGTGTGGGCTAACTCTTCCTGGAGTGAAATCAAAACAGAAGACATAAATCCACATGGAATCAGGTGTCATTAATTCTGCTTTCCACAGTGAAACATGTTACTAAGCTTAATGGAGCAACATCAAAGCAGCTCTACGTAAACTTTTTTGTGATGCTCTCTCTTCATGGCTCTAATATCTTTCAACATTATGCTGTTTACCAACACTGTTTCAAATACTGCACGTTAAAATATCTTAAAATAAAACTGAAGTATGGGTAGGTTGCACTTCCACCATTCTTATATGGCAACAAAAGATTCTAGCTACAATTAAATACCTTGAAACTCAGAACTGGAACAAAGGCATTTGTTCTTAAACTGTCAGTATGTTATACAATAAGACTTATTCTTGTCGTGGTTTAACCTGGCAGGCAGCCAAATACCACGCAGCCACTCACTCACACCCCCCCCTCCTCAGCGGGACGGGGAGAGAATCAGAAGGGTAAGAGTGAGAAAAACTCGTGGGTTGAGATAAAGACAGTTTAATAGAACAGAAAAAGGGAAAATAATAACGATAATGATAAAATATACAAAATGAGTGATGCACAATGCAATTGCTCACCACCCGCGCTGACCGATAACCAAGTAGCGATCGGTACTTCCTGGATCACACCTACCGTTCATACACTGAGCATGACGTCACATGGTATGGAATACCCCATTAGCCAGCTGGGCTGGCTGTCCTGATTATGTTCCCTCCCATCTTGTGTACCTAGCTCAGTCAGTAGGCACGGGAGCTGTCCTTGGACTAGGAGGACACTTAGCAACAACTGAAAACATCAGTGTGTTATCAACATTCTCCTCATACTAAATCCAAAACACAGCACTAGGAAGAAATTTAATCCTATCCCAGACGAAACCAGGACAGTATCCACCCCTTATTCTATATCATTTACGTCCTGCTTAGGTCTCACATCTTTTTAATACATTTCAATTAACCACCACTATCTTTCTTTATATATACACACATATATATATGCACGCACAGATATCATTCCCTTGGTCTATGGACTACCCCTCTAAAATGTCCACTGAGTTCATTTAGTCCATGACTTTGAGCTCCATCTGTTATAACAGTCTTTCAGGGCCAGAGAGATGGTGTGTGGTGTTGGGCTGTTGCATCCTGAAGCCAGTTCTCATTTCGGTACTGCTGCGCTCATCCAGTTCTATCATCGTTGCACTTTGCTCGGTTTCATCGGAATGAGTTCATTCTTCATTAATCTGGGTGATTTTCACTGCTATACCATTGATAGCAACCATAGAAATAATGATATACAATATCATGTAACAGTTGACATCAAAATTCAGTTCATTGCTATTTTCACCCAAAATCAAATCCCCTTGAGGTACACACCGGACCTCCCCATCCTTTCGCATCACCCACCAAGTGCACCCAGGTCCTTGAGCAAAAGCAATCCCATGGATGGGTTTTCCCTTTGCAGAGGCGGGAGTAACCCAGACTGTCTCCCCCAGCATATTTCTTATGTGCACGACAAGGACTTTATCTCCATCTACAGTACGTAAGAGTCTTGATTGGGCCGGGCCAGCTCAATTGGCAGATCCCCTGGTATTGACTAACCAGGTGGCTTTTGTTAAATGTGTATCCCAATCCTTCAGTGTCCCACCACTCATTGCTCTCAGCGTAGTCTTTAGCAGTCCATTGTATCGTTCAATTTTCCCAGAGGCTGGTGCATGGTAGGGGATGTGATATACCCACTCAATGCCATGCTCTTTGGCCCAGGTGTCTATGAGGGTGTTTCGGAAATGAGTCCCATTGTCTGACTCAATTCTTTCTGGAGTGCCATGTCGCCACAGGACTTGCTTTTCAAGGCCCAGGATGGTGTTCCAAGCGGTGGCATGGGGCACAGGATATGTTTCCAGCCATCCGGTGGTTGCTTCCACCATGGTGAGCACATAGTGGGAGTGTGATATAATCAATCTGCCAGGCCTCCCCATATTTGTATTTCAACCATCGTCCTCCATACCAAAGAGGCTTTACTCGCTTGGCTTGTTTGATTGCAGCGCATGTTTCACATTAGAATCATAGAATCATAGAATCATTAAGGTTGGAAAAGACCTCTAAGATCATCGTGTCCAACCGTCAACCAAACACACCATATCCACTAAACCATGTCCCTTAGGGCCTCATCTACACATCTTTTAAATACTTCCAGGGATGGTGATTCCACCACTTCCCTGGGCAGCCTGTTCCAAGGCCTGATCACTCACATTCATGGACAACCTGTGCAATAGTGTCCATGGTTAAGTCCACCCCTCGATCACGAGCCCATCTATATGTTGCATCTCTTCCTTGATGGCCTGACATGTCATGGGCCCACCGAGCTATAAATAATTCACCTTTATGTTGCAAGTCCAAATCCACGTGGGCCACTTCAATCTTAGCAGCCTGGTCCACCTGCTGGTTATTTTGATGTTCCTCAGTGGCCCGACTCTTGGGTACGTGAGCATCTACGTGACGTACTTTTACAACCAGGTTCTCTACTCGGGCAGCAATATCTTGCCACAGTGCGGCAGCCCAGATGGGTTTACCTCTGCGCTGCCAGTTGTTCTGCTTCCACTGCTGCAGCCACCCCCACAGGGCATTTGCCACCATCCATGAGTCAGTATAGAGATAAAGTACTGGCCATTTTTCTCGTTCAGCAATGTCCAAGGCCAGCTGGATGGCTTTCACCTCTGCAAACTGGCTCGATTTAACTTCTCCTTCAGCAGTTTCTGCAACTTGGCGTATAGGACTCCATACAGCAGCTTTCCACCTCTGATGCTTTCCCACAAGGCAACAGGACCCATCAGTGAACAGGGCATATTGCTTCTCATTTTCTGGTAGTTTGTTATATGGTGGGGCCTCTTCAGCACGTGTCACCTCCTCCTCTGGGGATATTCCGAAATCTTTGCCTTCTGGCCAGTTCGTGGTCACCTCCAAGATTCCTGGGCGATTGGGGTTTAATATTCGGGCCCGTTGTGTGATCAGTGCGACCCACTTACTCCATGTAGCATCGCTTGCATGATGTGTAGAGGGGACTCTCCCTTTGAACATCCAGCCCAGCACCGGCAGCCGGGGTGCCAGGAGGAGCTGGGCTTCAGTACCAACCACTTCCGAAGCAGCTCGAATCCCTTCATATGCTGCCAATATCTCTTTTTCATTTGGAGTGTAGCAGGCCTTGGATCATCTGTATCCCCGACTCCAGAACCCTAAGGGTGGCCCTTGAGTCTCCCCTGGTGCTTTCTGCCAGAGGCTCCAGGTAGGACCATTCTCCCCGGCTGCGGTGTAGAGCACATTCTTTACATCTTGTCCTGCCCGGACTGGCCCAAGGGCTACTGCATGAACTATCTCCTGTTTAATTTGTTCAAAGGCTTGTCGTTGCTCAGGGCCCCGTTTGAAGTCATTCTTCTTCCTGGTCACTTGATAGAGAGGGTTTACAATCTGACTGTAATCTGGAATATGCATTCTCCAAAAGCCCACAACGCCTAAGAAAGCTTGTGTTTCCCTTTTGCTAGTTGGTGGAGACATGGCTGTTATTTTGTTGATCACCTCCATTGGGATCTGACGACGTCCATCTTGCCATTTTATTCCTAAAAACTGCATCTCCTGTGCAGGTCCCTTGACCTTACTTTGTTTTATGGCAAAACCGGCTTTCAGAAGGATTTGAATTATTTTCTTCCCTTTCTCAAAAACTTCTTCTGCTGTGTTGCCCCACAGGATGATGTCATCAATGTATTGCAGGTGTTCCGGAGCCTCACCCTGTTCCAGTGCGGTGTGGATCAGTCCATGGCAAATGGTAGGGCTGTGTTTCCACCCCTGGGGCAGTCAGTTCCAGATGTACTGGACGCCCCTCCAAGTGAAAGCAAACTGTGGCCTGCACTCCACCGCCAAAGGGATTGAGAAGAACGCATTAGCAATATCAATTGTGGCGTACCACTTGACTGCCTTTGACTCCAGTTTGTATTGAAGTTCTAGCATGTCCGGCACGGCAACACTCAGTGGTGGCGTGACTTCGTTCAGGCCACGGTAGTCTACTGTTAGTCTCCACTCTCCATTGGACTTTTGCACTGGCCATATGGGACTGTTAAAGGGTGAGCGAGTCTTGCTGATCACTCCTTGGCTCTCCAGTCGACGAATCAGCTCATGCATAGGGATCAGGGAATCTCGGTTGGTGCGATATTGTCGCCAGTGCACTGTTGTGGTAGCGATTGGTACCTGTTGTTCTTCAACCCTCAACAACCCCACAACAGAAGGGTCCTCCGAGAGACTGGGCAGGGTAGACAGTTGTTTAATTTCCTCCGTCTCCAGGGCAGCTATACCAAAAGCCCACCGGTACCCTTTTGGGTCCTTAAAATACCCTCTCCTGAGATAGTCTATGCCAAGGATGCACGGAGCCTCTGGGTCAGTCACAATGGGGTGCTTCTGCCACTCATTCCCGGTTAGGCTCACTTCGGCCTCCAATACAGTTAACTCTTGGGATCCCCCTGTCACTCCAGAAATACAAATGGGTTCTGCCCCTTTATAGTTTGATGGCATCAGGGTACACTGTGCACCGGTGTCTATGAGAGCCTTATACTCCTGTGGCTCTGATGTGCCAGACCATCGAATCCACACAGTCCAGTAAACCCGGTTGTCCCTTTCCTCCACCTGGCCGGAGACAGGGCCCCTCTAGTTGTGGTCATAGTATCCATCTCTCACTGCTTGCAAACATGAGTTAAGAATTTCTTCTTCGCAGTTACAATCCAAAGTAAGATCAGCCCTTCTACTCTGTCTGGGGAACTGTTCACCGGAAACTGGACCGTCGTGAGACAGGTTTTTCCTGACAACTGGAGCAGCATTTTTCCTGAGAGAACCCCCTTGTGTGATTGTTTTTCCTTGCAACTCACGTACACGTGCCTCTAGGATGAAGGTAGGTTTTCCATCCCACTGCCTCATGTCCTCTTCATGGTCACGCAGGTAAAACCACAGGGTGCCCCGTGGTGTGTACTTTCTATATCTTCTCTCTTGAGGAGAAAAACGCTGACTCCTAATGGCTGAGATACTGGTCCGTACAGGTGGGGAATAGGACATACCCTCTTTGAGTTGCTGGACCTTCCGGGACAGCTTCTCCACAGCTGAGACAAGGGAGGAGGAGATAGTTTCTTCAAAATCCCGAAGTCTGCTAACTAAGACATCCACCGTTGGTGGTTCTTCCTCTGCCCAGGACAGTGCTGCCAATGAACTGACATACAATGCTGGTGCGCTCTGTACCAACTTCCGCCACATGGGTCGCGTGCACTGGACGTCATCTGGATCTTTGGGCGTTTGGTCGTTGTCCAGGTCACTCTAAACCACCTCCAGCATGCCTAATTCTCTCAGGTACTGGATACCTCTCTCCACAGTGGTCCATTTGCCTGGGTGATATATAACATCTTCCTTGAAGGGATACCTTTCCTTCATGCCTGACAGGAGTCACCTCCAGAGGTGAATGAAGACAAGACATAAGGCCAATTCAGTGAATTTCAGAACATAAGTAAACTTGAATTTCCACAACCATTGAATAAGACAACATTTTTTTTCCTTATTCTCAGACTTCAAATTTTCTGAAAAGAATCAGGTTAACTTCTGTAGAAGATTGCAGGAGAGAAGTGTCAAATTATGAGGACAGGCACCAGGATGCTAGAAGAGGCATAGTTTATGGTGCTGTAGATTAAAGTCTCTCTCTTCACTAATTCCAAAAGCCATTATTTCTTTTTGGCTATGTCAGCATCCTTTCTAGATCCCTCTTTCTTTAATTTGCTGATTTTTATTTATTTATTTATTTATTTATTTTCCTTTCTGAAACTCTGTCGAATATCTTGGGTCACAGCAATATTTCTTCACATACTTTGCAAATATCAGCACCTGGGCTTTCCTCAGGGAGTCCTTTTCTAAAATTGTTTTGTTTTTTCACCTCTGAAGAAAATATTTTAAAAGTTTCACAGATTTTTTAAAATTCATAGTTTTCTCTTTGAGTTTTTTCCTTTTCCTTTAACTGAAATGTTTTCAAGTTCTATGCTGGAGTATATCTGAAGTAAATTGGTAACCAAGGTATAAAATTCTGGTAAGTGGTTACTGACCTGTTTTTACTAGTTTCATGTCATGTTTACTAGTGTTTTGATAAGCCAGGGTTTCACTATTTTTTCTCTTAAATGTATGTGGTAATCTTATTTCTAGTATCAAATGTGAATGTTCCATCCCAAGTGTAATCTGAAAATTTGTTTTGTGATGAATAATCCTTCACAGTACATATCAGAATTGTCAAGCAGCAAATCAGAGGACCAAAAATATTTGATGGGAAATTGCCTTTAGTTGCTATAAGAGCACTGTTTCTAGTCTTATAATAAATAAATATAAAGTATATGACTTTACCACAGTTCCAGCCTTCTATCCTTTCAGTATTTTAAAAAGGAGATAATTAGGATACTTTCAGACACTGAATTTCATTACCCATCATGAACACCAGTGCCCATCAGCTCAGATATGTAGTCCCATAGCATGATTGCTCTCATTGCAGGATGACACTCCAAAATGGTCAAATGGCTTTCATGAAGTATCCGTTTATTTCAATTGACAAGGAGGGATCACTAAGTTTTAAATAGAAATCTACATAAAATATGCATAAAACAGAGTGAGATAAATCCAATCTGTTTTTCTTATTACCCTGGAGAGATGAGAGGATTCCAAAGCCAGTCTTCCTAGATGCAAAGCTCTTGGAAGGTGTTGAGGTGACAGTAATCATGAGCATGTTCTGAGGTAAATTCAGAAGCTCATGATATACTCCTGAGTTTATCGCAAGTGTGTTGCCTTGCTGCCCCATGTCTCTGAAAGTCAGCCTGATCTAGATTATAGCAATATCTGTAACCACATGTGTTCTTTTAACTCAAAAACAACTCGGGCAGTGCAGTTCTTTTCAGGCAGCATGTGGTCTCTAAATAAATAAGTACTTGCTAGTTTTCTTTACAGTTCAGAATGCAAACTGAACCTTCTCAGGATTCTTCAGTATTTGGTGATTCAGATTCTTCAGGTTTTGGTGGCTGGTAGCTGTATATTACTAACAGCACCAGATTAACAGCTGCCAGTTTTACTGTTACTTTAGTTAACACCATATCTTGTAGCACATCAATTTTGCAATTTCTTTAGATTTCTCATACTTTCTCTCAAGGGTCAGAGTGTTTCAGTCTTAGTAGCATCTAATCTTGTAGTAGTGATAGTATCCAGTTTTGGAATATACTGATTTAGACAACATTTATAAAATAAAATACTGTGTTGATATTTCTGCAGCCACCTGCCCAGTCTTAGTTTCTGGGCACAGATATATAGATTATTAACTCACACTAAATAAGGGTGCCAATTTACAATGTTTCAGCTACTCCATAGTAATTACCACATGCCTCTGTAAATAGGAAAAATGAGAGGTTTATTGTTTGCTTTCTCTGAAAGAATGAGCAAACTCTTTTTTACTATGGGATAAAAATATGTATATAACTAGAAATAAGCTGTCTGTTATGAGTTTTTCCTACCCTATAGCAATTTGTTTGAAGTCGTACCTTCTGCATATGTGTTGCTTGCATGTCTGAATAATTACCATGTACCCACAACAATTTACATATTTTTAGAAGGACCAACAGGGACAGAGTCAGAATTTTTATTGTCCTGAATTTAATATTCTCTATAGAGAATTCCTTATAGCAGACACTCCAGGTATGTAACATTAGTTCAGTCAAGCTTTAATATTTTTGTATAAAATAGAACACTTCTAGAGAGAGGCAATGATAGCAAAGGTACTCATGGAATAACAGCTGCTGGGAAGCCAGGCTACTATCTGGAAGCACGGAAAACTGATACTCAACTGCTTGACCAGAAGCAGAAAGAACAAAGACTCTCAAGTTGTCTTTCAACCCTAGGTAAGTTCTTTAATTGTTCAATTGTTTCTTTTTGACTGTAAGTTATTATACTTAAGAGGCTACTACTGTCAAGACAGTCATACACATAAGAATTGTTTTGTTTTGCTTTGTTTTGTTTTGTTTTTTTAATGGGAAAGCATTTTTTATCAGAAAATTATCAGTGATTCTAACAGTCAGATTGGAGATTGAGGAAATCTATGTTGATGTGTGAAAGAATCACTTGGGCTTCAAAAGAAGAAAAGAAGCAGGAGAGGGAAAGGGAGAGGATGCTCAAGTGTTGAGTAGCATACGTATTGTAAAGCAAAAATCATTGTCCTATTGTTTTCTGACTTTGAATGCAGCATGTTTTACTTACAAAAGAAAGGACAACAATGGGTATTGAAGATTTCAGTCTGTAGACTGAAGTATAGCAGTCTTCACGATAATCTTTCCATTTTTATATGAATGGGCTATGTTCAAACCAAAATCTATTATTCTTTATAAAATATATTATATTTTATGAATAATTATTCATGTATTAATTCATACAGCCTTCTTTTATGTTCAGAACTATGTGCTTTTGTTGCTATCATTATTATTTGGTGACATCTGCTATGTATTCCTGACAGTCTCTGTCTTCCAATGGACTAAGCCATTGAAGATATTAATGAGCTGAAAGGAAAAAGAGAAAGGAAGAGATGCAGTAGAATAGAATATTTTTTAAATGTACATTCAGCGATAGAAATAATTATCTCTAACTTTTTGTTAACTTAACTGTTCACAGAATGCTTAAATTATTGTCTGTATTAAGTCTTCTGAAGTTCATCTGTATGTTTGGGTGAGTAACTATGACTTTGTGATTTAATTGTGAATTCGGTTATTGATATAGCCTGTTCTCACCATTTTGATATTTTTTGTTTCTTCAGATTAAGAAACAATATGAACAAAAAATCATTTGCCTTCTTTCAAACCACACGTTTGACAGTATATTCTAATTAAAATATATCATGTTATCCTAAATAAAACATTATCTTTTTGACAGAGTCCATAATTTTCTTACTTTGCAGCAATAAATAGTTAATAGCAATAATTAACTAGCAAAAGCAATAATCAAGTAGTAAATAGATTCCACCTAGCTTGAATATACAAATCTAACTATGTTAAGTGATTCTCATTGAACATAATCAGAGATATGCCCTAGAAGTCACCAACACAAGTTATATTATATTGCTAGAAAAGACCCTTTTATTCTGTGTTCATTTAGAATTGTCTGTTTAAAAAAAAAACAGGTTCTGGTATTCAAGTTTTCTCTCTGTCACAAGCATTACATGTAACATCCTAAAATAAGATAGCAATAATAAAGAAACTTGGATTCATCCCTTAAATGTAACTTCTACTTCATAAATCTGAACCCTAATCACATTGTTGCCATGCTATTTAAACAGCAGGGAAGAAAGACAGATAGAGAATGAATTGGAGCTAGCTACCACCTTCTGCAGAAAATCTATTACACCCTTAATTCCTTTAGCAACTATGTTCTGCCTTCATCTAAAGGTAAACCTTGCTTGGACACATTACCTCAAAGTACATGACCTTTGAATTTCAGTATGTCTCAAAAAAAAAGTTATTTGATTCAAAATGAAACTCTTCTTGTTGTAGTTAGAAACTTAAGGGAAAACAAGACAAATCTACATGTAAAATGGAACAGAAAAAGAATGAAGAAAAACTTTTATTTTTATTTCTACAGCTTATCTGTCACCTCACTTGATAATGAAAAATGAAATAAATATTATTATATGCCTTGTCAATATTTGGCAGACTTGTAGCTATTTCGGACTATTCAAGGCCTTATTCTTCTCTGCCCTTTAGTAGTAAGTTCACAACACTGATACCAAAAGCAGTCATCATCAGCTCTAGTAGAGTGCAGGAAAAAAAAAAACAAGAGTGGGGCTCTATATTTTAAGATGATATACCAGCAAAATGTTGTTATGTGTATGTCATATAGTATAAAAATATTAGAGACAAGGTAAATTGGGAACCAGAACAATCAATGAAAGTCAAGGGCAATACATTTAAAACTGATAAAAGATAATATAATTTTACTTGACATAGAATTGACTAGTGTAATTCATTGCTACAAGATAATACTGACATCAAGAGGAGTACTGATACATATAGGAATCCTATATGGAATGTAAAAAAAATTATAGTTATGCAGTAGAGGATAAAATAATTTAAAATTAATATATACCCATAAGCTCTAAGATATAAACTAACCACAAGCTGACAGCAGTTAGAAATAAATTTTCCCTTGGACAGGTTATTCCTTGTGTGTTTCAGAATTTGCTGCATCTGTCTCTGATTAATCTGGTTGGGCCATCATCAGAGGTACTTTAATGGGTTAGTTGGGCAATACAGTATGGCAATTCTGAGGCTTTCTTCACCCTTGAATTTCAAGAACAGTTTACTTTAGTTCTCCTCTACTATGCTGTTCTTGAAATATAAAATGAATTAAGATTTTACGGTATTTACATGATCTATGTTTGCAGGAAAGGTCATCACAACAACATATTGAAAAATATTCATAGAAATATACTCTGTAAAAGTAAGATTTTTCTCAGCACAATGTTCATGTTCATGCATGTGTTCCTAAGTACATTTCTACCACTTTTTTTTTTAAATCAGCTAAGAAATCAGGGAAAAAAATAAGAAAAAAAAAAAAGAAAGGTTGTCTTTGTTAGAGAACTGTAACAGAGAAGAAACTTGAAGCTACTATGTCTGCTATTCCACCTGCAGGAGTTGGCAGCAATAAAAGCTGCTTCACACTCTACTGAACTTACTAAGTTGTCAAGATAGTTCTTGACAAATCTGTATTTTGCCAACTGTTTACTGCACATGAGGGTCTTCAAGCATTATACAATATATAGATACCTTTCTGTATTTGCTCATACTGCAGACTGTAATGGTACAAGAAGACTGAAACCCTGGGATCGTGTGCTTCATTTCACACTTGGAAACACCAACCACTAGGATTCCCCTTAACTATTGTTTTTCAAGCTATATAATTTTGTGGTTGAGGTAGCAACAAAATGTTAATGTTTAACTTTTTAATTAGACCATAGAAATAAATACAATGTGTTGCACTATGAAAAAACTGGATTTTTACTGTTAAATGAAATTACATGTTATTCTCTGTTTGATGTAATCTACTTAATCCTCGTATAAAGAAAATGCATTCTTTAAACATGCAAAAAGAAAGTGAGGATTAATGTTCTCTAATCAGGAGATCTGCTACATCCTTTTTCTCCCCCTTCACCTTCTAGTGTCACTATTAGTGGGCTACAGAAAGATAATTTCATTTTGATTTTTCAGAACCAAGGTAGCTTACTTGCTCAAACACTATACTTCCACTTTTTGAATTTGACAGCCTATCTACTGAGTAAGGTCCTAATTAAATTTGATGATATCTGCTCAGTGCCTAGCACATAACTTACATCACAGATGCAACACATCTAACAGTTTGGCTTGGTTTGCCTCTTTTGATCAGGAAAGGCTCAGAGCTGAGATTTCATAAACAGAGAATTATATCTTTTTCCTCAAGAGTAGACCCTTTATGTTCAGGAAGGGGTCATGGGAAGAATGATACAACCTACTTCTGGTTTGACTGAATAGAAAGTAGCAACTTACAGTGCTGCTACAGTTGTAGCATTTTGTAGAAAGGTATGGAGCAGTTTGAATGAAAGATACCTCAAAATCTTTACATAAAGCTCCATTTAGAATCATAGAATCATAGAATCATAGAGGTTGGAAAAGACCTCTAAGATCATCGAGTCCAACCGTCAACCCAACACCACCATGCCCACTACACCATGTCCCTAAGGGCCTCATCTACACGTCTTTTAAATACCTCCAGGGATGGTGACTCCACCACTTCCCTGGGCAGCCTGTTCCAAGGCCTGATCACTCTTTCAGTAAAGAAATTTTTCCTAATGTTCAATCTAAACCTCCCTTGGTGCAACTTGAGGCCATTTCCTCTCGTCCTATCGCTAGTTACTTGGGAGAAGAGACCAACACCCACCTCGCTACAACCTCCTTTCAGGTAGTTGTAGAGCGCGATGAGGTCTCCCCTCAGCCTCCTCTTCTCCAGGCTAAACAACCCCAGTTCCCTCAGCCGCTCCTCAGAAGACTTGTGCTCCAGGCCCTTCACCAGCTTCGTTGCCCTCCTCTGGACGCGCTCCAGCACCTCCATGTCCTTCTTGTAATGAGGGGCCCAAAACTGAACACAGGATTTGAGGTGCGGCCTCACCAGTGCCGAGTACAGGGGCACGATCACCTCCCTACTCCTGCTGGCCACACTATTTCTGAATCAGGCCAGGATGCTGTTGGCCTTCTTGGCCACCTGAGCACACTGCCGCCTCATGTTCAGCCGGCTGTCAACCAGTACCCCCAGGTCCTTTTCCTCTGGGCAGCTTTCCAGCCACTCTTCCCCAAGCCTGTAGCATTGCCTGGGGTTGTTGTGGCCGAAGTGCAGGACCCGGCACTTGGCCTTGTTGAATCTCATACAGTTGGCCTCGGCCCATCGATCCAGCCTGTCCAGGTCCCTCTGCAGAGCCTTCCTACCCTTGAGCAGATCAACACTCCCGCCCAACTTGGTGTCGTCTGCAAACTTACTGAGGGAGCACTCGATCCCCTCGTCCAGATCATTGATGAAGATATTGAACAGGACCGGCCCCAGTACTGAGGCCTGGGGAACACCGCTCGTGACCGGCCGCCAACTGGATTTAACTCTGTTCACCACAACTCTCTGGGCTCGGCCGTCCAGCCAGTTTTTTACCCAGCGAAGAGTTTAATGACATTCAGGGCATTTTAATACCTGCTACTTTTTCAAAATAATTAAATGTAAATTCAAGACAGCAGAACATTAAACCGAGGTATCTCCAAAGTCCTCTGCCAGATATTCACACTCTATTGAACAAGCTTTCTTATACATATCAAGTCATTTACATATATTTAAAGAGGCTGTAGTCAAATGGGGGAAAAAAGTCATGCAAAGCTATGAAATATTGACAGCAGTGGCATTGTTCTCTTGTTCTTGAATGTCTTACTTGAAAACACAAAAATCAAGTTAACTTCTGCGAGTCCCCATATGACTTTCATTTTGACCTGTGCTGGTGGTAGTAGGCAGATACTCCATTTTATTTTTGGAAAGATGCCCTGTGACACTCAGTATAGTATTAAAAGGACCTCCCACTCTCCAACCTGCTTGCCCTTACAGAGAAGTTCAGTAAACCAGCTGGATGATAGCTGAGATACACACTTGCTGCTGAAAGGAAGTTCCTCACAGTGTGACCCAGTATCTTTTGGTTGAGAATTTTTCTGAGAGAATAACAAATTATTATTTTCTGAAAAGAAACAAGACTTAGAATAATTTTAAAGACTTTAAAAAGTTATAAGTGGAAAATAAATTTATCAACCTTGTATGGAGTTATCAGTACAACTCATATATATTCACATATTTTTTTTTCAAATTAAACAAATCTTAGAAGAGCAATATATATGGGCTTCTTAGCTTCATATAATAGCAGAAGTTACTTAGTTTAGTGATGTTCTTTGTGAGATAAAGGGTATCACTCTGTGGCTCAAACTGTGGGGCATTTAACACATCATCACGTCCAAAGATCATTGACGGTATTCAGCACAGAGCTCTATAGGTTTTTATGAACTATGTTACTACAGCTTCTAAGAGAATTACTTACTGTTTCCTCTAGGAGGAGGGGTGATCTTAAATATTACTTAATCCATTTGGTGGAACCACTTAACAGAAGACTGAGATAGATAACATACACATACAATCAATGAGGTTAGTATAGAGTTAAATTTTGAGCCATACTCAAAAAGAAGTTGAAGTGTTTGGATCTTTTGGAAATAGGATCTTCAAGCTATTTAAGGAAACTTGGCAGTAGTGTAACTTTTGCTCCTAAGTTCATTTTTTTCAAGGTCTATCTGAAGAAATTGTACATGAAATAGAGTAGATTGAACCAATAACATGTGTCCAGGTTTATTTATTTGGTATCCTGAAGTAAATTAAGTACTCCAGTGTTCAAGTCACCACAAAGTTCCTATACCTGAAGGAAAGAAAATCCGTAAAAAATATAACAAAGCTATATGTTGCTACCTTTTGGCCCTGAATATTTGATTTCATTAAAAAATGTAACAAAATAATAATTGCAAAACTAAAAATTCAGAAGTAATGGTTTTTTATTATTATTATTAAGGAAATTTTATTAAATAATATTAAAATTTAAAGGTTTGGGGTTTTTTTTTTGCTTTTTTTTCCCTAATCACTCGGTTGTTAATAGCTGGGGGGGAAGAGGTGGGCTGGGGAGAAGGAGGCAGAAAATGAAATAGCATCCTCAGAGATTGCTTAAGGATTCACCATTATTTCTACAGCTATGTAGAAAGGAAGCTTGCTTAAGAAAATCTGTTTTGCTACCCTGTGTATCTATATGTAGCATAAATATAAAATACCCATGCACGTGGGCATAAGACAAAAGTTCACTAGCAAAGAATATTCAGAAAGGTTGCTTAATTTTTATTTCTTATTTCACCCGAGCTTTTTATATGCAATTTTGGAAACTGCTGGAATGCTAATAATTAGTTAACATTGAAGTATCTATTGTAATGTATCATCAGATTTATCCCCTGGGTACTCCTAAAGCTAGGACTGTATGAGGAAAAATTCAGCTGAATGTGTCCCGAAAGACAGGATTTACTTTCGACAACTGCCTCGCAGGGAAACTTCCAGTATGGAATACAGAAAGAAAAAAGTGCAAGAAAGCTACAGATCAAAAAGATAATTTTACTTCCCAAAAGAAAATGGGATCTTTAAACTCTAGGGTGTTGCAAATACCCAGGGGTTGATATAAGGCAGTCTTTACTGCCACAGGTTTGCCTGTATTCTGTGAGCAGGTGAGAATGGAATTGTTAAGACATGAGATAACAGTTCCATATCTATAACGCATTTATCTTGAAGTACAGTAATATATTGTGTTGTTATATTTTTTTTCTACTAGTAACTCTAGACATATTTAGGCTTCTGAGTACCTCTGTCTAAACAGCCATAAAATACGATGTGTTAAAAGGGGAATTAGAAAAAGCATAAAAACTTGATGAAGCATGGCTGTCACAAGTGAGAGAGATGAATATTTTGACTAGGTATGTAACACATGCACATAGCTGACAGGTATAAGGTGATGCATAGTATATGCATTATTTAATTGATAGACATTATAAAATGTATGGCTTTAAGGGCTCCCCAGACTCTGCAATATTGTCTCACAAAAGAGATATGTGCTGCATAGAGTATGATTTCCTTCTGTGAACTTTCTCCTCTGCAAGAAAAAGGAATAAAATTGTTTTATGACGTGACTAATAGAAGATTTGGTCCCTACTTCTTAAACTGGCAGCATTTCTTATGTTAATTTGGATGGTCGGAAAAGTTTAAGAAAAGTAGGGCTAGTTATATTCTTTATCCTCTATTGTTTCTTCTGGACTATAGTCTCTATAGCTTTGGGCCATTTTTCTAGATTTAAGTACTAAAGACATAGAACAACCCAAAGAGGTAAGGGGAGAGAGATGAAGCCTGGTTCCCCCTCAAGCAATGAATTCCAGCTCCCAGTGGAAGAGTGAGTGGAGATTTCTTAATTTTGAGTTAAATTCTTTTTGGTGGTCATTTAGGTCCACAAAGAATGTTTCGTTGAGGTGGGCACTCATATAATTTATGCAAATCAAATGTATTAGATCATGATCTTTACAGAGTCAAAAAAACCTCCATAACATACAATCCTGTGAAAATTATTTCTCCTGTGTACCTGACATACACAAAAATAAGCCAAAAATAAAGACTAAACAGAGATAACATTTTTTCAAAATCACCTAGGTTTTTAATTTATTTACCAACATACCTAATGCATTGGTGAAAAACGGTTGTCTCAGTTATGCCCATCCACTCATTTCCTCTTTATTTTATTCTTTTTGGAGAAAAATCATATCTCTAAACTTGTAAGTTCTTCAGCATCATATCAATAATGTTTTCATATTTATAAATCTGTAAGAGCCAAACATATATTGACACTTGTCTCATTTTCATTTCTTGATGAGTGTAGAAATTTCATGGTCTCACAATGGATGCTAGGACAAGTAAACATATTTATCACTTCAAAAAATCCAAACAGATCAATAAGAATCTTTCCAATAGAATAAAATTCAGTTGCAACTATGCTGTATGTTTTCTAGGCAAAGCAAATTTTTCTTCTCCAGGGCTTGAAATTAAGCAGACTGCCAAATTACTTTTATTTTATTTTTCTTTTAGTCTCTGTGTAATCATTCTTGAGTGCTACCCAAAATGTTACTGATAAAGTGTTAGAAGACTTGAGATACAGTTTTAAACTGTAGGAACTTTCCATCAACATGCTTTAAAATTTCTCCTTATAAAAGCTTGAAAAATATATATACATATTTATTTATGAAACCATACAATATAAAATATATACATTAACAATTCAATAGGTTGCCTAATTAAAGTTTTAAGATAAGCTCCCAGAATTTGCAAGCTAACCAACCTCTCAGTGATTATATTTACTCCTCTCTGTGTGCTCTTTCTGTTTTCCCTTTTCACACATTTGAATGCATGTTTGGAGCAGGAAGAGATCTTTTTCCTACTTGTTTTTACAACATGTAAAACAACGGAAAACTGGTCCTTGACTAGGGCATTAGGTAATAGATTGATGCAAATAGTGGCAATATCATAAAAACAAAAATAACAAAAATAATATTCATATTTGATTCTGAGTTATGATAAAGTAAAGAATAGTGAATAAGGAATGACCCAACAACTGATGACTACTCTATGTTAATGAGCCACATTATTTGGTCAAAAAGATTTTGCCAAGCAGAAATAATATGTGAATTGTGACTAAAATCCCTAAAACTATAATTGTGGAATTAGTCTGTTCTTTATAGTGTACAGATTTTTGAGATGATGATATTTTGGGGGGAAGTGGAAATGAGGTAAATCATCCTATGAAGATGGCACAGTTATTGTCATTCTGGCTGTTTCCCCAGATATTTTGCACAGTGAAGAAAGAAGGGAAAGAAGAAATGGAGCAACAAAAACATTTCCAAACAATTATGTCCTGCCATTTTTTTTGATTACCTGCATGGCATCAGGGAGGAAGAATAAGAGACTGTCAATTAGTTCTCAGAGATGCTACAGAGTTCAGAGCAGGAAAAGATGGACAGAGGTTACACTCAAATGGGCAGACAATTAAGATTTCCAAGATCGTGACCTCTGGCAGCAGGAAAAAGTGTTTTTCTTTACCTACAGATGTGCCCTTATGGAATAGGCAGAAAGGCTTGGCAGCAGACATGAACAAGTTCCCTTTGGGAAGGCATCTAGGCCAGCTGAGCTTGATCAGGCTGACAGGGACTATATGACAAAGCAGGGCAAGATCATCTTTCCCATCTGATTTGCTAACATCTTAAGGAGAGCTTTAAAATAGATTTCTCAAGGAAGAGTGACCACAGCCCAATGAGAAGTGAACAAAAGTGTGGGAAGCAAGGATGTGCTGGGAAGGTATATTGGGTTTATGTAACAAGGTTTTTTTGGGGGGCGGGAGGGACTACAGGGATGGCTTTTGTGAGAAGGCACTAGAAGCTGCCCCCATGTTGGACAGGGACAGTTCCAGCCAGCTCCAAGATGGACCCACTGCCACCCAAAACTGAGCCAATCAGTAATGTTGGTAGAGACCTTGTGATAACATATTTAAGAAAGGGTAAAAATACTGTACAATAGCAACTGGGAGAGAGGAGTGAGAATATGTGAGAGAAACAACTCTGCAAACACCGAAGTCAGTGAAGAAGAAGGGGGAGGAGGTGCTTCAGGCACCAGAGCAGAGATTCTCCTGCAGCCTGTGGTGAAGACCATGGTGAGGCAGGTTGTCCCCCTGCAGCCCATGGAGGTTAACAGTGGAGCAGATATCCACCTGCAGCCCGTGGAGAATCCCATGCTGGAGCAGATGGATGTGCCCTGAAGGAAGCTGCAGCATGTGGAGAGGAGCCCACACAGAAGCAAGTATTCTAGCAGGGGCTGTGGTCCATGCGGGACTCATCCTGGGGCAAGTCCATTCCTTACGGACTATACCCCATGGAAAGGACCCATGCTGGAGCAGTTCTTGAAGAATTGCACCGTGTGGGACGGACACATTGGAGAAACGCATGAAGGATTGTATCCCATTGGTGGTGTGGTAGGTTGACTCTGGCTGGACGCCAGGTGCCTAGCAAGCCGCTCTATCACTCCCCTTCCTCAGCTGGACAGGGGGAGAAAATATGACGAAAGGCTCATGGGTCGAGATAAGAACAGGGAGAGATCATTCACCAATTACCACCATGGGAAAACAGCCTCGACTCAGGGAAATTCACTTAATTTATTGCCAATCAAATCAGAGTAGGGTAATGAGAAATAAAACCAAATCTTAAAACACCTTTCCCCCATCCCTACTTTCTTCCCGGGCTCAACTTCACTCCCGATTTTCTCTATCTCCTCCCCCACCAGCGGCACAGGAGGAAGGGGAATGGGGTTTGGAGTCAGTTCATAACATTTTGTCTCTGCTGCTCCTTGCTTCTCACGCTCTTCCTCTGCTCCAGTGTGGACATTCCCCATTGCGTCGCTCAGAGGGAGAAGGTAGAGAAATTGAGAGTGAAGTTGAGCCTGAGAAGAAGGGAGGGGTGGGGGGAAAGGTCTTTTTGGATTTGTTCTTGTTTCTTTTTATCCTACTCTTTTTAATTGGCAATAAATTAAATTAATTTCCCCAACTTATCTCAACCCACAAGCTTTTCATCACATTTTCTCTCCCTGTCCTGGTGAGGAGGGGGAGTGATAGAGAATCTTGGTGGGCACCTGGTGGTTAATCAAGTTTAACCCACCATAGAGGACAATACTCTTTCTCAGTAAGAAAGCAGTATGAATAGGGGCTTATGCACATGCCTGTACGTGAATGCACACAGCTTGGAAAACAAGTAGTTGCAGAGCTGCAACTTTATTCAGGTCACAGATATATGGTGGGATAGCTCACATGACTGGAGTGCTGTGATGGATGGATACAGGCTTTTTAGAAAGAAGAAGCAGGGGAAGCAAGGAGAGGTTATGCTTTATGCAGAGGAACAGCTCAGACCTACGGAGCTCTGCTGAGCATGGGAAATGTACCAGTTAGGAGCTTATTGTTTGGGATCAGAGGGAAGACAAGGAAGAATGATATTGTGGTAGTCATCTACTACAGACTTCTCAGTCAAGAAGTGAATGAAACCTTTTTTAAACAATTGGGGAATCCTCATGACCACAGACCTTGGTAGTCATGGGACTGACATCTGTTGGAAGTGCAACACAGTAGGACACAAGCAGTGCAAGAGTTTTTTGGAGAGAATAGAAAAATTTCATAACAGGCTGTCAAGAAAAGAAACATAACGGAAGTGCTCTGCTGAACCTGCTACACACAAATAATGAAGAATTGATCAGGGATGTGAAGAGACTGATGGTAGTGTTAGCTATAATGAGAATGAGATGGTGGAGTTTAAGATCCTAAGAGAACAGAGTGAAAAATAGCAGAATTATAACTTAGAGTTTCAGGAGAGCAGATTTCTCCTTCTTCAGAAACTACCAAGGACGATGCCATAGTAGACTTCTCAGAAGTGCAAAGGAGCCCTTCAGAAAACCAAATTGCCTGAATATCGATGACAGCATTTTCAAAGCACAAAAAATGTACATGCAGGTGTGGAAGAAGTTGAACAGGCATGGCAGAATGCTGGCTTGACTGAGCAAGATAATCCTTACAGAGATGCTGAGATTCTTTCAGAGATTTATGTTCCTTACAGATCTCAAACACAAAAAGGGAATTGTAAAGAATGTAGGAGGGACAAGCTGCCCAGGAAGAATACATAAGCATTGCACAGGCAATGTCTAGTCAGTGATGATACTAGGAAAGTCAAAGCTCAGCTGGAGTTGAAATTAGCAAGAGATGTGAAGGGCAATAAAAAGGCCGTCTACAGGTACATGGACAGCAAAAGGGATGCAAAGATAAATGAGTCCACAGCTCAATAGGTCAAGGGACCAAGTGACAAAGGACACAAAAAAGGTTGAGATATTCAATGTGGTCTTTATTTCAGTCTTTACTGGTCTCAGGCCTCCCAGGTCCCTGCCTTAGTGACAGAATCAGGAGAAGCAAAGCAGTATCCATTGTTAAGAAAGACTGTGTTAGGAAACATTTAAGAAAATTGGTCTTACATAAATACATGGAACCAGATGAGATGCATCCAAGGTCCTGAGGGATATGAATGGTGGCTTTATATTGCAACTTTCCTATTGCCCTGGATAAATCATGGTGATCTGAAGAAATTCCTGAGGACTGGAAAAAGGCAAATATTGCACTCATCTTCAACCAAAAAGGAGGTTCCAAAGAATAACAGACCAACATGTAAATCTTCCTGGAAGACATGTCTAAGTACAGGAATTACAATGTCAGGACCCTAAGGATACCACTACACCTTAATGGCCCTGACTGGCCTTCCCTCATATTCCCTGCCCCGGGGCCCATTTCAGCTCAGGCATCTAGTCACTGCCTATGCTACGAGGTACCTGCCTCCAGCCCTGTCTCTGGCCCTGTCTTGAGTCCCATCTCTAGCACTGTCTTCTGCTTTTCTAACTTGCTGACTGGACTTCTCTACTGGATTCCAGATCCAAGTCTTTACCTTGCATTACCTGATAATCTCTGGAATGCAGACAAACCCAAGTTATTATCACCAACCCATAGTCAAAATGTAGTCTTTAAAGTGCATTATTCAAATAGTGTGGTGTAACCAATTTTGTTCTAAACTACTGGAATATTAAATACTTTTAGAAACACAGTGACTCAAAACTACAACCAACAAGTATGTTATTAATTACTCAGAATGTTTTTCTTGTATTATGTATTGTGTGGTCTAAAACATTGCAGACATAGTTCAGCAGACAGCTGATTAGCTGGCAAATGAACCTTTAGTTAGAGAGGCTGCAATGTTTCTAGGACCTCTACTTCAGAAGGTAAATGTAATTTTAGGTGATTAATGAACTTGCTGAACACTTTTAAAGCTGTAACTTTGGAGATCTTGGAAACCTTCTTCTAAAATGTGTACTTTCCAATAATTTGAAACAGCTTTTAATAAAAGGTCTACCTTAGTAATTGTAAGATCTCATTAAGCCTTATTTGTTGTGCATTTTCCTGAATTTGTGATTAGTTATGCATTCCAACTCAATGGATTACTCAATGTACTACAGTACAACCATGACTCCTACACCAGAGTTTTTTCTGTCCTATAGAATGGCCAGATATTCTGTTAGAATCTCTTCTTCATCATAGATATTATGTTGCTTTTGCGGGCATATGTTTTTTAAATAAGGAAAGAATATATGTGTTTTACCTAAGATTACTTTATATCCTAATGCAGCAAGAACATATGAAATGTGAATAAATTGTTCTACTTGTTCTTAGAGCAAGATCCAATCTCATCTGTTAAGACAGATTAATAAAGAAAATTCCATTTATATTCTAAAAATCTCTGAGCCTCCTGCAAAATTCTGAACAATCTTATTCCCTTCAGTCTTCACTGGAATTGCAGCATATGGGTTCTGCAGGAACTTACAGGACGAGACAACTTGTAAACTCTGAAGTGATTAATTTTGATAGCTAGATTTTATGGAAACATTTCAATAGACAAAATATGTTGAATCTGAAGCCCAGTTCAAGTGTAATTCTTTAGCTGGCTATTAACAGTAACATAAACTGCATACAGTTCAGGATTAAAGACGTTTAGACTGCTAATTGATAATAAAATGTATCATATGTACAAGCTGGGGTCATGACATCTGGAAATAACACCTGAGAATGAAGAAGAAAATGGAATGGAGCAAGTCTTCTGCTTTCTATTCAGTTTGGTGAACCTAATGTAGATGACAACTCCATCCAGTCTTGCTACAATATTAAGATTAAAGACATGTAGTACAATAAAGTACTTTCTGTCATAGCTCATGCATTTAAAATATGACCTTTATAAGAAGAAAGTAGAAAATAAGATGAGAAAAATATGTTAGGTGATGAACTACATAGCTTAGTAGACATCTTGAATAGTCAGGGACAGAAAAGAATTTTGAAAAGACTTGTAAGAAGATAGACATTAAAGGCTAATTTTCAAAGCACTTATTCTACTAATATGAGGTTTTGCCTCCACAATTACAGAGCATAATTGTTGTTTAAGGTCATGTCCCATTTGCAGAGGAAGGTATAGACTGGGAACATTGTGTCCTCTGGGTCGCTCAATGTATGTTTTCTTCTCTGTGCTAGTCTTTGAACTTGTAAGCAACTTAAGTCAGCAAGGTCTTTCATTTTTCATTTGTGTAACACAGAGTATTTTGAGGTTCACAGAGAATAATAAACAGGAATAATACATTAAAGAACATCCAGAAAGCTATATTTGGCAGTTTGTATCTCATAGACAAGGTTGCTTGAATGAGGAATGTTAAGCAAGAAAAAATGTGGAAGGAAGTGCTCTTTTTGTGCTCCATTCCAGCAGAGTTTCACACATGGATAATTTTATCCAGGAAGGTAGTCAAGCCAGGTCTAGAGGATATGCTGACCACCGACCCTAGCAAGACTATCTACATATGTCATAGCTAAACATCATTACATTAGCTGATCTGGGACTTACAGTATTATCAGTAGCTAGTATGTATTGTGTCATGTTACCTAGGAAGCAAACCATGTGGTTATACTTATAAATATATATGTATAAATATGTGTTATCAAGAAGTCACATAATTCTTTTAGTGTGGATTCATATGAATGAAACAATGAAACTTCACTTATGAATGAAATTATTTAGGTATGGTTAAAATTTAAATATTCATAAGACCATAGTAAATCTGATTTATACTATTAAAAGAACTTTTCAGATTTAAGAGACTATTTCTCAGTAGATTGCTTTCATGACTGCAATTTTACATGAGCAGATCTTTAGTAATCTAAAATTGGAAGTTTATCCTATTTATCTCAAACTCTAGATGCCCTGGTTTTCTGTAAAATTGTTCTGCATCTCTTCATAATATTCCATATTATTTATACATTGCATTAGCTTTCATTTGGTCTCCAGCAGTTCTGAATAACTTTGTACACATGAATAAACAAAGCTTGCCTTCTACATGCTAACGCCTTAATACTAAATATGTGCAAAAAAAATCTGCAAATTTTTAGCACATTTGTTGAAAACTCTGTTTATCCTATCTATGTTGAGCAAAAAGCAAAAGCATGCTCTGCTTCCCTTAGTTCCTCAAAATCCTCTGTTGTTCAAAAGGCTGACTGTCATGTATAGTTCACTTGTACTATGGGAAGTAGCTTCATTTCAGCATCGCTTCATTTACAGTTTAGATACAGGGCTCCAATTTGTTTCTTTTGCTACTTACATTTACTTCCTTCTTTTGCTTCTTTCATTTTTTCCTCCTTTTTTGTGAAGAGCTGTTCGTGGAGGGACAGAGCAGATCAAACCAGAAGGCAGGATATGAAATGCACAGCAGGATCATATTCTTTCTTACAAACCTGACTCCAAGAGACAGACAAAGATACAATATATAAGTATTTATTAGGATCTCAGATCCTTTTAGAAATCTTTTCTCAAAGCCTGATTTTTTTCAATGACCTATCTCTTAGGCAAATTTTAACTAGGATGCAGAAAGACATTCAACAGACTTTTTAAGGCAGTATTTTCAGGACAAAATTTATTTGAAACTGGGAAAGGGTTGGGGTTTTGTTTTGGTTTTGTTTTTGTTTTTTTATTATTTTATTTTTCTATTCTGAATAAATTCCAATATAATTTTTTCATTGGATAAAAAAAATTTTAATATCACAACTGAAACTTGCTGTGAAAATTTAGATATTATTTTGCCTAACCTTTCGTTATATGTAAAAGTTAGTTGTGAGATTTTAAGGGGCAAGGATGGTAATTTATTATATGCTTGCACAGTGAATGTTCTTTAAATAGAAAAGGTAACCAGTCATAGGAGCTATAACAACTTCTTGAGATCTATGTAAGGAACATTAAAATCTCGTTTTACTTGTGATCTGCAAAAATGCTGTTCTAATATTATAAAGTCTGAAATGAAATAAAAGGAGTGAAAAGAGTAGACTAAAATGATTACACACTCTTTTTTGTTATAAATACTCTCACCATAATCTTTGCAAGGTGCTTTAGAAACAGAAATTTCTGTTTCTAAACAGAAACAATACAGAAACAATTTCTGACACCCTAATTCCGTAGGATATTTAAATACATGTCTGAATTTAAACACAAGAATGACTGCATTGATTCAAGCGGTACTACTTGTGAAACGTAATGTTAGACATATGTTAGACATATTTTAAATAACTTGCCTCAGGGTTTAGATATGTATATTAGGTATGCACACGGGTGTATTTTCGGAAGAGTTAGAACTTTAATTTCATAAATGTGTATTTTCTATGCAGAGATACAAATATGCAACAACATAAATGTTAAACAATCTTGTGGTTATAAAATACCTCCTTTGAAAAAGAACGGCCAGGGTTATAAGTGAATTTTAAAGAGATAATAATTGCTCATTATTACACAGATTTGTGTATTGCAATCACATAAGTTCAGACTGCAATTACATAATTACAAGCTGTCAGAAAATGATTGAAGGTATTTATGTTCATAATTATGTAATTTGGCATAATTATAGTTATAAAATGAGTTCACAGCAAGGTTTATTTTTCTCCACTTTTGACAAATAAAAATAAAAATAAATGTTTTGTAATTAAGGTGTGGAAGTAAACATTTGATCCTTCAGTATGCCCATGTCTGACTGTAAATCAACAAAATTTTTATCTTGTATGCATTTGCAATACTTGAAAGGTTATGGTCTGAGGCATAGGCAAATAATTCAAATATGATAACTGATGATACAAGAAAAATGTTGACCAAAATGTGAATCTAGTATGTGTCGGATAAATACATTTCTATTAGCTATCAAAATAGCTAGGCTATAATTACCTGATACATAATTTAAATGAAAACCATGAATGGGTGAACCTGAGAAATCAAAGGACTTAGCCATTATCCTGCATTTTTTTGTTCTTGATAAAACTGCTGTTGAAATCAGTAGCACCATATATAGAGTACAGGAGTTCAAACACCTAAAACCAGCTGCAAAAACAGGAAATTGAAATATAACTTTTCCTGCAGTATTTATATCTGAACATGGCTAAAAAACATAAGGGAAGTAGACAGAAGAATGTGTGCACTGAAAACTAATTGCAAAGGTGAAGAACATAAATATCACTATCACTTTTTGCTGGTGCCAAAATATGGTTAAGGCCTTTATAATACTGACAAAAAAATTATCAAACTCAAAATCTGGTGGTAGTCTTATCTTAATGATTTCAATTACCTTAAAAAGTGAGAAAAAGCACAGTTCTGTTTGCGTTCTGATGGTTAGAAATTAGAAAGACTTAGTTCAGAAGAGCATCTTGGTTCAGAAGAGCATCTTGGTTCAGAAGAGCATCTGAATAGTGTCTTTTTTCAAAATCTAAATCTGGAACGCTCATGAAGATCTGTGTGAGGCTAATACTCTGTAAACACATTAAAGACAGACAGTCTTTTTGCCTTAATGAGTACATTTCAAATGTAACATTTTAAATTACAGTAATTTACGCATGTGTAATGTTCTGTTTAGAAACAGCATCCCAGATGATAGTGCCAATATCAAAGTAGATATGACACATCCAACAGAATATGTGCCATAGAAGCATCTCTCTCAGTAACATTGATTCAATCTGACACAAAAATGATCACCAAACCTTTCTTTGTTTCGTTCACAATGTTAATATTAGCACAATATACCAAAACCAGAAAATGGGCCCACGCCCTGGTGCAGGATTGTCTACACCATTTAATTTCTATGCCAACACCAGGGATGATTTTGACTCAGGCAGGAAGCATCCTCCCAAATAATACCTGAGCAAAGTTTGAAATTATTAAATGTCAGGGAAAATGTCCTATAAAAAACTTAGCTTGGTTTGAGCAAGAAAAACACCATATGGTTGTGGGTTGTGCCATGTCACTCACCCGCAGGGTCAGATGGCAAACCTTAATCCTTAATCCTTAATCCTCAAAGGGGACCTGCTGAGAAAGGATTGTATTGAATTGTCTAGTACTCAGCATGCTCCGTAAAGTAGGGTAAATCAGTACTTCTGTACTCTAGAAAGCTAGAAATAGCTTGTCCTTTTTGAGCTTAATTACTGAACCATAAACAAAGAAAAGAGCATCAACCTGCTTTGTGGTGCTGTTTTGAGGATACACACGTTAAAGAATTAAAGCTGGCCATGTCAGTTGTTGATAGTGTCAGTTATATGTACTCAGGAGAAAGACTCCGGTGTCCTCATACTGCAATTTTTATTCACTTTGCAGAGTACTGTGGCAATTCAATTCTAATTACTTGTGTCCTGTGACTAAGGGCTAGAAAATTAATTCCTGACCACCTAGTGCATATCATCGTACAAGTAATAAGCAAGCAAAATTATTAAGTAGACCGTATATTTTTCACTCTTGCCCTACAAGGCTCCCTATTACATTTTTTCATGTTTTGCAATTTCCTAACTTCTGGGATTATGCTTTAACCTGCAGAAAAATACTCTGTGATATGGAACACAACCAAACACAAGTCAGTCAGAAAGGAAGTCACTGGTATTCTGCAAAGGAGTTCAGGTCACACTACCACAATTTCTTTTCTCTATGTATCATTTAGTGCCTTTTCTTACCTGGAAGAAAATAATTCTGTCTATGTGATGTGAGGGTGATCAGAAAAGCCTGGAATTTTGCTCATAAATCTCTCATAATATCCTCCACAAATTTTCATATAAGCAGCAATTAAATGTCCTAATAGCGCACTACTCTGAGATTAAATGAACTGTTCCTTAATAGCCATTCAGTTTTTGCAATAAATTATCGTACAAAATTGAAAACTAATCAACTTTACTACTATACTTTTGTTTGATTTTTTTCTTCTTCAGAGTGCCAAAGTAATTATAGGTACAAGGGATAATTGCATATGCCAACAATTTTTCTTTCCATTTTAAAATGTATATTACATATGCTTTCATCTCAGCCATACAGCATACAGGAACAAATTGTCTTTCACTAAAGCTAGTGGTAAAAATTCTATTGACTTTAATGAAGGTAAGATCAGATCTACATTATATTTTCACATATTTTCATTCATATTTTCTATTAGGTTATGTGACAAAAAGCTCATCTGAACACTCACAAAGGTGCACACAGAGAAAATGGCAGAGGAGGGAAGCCCAAATAATACACTGCCTCAGCTTCTCCCAGGCCCATCCCAGGAACCATCAGCCAATCAAAAGCCCATCTCCACAAGTCTAGAGGAGCAAAGAGCCCAAAGGCAGGTAAGAACCCAAATTAAAGACTCGGAGAAAGGGACGGTCTGTCTAGGTCCCTCCCAGTGCTGTCCCAGAAGAGCCTCAGCCCCAGTGTCCAGTTGCAACACCCATGATGATGAGTCAACGCTGGAACACCTTTCAAACAGAGTGAGGGTAACTGCAATTCGGTATGGGACACATTATGAGATGCAGGGGAACAATATTTTGGGATTGCGCAAGATGTATTACGGGATGTGTAGGGGAGGAACTAAGGGCAGAGAAAGGGAGGCATCTGGATTTGGGGAAGAAAAAGCATGGAAAAATAGAAGGATAAAGGGATGAAAGGGGTCTGTCACATGACAAAAGAGATTGCTTGGTACATTTGTTTGGTTGTGCCCCATGCCAATCAGCACAGTCTGCCCTGTCTTCTTATTAAAACTCCTTTTCTAACTTATTTCTTGTGTGAGGGTCTCCCTCTTGTGTGTGCTTGTGTGTGTATGGAGGTCTGAGTGCCAGCAACTGGAATGAGACCCCTGGTAAGAGCGGCCCGTTTGTCCATGAAGCACCTGGAGCAAGTGTGCATGTGCATGTGAGTGTGGGAGCATTAGCGAAGATCTAGCTGGACAAGCTGGCAAGTAGGTGATGTGGCCTGGGAGATGGGGGAGGAAGGGGAGGGAGTGTCTCCAAGGGTGAGACCACGGGAGGGACTGGCTTTGGGGGTCCAGGGTAGTACCAGCTGGTTCTCTGTCTATGTGCATGACAGTCTGTACCAGCAACTGGAGAGGTGTTGTGGCCCTGAGGCTTGGATGACTAGGTGCCAGCAACTGGGGAGACTGCCATTCAGGGGCAGATACTGGGCACACTGAGTGAAAGTGCTGGAGGGGTTCACACTGTATGTATGTATACATATATTTCCCATTAATAAACCTTCATCCGGACCAGCCAGAGAAAGTAGAAGGATGAGGCCCTTGTGCAATTTGTGTCTGTGTGAGTGCTGAATGTGTCTGGTTGTGCTGATCTATGTCGCCAGCCGTGTCTATATGTATATAAAACTACATATTTATATATGTGTTGCATACATTCTGCCTGTGCACGTGCCCACCAGGAATATGTGCTCAGCCTCAGTTGCACCTAGGTCATGGAGCTGTGGCAGCCTCAAATCTGTCAGGCAGCTGCATTCAGCCTCTCCCTAATATTTTATGAGTTATCCTTTTTCTGACTGTCTTGATAATCAGTTCGTTAGTAACAGAGAAAAAAAAAAAACTTCCTGAAATTTCCTTTGTATTTTTTCTTTAGAGTTTGCTTTCTCTTGCAGGAACCTAGAACACAGCTCTCAAAACTTTGGGGTAAAACATAATTAATGAGAATTTTTTCTTTGTATTCTAGATCTGTATCTTACCTCCTAATTTCGTACAAATACAACTCTATCAGCATGCATATCCTTTGCTTGGAGAAAGTGATAACAAACAAAACTACTCTAGCTTGAGGTACTCTTTCTGTTCTGTTAAGATGATTCTGGATTGACCTGTACCTCATTATGCTCATTTTAGGTTCTTAATAATCCTTATTATTTGTGATTTGGGGACATGTGAAAAATGTGAAGATAATCATATAGTTATGCATGGCATATGTAGGCTATATGCTATATAAGACCATGTGGTAACTTATTGTGGTAGGAACAAGATTGTGACTATACTGCAGACATTTTACTTCAAAGTGCATATGGTGCGTTGACTTTGGCTGGCTGCCAGATGCTCATTCTCTTATGCCCCCTTCTCAACAGGAGAAGGTGAGAAAATAAGATAAAAAATCTAGTGGTCAAGATAAAGACAGGGAAATCACCTACCAATTACCATCATGGGCAAACAGACTTGACAGGAAAATTATTTTATTGCTCCTCTAAGTAAATATAACTAAGAATACAAATCAGAAGAATTCAGATATTCAGATGCATGGGGCAGCCCCTGGCCTCATGCAGCCCTTCCCCCCAAAAAACTTTGCCATGTAAACCCAATCCAGTGCAGAACAGGTCAATCAGTTCTTTTCCCTATGCATTCTGGTCAGAGATGATCCCAAAATGCAACAACTGATCTATTTATTCTGGAGTTGGGTGTGCTGCCTATAGATATCTCTGTTGAAGGGACTTTGGCTTTTTCTTTCTTGCCCATTGACATTTCCACCCATCCTTTTCCATGTCCTTTATCTCTGTTTTTGGAGATATAGTTTGGCTGGATAGAGAAAAGACACAAATCTGTGGAACACATGTATTCTGACAGCTATCCCTTTGTGAACTGGCATCTCTCTTTGTTGCTTCTCCATGCACAGCAGACAGGTAAATAATTCTGTCTGAGAACAACTATTTCTGTTCCAATGAAAAAATTGAAATAGTTTTCTGCATACGCAGATAAGGCTTTTTTTTTTTTTTTCCAGAAACTTATCATAAGTTTTGGCAAATCAGGAAAGAAAACATTTTATTTATCACCTGCTGAATATTTATCTAAATCTTTCTGAGATGCTAGAATTTCATCATGTTCTGTCTTGTATTTAGAGGAAGAGTAAACATGTTCATATATTGGTACATAAAACTATAGAACGTGATATATCTTTCCTCTGCATGTTATGAATTTCGCACCACAAAGTGCATCTGTGAAAATAATATATATCTCAAGACCCAGACCAATTAACCAGATTTTCACTTAAATTATATAATCCTTTTAATTTACACACATTTCAAAAGAAGACATCACTAAGGTATCCATCAGGGGTTTTCACTGTCCTTCATCTGAATAACATCTTCATAATGCACTTTCAAGCTACTCACAATTTTGTGTCTTTATATCTGTAAATTATTAACAGAATAATTTTTCATAAGGTAATATTTTGTAATTAATGAAGAAATTATTTAAATGTATATGAATGGTGAGCAGAAAGCTGAAAGCCAACAATTTCAAATGAGATTGTTTGGTTGCTGGAAGATGTTTTTAAATATGGATTCAAAATTCTAATGTCATCATGAAGGAAATTGCTGTGGGTCAAACAAAATGGAAATGAAGTAATGTTTGGGTTTTTTTTTAATAGAAATGATAAGAAAAAATCTGTGAATGGTTAAGTCATCATTGCTATTAGGTAGTTTCGTTATTCATTCTTTTTTTGACATAGAAAGACTTGTGACTCCTGTTTTCTACCTCTATTGCTTCTTTCAAGGGAGAAAGGCACAAATATGCAGTGCATAATTAATGAAATTAAATTGAGCAGAACTATCTATTTTACAAATACTGGTTTTATAAAGTGACAATTAGTAAAAACTAAATAAGACAAAGGCAGTTTGATTTGAAATTGCTATCTGTAAAGTATGCTTATTTATAATCAAATTTAATGGTTGTTGTAAATGTTAATTTTGCTAATTCAGCTTGGAGCTAAAGGATAGTAATCAACTCCATATTAATTTGCTAAGGATTAGCAAGAGGAGTGTTGAGAATATTTGAAAGGGATTTTCATGTGAAAGTAAGAATACAAATCAAAAGAAATCAGATATTCAGATGCAATTCTAGTTTCAGCTAATGTTCATTTACAGACTAAAGATCATCTGAATAAATAATATAAAATGATTCTTCCACCTTTTTAAAATCAATGAGGCTGAATAAATTTTTCTAACTCATTTTGAAAAACACTCCTACAGACAGCTATTAAAAGTAAAAATCTGATATATGTGTGTGATGTACATCTTAGATACATTTAATGGAATGTGATTTAAGAATGTGATTCACTATTAATTGTGTTTCACCCTGGACAAGGCCAAGCATCAAGACTCATCTTACATACACACGAAAAAGTCTAAAGAAAACTATACTGATTTGTAGATCCAAAGATTAATTATTTTGTTTAATCTATAGGAGTTGCTACATCCTCACTGATGTGTTAAAGTCCACAGGAAGTGAAGTGAAGCTCCAGAAATGGATAGACTATAACAAACCATGGCTCTTTCTTAAGCCCCCCTTTTTTTTTTCCCCATTCTTTCAGATAAAAATGTAACCTTCTTTTGAAGGTTTTGGGATTCTCGTGAACAGGTGACTGGGAGAAAAGTGGATTGCAATATTATATATTGTTTCCCACAAACTAAACGAAAATGCTTATAAATCCTGCCTTCTGAGGATGCTATTCAGCAGCTTAAGGAAGACAAGATTCTCATCAGAGACTTGCAAAAGAGTGTCATAAACCAAGATCCAAACTTTCTAAATTGAGATATAGACAGAATTTAGATGCTTGTGTCCAGGAAAGCAATCTGGAAAACCTTCCTTGGAGGGACCTAGAAACCTTAAAATTTACAGATCTGATTTGCCTAATAGTCTCCTTAGTTCCTGAAGGTAGACATTCTGTCTACAAAAAAAGTACCATTTAGAAACTATAGTTTCTAAAAAATTTCTAAAAAGTTTTTATGTATCATTGCCAAATTCTACTCAAGGACCCCGATCCAGGCCAAAACCATGGCGTTGATTAAAAAATTCAGCTGGTAGGCATGCCTACTTTCAGTGTAATAGGCTAAGGATTAGTGAGTTACTTAGGAAAAGGAAGATTCATAGTGTTTCTTAAACATGCAACAGTATGAAACTATAAGTCTCAGGTGAAGGATGATCGTCTAGATAGCTGACTAAAAGGAATTTTAGAAGACTTTTCTTGTCAAAACAGAGCTTTTGGGTAGCTGGAAATGCAAGCCACGTGGCCATAAAGTAGAAAGTAAACTAGACCTTGACTCTACAACCAAATAAGGCAGGAAGGAAAAGACATAACTTTGTTTCACACCTTGTACTCTGAAAATGTATGCGTTTAATTTATAAGAAAGAAGACAAGATGAACCCAATACTTCTTCGCAGGCCAGCACTCAATACACTAGGTAAAAGTGTGACCCACCAGTCACTCGTTCTGCCTCTCCTTTTCCTACTAACTTTTACTAAAGGATGATTTCAGATTTTTTTGCTCATATATTATGAGCTATTTCACAGTGAGATGAGAGTGCAAAAAAAGAATGCGACCATTTGAAACATAATTACACCACATTCTGTATTACATATATTTGAATCCTTTACTTCAAGTACCATACCAGTATTGATGAACTCTAACTCAAAGAAGCTGTAACATACAAATAGGCTCATGATATTCTCTAGTTTCTGTAGAAAAATGTACTTCTAAAGGTCTGGCTATTCAGTGTTTTGCGTATAAAGCCAAACCTGCCCTTCCCGTTTCCTGTGGCAGAGCCAGCTCCTCTAGAGACCTGTGGTGGGTTAGCCTTGGGTAAGAGTCACCCAGCTGCCTGCTCACTCGCCCCTTCAGTGGGATGAGCGGAGAAAATAAGAAGAACCAGAAAGAGAAAACTCGTGGGTTGAGATGAAGACAGGGAGATCACTTACTAGTTACTGTCGTGCATAAAACAGATTTGACTTGGGGAGAACTAACTTCATTTAATGGCAATTAATAGAAATATTTAATTACTGATTCAGGTAGTGGCAAACATTAAAATAACATCTTTTGTCCCCACCTTTTCCAGGCTCAACTTCACTCCTTCTCTCCAGACTCCTCTGAGTGGATGGTGGGTTATGGTCAGTACATAGCAATTTCTCTCTGCCTCTCCTTCCTTATCACATTTTTCCTCTGCTGCAGCAAGGGCTCTCTGTGGGTCACAGTTCCTTCAGCAATATCCATCTGCTCTGGTGTGGGGGACTCCACAGGTTGCTGTGCCATGGACCACCTCTTTCTCTTCCTCCTCTGACCTTGGTGTTCCCTCTGCTCTTTCTCACTCTTTTCATTCCCTCCACTTCTCTCCTGGCATTTTTTTGCCCTTTCTTAAATATGCTTTCACAAAGGCACCACCAGCTTGGCAGACAGTCTGAGCGGCTGAGCTGTGCCCTGTTGCAGAGCCTATTGGAACCAGCTGTCTGGCACACTGGCAGGCCCTGGCTTCTCCTCACAAAGGCCACCCCTGCAGCTCACCCTCAACAGCTACCAAAACCTGGTCACTTACACCAAATATAGTGACACACCTAAGCTTACTTCTGAGATTTGCTAGCTTAGGCTACATGTTTCTGTAGCTTGGCTATACAGCTTTTGGGCTGATTTTAGATCATATGAGCTTGGCTCAGTATCCAGAAAAAAATGAATCTGCTCCAAGAAAATATCATAAGCAAGTGGTCTTCTGCTGTTCCCATTATGTGTCCCATTTTATCAACCTTAAAGGACTGGAAAGAGGATCAGCCCAACATTCTTCAATGAAAATCAACAGGTTACATTTTGCGATAATATCATTCCATGTCTGTTAAGGGCATATGGCTTTTCTATAAAGTTTAAAAAATTAAGTAATTATTTCCCTATTAACACTTAATATAAACAATTCTAAAGACAGATATTTGGGGTGATATGGTATATTTTTTAAACAAAATACTACAAAATATATTATTTAGCTTTACATTTAGGTTGCAATAGACTAGATACAAGTATTTATTAGGTTTTAATCTAATATTTCAAAGAAATATTAGAAAAAGAAATTGGAACCATTGTAATAAAACCAACAGTATACTGTTCTAAACATTCAGTAGCTGAAAACTGACATTGGGGAAAATATTTATATATAGCTAATAGTTGAAAAAAAAAAATTAGCTGGACATTGATACCTAAAATGGCTGTTGGTATATGAGCAGTGAATATATAGTCTTGGTTTATGCAGCAAAAAAAAAAAAAAAATAGAGTGAAATTTTATGAAATACCACAGACATTTCATAAGAAATCAACAGTCACTGAAGAAATCAATGTAATATATCTATTTTATCTGCAAGCTTCTAAATTACATTTGGCTTCTGTGGAATCCACTTTAACAAAATTTTTATTCAATTGCTTCTTTGAATACTAAAATCAAAGAGTGGAGGATTTTAATGGATTAATAAGATTGGCCTGGTTTACAATTCTCTTTCGTTGTGTCTGCTTTGGGAACTCAATATTTGCAATTTACGGAGGAAGGGAGACTTCGAGCTCCCTTATTTTTTTGGTTCTTTAATATTTCTCAGTTTAATAATGTTTTCCCCTCAAAAGATATTTTTAGAAAGTCTTCTTTTGTAAATAAGGTATAAACTTCCAATGTATTTAAAATGTAATCATCAGTAAGTCTCTCTCACTCCTGTGTCTGAATAACAAAAGCTTTTGGAAAGGTCTGCAGGTGTATAATAGGTTTCTGCACTATTTTACCGTTATTTCTGCATGGATTTTTTTCCTTTTCCTTCCTAATTCTATTCTTAGAAAGTAATATTGCAATTTTTCCCTTCTTTCTTCTTTGCAGAGGCTCATCTGTCCAAAGTCTATGAAATTTCAGAATTTATTTTGTCAATATGAGCCAAGTCAGGCCTATCCAGTCACAACCTGAAATTTCAAAAGACCGTTAATTTTACTATTACTGTGGCTTGGTAGGTTTATACCCCCACCATTCTTGAGACATGGAATAGGAGAATGAATCTAGCACTTGAATATATCTCTCCTCCTGCAAATTGTGTGCAAGTATCAGACAAAAAAGGACATCATACATCTTAGTTTTAGCACAGTGTTGTATCTTTGCATTCACCTGCTGTTTTAACTAGTTAACAAAGTCTGATAAGGAATTCTAGGAGATTCTATTTAATTATCTAAAAGCTAAGTATCTCATCCAATCTATTTGTCTCTGTCTAATCAGTGGAAAAGCAAGTTCCATTAGAGGAGGAGATTCATATTACTTATCTGTGTATGAGAAAAGCCCCCATATAATACAAAAATGTTTTATTAGTATGAAAGTTACATTATGTTAGATATACAGTTTCTAACATGGCATAAAGTTTTTTTATTCAGTCATCTGAATGTAAATGTTTAGTGTCATTTGAGATACCTTAATGTATGCAAGACATTTACGTATGACTGGCAGATGACCAGGTTTTACAGGAGATTGTGGTCTTCTGGTGGTGGCTGGAAATCCAGTAAGATATCCTACAACATCTTAAATGGCACTACATGTGTTCAACTGAGTGATTTGAGCCAAAATTATGATAAGTAAGAGGATAGCAAGAAAGATGGTTATAAAAAATGGAAACTTTTAAAGATAGAAATGAAATTATGCTTCTTGTTATGTATTTAAAAAGGACCTTTCATGACCATGTAATAATCCTTTTTCTAATTGTATCTTCTGTTTACTTCATCAATTGCACTGTAATTATTTAACAACTTCTAAATTAATGCTGGGGTGATAAATAAGAGTTCATTAAAATGCAGACAAGAAGCAAATCACAAAAGACAAAGATTAAAAGATCCTTTTAGGTTGTCTAATCTATCTCTTCACTAATGAAGAATTGTGTCTTATTGTTTGCAAATATTCATACATGCACTTACAAGGACACATGTTCATGTATAGTCACAAGCATTTGAGTATTTTGTATTTAATATTATGGTAGTACTTGCTCAAATTTTGTTTTGAATGCCCAAAGCAATGGGTTTTCAAGAGCTTTTCTTTCTTTATCTCAGAAAATGTTTTTTTCTGAAAGACTTATTATTTACCTTCGTCTTCCTTTCAAAATTTTTAGATATTATTCCTAGAAAATTGACAAACTTATAATTATTTATTATTGTTTGGAAGGTTTTAATACCTGTCATGATTAAAAGCATCTTTCCATGATCCAATCTTTCCATATTAATGCTCACAGTACTGCACTACAGTGATGTACTTACTGCTAAATATAACTTTAACTATTACTATGAAAAGAGTAAAGGCTCTGTGCAGACCCGGCAGTGCAGAAGCTCAGCCTCACCTTGGCCTGAGCTGGGTTTGGCTGGTTTAACTCCTGCACTGGGGCCCAGTGACTGCTGCCTCCCCTGATTTTCCTTCAGCTCTGAGGGGAGACAGAGGATGACACCCCTCTAGAGGCCATTGCCAAGATGCAACGGGAAGCCCAGGAGAAGGAAATGAGCTGTGATAAGAAAAACAGACCCAAGGCCAAGGAAGAAGGATTCGCTTCTCAGGAATATCACACTCCCAAAATTAAGACCTTAGGATATAGGTCATCATAACCACCCCCTCCTTTCTTCCTAAGGAAGTATTGACTTTGGGACTCAGAAGCATACTGGCAGTGTAAACATTAAATGATAGAAAAGAGATAGATGGTAGCAGATTTGAAGGATTTTCTGTTTAACAATTTTAACCATAATATTAATTAGGTTTCTCTTTTTAATTAGACAGTTTGGACTATTCAACTGTTAAAACACTAATTGGTCTAATAATAAATTTTTCACGCCAAATATATGGTGTCTTTCCTTTTGTCTATAAAAGGTTTCTGAATGTCATGTTACAAAATTTGTATGCTTGTTTTTTTTTTCTTTTAATATTCCTCAAGCACTATTTTTCTGTCTGGCATCAATATTATCTGTGCACATGCATAAGTCTAAAATATCCTTGCTGATTGTGTTTTTTCTTCCATGTTTTGTCTGTCATATTTATTTGGATTGCTAGCTCTTCTTGACAGAAATTATTATTTACATAGACTGTAAGACATAACCATAAACAGTATAAAAAGTATTTTGTCTAGTATTAAAAGTGTAAATATCATTGGGTCTCTAAGGAATGAATTTGTTACAAATAAGATATCACTTAGCTTGATTTGCGACTTCAAAAACACATGATGAAGGGTTTTTTTGGGCAGGAGTTGTTTATGTTTTCCCTGCTTATTTGATACTTTTAACAGAAATAATTCAAATAAAAAAATTGTACAATGTATAAAAAAGCTTTACAATAGTAATGATAATAAAGATAATAAAAGCTTCAATATAATCATTGCACTATTCCTACCAACATCTTAATAGCTATTACAAAGTCACTGGCATGACATGCCATGATGACTCAGTTTGCACTTGTAGCATATTTATTGTCCTCATCTGCATGAGAAAAAATAAAAGCAATGTAACTGTTAAGAGTTTTTAAAAATGGTTACTGCCATGACATTGCAACTTCTTCTTTAGGTTAAAATCCTTCCTTTTATGTTAATCTTTTTCAAAAACACAAGAAAACCTGGAAGACAAAAGGGTTAATTTTTAGACACACAATACATTAATACTGAAAGTGTTGTTTATAAGAAGTTTTCAAATTGAAAATTTCCATTCATTTTTATGCTAGCTGAGAAAAATGACAAGACTTGATTTAGAGTGTTTTCTCTGTTTAAACTGCAAGACTTCTCAAACGCAAACAGTAAAGTAGTTCTTACAGGCAAATAAACTGATCTACAAAGGAAATCTTACTTTCTTGGGAACAAGTATACACAATTCTAAAATACTATTTTACTTTTTTACCCCTAAAGTAATGTTTACAGGAAAATAAACTGAAACTCCAAATTCCACTAGCAGCTACCTAAAAAGGACTCCAAAGCAAATCATTTCTTGAAAGAAACCATACCAAAATCTAATTGGAAATACATCTCTGCTTGTTTTGTCATTGAATATTTCTACCAGTAAAAAACTGGCAATACCCTGAAAAGCAGAACTGAGTATTTATCTTTTGCCTTTCATGAGAGAGAGGGGAAAAGAGGAAAGGTGCAGAAATCAGGAATAAAACAGGTGGATGTTAGGAAGAAGTAATTACATTTTGCTTTGTCCTGAAGTATCTAGAATATAAATCCGCAAGCTCTTGGCAAGCATATGATCTTTGATTTTTCCACATTAATTTGAAATTAAGTCCATTTTCATCAAGGCTTGTAAGAAAGAACACAAGGGCAAAGCAAGGCACTGAGATATAAAAAAAACCCAGGATCTCTGCTGCGTCGTGCTAAGGTCCATCCACCCTAGCACTGCTCTGCAGCAGTAGTAACCAGGAGGAGGAAAGGAGGAGGAGGGCTGGCTTTTCCTGCTTCTTGCCTCCTCCTAGTTCTCCACCCTGGCTGCCTAGGATCTCCCCTTCCCACACTTCTCTTCTTGCACAACCTCACCTCTCCTTCACTCCTTCCCTCTGTGCTAGGGCAAGGGAGAAGAGGTTCATCATTGCACTACAGTACTTAAAACATCACTGCTGCAATCCTTACTGCTTTACCACCTACATCACCACATTTTACAGTGCCCTGACACCACTGATACCTACACCTATGCTACTGCCCAAAAAACCCCAGGCTGTAACCTTTCACTATCTCACACAGCAAGAGCTTTTCCTTGAAGATGGAACATGTCACCATGCCTACACTTTCTGCTATTGGATGTGGGCGGGAATGTTACCACCAAGGACAAGGATAAGGCTGAGGTACTCAACGCCTTCTTTGCCTCAGTCTTTAATAGTCAGAGCAGTTATCCTCAGGGTAGTCAGCCCCCTGAGCTGGAAGACAGGGACGGCGAGCAGGATAAACCCCCCATAATCCAAGAGGAAGAAGTTAATGACCTGCTATGCCACCTGGACGTTCACAAGTCTATGGGGCCGGATGGGATCCACCCGAGGGTACTGAGGGAGCTGGCGGAGGAGCTTGCCGAGCCGCTCTCCATCATTTACCAGCAGTCCTGGTTAACCGGGGAGGTCTCAGACGACTGGAGGCTTGCCAATGTGACTCCCATCTACAAGAAGGGCCGGAAGGAGGATCCGGGGAACTACAGGCCAGTCAGCCTGACCTCAGTGCTGGGGAAGATCATGGAGCGGTTTGTTTTGAGGGCGCTCACGAGCCATGTCCGGGACAACCAGGGGATCAGGCTCAGCCAGCACGGGTTCATGGAAGGCAGGTCCTGCTTGACCAACCTGATCTCCTTCTATGACCACGTGACCCGCCTAGTGGATGAAGGAAAGGCTGTGGATGTGGTCTACCTGGACTTCAGTAAAACCTTTGACACTGTCTCCCACAGCATTCTCCTAGAGAAGCTGGTGGCTCACGGCTTAGAGAGGTACACTCTTTGCTGGGTAAAAAACTGGCTGGACGGCCGAGCCCAGAGAGTTCTGGTGAATGGAGTTAAATCCAGTTGGTGGCCGGTCACGAGCGGTGTTTTCCAGGGCTCAGTACTGGGGCTGGTCCTGTTCAATATCTTTATCAATGATCTGGACGAGGGGATCGAGTGCTCCCTCAGTAAGTTTGCAGATGACACCAAGTTGGGCGGGAGTGTTGATCTGCTGGAGGGTAGGAAGGCTCTGCAGAGGGACCTGGACAGGCTGGAGCGATGGGCTGAGGCCAATTGTATGAGATTCCACAAGGCCAAGCACCGGGTCCTGCACTTCGGCCACAACAACCCCAGGCAACGCTACAGGCTTGGGGAAGAGTGGCTGGAAAGCTGCCCAGAGGAAAAGGACCTGGGGGTGCTGGTTGACAGCCAGCTGAACATGAGGCGGCAGTGTGCTCAGGTGGCCAAGAAGGCCAACAGCATCCTGGCCTGTATTAGAAATAGTGTGGCCAGCAGGAGTAGGGAAGTGATCCTGCCCCTGTACTCAGCACTAGTGAGGCCGCACCTCGAATCCTGTGTTCAGTTTTGGGCCCCTCACTACAAGAAGGACATGGAGGTGTTGGAGCGTGTCCAGAGAAGGGCAACGAAGCTGGTGAAGGGCCTGGAGCACAAGTCTTATGAGGAGCGGCTGAGGGAACTGGGGTTGTTTAGCCTGGAGAAGAGGAGGCTGAGGGGAGACCTCATCACGCTCTACAACTACCTGAAGAGAGGTTGTAGCAAGGTGGGTGTTGGTCTCTTCTCCCAAGTAACTAGCCATAGGATGAGAGGAAATGGCCTCAAGTTGTGCCAAGGGAGGTTTAGACTGGACATTAGGAAAAATTTCTTTACTGAAAGAGTGGTCAGGCCTTGGAACAGGCTGCCCAGGGAAGTGGTGGAGTCACCATCCTTGGAAGTATTTAAAAGACGTGTAGATGAGGCCCTTAGGGACATGGTGTAGTGGGTATGGTGGTGTTGGGTTGACGGTTGGACTTGATGATCTTAGAGGTCTTTTCCAACCTCAATGATTCTATGATTCTATGATTCTATGCTGTGGGGCCCTTGGAGACACCTGTTCTGTGGAGGAAGTCCAGCCTGGAGTAGGGTAAGACTTCAGGACAACTGGCAGCTCTTTATCATTAACTTGAGAAGTTCTTCCCACAATTACTCTGAACTGGCCAACTTTTACAAGGGCTTCCTCAAGACCTGCAAGCTATTTGCAGTGGCCACAGGGGAAGATCTACTAGCAGAGTCTCTGCTGCCCAGCCCCCACCTTCCTCTGTGGAGACCTCACCCATGTGCAGAAGGATGGTCCTCAAGGACACCGTGGAGACTGGATACTTGATCTTACCTACCTTGCTTACTGTACAGCACGGCCCTCCCAAGGTATTCCCCAACTTTCCTGGGTACGAGGGCTGCCTTGCATCCCACAGTCACATTCTATCTTAAGCATGTGGGTGGGTGCCCCCTGCTTATCCCTCAGCCCAGACTCTGCAGCACTCACGTTGCCCTTTGCGACCTCCTAGCACACCACTCCTGTAGGCAGCATGTCCTCCCTCTGGCCCAGAAATGCCTCCCTCAGAAATGCCACTACACTCTTCCTCCTCATCCACTATGCTTGCTTGCCCTTGTGTGTCATCACTGGAGGAGGATGCGGAGCCTGCTGGGCCAGTTTGTGCTCCCACTCGGTTTCTGATCCTGCTAGATAATACGGGAGGGGTGCATGCAGCCCTGTTCATAGCATGGTTCACAGGCACCCCTGGTTCAGGGGGGGATTTCTGCAATGAAAGGAAGACTCTAGAGCACATTTGCAGTCAGTGGGCCAGGCCTCAATACCTCTCCTCAGCCCTCCAGCAATCCTGCTGAGGTTCTGGCTGCACTTGTCCCCTCAGCCTTGTATCCTCCCTGGCAGCTCTCTGGGGTCCAGACCTCGGAGCAGCGGGAGGTCCCCAGGGGTCCATCAGGGCAGGGCCTGGTAGCCATGCCTGTCCCACTGCCCCAGCCAGGAGCAGGGCAGCTGGTGGGCACCAGCCCTGGGCATTGGGCACCTCCCCGGGGACAGGACAGGCCAAGGCCAGGCCAGCCCACAGGTGGGATCAAGATCAGCCCTGGAGAGGGGAACCAGGGCCAGATGCAGCCTGGGGATGCCCTGGGTGGGAGTGGTCAGGGCCAGAAAGATCTAATAGTGTATTGTGGGCCCTGACACCTATTTCTCATGCTTTCAACATTTATTCTTTTCTTTTTTTTTCCCCTTTACTGTCCCTGCAATTATTAGGTCTTGTCTTTTCTCCTCTCTCTAACCCCGCTCCTTTTGGGGGAAAAGAGAGCAATGGGTTTGTCATGAATAGACTAGTGCTTCTTTGGTCCAAAACCCTTAATGGGCAATAAAACCTTTAAAAATGGTTTCCACAAAAAGACATTTAAGAGAGAGTTTAAGAACTGAAGATGCATATATGGTACTGCCCATCATCCTCTCCCAGCATCCAGCCAACTGAAGCTCAAGACTTCAAGGACATCCTGCACCAGAGGTCATAGATTTGCATGGATTCTGGAAATCTCCCTTTAGCCTATCTAAGCAATTAAACCCCGTTATTCAGAGATAAGGAGTGTCACAGTTTAATTTCAAGTGATATGAAGAACTTCCTTTTTTTAACTTCTCTCACCCACTTTTTTGTTGTCTTATAGTGTTTACATTGGAAAAAACAGAAAACAATTATCTCTATCATTTCCCTACAACACTCCTGATTTTGTTGTTGTTGTTGTTATTTCCTATCACTCATCCCTTTTCTAGACCAAACAGCCTTAGGTTATTTAGCCATTCTTTAATCTAAATCCATTATATGCCTTTGATCATACTTTTCAACTTTTCCAAAACTTTTGCATTTTAACTGTATCCTGCATGAGGTGGAGAAAACCCTACTGTACAACATATTTAGAGGTAGGAAAGCTATGGATTTCTATAGCAGAATAACAATGGGTTTTGTTTTGTTCTCTCTTACTGATTTATTTGTTTCGGTTACTACCTCAATATTTGCTTTGCTTTTTTGATTGCTGCTAAGCAGTGAGTTGACATCTTCATGAATTACCTATCATTCTTCAAGTTCTCATTTCTGAGTGATAAAGATTAACACAGAGTTCCTCATTTTACACATGAAGTTAGAGTTGTTTCTTTTTTATTCATATCACTGTGCCAAAGTAACTTTGTGCAGTCTATCACAAATAGCTAGCATTTCTGAATAAACTATTAAGAACAACAGTGGGTTTTACATCAGGCATTAAAATTGCAAAATTCTCATTAATTTAAGAACATCAGTTTACCTGGATGTTTGCTACTAACAAACCTTAACATAAGTTAAGCATCCACATTGAAGTGTTCACAGGCAAAGGAGAACTCTATTGGCACAGTTCAGTCTGATTTGATAGGCAGGTAGGGATAGTTGAGATGCTGTGGGGTTTTCCTCCTGGCTTCAAGTACTAGTCCAGAAGGACACACGTCTTTTTTCAATCCTGTGTCATAACTATCAGAATAAGTCAGAGACTGTGGGACAGGGCAAATGACAATAGGTATTTTTTAGGCAGCTGAATCATACCTGAGATCAAACATGTCATCTCAACAAGAATTGGGATTTTCTTACTATATTGTAATATATCAGTCAAAATGACAGTCCACTTTTTATGTGAATATATAAAGTTAATTCCAACAGAGTAAAGGGCCCAGCTTCTTTCCCAGGTCTGAACACTTATCATGACACAGTTTTAAAGCTAAATCCTGTCCTATTATAATTGAATCTATTATAACCCTGTTCTATTATAATTATAATTGACTTTCCTTCCTGATTGTCTGAATGTGCCTCAGTAGTCCAAATAAATCATTACTCCACTAATCATTAAATCTATGCATTTTTATGACCTATGCAATAAATGAGCTGTGCCTCCCGCATACCTTCATTCTCTCATCCTCCCCACTAGGTGTCAGAAGATTACTCAGGGCCAAAGATCCCCTGGACTTCAAAATGTTTCCGTCTTTTGTAGGATTCAGTAGTACATTTAGTAGCATTAATAAAGCTGTTTTCAAGTGATATTCTGCCTGCAGCTTTGAGTGCAGAGGACATGCTGGAGCGGGAAAGTGATGGAAGGGATTTGGGCTGGAGCAATGTCAAACTGTTGAACCCTTGAGGAGGGCAATTGTAGCCCAGAATAGAACGTTTAAGGCTGAAAGATGAAACCAATTTATCTGTCATGAAACTACAAATGTCTCCCTAGCAAACATTGTGAAGAAGAGAAAGCCTAGCCTAAGATGGTATAGAATTTTGGATTAAAAACAAGCATGTAAACAAAAATAATAATAATAATAATAATAAAATGTCATTTTGACCAGAAAGTGTGTACAAAATAGTTATCTTTTTTAACAATGTAAGATAAAATTTCCTGCAACACTTACGAAAGACCAGTATTTCATAAATTTAAAAAAAAAAAAAAAAAAATTGAAAAAATCAGATTAGTTCCTACCAATACAGTAACCATATATTTTCATTTGGTATTATAAATATATATAATATGCATATCTCTAAAATCAATATAGTATAACGTGGGGTCTCTCATGTAGAGATAAGCCAAAAGTCCACTTGTGAATATAAATGTCCTCATAGAGTAAAAATGGAGCACCAGTTAACCTGAAGAGCCACATCCAGGCAATCAAGGTGAAACATAAGACAGAATATTAATTATTCTTATAGATTTCTAACTTTTTTAAAACTTTGATACAAAAATATATGGAGATGCTACATAAAGGGCATATCTGATTCTAAGCATGAAAAATTCAGATTTGCTGCAATACCAATTCTGCCTACCATGAAACCACGTGACTGGCCTAATGATTTGTGCCAAGTGAAGAGGGCTATATTGCATTATGTTAAACTGCAGCAAGTAGCCAAAGAAAAAACTACTTGACATTATAACAGCAATAGCACACTTGTAGAATTACGTTTCCTGGTTTAATCACTGTTTTAAGTAAGTGAGAAGTTAGCACCTCACTCCTTGATGACATTCCACTTAACAAGCACACACAAAATGAAACATTTTAAATGCTTTGTGAAGTGAAGGGGAAGTGTGTAATTATGTTTCTTCAAAGAATACAAAGTGAATATGCACAGACTATAGAAATAGAAATACTGCTTTATGTACTATGGCCGTGTTTTCAGACCAGATGTTCATTTCGGGAGGAGGTGAGAGGGGGCACCGGAATATATTTTCCATAATTATCTTTTCTTACTCTAGTGACCAACGTTAACATTAATATGCCAGCTACTTTCATAAACACCTGTATTACAGTAAAACAGAGGAAAATAGACAAAAATACTAATTTAATAAGCAGAAATTTTATATAACCTGAGAGATCTTTTCCTTCTAGACTTCATTTACTAAAATAGCTAATCAAGTGGATCCAGGCTACAAGATAAAAAATGTTCATTGATACAATAATAAATGGTGTTATATAAAAATGCTATTGGCAGCAAACTCTTAAAGCTTTATTAAATGCAATAGAAAATAGTGCTAAAAATGCGATGTTTTGTTAGCTGTTGCAGCATACATGCACAGCCTTTATCAATACAGGTCAGCCCCACCATCTTTCTCTCCATTGCACCTCTCTCCCCTGTCTCTCTCCATTGCCTCTCTTATATCTTCCTTCTGGCAAGGATCACATGTCTGCTCACAATTCCCTTCACCTGTTTCTGCTCTTGAATCAGCTGGTACTCATTAGGCCACCTCTTCATTCTTCTCCACATGTCCGCCTTTTTTGTTTATGATTTTGTAGCATTGCCAAAGTGCTATCCGAAACTCCCGATTCCAGAATTCTTTTCCACATTAGCAAAGCCAAATATTAGTAAGATCAATAACATTTAATGGTTAGTTTATAGAAAAGAGTGGTTGGTTTTATGAAGTTTTGGTAATTCTTTCCAACAAAAAAGAAAGGCCTACCTAACCAATATACTGGGTAGCTGGGGAGGAGCTTAATTACAAATACTGAAGCAAAACCAATAATTTGACATCCATATTTCAAGGCGAAAAAAAGTGTGCATTTTAAAAAATAAATATCAGGAAATATAAGGAAACAAATATAAGGAAAATGGACAGCTGAACTACTCAGGCAGTTCCCTTTAGGAGATGGACCTTGAGCTTTGTCCGGTGTCTTGTCTCTGGTTTCATAGCTACATGTTAAGAAATAAAAAGATCCAACTTGAGGAAATAGCTCAATAGCTCCAACAATCCTCAATCCATCAAAACTCAGTGAATATTGACATGATCTCTGTTTTCCATTGTTTTTAATGAGAAGATTTAGAGGAAGATCTAACCGTTAACGGCCTTCAAACTCCGGAAAACAGGTAATAGATTTTTGCTGGAGTTAAAAGTAAGTCCCCTGTGGGTTTTTTCCTATCTTCAACTAATGCCAGAAATCGGCCTTTATATCAAGAAGCCTCAAACGGATGAACCATAATTTTGATATCTTTTATTGTCAAAACTGGCCTATGCAACTGCCAATGACCTGCTTTTAAATACTAACATTAGAAAGTTCACTCTCCTCTTCCCTCCGCCCCTGTTTTACTCTTACAAGAAAATCAAAATGTTCTACTTTAGAAGCTACAATTGTCTTCAGTGTCTGTAAATGATTCACTCAGAGCAAACAAGCAGTCCCGTGAGTGCTTTCTTGCATCTGTCTGCTTCAGGTAACACTGTGAGCTAACGTGATCTTCTACTTTTTTTCCTTTTTCTTCTCTTCTTGCTTCTGATGTTGCTGTTGCATATAACAACTGTCTCTCCCCAGGGCAGGAACACATTCAGAAAAATTTCCTCATGGAGTTATTCTCTAACACTAGATTTTTGCATATTGAAATTGTCCTGTTTTTCAGAAACTTTAGGTGTTTCCCACCTGGTGGGGAACTGGTGCATTCAGCAAAATAGCCAACAGACTAAATACAAAACCGGTAGAAAAAAATAGAACAATTATTCTTCAGTAAGAATAGTTTCATTTAAAACAAAATCCCTGACAAGCACATGTTGAACAGTATTGGTTCTCTAATTTAATTTCAGCCATCTTAAAATGTAAATAAAGAATATTTCTTTTTTTTTTACCTTTGACTTCTTTTGATTTAATTGCTTTTTAGCATTTAGTTTAATTCTAACTTCATTAGATATTATGACTGTATATTTAAATACAGTCATCTGTTATAAAAAAAAATTTAATCACATTGATCATAAACATTTTGACATTACTTAATCAAAACATTTTTTAAACAAAATTTTGTTTGCTGTGAAATTTCTCATTTTCATTTGGAGTTAGTCTAATTGGCTGATGCTGTTATTTCTTTTCATGACGGAAATGTTTCTGGTCCAATTTCAACTATATGTCAATGTAAGTGTATGACTGATGCAAAAAGGCATCTTTACATGCCTTAACCTTTCCTGGAACTGTGAGCTAGTTCATGTGATCACAAGCAGAATCTTGCTATATTTCTTTATATTCCTACCACTTTATATGGTATTCCTTTATATTCCTATATATTTATATGGTATTCCTTTATATTCCTACCACTGCCATTTACTGGATTTCAGTAAAACCTTTGACACTATCTCCCACAGCATTCTCCTAGAGAAGCTGGTGGCCCACGACTTAGACAGGTACACTCTTTGCTGGGTAAAAAATTGGCTGGATGGCCGAGCCCAGAGAGTTGTGGTGAACGGAGTTAAATCCAGTCGGTGGCCGGACACGAGCGGTGTTCCCCAGGGGTCAGTATTGGGGCTGGTCCTGTTCAATATCTTTATCAACGATCTGGATGAGGGGATCGAGTGCTCCCTCAGTAAGTTTGCAGACGACACCAAGTTGGGCAGGAGTGTTGATCTGCTGGAGGGTAGGAAGGCTCTGCAGAGGGGCCAGGACAGGCTGGATCGATGGGTCGAGGCCAACTGTATGAGGTTCAACAAGGCCAAGCGCCGGGTCCTGCACTTCGGCCACAACAACCCCAGGCAACGTTACAGGCTTGGGGAAGAGTGGCTGGAAAACTGCCCAGAGGAAAAGAACCTGGGGGTGCTGGTTGACAGCTGGCTGAACATGAGGCGGCAGTGTGCTCAGGTGGCCAAGAAGGCCAACGGCATCCTGGCCTGTATCAGAAATAGTGTGGCCAGCAGGAGCAGGGAGGTGATCCTGCCCCTGTACTCGGCACTGGTGAGGCCGCACCTCGAATCCTGTGTTCAGTTTTGGGCCCCTCATTACAAGGAGGACATGGAGGTGCTGGAGCGTGTCCAGAGAAGGGCAACGAAGCTGGTGAAGGGCCTGGAGCACAAGTCTTATGAGGAGTGGCTGAGGGAACTGGGGTTATTTAGCCTGGAGAAGAGGAGGCTGAGGGGAGACCTCATCGCACTCTACAACTACCTGAAGGGAGGTTGTAACGAGGTGGGTGTCGGTCTCTTCTCCCAAGTAACTAGCCATAGGATGAGAGGAAATGGCCTCAAGTTGCGCTAAGGGAGGTTTAGACTAGACATTAGGAGAAACTTCTTTACTGAAAGAGTGGTCAGGCCTTGGAACAGGCTGCCCAGGGAAGTGGTTGAGTCACCATCCCTGGAAGTATTTAAAAGATGTGTAGATGAGTCCCTTAGGGACATGGTGTAGTGGGCATGGTGGTGTTGGGTTGACGGTTGGACTTGATGATCTTAGAGGTCTTTTTCAACCTTAATGATTCAATGATTCTATGATTCTATGTGTATTTACGTGGCCAAAGATTTAGTCATCAGTGAGAAAAAATGTAGAAAAATATGTATGTTCTTCTCATCTGTGTTCACTTGATAGGAAAGGAAACAGGGTTGTTACTGTCCTCAAGACATGTCAAAGCTTTTTGGCATCAAAGCAACACACACTGTACCCTTTTGTACCTGTCAGAGGTCAGCACATTACTTGTATCACCATTGCCATATCTAAGTTTTCTGCTATGGAAATAGTCACATATGAAGGAAGAAGAGGAAGGGGCAAAAAGAAGAAAGCAAAATGCCAAAATTGGAGTGTCACAGGCTAAGTAACACAGTTTTCTATTTCCCATATCTTTGTAGCATGACTGTTGGCAGACAATTGGTTACCAGGTATTCACAGAATTTGTTCAAAGAATATTAAGCAGAAAAGAACACGAATCAGTGATCACTCTCTGTAGAATCCCACTAACAACTCATATCTCCACAGGTGAAACAATCCACTGCAGTACTGGGAAGAGATGTGTAACGTTATACATTGAATGGCAGAATGCTTGACGTGAACCAACTGTAAAGCAGGCAAAGCTGTCTCTCTCTCAGAAAGTATCTTTCTTGTTTAAACTTTCCCTGATACATGGTATAACAGTGTGGCATATATCAAATATATTTTAGGAAAGTATTATACATTTCTCATTTGGGCAACTGACCAAAAAAGAACTAAACATACGTATACATATTTTTAAGTTAGCTTATAAGATCTACCCTTCCTTGCTGCAGGATTATAAGCACTTTTATAGCTACCATCTTTTTTTTTCAAATTTTAGACTTACTTGTTCACCAGACAAATCTTGCTAGTATTGAATTATTTTAAGTCTTAGAAATTTTAAAAAATCTTTTGTTGTTGTTGTTGAAAATATTAATTATTGAAGTAAAGGAATAGAATATTTAAAATTACCAAAAGCCATTACCACATCTAATCAAAGTTGTGGTTTGAAGACCTGTATTTTCATCCTGTGCTGGTCGAGACTTCTGACTGGACTACAGTATTGAGAATATACATCATCTTCCGTCTTGCTACGGGGACATGGTATACCTGAACTTCATTATAGGGGTGCTTCCACATAGTAAAATATCCAGACCACAGGAGATAATTGCTAAAAATCAACTTGCAATTTCAGCTTTCTTGAAACATGGCAAGAACACGTTTAGATATTTTAGTTTGGGGACAGAATGCTATCATTTTAAAATAGAATCAGATTTTTTTTTTTCTGATATTTTACTTTTAAAAATAGAAACATTCATAATTTGTGCATTTTCTACATTTAACTTCATGCCTATTTTCTATTATAAAATATTTCCTAGAGAAAAATTTCAAACCTGACTTAGTTATTAGGTGAGAATTTTACTACTATTATAGTAGTTATATTCCATATTAGAGAGCTACTCAGACTGAAACCACAGAACATTTTTTTTTTCTTTCTTTCTTTCTTTTTTTTCTTTCTTTCTTTCTTTCTTTCTTTCTTTCTTTCTTTCTTTCTTTCTTTTTTTTGTGTTCCCTCAATTTGTATTCAACAGACTTGTTTATAGGGAGATAGGGCCAACATTACAGGGGATCTATGTTTCAGTTTTAGCTGTTCATTCTAGATTGTCTCTGCCTGAACAGTTCCTCATAGTCAACAGCAGTAACTTGCCCTGTCCCTGTCTTTTCTGCTGTGTTACAGTCACAAATGATACAGAATTGAGTCAAAGAGAGGAATTTGTGTCATGGTAAGTCTGTAAAGCATGTCTTCATTTTATCCCTGACTGTCCACAATTTTCAAAAATACCCTAAATTCATAACAGTAAGGAAATCTTTGCAGAGTGCAATGGAATAAGTACTAATTTGGACAGCACTTAGCCTCCATTTTTAAGAGAGGAAATCTATCTACATACATGAAACTCAGAGGTATGGTTAGGCATTGCTTGTATGATACTATGTCTTTGTAATAGTAAGTTGCTGAAGACTCTGCAGCAGAGAATTATTTTTAAAGCTTTGCAATGCTTTCTAAAAGTACACCACCTTGATTTAATACTGCCATTGGTGATCACGTAAAAAATTGTCATTCTAATGTATCCTCCTGCTTTGTATAAAGACCAAACCCATTGCCAAACAAAGGCTTTGTTGTTAGAAATGTTGATTGTGCCACAATTGATTTTGGATTACAAACCTAAATTGAATACCAATATCTGCAAAACCTTATTTCAAAGGTAATAGGAAATGTATTCATATTATTTGTTCTGAGAAATGACATTACTTAAAACTAACATTCTAGCAAATGTAGTTACAAGCAGGCATCAAAGCAGAAGAATATTTATTGGAGACAAAATAAAAATCCTTTCAAGAATTACTAATTTAGTCTTCAGGACTTAGAGGCGTTGAAAGCAAAGGGGCCAACGTCCTTCAGCTCCAATTGATTTCAGTCTCAGACCCAATACCTAAGTTTTTATGTTTCATCTTCTGCAGTATAGAAACAAGATCCTGTGTCACTGAAATGAATTAGTTTTTAATTTATTTATTGTTGATGATTACAATGATTATTATTTGTGCTTGTGCACAGGAGCTTAATTCTTTTTGTTATTGCCATGTAAACATTCAGCAGAAATATGGTGGCTGCCTTGTGGTTTTTGCAGTTTACAGCAATAAACAACTGATAGAAGCAGATAAAGGAATACAAAGAAACAATGACTTGTGACAGACTCAAGTGTCAGCACATCAGCAGCCAAATTGTTTCTAACTTCTTAGTTTTGAGGTGGTCTGCTTAAGTTCACTAAGGAGTTTTAAAGAGACATTTTAAGGGGAAGAAACTGATACCACATTACTAATTTTTCTTGGAAGTTTTTAGCCTCTCAAGCATGTAAGGCAATGTGGGAGAAAGGAGAGAACAATTTGTATAAAAACAAGTCGAGTATAGAGTATGGTGCCATTTCCTGATCAGATTTAGTAGCTAACCTATTCACACTAAATGAAAGATGGTGGGTAGAATACATATTTGAAAAGCAGTGGTCACATTTGATATGATGTGAAAGAGGAACTAAGTGAATGCTAAAAAGCCATGATGGAGTCAAAGCAGGAAACTTGGGAAACCCAGTGTTTTGAATGGATTTGAGGACTAAGGATTACCTTACAAGCCGAGAATTTTAGCTAGACAAACAGGGAAAGGGTGACCAAAATCTACTTATGGGATTTAACTCACATCATTCTTGTCATTTACAATGTTTGTGTTCATATTTAAGCTAACTGTCTTTGGCTCCTAGTGGTCAATGAAGTTCTGATCAGTACAAAAACTGGAGTCCAAAGAACATCTAGTCTCATATTAAATAGGAACCTACTCTGGTTGAGATGATTCTCATCTTAAACGTTATTGACTGCATTGGCTAAATTCCTGTAGGATGTAATGATAGCTAAGACATTTATCCCAGATGGGCACATTCATTCAGTTAATACTTTGATAAGATAGACACATTGTAGATGCCTTCAGTTTAGACATTTATATCTGAGCTGATCACACTAGGACCATTTCATGGTCAATGGAGAGAAACAAATACTTTTAAGGTATGACATGTATAAGCATTTACTTTAAAACAGGATGAAATTTACTGAAAAAGTGCCTGCTTTTTTACACTGAATATAAAGGTAGAAATTTAAGTGACAAATTATGCTGTAGAGTCTTACAATATAGTGTTGAAAATAAAGTCAATTAAACCTCTTTTGAGAAGATAATCCTGTTTTAAAACATTTATTTTACAATGAGAAATGAACATTTATGTTTGGTAATGATAATTTCTTCAACAAAACATCCTGAAGGACTCCAGGCCTTTTCAATAGAAACTATTACTTACTTTTGAGAATTATGTAAATATTATCTTCCATTTAAAAAAAATGAAAGATAATGTCTAAGATCTTACTTAATAGGATCTCATAGAAAAGACTTCATGATATTCATTTACTATATTATATTTTGGAAGGAAAAGGGATTATTTTAGATGTATAATACTAATATTTAGCACACATTTATTGGACTTAAAATTTATTTTAGAAGATGTATACATAATTTTTTAATGTTTATTCTGTATTTTTCAATTAGTATTTGTCTTTTGTGGTATATAGAAAAGACATTTCATTAAACAATGGAAATGTAATTATTGTATCCAGAACTAAATGCCTATAATATCCCTAAATATAATTTGGTTCTGTAAAACTATATAGTAGAAGTAAATGTTAAACAGAAAAACATATTTTAAGCACCCTGAAACATTGGAATAAAACACTAGAAGAGCTCCAAAACTTGAAATCTCCTTGCTTCTAGAAAACACCATGCTAAACTTAGCTGCTTTCTTTGCCTTTTTATACCTATTTGAAGGTTGTTCCACGATCCTGTTACGTAGGTGATTAGAACCTTCTCTAATTTTCAGCATAAAGGTTTGTAAGGTTTGTTAATATCCATTTATTTTTGTAATAACATTATTTTTTGTTCAAAGAGCTCTTCACTTTCCTTTTGCTCATAAAAATTTCATCTGATACTAGCAAGTTTGACTCCTTTATGGGGTAAAGGCTCTCCACAAAAGCAGAGCATTGTTTAGCTGCAAGCTGAATAATGCCACTATATAGCACTGAATCAGTAGGATCTATTATCAAGTGGATGATTTTGTTAGTGCAAAAAAGGTTTAGACTTTTTTTAACTATGAACAAAGTTTTCTAGGAAAAAGATACAAATTTTGCAGCAAGAAATTATTAAGTAGAAGCTTTAATAAAAGTAATATCTCTACAACTGAGTGCATATGCAATAAAAATACAAATTTTGCAATGAACATCATGATCAGCAGCAGGGCAGAATAGAGACCAGTCTTTAATAAGCAATTTAAGGAAAGAATAACAACAAATTATGGAACGTGAGTTTTCATAATGTTGCGCTTCTTCATACACTGACTAGGTAGTGACTAATCTTTGTAAGGTATATACATCGTAATAGGCTTATTACTGTAGTAAAATAAAATAGACTGACTATAAATGACATCACTGTGTTATTGCATCTGTGAGTTAAAAAAAACCAAACCAAACCAAACCAAACCAAACCAAACCAAACCAAACCAAACCAAACCAAACCTTTCTCTCCAACATGTCATCAGATACAAATCAGAAAGTTCACTTTTAAATTTAATGCATATATTAATGAAGTGTTCAGGGTTACATTCAGACCAACTGAATTCCACTGAAATCCCAGGTGGTTAACTTTCAGGGAATGATTCAGAATGGTTATTCTCAAGAAACATTTAATTATTTAGCATTTCCATTTTGACCTCAATTCATCAGTTTTTAAACACATGTTCTTCTGAATTTGTAGAAATCTGAGATACTGGGTGCTACTGGATTCTGTCACAATTCAGAGAACAGAAGAGTGGTGTCATGTTCCAGAAAAGGCTCACTTGTTTATTATGCTCATATTATGCCTAATTTATTTAGACTGATTCAATCCCGGCACTGTCATTCCTGATCACTACAATGGAGATAGTTTGATGATGTCCCTTTCCATAGAAGCCTAGTAGCTGAAGCCCCTAACCCTGGGCAGACCTCATCATATGCAGGTTTGAAACCACTGCTCCTCCTTCATGGGTGTGTAAAATTGCCTTGACAGAAGTAAGACTGAGAAAGGACATGATACAGCTTTTCAAGATGATTTATTGCTCAGCCCAAATCCATAAGATTTATGAGACCTGAAGGAGATGAAGAAAGTCTAATACTGTAACTTGCTGTTCTTCAATGGAAGAGTGAAAACATATTTAGGTTCTGGATCCTGCTCCCACAGTAGGACCTCTTATAAGAGAGACAAGGTATTATTTTTGTAGCAGACCAGATAAAATTTGTAAGAATCGTTATTGGCAAGGACAAGTATTCAGGCCTCATGTAGAGGAGTGGGTTTGTCACAAAGCCATGTCTTCTATGGAAACGTATGACGAGAAATTTTATCTCACTCTTTTGGGACCTAAAAGCAAACACAGTTTCTATGTCTTAAGTGTCACCTCATAAGTTTTAAAGCTATGTTACCTCAGTCATGTCTGAACTTTCAATATCTACTCATGAGCATCTAGAGATTACTGCATCATGCACTTTTCCATCTCCATATTCTCTAAATTTATTATGGCCAGTGGAGATAAAGAGCTATATGCTAGCTGATTTTCTAGGCCACGGAAAATAAAAGTACCTCCAAAATGTTCTTATAATTTTTGAATTTTCCTGTCTCCATCTAATTTTGGAGTCTTGTCGGAAACTCAGGGTGGATTCCTAGAGCCACTTTCCTGAACTTTATGTTAGCCTTTAAAAACACTCTTGAAATATTAGTCATACATAATGTCTATCTACCTATTATTATATAGTTAATCAGAATTATAAAAGCTCTTTCTCAGAGCTGTTACGCCCTCATAAATCCAGTAATTTTTAGATTTGGAATGCACAAGCATTGTGAAAACAGAGGACATGTATCACAGAACTGTAGAATTTTAATTAAAACTAGAAGAAACAGGATAATTAAGGTACACTACTAACATCAATATCACATTTAAGTGACCATTTGGAAACCTTTACAACCAATTGTCTGCTAGAAAAACTGTTTGTTAAGCCTGTGTGAGTTCAGATACTTTGCTTGGAAAAATTACGTCTTCAGCTGGCACATCAGAAGCTGGCAACAATATCTGCTAACATAATTAAAAATTTAATAGAAAATTGCACAGAAGTGAATTATCTGTAGAGAAATGCTGTTAAAAAGATTTAGGTAAACTGGAAGTATTTAAAATGAATTATATTACTTTTTTTTCAGAGAACCTGTATAAAGCATATTTGAAAATTCTTAATCAGATTTCTCTTAGATACTTAACTCCATAGACTAGTGGTAGTGGTCTCATTCTCTTTAAAGTCCAGTAGACTTAACAAGTATTCAAAACATGTTTTTAATTAAATAATTATAACAATTTTAATCTAAAAAACAGAGTTAAAAAAGCAATTTACCTCAGTTGATTAGATGTTATCAGAATATATATATATATGTGAAATAGGGAAAGGAAGTTGAACCTGCTGTGTGTTTGTCTTTTTAAATATCATAAGTAATTTAAAAGTAATAAAAAATACCGTAATAAGGTAATAAGTAATATCAAATCCTTAAATTAGTTCATAAAGAAAGATCTTTCAGAAATATTATATAAAAAAAAAAAGAGTAGATGAAGCAATTTGGAAAGAGAAGATAAAATACCTATATTAAAGGATGTGTCAATATACATAATATAAGTAAAGAAGGTTTGCTTAAATAGCTGAAAAAATCTGAATAAAGTATTTAAGTGAATTTTTCACTATGGTTATGGAGTATCAACGTCTTTGTGTAAAGATAACATGTTTTGAAAGTTATTGAAATTTGTTGAATGCAGAGAGAAATTTGGAGGGTTCAAAATTATAACATTAAGACTATGATGCATAATGTCAAAAAAAGCCTGGTGTTATGCAGGAGGAATTTATGATGTGGAATCTATTAATTTTTACCTAGATGTCTTTAGTTCACTGGTTAACAAAAATGGTGAGAACAGAAATAATAAATTACAAAAGCAAGAACTAATTTAGGACTTCTAGAAAGAGTGATGCAACACAGAAAATCGTAATGTACTGTCTCATGATCCTAGTCACAAAATGGTTTGTCCATAGAAGAAACAGCTGACAAAGAAGTATGAAAAAAATCTCCAGGGAAGAGAAATAAGGTGAGCATGAAGATTAAAGTAGAGCAGATAATCACAGATCTCCTCTGAACACTGTCCAATAGTCTGAAGAACCTTTACTGTAGATATTTCAGAGATCATACTAAACAAAAAGTAGTTTTACTTATTCTGTATTTTGACAATACTCAGTTATGACTGATATGAAGCCAAAAGTGAAAAGTATTGGTAAGGTACACACTTATAAACAATAGTACTATATATTATAACATATTGTAGTAAAAATAATAATTTAAATTGCAGATGGCAGAAATATAACTGAAGTAAGGGATCATTATAGAAATGGATACTAAAATACATTTTTATCTCCTTGACAGGAGTATGAAGATGACTTTTTTTAGAAATCTATCCCCTGGAAAAGATGTTTCACCCTTTTGAAATAACACACTTTAAAATATTTGCAGCAAGAAAATAATCTATAAAAGTAGCTTATGAAGCAAAAGTATATGGGGCAGTTTCTAGGGAATACCACCAATTAGATTACCAAGAATCACCAGGAAACAGGCAGAAATATCTTTGAGCCCTGCAAGGAACTCTCTCAGTTTCTTGACCAGGGATCTTTTAAATTGCCTGGTCCTTCCTCCCAACACATACACTAGAAAACCCTCCATGACAATGGTATTTACTGTCTAATTGAAGCAAATACTACTTACAGATTCATGTCATTGTTTATGCCATTTCAAATAAAGGAATTTCTAGACCTATTGATTTCTGCCAGTCATCAATAATAGTGATCTGAGTAGAATTATTCTAACACTGTTAAAATCAAACTAGTGGTTGGTGACAGCTGGAATGCTATGGAGCTATTAAAAATATTCCAAAACAAATTTAGAATAATAGAATATTGTTTGATTTTCCCAGAACAGAAGACAAAATAAATAAATGGCAACAAATGGTGTCTTCTTAAAACTACCACAAGCTACAATGTGATCATAAAATCATAGAATCATTTACGTTGGAAAAGACCTTTAATATCATCGAGTTAACCTAGCACTGCCAAGTCTACCACTAAACCATGTCTCTAAGCACCACATCTACACATCTTTGAAATACTTCCAGGGATGGTGACTCAACCACTGCCCTGGGCAGTCTGTTCCAAGTCTTGACAACCCTCTTGGTGAAGAAATTTTTCCTAATATCCAATCTAAACCTTCCCTGGCATAACTTGAGGCCATTTCCTCTTGTCCTATCACTAGTTACTTGGGAGAAGAGACCAACACCCACTTCATTACAACCTCCTTCCAGGTAGTTGTAGAGAGCAATATGGTCTCTCCTCAGCCTCCTCTTCTCCAGGCTAAACAATCCCAGTTCCCTCAGCTGCTCCTCATAAGAGTTTTTCTCTAGACCCTTCACCAGCTTTGTTGCCCTTCTCTGGACACGCTCCAGCACCTCCATGTCCTTCTTCTAGTGAGGGCCCCAAAACTGAACACAATATTCGAGATGTGGTCTCACCAGTGCTGAATACAGGGGGACAATCACTTCCTTACTCCGTCTGGCCACACTATTTCTGATAAAAGCCAGGATGCTATTGGCCTTCTTGGCCACCTGGGCACACTGCCGGCTCATGTTCAGCCGGCTATTGATCAACAGGTCCTTTTCCTCTGGGCAGCTTTCCAGCCACTCTTCCCCAAGCCTGTAGTGTTGCATGGGGTTGTTTTGACCCAAGTGCAGGACCCAGCATTTAGCCTTGATGAATCTCATACAATCGGCCTTAGCCCATCGATTCAGCCTGTCCAGATCCTTCTGCAGGACCTTCCTACCCTCAAGCAAATCAACACTCCCGCCCAACTGCCAAGAGACTCGGTCAACCAGGCTCCTAAACAGGCCAAAGTCTGCCCTCCAGAATTCCAAGGTAGCAGTTCTGCTGACCCCCTTCTTTACTTCTCTGAGAATCAAAAACTATCATTTTGTGATCACTATGCCCAAGACTGCCTCCAACCATCACATCACCTACAAGTCCTTCTCTGCTCACAAACAACAGGTCCAGTGGGGCGCCTTCCCTAGTTGGCTCACTCACCAGTGTGTGTCAGTTCCACACACTCCAGGAACCTCCTAGACTCTTTCCTCTCTGCTGTATTGTATTTCCAGCAGACATCTGGTAAGTTGAAGTCCCTCACAATAACAAGGGCTAGCAATTTTGAGACTTCTCCCAGCTGCTTATAGAATATTTCGGCTGTCTCTTCATCCTGGTTGGATGGTCTATAACAGACTCCCACCATGATATCTGCCTTGTTGGCCTTCCCCCTGATTCTTACCCATAAACACTCAACCCTATCATCACCATCATTAAGCCCCAGACAATCAAAACACTCCCTAACACACAGGGCTACCCCACCGCCTCTCCTTCCTTGCCTATGCCTTCTGAAGAGTCTATAGCCATTCATTGCAGCACTCCAGTTGTGTGAATCATCCCACCATGTTTCCGTGATGGCAACTATATCATAGTTTTCCTGATGCACGATGGTTTCCAGCTCCTCCTGTTTGTTGCCCATTGTGTGCATTGGTGTAGATGTATTTCATTTGGGCTATTGATCCCACCACCTTTTTTGGGGGAGAAAGCCTAATTCCTATGTGACCATTCTCAGGCGCTTCCATGGTTTTAACAGATCCATAACCCTTGCGTCTTTGCTGCTGCATGGATCTCCATCCCTACCTCCACTGAGACAGCAGATGGAAGGACCTCGTTAGCACACTGTCCCTCAATCATTGGCATGCCGCCCCCAGGTTTATGTCTAGTGAGCCTGGTTTTACCCCTTTCCCCCTTCAAATCTAGTTTAAAGTTTTTTCAATGAGCCCTGCTAACTCCTGCACAAGGATCCTTTTCCCCCTTTGAGACAGGTGTATCCCATCTGTTGCCAACAGACCTGTTGTCATGTAGACTGACCCATGATCAAAAAAAAAATATTCTGCTGGTGACACCAGGCACGGAGCCAGGTATTGATCTGCTGGCTCTTCCTGTTTCTTCTCTCATCATTCCCTGCAAGTGGAAGGATAGAGGAGAACACTACTTGTGTTCCTAATCCCTTACCAGTGTGGTGGTGCATTCACACCTCCCTTTCTTCCCTGGGCCACTTGTTGATCTGGGCCACTTGTTGATCTCAGAAATTTCCATGAAAGCTCAGCCTTGGTGTATTGAGTCTGGCTGTTGAGCACTCCTTGACTGTATCAGAAACACTGAAACCTTGAGAATTTTTTAGTAATTACCACCTGGGACTGTGGCCAGGATGGAAATTTACGGATGACTAAAGCCAACCATCTTGTGAACCTATAAACGGTGGTCCTAAGTGAGGCCCTCTGAGCTCTCCTGGACTACAGCAGCCTGCACTCAGCATCTCCCTCTGAGTGGGACGCCTCTTAGAGCTCACGACGTTTCGGGTCTGTGATTTTCGGAAGACCGTTGGGTCCTGGGCTGAGTCCCCTTCGAAGCTCAACCCTTTTGCCTGTTGAGAGGAATGCCTAGGCATTCGACGTGAATATTTCTTCACTGAAATCAAGGGGAATTTTTAACAGGTACCTTCTGTACATTTATATATATTTATATTTCTCTGTGTGTGTGAACTGATAGGAAGCATAATCTGTAATTAAGTTGTGATTGTAGTAGACTTACTAACTCACTTTGTAAATATTGAATTAGTTAATGATTAAGTTCTACTAAAGTTTGTTAATGATTAGTTGATAATTAGGTGTTGCTAAATTGTGAATGAACCCTAAACTGCTGCTAAACACATATAGTCCCTGAGATATAAACCCTTAGATGATTTCCCTTTATATGCTTCATCCGTGTAGCAAGTAATGGAGTGAACCTTGCCATCAAGCTCTGTTAGGTCGCACCTTTATAAATCTCTATTAAAATCACTTTCTGTTAATGCTCTTGATGGTGATTCTTTAATTGGCTTCTAAACCACTCATTTGTGACAACCAGTTGTATCAAGGCCCTGAAGTCTCTCGTGACTTCTTGTTGCAACTTCATCGCTGTCTACCTGAAAAATCAATAATGGATAATAATCTAAGGACCGTACTAGGGTAGGAAGCTTTCCCTTCACATCTTTAACCCAGGCCCCAGGGAGGCAGCAGATTTCCCCAAGAAGTGGGTCCTGTCTGCATATTGGGCCTTCTGTTCCCCCATTGTCCTATGACAACAACCTGTTTTTTTTCTTTATGGAAACAGTTTTTGATGCGTAGGCCGACAACCTTGGCAACACCTCCAAGCTAGATAAACTATCGTCCTCGTCATTGTTCGGTTCCACTTGCAGAGCCTCACACTTATTATGATATTTGTATGATAATTCACAGACAACAACAGTATACTTACACTACTTACAATTTAGATGTGTTTTGTTAATGAATGATTGGTTATACATATACTAAATGTAATTGTAGTTGTATACATTGTAATAAATATTTTTTCAATGTAAGGGAAAATTTACGTCCATTGGACACTAATTATGGAATTAGTTTGATTTAGTATTTGCCATATTTTATATGAGTTCTAGTGTCGTAGGCTGAATTATATTAGGGATAAGTCTGGTCCTTTATTTGAACCATATCACCTCATAGGAGCCTCAGCAGCTGTGTAAACTGAATTACATGATGCAATCTGGGAATTAAGGCAGAGTAATTACCTTAAACACTAGTAGCAGGCATCACAAAATACAGATTAACGTTGCCATTTTCCACTTTGTCTCCAAAACTGTTTACCAGTATCATCAGTTGTAGGTAATCAAATCTGTTAATCTGTGAGAGATACTTTGCAAGTAATATAAATAGAAAAAAGGTGGTTTTAATATGCAAATTGTTTACTTTTTGTTTCACATCTAGTTGCCTTTTAATGAAACCCTTCTACTCTGGGGAGCATATTAGATGCAGGATACTTTCTGGGGAAACAGGGTATCTGTCATTATGGAAAAGAGCTTGAATGATCGCATATCCACCAGTGGTCTGGTTAGTCTCTATTCACACAACTCTCTCAGCTTCTCATTATTAGTTTTTTAAATAACAGAAAAATGAACTGTCAATCAGCCATGAAGGAAATTCATAAAACGCTAAAGAAAAAGGTTTTTTTTCCTTCTCTCTGGCTAAATTTCTGACATGAAAAGATTTTACTAGCAATATCAAGTCTCTAAAAACATACTATTCTCTCTGTGGCCCAGATGCAAAGGATATGTAAAACCTTAATGTTCTGATGTGCAGCCTTTTCTTTATGACTTATGTGGCACCAGATTAAAGTATATTGTCATGAGGGAATTCTTACCTCTTAAAGGTTGAAGATAATTCAAAATAAGCAATGGAATAATATAACATTATTCCCCAGTTATTTTAGTAACAGCAAAGTACCCTTGTGGGGTTATTCATCATGATTTTTGGAAACTCTTTCATATGTGGACAGTTCTCATATGAATATTTACATATGGGAGGGACCCAAACGCCAAGTTCCACCTGCTCCAAAATACACTCAGAACAGGAGATTTAGCATAAACAGTACTAGAACTTTGGCATCACAAATGCTGGACATCAAAAGTACTAAGTCCATTTGTCAACAATATTTTTCAATAGAAAATGAGAGTATTTCTTGTTCTAATTTACAAGCTCACTAAAAACATGCTTCAGTATCAAAAGTGAGTAATGGAAAATCTAAGTATGTTTAGTGAATATTCACTGAGTATTCCACTGAGATATCCTGTTGGGAAATCTCTGATACAGAGCATGCAGGGTTTTGGGTCTTCTCCTCCCCTGCCATTCCCACCTCTTCTTTTCCTTGTATTTATTGTTATGAATTACAAATTTAACAAAATTTACAATAAAAAATTAAATATTTGAAAGATAATTACACAGCATTCTGTATTATACACATTTGAATCCTTTGCTTCAATTGTCATGCTACTGCTGGTGAACTGTTATGCAAACACACACAAAGTTTCTATATTCTTTATAGAGCAGATAAGGAGCTTATCTACGTGGAATCTCTCAAGTATATTTGATCTACAAATTAATGTCTTTCCAACTTTTCTACTAGGTCCCTTCAGTCATCTTCTCATCATTATCCTTCAAATTCTTAGCCTCCCAGTCAGTAACTACTTGCCTCTTAGCAGTTAGCTTTTCTGGTTTTGAAAGACTGCACTTTGACCATGGAAATTCAATGTTTCAGAGCTTTGTCATTTATAATACCAAAACAACTCAAATTCAGATTTTGAGTTTCTCAAAATAAATCTCTGGATTATTAAGTTGTCAAATACTGTCAAAATGACAGTATTGGGTTTATGTGGCAAGGTAAGGGGAGGTTTCTTTTCTGTGAGAAAAGATCAGGAGCTGTCTTCATGTTGGACAGAGTCAATTTCAGCTGGCTCCAAAATGGACCCACTGTTGCCCAAAGCTGAGCCCATCAGTGATGCTTGTGATGCCTCTGTGATAACTTATTTAAGAAAGGATAAAAATGCTGTGCAGCAGCTATGAGAGAGGCATGAGAAAAATATGAGAGAAACAGCCTCACAGACATCAAGGTCAGTGAAGAAGGAGGAGGAGGAGGTACTCCAGGTGCTGGAGCAGAGATTCCCCTGCAGCCTGTAGAGGAGATCATGGTGAAGCAGGGGAAAAGTGTGAGGAGGAAGGAGTCACAGAAAGGAACTGTTATGGACAGATCACAACCCCCATTCCCCATACCCCTGCACCGCTTGTTGGTGGAGGAGGAGGTAGGAGAGTCAGGAATGGATGAGTGAAGTTGAGCCTGGGATGAAGGGAGGTGTGGGGAGAATGTGGTTTTAGTTTTGCCTCTGTTTTTCACCATCCTACTCTATTTTTATTCAGCAATAACTTAAACTAATGTTACCCAATTTGAGTCTGTTTTGCCCATGATGGTAATTGCTGAGTCATCTCCCTGTCTCTATCTCAACTCATGAGCTTTTCCATCTTATTTTCTTCCCCTGTCCTGTCCTGATTCTCTCACCCATCCCACTGGGCGGGAGTGAACGAGCTGCCTACCTAGAGAGGTGAAGTGAGAGAACAGCTTGGTGGGCATCTGTCAGCCAGACAAGGTTAAACCATCACAACAACCTATCAGAATAAAGGTCAGAAGTTGCTTTGTGTTGATACTTTTAAATATTACCTAGTAACTAAACTCAGACCATGATAAAAGTCTTGGGTAATTCCAGAAATTAAAAACAGAATGCAGACTCAAAATGCCACACTGAAGTCACAGTTTTTTGATAACTGACATTATCTTTGTCGTGGTTTAACCTGGCAGGCAGCCAAATGCCACGAAGCCACTCACTCACTCCCCCCCCCAACACACTCCTCAGTGGGATGGGGAGAGAATCGGAAGGGTAAGAGTGAGAAAAACTTGTGGGTTGAGATAAAGGCAGCTTAATAGAACAGAAAAAAGGAAAATAATAACGATAATGATAAAATATACAAAATGAGTGATGCACAATGCAATTGCTCACCACCCGCGCTGACCGATAACCAAGTAGCGATCGGTACTTCCTGGATCACGCCTACCATTCATATACTGAGCATGACGTCACATGGTATGGAATACCCCATTAGCCAGCTGGGCTGGTTGTCCTGATTATGTTCCCTCCCATCTTGTGTACCTAGCTCAGTCAGTAGGCATGGGAGCTGTCCTTGGACTCGGAGGGCACTTAGCAACAACTGAAAACATCAGTGTGTAATCAACATTCTCCTCATACTAAATCCAAAACACAGCACTAGGAAGAAATTTAACCCTATCCCAGTCGAAACCAGGACATCCTGTAAGTCACCTGTTTCTTTGAGCTAAGAAAATATTTATCTGTATTATTATATTTTTTATTTGAATATTTTGGATACGTTTTTTTGGTGTTTCGTTGTCAAGTGTTTTGTTTTACGTTTTTCACAGTCACATAGTACAGTAACGATAGAAAGGATTTATGAAATTCTGCTGTGAAAATATCTAAGAATGAGTTATATTTTTAAGAATAACCTTAAATTTTCTAGGTCTTCCTGAATCATTCCTTGGAAATATGGTGTTTAACCTTAAAGCAGCTTATAAAGAAAAAAAATAATCAAATGGTGAAAAATCTCTTGACACAATAAAGAAAGAAAAGACATAGTTTCAGTCAGATGGTGGCTGGCATCATCAGTGTTTAAAATTTACATTTGAATTATGATATTCTGAGATCTGATACATATTCTAAGGGTCAGTGTTATACTTAGACTTCTGGATAATATGCCAATTTCTATTTGTTAATAATTGTGCAACTGCAATTCTACCTATTATCTTTAAATTCCCATTTTATTTATTACCAAAAACACTACCATACATCAAGACCCAGAATTGTGAGCATCGCTGAAAATGGTAAAATATTTCACCAAAGATTTGGAAAAACCATAGCTTTCCTCCTGTTTAAAAACTAAGTTTTTGCAAACAGTGCAAACAGAACAATTAGCTATGAAAGTTTTAAATTTTTTTTTGTCTGAGTATAAAAGAACATAAAGTTATGTGAATAGGAAGAATCATATATATAGCAATAGAAAAAAGAGGTTTTGACCCAGAATATGTACACTGTATGAAAAGTAAAAACAAAAATCAGGTTTTCTCAAACAGGTACATTTGAAAGATAAGCCATGAAATGCATTGAGCTGACACTATAATTTCCATGTAACTTCACATTGACAATATAATATCCACTCACATGTCTAAAGAGCACAGATTTATCTACAAGAAGGGCCGGAAGGAGGATCCAGGGAACTACAAACCTCTCAGCCTGACCTCGATGCCGGGGAAGATTACAGAGAGGTTCATCTTGAGGGTGCTCACAAGGCACGTGCAGGGTATCAGGCCCAGCCAGCTCGGGTTCATGAAAGGCAGGTCCTGCTTGACCAACCTGATCTCCTTCTATGAGCAGGTGACCCGCCTAGTGGATGAGGGAAAGGCTGTGGATGTGGTCTACCTGGACTTCAGTAAAGCCTTTGACACTGTCTCCCACAGCATTCTCCTAGAGAAGCTGGCGGCTCATGGCTTAGACAGGTACACTCTTTGCTGGGTAAAAAACTGGCTGGATGGCCGAGCCCAGAGAGTCATGGTGAACGGAGTTAAATCCAGTTGGTGGCCGGTCACAAGCGGTATTCCTCAGGGCTCAGTTTTGGCGCCGGTCCTGTTCAATGTCTTTATCAACGATCTGGATGAGGGGATTGAGTGCTCCCTCAGTAAGTTTGCAGATGACACCAAGTTGGGTGGGAGTGTTGATCTGCTCGAGGGTAGGAAGGCCCTGCAGAGGGACCTGGACAGGCTGGATCGATGGGTCGAGGCCAGCTGTATGAGGTTTAACAAGGCCAAGTGCCGGGTCCTGCACTTGGGCCACAACAACCCCAGGCAACACTACAGGCTTGGGGAAGAGTGGCTGGAAAGCTGCCCAGAGGAAAAGGACCTGGGGGTGCTGGTTGACAGCTGGCTGAACATGAGCTGGCAGTGTGCCCAGGTGGCCAAGAAGGCCAATGGCATCCTGGCCTGATTCAGAAATAGTGTGGCCAGGAGGAGTAGGGAGGGATCGTGCCCCTGTACTCGGCACTGGTGAGGTCGCACCTCGAATCCTGTGTTCAGTTTTGGGCCCCTCACTACAAGAAGGACATGGAGGTGCTGGAGCGTGTCCAGAGGAGGGCAATGAAGCTGGTGAAGGGCCTGGAGCACAAGTCTTCTGAGGAGCGGCTGAGGGAACTGGGATTGTTTAGCCTGGAGAAGAGGAGGCTGAGGGGAGACCTCATTGCGCTCTACAACTACCTGAAAGGAGGTTGTAGCAAGGTGGGTGTTGGTCTCTTCTCCCAAGTAACTAGCGATAAGACGAGAGGAAATGGCCTCAAGTTGTGCCAAGAGAGGTTTAGATTGGATATTAGGAAAAATTTCTTTACTGAAAGGGTTATCAAACCTTGGAACAGGCTACCCAGGGCAGTGGTAGAGTCACCATCTTTGGAAATATTTAAAAGACGTGTAGATGAGGTGCTTAGGGACATGGTGTAGTGGGCATGGTAGTGTTGGGTTGACGGTTGGACTCGATGATCTTAGAGATCTTTTCCAACTGTTCTGGTTTTGACTGGGATAGAGTTAAATTTCTTCCTAGTGCTGTGTTTTGGATTTAGTATGAGAAGAATGTTGATAACACAGATGTTTTCAGTTGCTGCTAAGTACCCTGTCAAGGACAGCTTCCATGCTCTACCATGCAGAGGCTGGAAGGGAGCATAGTTGGAACAGCCAGTCCAGCTAGTCAATGGAGTATTCCATACCATGTGACGTCATGCTCAGTATATGAATGGTAGGCCTGTTCCAGGAAGTACCGATCGCTACTTGGTTATGGGTCAGCACAGGTGGTGAGCAATTGCATTGTGCATCACTCATTTTGCATATTCTGTCATTATCATTATTATTATTATTGTTATTATTATTTTCCCTTCCTTTTCTGTTCTATTAAACTGTCTTTATCTCAATGAGTTTTTCTCATTCTTACCCTTCCGATTCTCTCCCCGCACTGGACGGGGGGCAAGTGGGCCAGAGGCTGCATGGTGTTTGGCTGCCTGCCAGGTTAAACCACGACACCAACCTTAATGATTCTGTGATTCTATAACCATCCAACAGGATAATTCCACATCAGAAATTTGTGGAGAACTAAAATGTCAAAATCTCAGAATAACACAAATCATTTCAGAGACAACCTGTTCCCCAGAAATACTCAGTAGTGACTCCTGTTTTGCCAGATTAGTCATATATCCTTGCAAGACTGAGAAGCAAATGCCAACTTTTTTAATTGCATGGACTTTTTTCTTTATATACCAGGTATCTGCATTTGCAATTTTGCTCACTTTAGCTGTCATTATACCAAAAATATTTTATGTATGCTACTTCAGAAGTGAGTCTCTGGCCCCTTTCATCCTCTTCTAAATAATCTCATAACCTGTATGAGCATATTGAAGTGACTATTGCATATTTACAATGACAATCAGCATCCAGTGATAAATACTGATTAGGAAACAATCTCACAGTCACTCAAACTCTGACACTGTTCACTTCTAATTATAGTTTTATATTTATTTTTCTGTGCCTTTCTCTAGCTGTTATGTAAGTTTAACGTCACTGAGAAATATTTGTTGAAATAAATTATTTTAAAGAATACACTTAGGTTTTTCTAAGTGATTCTTAAGAAATTGATTACCTCAGGAATAAATGAATTTCACTGCTGGAGGAAATAATTGCTGTGTATATAGGTGATTATTGATATGATGTTTTGTATTAATGAAACTGTGCATTCTAGTTAAGATACTGTTAAAACTGAAAAGTCTACTGGTATTTATAACTCCTGGATCAATGCTGCATGGCATGAAGATATCTGGAGATATAAGATTCTGTGCAAAAATCACATGAACATTAACTGACCAAATGCTCTTTCCCTTCTCAGAGCCTGCAGTGTGGTGGGCTGCAGTATGCTACAGCACTACGGACCAAATTGACATTGCCAGCAGATCTTAGACAGTGATAAGGAAATTTTTTAACAGGACAAAATGGTAACGAGTACTGTTGACTTCAACAACAAGCTTGAACTGGTATCAAAAGGAGATCCTATGTGATTGTAAACCATGGTAAAATGACTAGGCTTTCTGACAGAGGTGAACAGTAATAAGACACAGACTCAACAGTATTTTTTTTTGTAGAAGTAATTGTTTGGGGGTTTTTTTATTTTGTTCTGCTTTCGTCATATTTTGTCAATTGGGATTTTACTGACCCTGCCACTGAGAAATGATCTCATTTAATATAGCATCAACCGATGTTAAGCTTTTCAAGAAGGAGCAATGAGGATAAAAGAAAAGGAGGATAAACTACAATGTTTTATCATTGTTTTGTCTTATAGCTGCTTCCATTCCCACACCTAGCGCTCTTTCACTAAGATGAATCCTGATCTTGCAACACCTTTCTTGCAAGCCAAATCTTCACATCTCTGTGAAAATTCAATAAATAGACAGGCTTTCTATGGAACAGTTTGCTAGTATTTCCAAATAGTCTGCAAGACTTTGGTCACAAAGAAATTAAGTTTTTCATGTCTATAATATTTTAGTTTACCTTTCATTCCAAGACAAAAAGTACATTTTTATTTACTGAAGTTCCCTTTTTTTATACTATTCCATGCAATTGTAAGATAAGAAAGAAATAAAACAATCATTCTTTTTTCTGTGAAGAGGCATGGTGTTTTTAAAATATGAACCTACTAAATTTACTTCTACTTTTTCTACTTTTATAGAATTGGGAATTATTCAACCTTGGTATTCAGTATTGTTGCCCATGTCCTATCACCTGTTTGCTACTTGTTGGCACTGACAAGTCATGCACATAATACTTTATTGTTGACATTACAGACACTCCAAGTAACAGATTGGATGATCATAAACAAAGAATTGTGACCTCTTAATGTCATCAAACAACAGGAGGAGAAATTCTATGAGAAAGAAAGCTTCTCAAATATGAAGTCTATAACAACCGGCAAATTGAGAGACAGAAATAAGCATAAAATTTAGAAGTAAATTAAGTAACATTCATAATGCACTTTTAAAAGGTGACTAAGCTTTTCTTTTAGAAATATTTTAAATTAGACATTTCAAATAATTTAGTCCCTTCTCCTTTAGATCTCCCACACACTGCCTAGAACAAATCTCCAGAAATACAGCCAAAGCAGATGCTTGTTCTTTATAAATGGAAATTGCAATCCTTCTGTTGCCCCAGCTGACACACAAATGTTACATTTATCTGTCACAAAACCATATAAATATAATGTTGAAAAAAAGTTATACTGCAATTTTTATTTCCTCCAACTTATACTATTATGTTTCCTCAAAAATTATAAGTTTGTAAGAGGAAAGAGCAAAACAACAGGAAACCAAAGATGAAGCAATAGCTATCTATTTGCAATTACACCAGCTGAGCCATGCAAGGTACATCTGCTGATCATAGAATCATAGAATCATAGAATCACAGAATCATAGAATCATAGAATCATAAAGGTTGGAAAAGACCTCTAAGATCATCGAGTCCAACCGTCAACCCAACACTACCATCCCCACTAAACCATGTCCTTAAGTGCCTCATCTACACGTCTTTTAAATACTTCCAAAGATGGTGACTCTACCACTGCCCTGGGTAGCCTGTTCCAAGGCTTGATAACCCTTTCAGTAAAGAAATTTTTCTAATATCCAATCTAAACCTCTCTTGGCACAACTTGAGGCCATTTCCACTCATCCTATGGCTAGTTACTTGGGAGAAGAGACCAACACCCACCTTGCTACAACCTCCTTTCAGGTAGTTGTAGAGCACAATGAGGTCTCCCCTCAGCCTCCTCTTCTCCAGGCTAAACAATCCCAGTTCCCTCAGACGCTCCTCATAAGGCTTGTGCTCCAGGCCCTTCACCAGCTTCGTTGCCCTCCTCTGGACACGCTCCAGTACCTCCATGTCCTTCTTGTAGTGAGGGGCCCAAAACTGAACACAGGATTCGAGGTGCGGCCTCACTAGTGCAGAGTACAGGGGCACGATCACCTCCCTGCTCCTGCTGGCCACACTATTTCTGATACAGGCCAGGATGCCGTTGGTCTTCTTGGCCACCTAGGCACATTGCCGGCTCATGTTCAGCCGGCTGTCAACCAGTACCCCCAGGTCCTTTTCCTCCGGGCAGCTTTCCAGCCACTCTTCCCCAAGCCTGTAGCGTTGCCTGGGGTTGTTGTGGCCGAAGTGCAGGACCCGGCGCTTGGCCTTGTTGAACCTCATACAGTTGGCCTCAGCCCATCGCTCCAGCCTGTCCAGGTCCCTCTGCAGAGCCTTCCTACCCTCCAGCAGATCAACACTCCCACCCAACTTGGTGTCGTCTGCAAACTTACTGAGGGAGCACTCGATCCCCTCATCCAGATCGTTGATAAAGACATTGAACAGGACCGGCCCGAGTACTGAGCCCTGGGGAACACCGCTTGTGACCGGCTGCCGACTGGATTTAACTCCGTTCGCCACAATCGTAAACAATCAACAGATTTCTTTCATTACTGTTTTAGAAAAAAAAGTCAGGTATTAATAAACTAAGTGCTGGTGCTGCTGCATTCAAGGAGGAGTGGAAATTGTCAAAGTGCTAGTCAAAAAGTAAAAGAGATAGATGGACAACCATGCTATCATCATTCAACCACCCCAACATCTGCTGGTACAGTTACACAGCGAGCATAGGCAGTCCAGGAGAATCCTGAAATGCACTGAGGACAACTTCGTAAGCCAAGCAATAGACAGCCCTACCAGAGGGAATACAATACTGGACCTGATGATCACCAGTGCAGGTGAGCTAATTGGTGACATCAAGATTGGAGGCAGCCTGGGATGCAGTGATCATGCACTGGTGGAGTTCGCAGTCCTGAGGGACATGGGTCAGGCGAAGAGTAAAGTCAGGACCCTGAATTTTAGGAAAGCAAAATTCCAGCTGTTTAAGGAGCTAGTCAATAGGACCCCTTGGAAACTGCCCTCAGGGACAAGGGAGCAGAACAGATCTGGCAGATATTTAAGGACGCTTTCCATAGAGTGCAAGAGCTCTCAATCCCCAGATGTAAGAAATCAGGAAAGGAAGGCAAGAGACTGGCATGGATGAGTCAAGATCTGCTGGTCAATCTAAAGGGCAAGAAGGAAATGCACAGGCAGTGGAAGCAGGGACAGGTATCCTGGGAACAGTATAGGGACACTGCCCGGTTGTGTAGGGATGGGGTCAGGAAGGCCAAGGCGTGGCTGGAGCTGAACTTGGCGAGGGAAGCAAAGAATAATAAGAAGAGCTTCTATAGGTATGTCAGCCAGAAAAGGAAGGTCAAAGAAAGCGTACCCCCCCCAATGAATACGACTGGCAAACTGGTAACAATGGACAAGGAGAAAGCTGAAGTACTCAACAACTTTTTTGCCTCAGTCTTCACTGGCAACCTCTCTTTCCCACACCTCTCGAGTGGATGCACCGCAAGACAGGGACTGGGGGAGTGAAGTTCCTCCCACTGTAAGAGAAGATCAGGTTTGTGTCCACCTGAGGAACCTGAACATGCATAAGTCTAAGGGACCTAATGAGATGCATCCCAGGGGGAACTGGCTGGTGTAGTTGCCAAGCCATGATATTTAAAAAGTCATGGCAGTCAGGTGACTGAAGTCCCCTGGTGACTGGAAAAAGGGAAACATTGCACCCATTTTTAAAAAGGGTAGAAAGGAGGACCCTGGGAACTACCAACCTGTCAGCCTCACCTCTATGCCTGGGAAGATCATGGAGCAGATCCTCCTAGAATCTATGCTAAGGCACATGGAGGACAGGGAGGTGATTCGACAAGGCCAGCATGACTTCACCAAGGGCAAGTTTTGCCTGACCAAACTAGTGGCCTTCTATGATGGAATGACTACATCAGTGGACATAGGAAGGGCTACAGATGTCATCTATCTGGACCTCTGTAAGGCCTTTGACACAGTCCCCCACAACACCCTTCTCTCTAAATTGGAGAGATATGGATTTGATAGGTGGACTGTTCGGTGGATGAGGAATTGGTTGGATGGTCATATCCAGAGGGTAGTGGTCAATGGCTCAATGTCCAGATGGAAATCAGTGACAAAGTGGTGTCCCTCAGGGGTCTGTATTGGGACCAGTACTGTTTAATATCTTCATCAATGGCATAGACAGTGGGATCGAGTACACCCTCAGCAAGTTTGCAGATGACACCAAGCTGAGTGGTGCGGCTGACACACCTGAGGGACAGGATGCCATCCAGAGGGATCTGGACAACCTCGAGAAATGGGCCCATGTGAACCTCAGGAGGTTCAACAAGGCCAAGTGCAGGGTCCTGCACCTGGGTCGGGGCAGCCCCCAGTATCAATACAGGCTGGGGGATGAAGAGATTGAGAGCAGCCCTGCCGAGAAGGACTTGGGAATACTGGTGGATGAAAAGCTGGACATGAGCCAACAATGTGCGCTCGCAACCCAGAAAGCCAACCGTATCCTGGGCTGCCTCAAAAGAAGCGTGGCCAGCAGGTCGAGGGAGGGGATTCTGCCCCTCTACTCTGCTCTGGTGACACCCCACCTGGAGTACTGCGTCCAGCTCTGGAGTCCTCAGCACAAGAAAGACATGGACCTGTTAGAGTGGGTCCAGAGGAGGGCCACAAAAATGATCAGAGGGATGGAACACCTCTCCTGTGAAGAAAGGCTGAGAGAGTTGGGGTTGTTCAGCTCGGAGAAGAGAAGGTTCTGGGGAGACCTTATTGCAGCCTTTCAATACTTAAAGGGGGCTTATAAGAAAGATGGTGGCAAACATTTTAGTAGGGCCTGTTGCGACAGGACAAGGGGGAATGGTTTTAAACTAAAAGAGAGTGGATTTAGACTAGCTATAACAAAGACATTTTTCACAGTGAGTGTGGTGAAACACTGGCACAGGTTGCCCAGAGAGGTGATAGGTGCCCCATCCCTGGAAACATTCAAGGTCAGGTCGGACAGGGCTCTGAGAAACCTGATCTGGTTGAAGATGTCCTTGCTCATTGCAGAGGGGTTGGACTAAATGACCTTTAATGGTCCCTTCCAACACAAACTATTCTATTTCTATGACTCTCTGTCTTGCTATGATTGACTACTGGTAAGAATTAACTCTGACATTGTTTAGTAGTTCTCTGTATATTTTCCCCCTACCCCATATCTTTACCTACCACTGTCTGTCTTCTTGAAAAGAAGATAGAAATTTGAGAAAGGAGGAAGAACACAATAGTGTACTCCTGATGAAGAAAACAGCTTAAATCTTGCCATAAGACCCCTTAACCCCACTTGTGTTTGAGGAAGGCTATAATTGTCAATCTTGGGACCAAGAAGGACATTGGAATGGGGAGCATGACACCAGGAGAAAGGGGAATAAGTATGAATGAGTTTTCTCAGATAAAAATTTCAACCATTTTATTTTTGTAAGTTTTTTGTATTATTTAAATGATTAGAACTACTTGACTGTGAAAAATAATCAGATTAACACTAAATTCTTGGTTTCACAAGTATAATATGTTCCTTTTTGGTCATCTAAATATCTGAACCCCAAAAATATTAATCATATAAAATACTTTCCAAGTATCTTGTATTTTTTCTATAACCCATTACCCTTATGAAATAAGCAGCAAATGTTCATTTTCCCATTTGGTGCAGAGAAAAATATGGTACACAAAAGTTATATCAAGTAGGCATTGAGAGAAAAGTGTCAAGCACCCTGTAGTGCTTCACTATTCTATATTGTAAACGTTTTCTTTTAAGCATACAGGCGTAGTTAGCTTATCAAAGAAATTCCCTAAATAAGCTTAAAAAAATCTAACAATTCCTCCACTTTTGGCAGGGTCTGGAATATCTTAAAACTTGGACTAGATACTGCCTTAAGAAATATATTTCCTGAAACTTATGAGGAATATCTCTTAAGCTTTCAGAAACTGTCAAGACAATAGAAATCTTGTTAAATGCAATTTCCCTTCTTTAGTTTTTCTGTGATGTCATGAGGAGCTGTGGAGTTGAGCAGTAAAATTCAGTAGCATTATCATTGTACAGAATAGTAGTATCCTGTGTGCAACTGACTTGTTCTTTTAGAATACCCGTCTGCAGCTGGAATGTGCTGCTTCACTTTCTCATATGAGTGATTAGGTATCAGTCAGCTAGAAACTCAAAGGTAATCCATAGAATTTCCTTAGGTTATTATTTGACATTTAGCATATGTAAAGGGAAGGTGTATTTTTAGTATACATTAGAGGGTAAAGCAGTCCCAGCAATAGTCAGAATTCATTGTAGAATTATATTCAGGTCAATTAACATCTGAAAACAAAATATGAATAGAATTTAGTTATATCACTTTTACGAAGTGCAATATTCCCTTTGACACAAATTTCTGAAGAAACTGCAGTCAGGCAAGTTCCTGCTGCTGCTGTTAGTAAGATTCTGTCTTGTCACGAGCGTATATCTGCAATGAGTCGTTGACGGATTGAAGCTTTTACTTGTGGCAAGTGGAAAATGTGTTATGGATAATTCTCATTCTACTTTTTTATTGCAAAGCTACATCACTGCTTACACATAAAAATGTTCTCTTCTTAATCACTCTATTTGAGAGCCCTTGAAATGTAATGGTGATGACTCCTAGCTAGCAAGCCTGATCGATGTTAATGCAAAGTGAGTCATTACAATTTAGGTATGACCTACTGCCTAACACATTCAAATAATTTGAAAGAGTGATATAGGCATGATATACAAATCATATTATGTCTCTAACCAGTTTGAAATAGTGCACTCTACTTTCTCTATCATATTAAGGCAAAGCGTAGTCTGGCAATCCATCTCACTGACCTTTCTCTTCTTTTGTGGAATAGGCATATGAATTCTTTTAGCTTGCAGAATTAAGCATATAATCAACACACACACTTCTATTCAGCATTGAATATCGACAAGTAAAAAAAAAATGAAATTACCCACTGAACTTCTTTAGACAAAAGTTATCAATTAGTACCATCACATTTTTCTCATATTTTATACTTCCAGACATCAGAGCAAATTCTGTGTGCAATCATCAGATGATATGTAATAATACAGGAGCACCATACCACATCGCCCTGTCCATATCACAGCTGGAAAATGTATTGACTTGATCAAATCCAGAAAATATCTTAAAAAACACACTGTTGGCAGTCTAGTAAAATATACACAGTAATATCACTATAAAACAGCAGGATCAGAACAGTATAGTGATTCTCAATCATACATTGCTATGTAAATTGCATTTCTTGCTGTGTAACACCCTTTATAAATCTCTAAATTAAAAAAAAAAAAAGGAAAATGGGAGAAAATATGTCTTCTTGCTGCATTTTTTTTAAAATAACAAGTTCTATTTGACTTTCCATGTCCCTCTTAATGTGATAGGGAAAAAAAGGCAAGCTAATTTACAGTATCATTGTTGACTACTTTAAAAGATCATTTAGCACACTTCCTCATTGCTCTTTACATGAACATTGTGTGACTTCCTTTTACTGACATCTACACAGTTACCTACTGATTAATAAAAGTCTCTCAAAGAATTGTGGAATACCTGATTAAAGGAATGAATCAAACTTTTATATTGATAGGAAATTCTCTTCACAAAAGAATGTGTGGACAAAAGCAAAACCCTAGGTTTAGGTGGAAACTAAGCTTTTACTAATAACATATTATGATTTTTTTTCCTTTAGTTGCCTAGTAATTGAGAAAAAAGTAGAAAATTTTGTAGAATTTCTATTAAAATATACATATTTGTTTTTATCATGCAGGGGCTATGATTGAATTAAGAATAGGCATGAGCAGTTTACAAAATTTTAACTTGCTCAGAAAGAGTTCATGCCACTGATGCATTGAGCATATAAATATTCATAAAATCAATCATTTCTCAGTGTGTCTAGAAATTAGCTTTGTATCGATTATGCCTAGTTATCTGTTGTGTTTGTGACAACATGAAAATGGGCACAAGTTTCTTTCATTGATTTACTGTCCAATAAATAATTACTATTCATTATTTATTGATTATAAACTTCCATAATCATTTCACATCCTTTCTCCTTATGCTATCAGTGTCAGTTCTAAAGCTAGAACAATCTACTTGATCAAATTTTAAAATCGGTTATGCACACAGGAGAAATGGTATTCAGCAGAGCCCTTTAAATTCATGTGGGAATACAAAGTTTGTATCCCTCAACTTATTTACATCATTTTAGCACACTATGTTTATGAGGATAACGGAATAATAACCCACAGTTTACATTATGATAACTAAAACAATGCAATTCATATCATCTTTTTTTCTGAAGGTGCTAAAGACAGAGTTCTGTGGGGATAAAAAAAGGGGAAAAAAAAAAGTATTAAGGCAGAATTTCAGAAAGAACATACTGGGGCAATACCCAACAAATATGTCATTCTGTCTTCCTCCAGCTTTAGTTTCTTGTATAACCAGATACTTCTCATTTAGGACTTGCAGGGACTGTGACTCTCATGCTCTTGCCCAATGAAATAAGTGCCATCCACTGCTGAGGTGTCTGCAGATGAAATAACTGAGGAAACAGCTCACTATTTCCTCCCTATTTCTTCAGAAGGGAGATGAAGAATAATAACGTCTGCAGCATCAAGAAACATGGTAACTTACACAAACATCTTAGAACAAGGATGCAAAGCAGCCAGAGACAACTATAGCAGTACCCAGTGATGCAAATCACACACAAAAAAGCTTTGAATCAGAGTTTTTTTATATCAGAAACTTACCCAAAAGCTGTCTGAAGGATAAGAGCAAGCTCAAGCTTTCTTCTTCCAATTAACAGAATTTTAGATGAAGGAACATGTGTATTTCTACCAGAAAGAGAGTGGTAAAAGTGGAACGCTTATAAGAATTCAAAGAGGGTTGAATACACTCACAATGAAAAAAAAACATTGAATTCACTTTTTTGTTTTCTGTTTGAATATTCTAACCATAAATTTAAAGTACAAAAGCTGGCAACACCATTACTGACTGTATCATCTATTACTGCTGTGTTTTGCATTTACCCATTATATAAGATCTGTCTTAGTCCATTCAGATTCAAACGAAGTTTAGACCCTTTTTGTCTTCACATCCAGATCGCAATGGTGCTAAGGTAAAAACTAAGCACTCTGGTGTCCACAAAGGAGTTGTTTCACAGATGAGTAGGTGTTTATATTTCTGTGCCAGGGGAATATAAGCACTTGCATCCAAATTTTGATGTTAGTTAAATTAGTGCTTAGTGAATTAGAGAATTTTGATAACTTTTTAGTATAAATGTCTAATTTGTACTGAACTCTTCTTTTAGTAATTATTTTGTAGGTTTCTGGGTCTTGCCTGAGACAAGTATGTTTAAAACCCTTAAGATCTCACTGTCACAAAAGGAATTAAGTTCAAATCTGCACTGAAGCCACGAGATCATACATTTTCTCCTGGCTCATAAACGTCTACTCAACAACCTGATTATTGCTGTTATTCTCATCGAATTAGATATATTTGTGTGTGTGTGCAGTTATTTTTTGCATGTACATTTCCAGAATTAGAAAAAATGCACATAATGAAAGATTGTTTAATCTGAATGGCAAAGTCTTTTCCTTCTGCTAAGTATTCATAATCATGAAGCCCATTGTGAAATTTAGAATTCTTTCTGACACTGATTTGAAAATTTATTCTTCCCCACAAATACGTGGCAGTAGATGTCAGCTGTATGGGTGTGAAATGCATGGAATATCTGCAGACTCTGTTCCATTTTGGAATTTTGTCAGAATAAATTACTCCAGGTAGATTATATAAAGTCAATATATCTGTAAATTAATAACTAAAGGTTTAATTGTGAATAGGTATTTCATGCCATATAGCCAAAGAAAGACTATATAGCCTAGTTCTTACATCCAGTGCAGATCTATTTTATTTTTCAGTGTTGCAAGAGATAACTATGTCTTTGATATATATGTTAGAGAGTGGATCCTACTCTTCCAGCCAAGAGGTACACCTCTAGTACTTGAGCATGTACACTGTTGAAGTTCTGCCTGGATCACCTCAACAAAGCAACAAATTGGTCACTCAGATCTGGAGCAAAAAAACAAGTATGCAGAGGTGATGACTAGAGGCCTAGGGTCCTGGAGTTAAGTGAGTGAACTTGACAGCATAGATGCACCCAAGAGTGTTTATTCTTATTTTGTTTGCATGTATCACTTTCTCACCAGTATCTGAGTCAGGTACAATGCTATACATAATTTTTCACCAAAAATAATGGGCAAATTTTGATTGGAAAAAACCCAACTTTTTTAAAGCTCTTTTTTCCCCACAGTTGGCTGTCATACACAAAAAAAATTTCATGCCTGAGAGGAGATAATTTTTCAAAAGCAGTAAATGATTTATCTATTTGGAAAGAAAAATAATTCAAATTCTATATTATTTACTGTGAACTGCTTTAAACAACACTGCCTCCATAAGTACTGAGTAGAATTATACACTGTCCTAAAAAGACAACTCTCCTCTAGGGCGATTCTGAGCCTGCAGCATCTTTGTGTCTTTTGGGTGCTAGTCTAGATCACATTTCTCCTAGTTGTCAAAACTCATGGAAGCTGTAGTGTTGTCATTTATCAACATCATACTGTAGATAAATTTGGACACATTCCCTGCTTTCATTATTTTAATTCTGAACTCAGATTGCACAAATAAAAGGTAAGTGAACAGAGAAGCAATCTGAACTACTCAGTGAATAGTTCTATTTTTTTATCTCCGAAGTACTTTTCTGGTTTTGTGGTTATAGCACACATATTAAAAAAAAAGTCTCATTAAATCTCAAAGAAAAAGAAGCACATGAATTAAAGCTGTTCACTGGAATTTGCTTTGAGTAATCACCCTACAGTTCAGTAACAATGAATAATTCCCCTAGCAACCCCTACTGCCATATGGCACCAAAATCTACTCTCATACCTTAAGGACAAAATCTTACCAGACTGAAAAACAATGTTTAAAAATAACACTTTTGTAATTCTAAATTTTATCCTAGGGATAGTCTGGAAAAAGAAATGACCTTGCAGAGGAAAAGAGATATTTTCATACTACATTTTTCATAACTTTCCCCACAGACTTTGGTTAAAAGAATAATATCAATATAGATTCCTGCATTTTTATGTTACACCTCTTCAAGTGATGATAAATTCTGACACTCATGGTAAAAAGCACACTATTTACTATAACGCAAAGGAATGTATGATGAAATGGTAAATCTGTCCTAGCCATGGGCTAAATCATAACATCCATTTTAAGCAAAATTCCCCATTGGAAAAATAAGGGAAAAAAAGAAATTTTACATAAAACATGATAATATGAAATGGCCATATTTGTTCAAGGGTATCTGCATCCATGACATGTACTCACAATGTAGCAGATTCAGTAACCTATCAAGTCTTCTTGACAGAACTGTAATGGCAAAAAGCAAAGTTTAAGATGACAATCACATATCATCATAGAATCAGAGAATTTGAGTTGCAAGGGACCTTGGAAGGTTGGTAGTCAAACCTCCAGCTCAAAGCAAGGTCAGCACTGAGATCAGGTCATGTAAGAGAGTCTCTGAGTAGTGCAAGACTAGAGTAGTAGTTTGTACAGAACCGTGTACGTTGTCATATCCTCAAGATTAAGCCAAAGAAAACTAGCCAAGAGGCATCTACATCTGCTTGATAGCCTGCTGCCAAAACAAACCAGGGGGGGTCAGAGGCAGCCGGCACAAAGTAAAGTCACTCCAAACTAACAGCAAGTGATGATATCCTAGTTTTCCTATTATTTTTATTACTATTGTAAGAACATATGCAAATTAATTACTTTCCTCAGGCCTTTCAGCTATTTAAAAAGTCTGCTGAACACATTACACTCAATGTTATATACATAATACATACACATGTGTATGTGCATGTATGCATACGTGATTTCCCTCCCATCTAACTCTTAAAAATAACTAATTTCCAGCCATGTGTAACAAATCATATAATACATAACCTAGCCCTTCTGAAGACTCTTACATAGTGTAATCCACAACTATATATGTTCATCACTTCTTTTGAGAACTCCACAGAGATAAATCTATATAAAAGGAAGAAAAATGGTACCAAACAGTAAATATAATACACACCCACACGAAAAAGCTGTAGAATGCGAATTTAGTTGATTGAAGAGAAGACACGTGATAGTCTGTAGTATAAATTGTATATATTGTTGATCTCACTGGATTGATATATTATTCATTTGCCTTTCCTCCACAACTTACATTCACAGAGTATTGATTGCAACTTTTGAATCAACTGTTTTTCGTATGAAAGTCAAGATCACATTGGTTTAAGAAAATAGCTACTACACCCACTTTTTATTCTCAGTGCAGGGTACAAGTCTGTATGCTTTTAAATTTCTTTTAAATTGTGTTTCTTTCCTTGGCTACTTTACTGTAGCCCCTGGACACACAGTGAAGAAATGAGACCTTGAAACCTGTGCCCATACTTCTACAATAACGATCTCTCAAACACTGCGCACAGCCTTGCCTTGAAACATGTCTGTAAGGGTTCTCTGAGTTTATAATTTAGCTCCTCAAAGGTACATAACAGTTGTGATATATAATACCTACAGGCTTAACATGAGTCTAAAATAAGCCACTTTTTACTTAGGAAATAAAATGAACTCACAATCATAAAGTAATAAACACTGAGTTATTTTGTCTTCATCATTTTTATCATCACCTGAAATATGCTCTGTCCTGAGGTCATATTCCTCTGGCACATCCAGCACTCTGAGTTTGCTTCCTGAAGCTTTCTGTCTCTGCTCTAGGCTGACTTACAGCCGAACTAGTTTCATTTTCTACAATAAATTTTATGGCTAAACTGGTCCTCCTTTCCATAAACACATGCCATTTTACTTGCACTCTTCATTGCAAATCAGTATATTTCTTATCAATACTTGGTTTCATAGCCTTCCAAATTTAAGGTGTTTTCATGGAGAACTCACAAACAAAATCATTCTTCTAGGACTGAGTAATTCTATCTTTGTTTTCTATCTCTCTATATATTTAGAATTAAGGAACACATACTAGGTCTCAACAAAGTCACTTAGCAAGAGATCAGTTCTATACACTTTGACATTTTCCAGATCATCAGAGTTCCAGTCTTCACCTAGATGAGGGATCCTAGGCGAGGGCTTCTATCGTCATCAACATCAACAAGAATTCAGAAGTTGTATGTAGACAGATACTACAAAATCAGCACAGTCTGCCTCAACTGTTCAACAATCTGTAAAATGAATGATCACAGATATCTGGAAAATTCCTACTTTTTTTTTTATATTTTTTCCCCCACGTAGAAATGATAGTATACAGAGCTGAATTTACAAGAGTTCTAATAGTTATCTAGTGTCAAAGGACAAATAACACAGTATATTATAGGAGTGAAGGAAAATATCAGAAAACACATCTGAGGAAGTGTCCAGAATTACAGAACACCAACAATAACAATACAGCCCTGAATTTCCTACTGTTGGGATGAACATTTCTGTTTAAATAAAAGACTTAATCAAAGCTAGTGTTGCATCCACTGGCTATTTTCAATGGACCATTTTCAAGTATAAGAGCCTGGGGGTAAATAAACCGTGAGCATTTTTGCAGGTAAGCTTTAGCTGTGGTTGTCTGACAGAAAAAAAGGATGACAGCAGCAGTTATTGTTACAGTAACTTCAATCTCTGGGAGACTTCAGTTCTATTGAGGGAACTTTTGCCTTAAATAAGAGTCACCCTTGCTTAAAAAAAAAGGTGAAAATTCTGTGCTATTTTATTCCTTGCACTGAAGTATCTATATGCCCCATAGAAGAAGGAATCATGTTGCTAATAGACTAATAGATACTTAGAAAGGTTAGTCTTTCCTAAGAGGAAGACTTTGGATAGGACTCAAGAAATCAAGGGTTTGGGGAGTTGCTGCTGTAGTGCAAGACACCAGATTCGTAGAGTTCTGAACATGTGAGCAAGTTGGAAACTAGACCTAGGAAGAGTTCTAAACCAAAAGTTTAGGTCAAAAAGAAGTTCATACAGTTCTAATAAGTCTTGAGTAAATATGTGAAGTGAATTCACCCTCTGATAAATAAATTGAGAGCATATAATATTACTTATTTCAGGGTATACCTGAAAGTATGAGATTTAGAGCAAATTCATATTTTAGGCGTCAAATATCTGGTATTAATTTAATATCCAGTACCAGAAACTATCTCTGTTTGAATCATTATGTTCCATGTAAGACTATTCAGAGCCAACTGACTAAAGTGACATGTTTTGTGGGGTACTTGCAAATAGTTTTTGTGCCTATAAATGCCTTCCATGATAGTGTCATTTAATCTTCTGTGTAGTTTTTCAGGATGGTAACTTTGCCCTAGTATAAGTTGACAGTAAAAAGATTCTTTCATGATTATTTTTACAATTTTATTTAAAAAGGGAATGAAAACGTACAAGACTAATATAACAAGTCTAAGCTGTCACTAGGCATAGGAGAAGAGAGAAAAGAAAATAAATGATAGGGTTTTCATTTTTTCAGAGCAAGGTGTTGCTGTTGGATTTGAATAATAAAATCAACAATCTAGAATATGGGTTATTTACTATGATACCATAAAAATAATAAAGGAAAACCATGCATTTGGCAGATTGCTGTTTAAGAGTAAAGACAAACTTTCCCAAACACTACTAAAGCATCAGAACAGTATTCTGCTAGTCGATATTTTCCTCAAAGAAGTCTTAAACAGCAAGGGATTCAAAATGGGTCTGGAGCCATGCTACAGCAGCTCATGGATCATCCCAAAAGAAACTTATACAAATCTACTGTTTTGGTTAAACAGACACATATATCTCAGCATTCTAACAGCTGAAACAAGGCATTTAAGGAATGTAGATGTCTTAAAGACTGATGAGAGATCCCTAAATGCTGACATAATGAATAAAAAAGTACAAAATATTGTGAATCCTGCCTTTGGTCTTTGGGAAGAATTGCCTGAAGTTTCATAAGCAAACCAATCATTTTGAAATAAAATTAATAAAAATACATTCCTAGAAAAAATAACCTCTCTGAAACATGCTATTATTTTTGTCTCAAATGCAATTAACATCTATAAACACCTAAAATTCCTATATAGTAAAAAATAAGAAATTAATCTGTGTAATCAAACATTTGTGAGTCAGTATTTCTTTCTTGGTCTTTACAAGTATCTTTACAAGTATTCTTTTTTCTTTAACAGTAAGTAACCAAAATACAATTAATTCCCCCAAGAATACTCTTCTCAAAATGTCTATTGTTCTCAAGGCAGTGAGGTTACAAAAGCTGCCAGTAGCTGTTATAAATGTCCTTTATCAAAATGGCCAGAATCTTGCATCACTGCTAATAGGAGTAAAATAAACTGCCCTTAGAGAAAAGCGGTACTTACTTAGTAATTAGGAGCTTCCCTGACACATTGTGATGGAAAGAAAAGTGAAAAATGAGTAGAACTTAATTCTGAGACTTAAAAAGCAGCCTGTGTTAACTGTAATTGAAGATAAAGATCTAAAGTTAGCTATTCATTTCAAAACCCATGAAGTATGTTTTGTGTCCATTCTTAGCATTCTCTTTCTCATAAAGCCAATCTATCTCTTCCTTTGAAATAATTCTATTCTATTTTATTTTATTTTATTTTAATGTTTATATCAAGCCTTTTTTTCTTCTACAAAGAGTTCATTGAGCAGTATGATTAACATGTATCACACTGTCAGTTTACCTTTATCTAGGGTCCATGTTTGTAAAATAAAGTGGGTGCATTATATTGGGAATGTTTTTCTGTAGTTTAGTTTATCTTTGTTTTAAAATATTTAGTGTTATGTAGACAAAGACAGAGGCAGTTGTCTGAGAGATGCAGTGTTTTGTAACGAACCATCTCTAGTCAAGACCTGTAAGATCTCTATTTGTGGACACCGTTGTTACAGCCATTTTAGATCAGTTTGTTCAGGCATCATTATCTGGGCACAAAGAGCAAGCAGAATACGGGTCATAAGTCTAAACCAATTATTTAGAGGCCAATGCACATAAAAAACAGATGGTATTTAACAAACTATGAGGTTCAGCGCCAGTGTGGTCACACTCCGGTACAGCACCTGGAGAGCATTCACCAGCAGGGCAGGTGTCGGTGAGGAGGGAAGGGTCGGTGGTCACGGCTCCCAGGAGCCATCATCAGGGGCGTGGAGCTGTCACCTTCCTCCAGCTCCATCAACAGTGACAACCCTGATGGCTCGACCTGGCAGTTCCTGACTGTCCCTGACTAGACCAGCCTCCAGCTACCCTGTCTGCATTATTTTTTTAAAGATTTTATCTTTTCATGTCAATGTTTTCTCTCTTGAATCCTTGATCTAATAACGATTGCAGATCGGCAGTCCTATCACTCTCTGTAATTTTGACCTTACTTATCTCTGTACAGACGGTGACACAGCTCTGTCTCAGCAGTCTGAATCAAGGTTACATATCTGGGACTTATCAAAGCTGGATCCCTGTACAAGGGCAGCTAAACCGTTTCAGGGAGAAATTACAGCAGGGGCCACAGAGGGAGGGTTACAGTGTTTGGCTTTAGACATTACAGCTTAAGAAGGATGTGAACAAATAATTGTAAAGAGGCAAGCAAAGGACAAGAATGATCAGAAGTATATTATCTACAAGAAAAGGTTGAAAGTGAGGGTAGGGAAGGGAGTGGGAGGGAAGAGACTAGAGAAGAGAAAAAAGAGGTAGCACAAGAGACTTCTAATATGAAGACATATCTATAAAGATAGAGACAGCGGTGTGAGAAGAGTTAATGGGCTAAAACAACAGATAAGGGAATTTCAACAGATTTATAGAAAATCTTCCTACCAGTACAAATAGTTTAGCATTGCCCCGGGGAGAATACTATCCATAGTCCATAAAACATCTCAAAACGTGATAGCTGTGGTGTTCAACTAATAGTCAGTGGTAGCCTCCTGTCTCTAGAATTTATTCCATAGACTAGGAGTAGTTCCTAAGAAAAATCTGCCTCTTAAAAGATGTTGGTTATATGTGCTTGTTGTAAAGATGTCTGTTGTGTTAGAAAAGCCAAGCTGACAATCTTTAACTTGGAACTTCTGGAAGTCTTTTAGATATCTTGGAACCAAGCCACAATGTGTCATGAATATAACTTTATGGTAACTAATATAGAAAGTACAAAACAGCTTTGATATGTTTTTGGTGGTCTGTAAATCTGTATTTAGTTGGAGTTTCCTAAACACTCCAGGCTTCTTGCCGAGGTATATCACATTTCTGTAACCTAGCCAAGAGATTGATGAAAATGTGAATAACCAAGGCCAGCTCATCATATGCCGGAATCTTCTAACCACTTGAAATGCTAGGAAATACTTTTTTACTGATGCTACTGCACAAACTTACTGTCAGTAAAGAAGTTAGGAGTACACATAAACTTTGCTCAGAAATTTTGTGTTACTCTTTGAGCACTGGAAACTACAGTTGGGCTGCAAATTCTTCAAATTGTTCACCTGTGGAGAATGACTTGGGGATACTGGTGGATGAAAAATTGGACATGAGCCAGCAATGTGCACTTGCAGTCCAGAAAGCCTATTGTATCCTGGGCTACATAAAAAGAAGTGGGGCCAGCAGGTCGAGGGAGGTGATTCTGCGCCTCTACTCTGCTCTGGTTAGACCCCACCTGGAGCACCACATCCAGTTCTGGGGTCCCCAGTACAAGACAGACATCAATCTATTAGATTAGGTCCAGAGAAGGACTACAAAATTTATCAGGAGGCTTGAAAATCTCTCCTATGTAGAAAGGTTGAGAGAGTTGGGGTTGTTCAGACTGGAGAAGAGAAGGCTTTGAGGAGACCTTATTGTGGTCTTTCAGTACTTAAAGAGGGTTTATAAGAAAGATGAAGAGAGACTTTTTAACAAGGCCTGTAGTGACAGGACAACAGACAACAGTTTAAAACTGAAAGAGGGTAGATTTAGATTGGACATAAGGAAGAATTTTTTTACGATGTGGGTAGTGAGACACTGGAACAAGTTTCCCAGAGAAGTTGTGGGTGTCCCATCATCTGAAGCGTTCAAGGTCAAGTTGGATGGGGTTTTGAGCAACCTGATCTAGTGAAAGATGCCCCTGCCCATAGTAGGGGGTGTTGGACTAGATGATCTTTAAAGGTGCCCTCCACCTCAAACCATTCTATGATTCTGTGATTCTAAGAATTTTACTGTTGCTGAAGGCACAGGGTTCTTTTTCTTTCTGCTTCTGTTGTGTAGTCTTCCAGGATGGCTAGATATATTATGCTCCTTCAATAAGACACATTTTTGAGGTTCAGTACTACTGTATACCCACAATGAAGTTCTAGAAATGAAATGGATGCCTGTCCTCCTCTTTCAAAATTGAATCACCCACATGTGCCATTGGTACAATTTCAGTTAACACTGGCATGAAATCAGGTTAGGTGTGTCAATCACTAAAAGCACAATTTCAAGACTTTCATAAACTTCTTTGCTCGTAATCTTACTGTAGAATTTCAAACACTACTGCTTAAATTATGAATTTTTTGCAGAATTTTTATATTCTACTATAAGCATTACCGTAACATTAGAAATACATTCAAACACAAAATAGTCCTTTCAGAATTAAATTATAATTGAGGAGAAATTTTGAGTGTTATTTTCATGCCACAGAGCTAACACTTAGCAAATCAGACAGTTTTTAAGCCGAAATATAAAACTAAAGTCCAATTTCTCTGCCTTTGGACAAAAGTTAAATTTGAAAGAAAAATAATAGCTGATATATTAAAGTTTAAATTAAAAATACTCTTTAAGTAGTTGAGTAATCAAAAAATAGTTACATCAAAGAATAATCCCATCTCCAACTTACATTTTCTTGACAGCTGAGTTTATGTCTTCCTCACAATAACAATTGCCTTGAGGAATACTATTGGAAGAAAAAGGAACGAGAAGCTCTACTTGCTTAGAAAGAGACACAGTCATTTTCAGTTTCAGTAATTGTAACTTAAAACTTTAAATATTCTACAAAAAAGCAGAACACAGCTGTTTAAAATGGCATCTCATAGTTTTATTTTCCTATACCAAGAAATCAAATAATTTTAGAAAAATTAAATCTAAGTCTTTCAAGCTAATCAGTTTGAATGCATGACATTACCAAAGATATACCAAAACAGTGTAATAAAAAAGTTGTTTTAAGTAATATATATTTGATATTTATACACATATGCATGTATATATGTATCTTTCCAATTACACTGTACAGGTCTGAATGTCCAGCTATGCATAGCACAAGACAATGTCTAATGTCCTCATATTTATTTTGTTTTGTTATAAAATTTGACCTCATTATTAATTTGAATAATCAGGTTATATCTATGCATGCAAGTATACGTAACTCATGTGGCTTTACTGCTGTCACATCCAAGCTATCTCAGTTATCTCAGGGTAGTATAACATGAAGGCACACTGATGCAGACAACATTCATTTGGAAGGATCATAGCATTTAATCCTCTGGTTTTTGCCTTTAAAAATGGACTTACACTCTTTTGTATATGGCCTTAGAGCTAGTGCTGGAAACATTTACATCAGAATGCATGGTAGCTGAAGCATTCATCTATAAGGTTAGAAACTCGGCCTCATTACCCCTTTTATTCTGATTTGGCATATGCATTTGAATCAGTTCTTACCTGTAATGTTGTAACTGCTGAGCACTTTAAAAAAGATTTTTTTAGGTTTTCATTATAACAGTTCTAGTTTGTTAGGTATAGGTATTCTGATAAGTATGAAAGAGTAAGACGTCTGAATGACTGAAAGATGTTATGAGGACAGAGTACCTAAGTCAGTTTGATTACAGTTTGATATTAAATTAGCTGTAAAGTGTTTTCAAAACCTCTCTCAATGACTATAAGAACTCTGGTCAGTAATCTACTGCATAAAATAAGACCACCTGTTTCCTCTGATAGTGTTGTGAGTTATGTGGAAATAGTTAACACATTTGAAACAAATTCATAAAACATTCCAGGATTATTAAAGTCATGTTACTGGCAAATAGTTATTTAAAATGTGCTTGCTTTTATTTATTTTCACAGCTCTAGCTGCAGAATAGCTTCATATTTACAAAAACCTTCCTAGAATCCTGGTAAACTGTGTTCATGTCTGCATCTGCAGGTAAAGAATACAGATATGTACATATTACATGTTACATATTCTATCTAGATATGTGCATAAAAATAATACTTTTATTTAAATTTGGGATAGTATTCACATTGGACAAGGGTTTATAATGCAAGTAATTTTTTTTTTTTTTAAATTTATTTTTTCTGTTATTTAGGCTAAATACTCTTAATTGCTTAAATCTCTCTTTGTTTGCAGTATCACAATTATGGTAATTTTCCTTTCATTTATATCTATGCCTGATCATTAATTTCTGAATTATGATCAACAATTTGACAATAGGATGGAACCTGAGGTCATATAAGATGGTTACTTTCCAGCTGTTAATATTTGCTATAAGAATGTAAATTATATAAATTGTGTAATATTCATGGTGTTACTAATATGAGCTATTAAATACTCTCGGTAGCTATATTATCAAGGGCAATAGTGACCAACTTTGCTGAGACTCCAAACCAGATTCTAAAACCTTGAAGGCCACTAAATACATTCCCCATGCTTTTTACAGTTAAAGTGTGGGCAAACTCTCAAAATACTTTTGCTTTCAAAGAAGTATGAAAGTTTTTCTCTCAACCCTTGTTTTCTTTAAAAAGTGGATTAGGCAGGCACCTCAATTCAGAAACTCTTGTGGATGCTGGCATTGCCAGTCTCCCATACTTGCCTCCTGACCCCAGTCAAGTACAGTCAAGAGGTCAACTACAGTCCCATGTCTGGTCACAGGACTTTTGCCAGTATGGGAGTACCCTAAGCTCTTTATGAGCTACATGTAGCTTAAGAGCTGCATATTGGGCAGCTTCACCCTACAGCACAATGCAATACGCTGAGCAGATTGCTTCCTCACATTGGGAGAGAATATGCACATACCTGCATGTAGCAGCTAAGATGTCACAGAAGTCAGGGAGTGAGAGAATATCAAAAATATATGGTTCAAATGACCTGTGAATCCAACTTTGAATTATTATTCAATACTAAATATTTAGGGTTTGTCCAAATGAGTTTTAAAAGTTCCAGCACAGACAGTTCTTTGAATTTTAAGCCTAAGTTTCTGTATTCTGAGTCCAGTGTTGCTTTTCTAAGCTTTTTCTTTGTACTGTCATAAAAAATTTTCCTTTGCTCCTCATCAGGATAGACACTTGGGAAACATGAAAGCAAAACAGATAAATATTATATTTAGGTTTTTGAAATGTGAAACAGTTTAAACATTCTGAGCTGCATATGTAGAAACACTGTGAATCAATGCTAACAAACCTCCTCCTACTTTTAAAAGTATTGTATTTTTAAAATATTTGATCAGATTTTATTGGCTACATCTATTTCAGCTTCATTAATGCTGTGGGATTTTAAAAAAGGCGAGTTTCATCCCATCTGACATTGTACAAATAGCTGTGTAATTTAGACACTTGTCATTGTCTTACTCTGTGGTTGATGGATCATGACAAGCTTTTCTAGAAACTAATTCAGGTTTAGTTGAGCTCCTAACTTAGTAATTTTATTTGGAGTTTTTAAGCCAGCTCAAATAGATCAGTACCAAAACACCACGTTTTAACTTGAAAATAAGTGTGACTGTTGTGTCTGTTTATGTAAACTATTCTGAAAGTGAACTCTGCTTGAATCATGGTCAGATTGAAAGACTGGTTTTCATAATGTAATCGTGGCTTTCTAATATTTGCTTTCTTCTTTGTGTTTTCATAGTCACAGAGGAGGGTCGTGATTTAACCCCAGCTAGCAGCTAATAAGCCCCACACAACTGCTTGCTCAGTCCCTGCTGGCAGGATGGCAAAGAGAATCAGAAGGGTAAAAGGGAGAAAACTCAGGGGTTGAGATAAAGATAGTTTAATAGGTAAAGCTAAAGCAAAGCAAAGCAAAATAAGGAATTAATTTGCTACTTGCCATCAGCAGGCAAACATTTAGCGATCTCCAGGAGAGAAGGGCTTCATCACATGTAACGGTGACTTGGGAAGACAAATGCTGTAACTCCAAGTGTGCCCCCTTCCTCCTTCTTCCCCCAGCTTTTATCACTGATCGTGACGTCATATGGTATGGAATATCCCTTTGGCCAGTTGGGGTCAGCCATCCCAGCTGTGTCCCCTCCCAGCTTCTTGTACACTCCCAGCCTACTCGCTGGTGAGGTGGTGTGAGAAGCAGAAAAGGCCTTGCCGCTCTGTAAGCACTGCTCAGCAGTAACGAAAACATCCCTGTATTATCAATGCTGTTTTCAGCACAAATCCAAAACATAGCCCCACACAAACTACTATGAAGAAATTTAAATCTATCCCACCCAAAACCAGCACAAGGAGCTATTGAATTTTTATGCCTGGCGTGGAGTGGTGGGCCTTTCCATTCAAACCAGATCTTTCAATGGGCTGAGGAAAGCGTATCCAGCATCTTAGCAGAATTCCTCTTGTCAAAAATTGCTTATATACGTGCTAGAGGTGTACTACATATCCTGGTTAAAATGGAGAAATACCCCAATTTTCTGTGTCAGACTGCTATTTCCTATCAAAACTGCTTTTCACATGTATTAGTGGGTCATGCTGAGAAAACATACTTTGTATAAGAAAGTATTTGCCTAATACGATTAAGGTTCATTTAACTAATGATTTCCAATGGTACTGGATTTAGATTAGGCAGAAGGAAGATTCTGGGAAGTATACAGAAGATCTATTCAGGCTGATTTTACTAACTCTTATTCTCATTTTGAGTATGCTGCTTAAGAGAAGTATTTTAATAATATATTTATATGATTGCTCATAAAAATGTAATTATATTCATTGTCTTCAAGCCCTACATTTTCCTGTCCCATTAGAGTAAGTCATGGTCATTATGCTTCTCTCCTCCCTTAAACCACTATGTTGCCATAAGCAAAATAAGATAAGTAGGAAATTTATCTGACAAATGCATGGTGAAATTTCTGCCTACCAAATGCTTTTCAAATCAGAAGAAAAAGCAGCCTTGGGAGGTAAATCTACAGAATTTGAAACAGCCATACAGAAATTGCCAGAATAATCCCCTGCATTGCCCAAAGCAAAATGTAAATTAAGAAGCAATACACTATGAGTGTAATGGAGCATGTACTTTTCATGCTTCCATTCATCTCATGTAAACAGCTCGTACACTGCACCTCACAGGAATAATAACAATTATCTGAAATTATAAATATTAAGACAGAAAAGAAAAAAACAATATTTTATTTTAATAAGACTTTTTATTGTTAAAAAAAGTTAATAATTGCTATCTTGTTCTCTAATTATCAACTTACACAGGTAGAAAGTCAAAAGAATGAAAAAGGCTTTGGGCAAAATCAGCAGGGGAGATATGCATTCTGTCTGCTGAAAATAGATGTTAGCTGCCTGGTTGGCATGGCAGCAGTATTCTGTGCTTCCATACGGGACATAAATATTTGAAAAGACCTCGGAACTTCCAGTCTTTAAAATCCCAAGGACAGAGTGGGTTACAGAGTTGTTGCTTTTTCCTTTCTGTGGAAGGGAAGATGAATTAGAGATATACCCATACCCAAGATATGTTAAAACAGGCATCAATGAATTTTTCAAATTCTCCATCAGAACATCATCTCAACTACTACAGTCTCATCTCTTCAGCAACCACGTGAAGCAACAAGCACCAAGAAGTGCCGACTGCTGCTACTGCTTCTGCAAATCTGTACACCTCATTAAGGTCATTCTCTACTGTATCACCATTACCTTTAAATCTAATACTTGGCACTTCCATTTAACAAATAGAAGTATAGGATAATAAATGAAAACAAATAAATAAATGACAGTAGGGACATTAGGGACATCAGCTGCAAGCAAATATTCAAATGAACAGATAAAAGACTGTGGTGTATGATTGCACAGACCCTCACATATACATGCACAGAATCCTTTATTGTTAAAATACTGGAGCCTTTATCATAACAGGGCAGTCCCACAGTCTCTCTCTCTCTCCATTGCTTCAGCCTCCTGTTGCTCTCCATTGCCTCTCTTAAATCTTCCTTCCAGCAACGATCACAAGTCTGCTCACAATTCCCTTCACCTGTTTTGGCTCTTGAATCAGCTGGTACTCATTGGCTCTTGAATCAGCTGGTACTCATTGCCTCTTGAATCAGCTGGTACTCATTAGGCCACACCTCAGGGTAACCACAAGCAGCATTCCTAACTGAGAGCTTTTACATTTTGATGTTTACAGTTTCCTTACAGAAGGGACAACTAAGCCAGGTGTTCAGGTCTTTTCTCAGGCATATGTACGCACCTGCTAGTTCTCAGCGCACAGGCCAAAGTCCTATCTGATCTTGACTGAAACTCCTGATTCCACAATTCTTCTCCACAAAAGACGATGGTTAGCTGAATAACACGTTCTGCCTTTTCAACTTAATCACAACCTGAGCTTCTTAATATAAAGGGTACAGTATCATAGGGACAAATTCTCAGGATAAAATTCACAAGGGGTAGTTCAAAGAGTGTTGTGGATTTTCTTTAGGATTTTCTCATATTTACTGAAAACAGATGCCTACCAATTCAGAAAATGGCCCAACTAAACAAAGCCTTGAGCAACCTGGTCTGATCCCATAACTGACTCTATTTTGAGCAGGAGGTTGGACTAGAGACCTCCTGAGGTCCCTCCCAACCTGAATTATTCTATGATCCTATCCTATAGTCTTACTTACAGGTAAGATTACCTTTTGTGCATTTATTTTTTTGGCTGTTGCTGAAATAGCCAGCGATTGTACGTTTTGATCCAGTGTCAGACTGGATATAAGTAAAAAATATTTTTTGTAGCAGCAGAGGTTTCCCAGAGAGGTTATGCCACTTCCACAAGGTTTTCAAAATGCATCTGGACAAAGCTCTGAGCAACCTGATCTGAACCTGTAGCGGACCTTGCTTTGAGCAGGAGGTTGGATTAGTGACATCCTGAGGTCCCTTCCAACCTGAATTATTCTATGAGTAGGTAGTGTATAAGAGGTCCGCTGATCAATTCTTGGGTTTCAGATTGACCTGTAAAAAATGACCTTGTTTTTTCAACTACTCTACTCTGAATGCCAACTTTTGTAGCACACCAGTATTATGTAAAATCTGTTCCACTTACCAAATATTCTAGTGGGTGCAGTGCACTGTTGTAATCAGTAATGCAGGACTGAAAGCCTTCAGTCCTCTGCTCTGTGACCTAATGAATGACAACAAGAAGTGGCATCATGTAAGCTGGGTAGTAAGCAGTGAAGGAGTCCTAAAGCAGACACACTTACCCTCTTTCTCTTCAGTGGGTTCTGTCTTTATTTTCTTCTTTGCCCATGTAATTAAACAAATGTCCTCTTAAGAAGCCAAAATAAAAAACATTGTCATAAGAAAAATACAGGAATAGTTCATGAGGAAAGAAAATTATTAAATGTAGTCTTAACTTCATTAGGCTTCAGAAAATGGAGAATAAAATTGTAATTATAATGTTAGGAGATCCATGTGCCCACGTAATTCTATGGAACTTCATGAATTTAAAATTTGAGTAATTGTTTTCAAGTATTTAACAAAAAATCTTTTATTTCCCAGTATGAATGTAAAATAACCTGATTAGTTTAAAGGAACATTTTTATATTTTTAATTGTAATTTCTGTATGACAGTGGATATGGTCATACAATGTCTAATTTATATGGGCACACACATATAAATGTCCATATAAATTAGAAGAAATTTGGTAAAATTGCATGAAAAAAATTTTGTGGTTTGCACTTAGCTCTGAGAGTGGTGTCATGTGAAATTTTAGCCGCTGAGGTTAATGGGCATCTCCTATTGATTAGCAGTATGGCTATTCAATAAACAAAAACTCTATTGGTTGAAAAAAATAGATAAGTCAATTTTTCTCTTAGAGAAGCAGAGAAAGATAAACTCTAAGCTAATCACTCAGGAGGTTAAGACTCTCACCTGAGATGTACAAGACATAAGGGATTCAAGTAAACTGTAGATATAGTTCAGCCTGTTAGTCATGCAAAATGCTATCCAGTCATAATGTTAAACTCAATACACACCTCGATTTTTGACAATGACGTTGGGCTGGTTTTGACTGGGATAGAGTTAATTTTCTTCATATTAGCTAGTATGGGATTATGTTTTGGATTTGTGCTGAAAACAGGGTTGATAATACAGGGATGTTTTAGTTACTGCTGAGCAGTGCTTACACAGAGTCAAGGCCTTTTCTGCTTCTCACACCACCCCACCAGCGAGTAGGCTGGGGGTGCACAAGAAGCTGGGACAGCTGGGACAGCTGACCTGTGAGAGACTGAACTGTAGAACATTTGTCTCAAAGATTGCTTGTCTAAGCAAAGATTCCTCTGAAAACGATAAGAGCGGCTGCAAGGCCACGGAGACCTCCGGTTTGCAGGGGCTGCGCCATATGCTAGGCCCCATCGAGCACAGGAATGCCGCTGCCATGGAAGCTGCAGCCCTTGAACAGGAATAAAAGGGACTGCCAAGACTAGTCCGGAGCGCGTCGCCCACCGCTGACCCCGCCCGCGACTGCCTACCGCCAAAACACCGAAAGACTTGAACTCCCGAGATGCTGCGGATCCATGGTGGTGATTATTCTTGCAACTCTATCCCGAATGCTTGCTTGATTTCTATCTTTGTTCTGATCTATCCTATCGCTACTAACTTTTACTTTTGATAATAAAAGTTGTTCAGGACATACGGCATTTGACCTCATTTGTGTCTTAATTTCACTCTTTGGATCATATCGAAACCTCCCCCGACATTGGATCGGGACATGACCCCAGCTGACCAAAGGGGTATTCCATGCCATATGAAGTCATGCTCAGCATATAAAGCTGGGCGAGGAAGAAGAAAGTGGGGGGACATTCAGAGAGATGGCGTTTGTCTTCCCAAGTAACTGTTATGCATGGTGGAGTCCTGCTTTCTTGGAGATGGCTGAACACCTGCCTGCTGATGGGAAGCAGTGAATGAATTCCTTGTTTTGCTTTGCTTGCATGGGTGGCTTTTGCTTTACCTATTAAACTGTCTTTATCTCAACCCACGAGTTTTCTCAGTTTTACCCTTCCAATTCTCTCCCCCATCCCACTGTGAGGGAGTGAGCGAGCAGCTGTGTGGTGCTTAGCTGTTGGCTGGGGTTAAACCACGACAGATGTTCCCTGTAATTTCACGTTCTTTTTTTGTGCATACACACATATCCTGATCTTGATAAAGTTTAAGAACTCATTAAACACATAATAGCTAAGTACAGTGAGAATGGAAAAATTAGTCATTTCTCCAATTAAGTTTCCATGCTTGTTAGATATTCTGTGAATGTACATACACCAACAGGAACAGGCTGCTCACAAAATGCATCAGCTCTTCACTTTCTGGAGCACAACTGGAAGAAAAAAAAAGTCACATATACTTACCTAAAATATGTTCTCACTTACACATACTGACTGTGATATAATAATCAGTAAGGAGAAGGTTCAACCTTAACCTAAGCTTCTCAACTTGATACCTGGGCTGCAGGCTGTACTGAGGTTAACAATACTTTTCCCTCTTCTTTTTGAAGCTGTTTCACTGTGCAGAAAAGAGTTAAAAATGTATAGGATCAGAAAGAGAGTAAGCATAACGATGACTCAGTAACCTATTGGTTTAAAATCTCACTTGAGAAAAGAGACACGAATTCTGTTCTGTGTTCCAAAGACTATATATTTTACATGAGACAGACATTGGATAACATACATGTAGCTCATGGAGCAACCTAGACCTTTCCAGTCCCAAGTGAATACCTTAACCAGCCAACATGAGAGCCATACTAACTATTGGATTTTTCAGTGCCCTCTATGAATATTGCATTCTTTCTGCACAGTGGCGTGTAAGCATCTCGCTCATTATATACAAAGCTGCAGCCTCATATTTAAAGTGGTCTTCTGGCATGTTTGCTTGATACCATGCAGTGAAAAGAGAAAAAAAAAATTTCTAATGATTAGGGTAACCAGGCTATGTGAAGTACTACATAGCCATCACTGACCTGTAATATAAAACTTTAGAAGAGAAAATCTCCTGTCACTTTTTGGCATAACAGAAAGCAGACTGCTCCCTTTAAGATATTTCTACTCTGCTCACTTGAAGAAAGTTCAGCCTCTTCCAGCTGAAAATTCTAGGCTGATTAATTTCCTAAAACCATGTTAAAGATTAATAATATTCACAATTTAGATTAGAAAATCTGAAAGATATATTTTGCAATTTATTCTTTATTATTTTCATGTTGAATATTGTGTTGGATCTTAACAATTTGTAGATTCTAGATCCCGTTGACTACATGTGTTGCTGTGTGAGACAGCATATTAATTCTCTTTGTGAGGCTTTTGGCATTATTTCTGTGACTGACCAATAAACTACTAAAATGGAAGAAGGCTCAGAGGAGATGGGCAAGGGCGATGTGCCCATGAAGGTCAGAGAATTATGCAGGGTGTGACTGACCACAGCAGTTGCAAAAAAGCTGACTTTATCTCATCACAAAGGGGACCAGAGGGTGGCTTTTGTTTTAGATGAACAGTTATCAACAGTTGAGTGGATTAACTGGTGGTATAAATGTATCTCCCGGGATCACTAAAAGAGTTTGAATGTCTCCCTAGTTAACCAGACCAGCATAGAGGTAGTGAATACGTGGCTCAGCTCAACATAGAGTATAAAACTAGACAACCATCAAAAGAATTTAAAAGCAACAAGTTTGAGCTGGCTTCAACCCATGTTTTCCTTCCCAGCAACAGGGGACACCCGGCATCCTGACAGTGAGCATATTATAGAGACCAATAATGGGGATCACATTGGTATTGTGATTCAACTATGTATTGAAATTGCTTTATTTTGCTAAGTTTAACTTACATTTGCATTGTGTTACGCAGTATATTTTGTATCACTCTGTTAAATCAGAAATCCCGTGTAACATAAAATATCTTCAGATAAGTACATTTGATATTAAACATGATAGCTTGCATGAGGGGAATATCTAAAAGAAACTGGTCAGAGAGTGTTGGACTCTGAAAATTTCCTAGAATAACTTCAAAAATCCGTTCTTATTGCCATTAAAGATTTCCGTGTTCCATCAATAAATGTAATTTTTAATAAATTCGCCACTATGTAAAGATATTTTTAATTTGTATAAATTTTATTTTTGCTGGATATCCTGAAAATTTATTTAGTTATTTACTCCAGCTTCTATGTGTACCACAAGGTTATTTTCCACAGATTTTTAAAATGTTTATTTGTTTGTTTTTTTTTTTCTGTTTGGTTTCTTGATGGAATATGTACATCATACATTTTCTCCAAATGTCTACAAACATATCTTGATTAAGGAGAACTTTTGTATTATTACTACCATTTTTAATTCCAGTTTCTTATTCTAGAGTCTAGGTCCATGGAATGGAAATGAAACTACTACTAGCTTGTCTTACTTCGGGAAGGTTGAGCAAAACTCTGCTTGTTTTCAGACCAATAGTGTAGTTTCCTCACTGCATTTTTATTTATTAAAAGTAACAAGTGGGAGGATGCAAGAGCAAATGCCACAGTGTCGGATTTGCTCCTTTGTCCTCCACACTCTGTACACATTTTAGCTAATGAAACTGAACATCCTCATGACAGCAAAAGCTGATAGGGCAGGTATCAGCAGGACTGTGTCTGTAACTCAACCACTGAGAGATTGTTTGAGTCCCATGCACACAAGCCCTTCTCTCTCCTTATGGTACTCTCTCATTCTTCTGATTCATAAATATATTTCCCATTCCTCCTAATACTTAATGGTTTCTTGATTATTTCCTTTTTCATATCAATTCTTGTCAAACCTCAGGGAATTGCCCCGGGTACTCCTATTCCTGCCAACCCTGTGTTACTGGGTGAAAACCAAACAGGTGAATTCAGAGTCTGAGACATTCCCAGTGAAGCACTGAACTACTAAGAATATGGCATAGTGTAGGAAAATTCTCCAAAACGTCAAAATCAGTAAAATTAGGCATTTAGCTGAAGTCACTGCTTGTGAAATTCTGTGTTACTGTGGATGTGGAAGTGAACATGTGATGGTGTGAGAAGGATGACCATTTTATTGGAGCAGTCATTAATAGCATACTAATATTCAGTTCAGTGTAAGGCATGATTCTCTTACCCTTGCTCACAGTGACTTACATGCAAGTAGTCTTACTGAGCCAGAGCCAACTGTTCACTGTGAAGAAAGTAGAAAAAATCAGGACTGTATCCCACTATCAGCATCACAGCTGTTCTCACTTCCTGTCCTACTTAGTAGCTGGGCTACTGAGAAAAGCAAATATTTCTTTGTTTTATTTCTGCACTAAGTAAATGTCATAACAACGCATTAGCACTGACAAGGTTCTTGTTTCTCAATATCAACTACTTTAACTCTTTCTCTTACACCGACTGTTTTTCCATGATTTAAGCCATATAAAGCAATATGTCCTTTGTTTAGGACTACATGCAATCACAGCATTTGTTAAGGATAATAAAAGGACACAAATGACTGATTTTATTCTTATTATACAGTTCTATTGGCTACTGTGCTTTGAAGAAGTCGTGCATTGCTTAGAACATGACTCTTGTATTCTCAGTAGTCTTCTTAAGCAGCTTCTGAACAGAAAATTTTTCTTTCTGCACAGGGCTGGGCAAATAATATTTGAGTTAAATGAAAAAAGTGTAAGTATTTCTGTGGACTGATGGAGCTGCTTCTTAAATAACATCATAATTTCACCCTTTGAAATATGCACCAAATGTGTTCCAAAACATATTGAAATCAGCAGTAAAATCCTTACTTCTGTTAACTTAATTGACTTGGATCAGATTCATACAGTAAAATTGCTTTAGATTTTTTGTTTCATTACCCATATTACTGTCGCAGTGAAAACTGATACAGTCTTTATTTATGTACCTCTCAAAAGTATCTGGAAGGTCCTTGGTGCTTTTTTAGGATCCCAAACTTTTCTGTATATTTGTGTTAAAACTCATTAGAAGTTGCCTATTGTTATCTTCCTTCCCTACATTAATTTTAAGTTCCACAAGCTGAAGTTTGTCAGTAGATCACCAAGCCCAGGATAGCAGGCACTAGTTGTCAAAGCTGTCATGCCTGACACCCATCAACAAATCCTGCCTCTGTCTTGCTTCAGAGGCTAGTAAAGCCTTCACTGATTGCTGTGGAATAGTTACAGAGGGTATGAAGATTTTCCCCGAATCTCTACACTTTCCTTCAAAATTGGTTCTAAAATGAGGGAAGCAGAGATAAATCACCATCTAGTTTTTGGGTGCAGAAAACCTGAGTACATTTATTTTCATCTACTTGTTTCTCCAACTAATTAATAAGTGATTACAGAGAAAGATGACAACTTAACTTACTAGTCACACAGGACACATATATATGCTGTTCTGCAGTTTCTGACAGATTGAAGTATTGGATACAGTTAAGTTGATGGAAAAAAAAGCAAAGGGATGTGTTAGAAGCTCAGGATTCTTGCTGACTGCACTACCTTGTTAAGGTATTTTGCTAAAACCTGATTTCAGGAACATACATTAAATTCCTTTTCTTCCAATCAGGAAAAACATAACCGATAAATCATACAATAGGAGGTAGTATAAAATATCTTAGCTTCTTCGACCTCAGGAGAGCTGTGATGGAGGAAGATGTGCACAGTGTTATACTATGCTGATAAACACAACACTTCCAAATTACTTGTATCGGTATCAGTGTTTACCATATGTAAGCTTCTATATAAACAGAAATAAAACCCAAATGCATGTTGTGTGGGGAATTTCTTTTACTTTCACCTAACCCAATTTAGAGATATTAATATTGACGTTTGGGGAAAGCTGGGTCCTTATCTCTATCATATAAACATAACTGCCTGCTCTTAGCATGTAAGGTAATCTGTTTTGTAACTCTCTAGAGATGCTTAAGTTTCTGATTTAGAAAATGTACTCTTAGAGTATCCTTTGAGGTCAAACGGCCTTAATCTTTATTTTTCTAACTTACTTCTGTCATTTTCTAACTCACTCATTTCTGTCATCGATACATGCATTAAGGAAAGATGTACTATGAATATGCAGAGACAACTTATTAATCATGGGGCTTAGATCCTTGTCTTGACGCAAAATAATCAAGATTGACATATACTGTATCTGATCAATGGTTAATAACGCACCACTTCACAAGATGACAAAGAAATTTTTTTCAGAACTACTCCTCTGGACATGTTTTAGATAAGATTACATTTAGAAGAAAGTATATGATTTACTTCCTCAGGCATACCACTTAGTTGGAAACACTGTGTGAAAATTTAGTATTCAGACTGCTTTGCTTCATTTAATTTTTAGTATGAAACAATTCAGTTTGCAGAATTCCAGCTTTTATGATTGCTATTACACTAAATGCAATGTCTTACCAGTTAATACAATAATGAACTATATCTTGAAGATAAAAGTCTACAGGAATCTGTTACACCCAAAATCTTGTTATGGCCAAAAAAGGAAAAACTTATATATATATAGAGCTAGAAAATTATTGTTAGTCCAGTTAGAGTTTTAACAAGCTAATAGTCTAACTTATCTGAATAATACAGAAAAGTCTTATTATTAATGTGGTTAAAACTGACCAGAGGACCAGAGGGTGATCTCTGTTTTAGATAAAGGTCTGTATCAGTTGAGTGGATCAGCTGGCTGTGTAAATGGCCTTTCCCGAGTTAATCAAAGTGTGAAAGTTTTCCTGAGTGAAACAGACCAACATGGGGGAATTTAATACGTGGCTCAGCACAACATAGAGTATAAAAACAGAAAAAACAACAGAATTAATTTTGAAAGGGACAGCAGGCTTGAGCTGGCTTCAGTCCTTCCCAGTGGTTGGGGTCACCCAGTATCATGACAATAAGCATATAGAGACCGGTCATGGGAATTATGTTTGTATTGTGATCCAACCATATGTTGCAATTGCTATATTGTGCTTGTGTTGTTATTTCAGTGAATTGCTGTATTACACTGCTAAATCAAAATCCCAGGCAATGTCAAATATCTTCAAATAAGTAAACTTGATATTAAAACATTAAAACTTCCCCAGGTGGCATATCTAAAAGAATCGTGTCAGAGTGTTGGACTCTGACAGTAGGAAATGTGAATACAAAGTTCAATCTGGTTCCTGCAGGTAAGAGTCCATGGCAATTAATGGTTTTGTTTGAATATCCTCAGTATCATGTGGAAGGTGGCAGAGACTTTCTGTAGGAAATGATTCTCTGCAAACAGAGACAGCCATTGTAGGACGTCTAAGTTTTAAAAACTTTAATGTTATCTTCTAAAGTTTTGAACACCAACAGTGAAATCAGGGGCTAGGATTTGGTTTTGGCTGTTAAACTAACTCTAATAAAGAGCTAATATAATGATCACCATTGTGATAGCTCCGGGTATATCACCTGTTTTAAATTACATATCTAGTGAACCGTAGCATAACAAGTTTGCAATGTTATGTATCCAGCCATACTTAGGTCCTAGTACAGCTTAAGAACCTGTGCTGCAGAGATCATGTTCTGGTAAATACCCTAAAGCACCTTGGAAAAATCAAAGATGAAAGGATACTTCTTTGAAAGGTCACAGGTATTTACTGACTGGGACTGTTACTGAAATTATGCAACAACTGTTATAACTAACAAAGCATGAATACATGATCAGTGTTTTTAATAAAAATATTTTGCCCAAGTTCTGCAGTGTAGAAGTTAATGAAATATAAAAATTGGAAGGGACATTTGCAAAAAAAAAAATACATCTAGACCACAATGTGTAGAATTAATCTAGTGGAAGACGGAAAGCCACACAGTCTACGTTATGGTACGTACCAGTTATCACCACATATTTAATTCAGTTTTTATTGGCTTTCCTCCAATTTTGCTGCCCAACTGGTGTGCAATGGTAATGTTCATCAACCCTAAACACACTCATAGTTTTATCCCATGGCAGTATTTCTTACATCCTCACATCACTCCATTGAAACCATGCCTGCATTTGCCTTGACGTACACATGCCACAGAGACACCATCTTGTCTTGGTGGCTTATCCAGTGCTCTCTCCTCCTTTGACACCTGTTTGCTGTGACTGACAGTTTGTCCCTGTGGGCAGCCATAAGTTTCAGCTTGACCATACTGTGGCTGTCAGTCAGATTAGCATAATACACTGTCACAATATATGTATCAACATGGCAGCATTATTTACATCCTGTCACACATAGATATGCAGCTAATGCACATTCCTATCTAATATTTGGTGTTTCATTTTACATTTGTTTTGCACTTTGTTAACAAAAACATTTGTTTTGCACTACAAAATAGCTCCATTCTTGTACAAATGTTAACATTCTCAAGACTTAAGAACAAATCTTCTATAAAGAGGAGAGAAAGAAAAAAATTAAGGTTGAAGGAAGTATCTAACAATAATGTAAAAATCCTACAGCACCATATTGTGCAAAAAAAAAATTAAAAAAAAGGAAAATCATGTGCAATGAAATCCAGTACGCGCGTTCAAAATATACCTCTAGAATCCAGCTTTCACTAATTGTTGACACTGAGTCATGTTCACAGAACATGAAGAACATTCAATTTTTCTGAAGAATTATCTGATAATACTAAATGAACTCTTTCTTGTAAGAGACAAAGACCTAATTGCTCTGTAAAACTTAATACCAAAGGAAAGTGAACTAAGAAGAAAATGTGTTTACTGATTTTTCTAGCACATATTTTTTCACTAAAATACACCTACTGGGACTGTGCTAGTATGTGTTTCCAGGGTTAAAAAATGGCACACTGAACTCCAGAGAGAATGGGGTTTTCCAAAGAACATTTCTTAATGATCAAAAGACCTTTGGAAATTTATAAGCAGATAATAAATTTTGCTCTTTAGCTTTTTCCTGTCTCTCAGTTCTACAACCATCATGCAATTCTATAAAAAGAGAAGAAAAAAATCCTCTTATGAGAATAATGCCTTAAAATTTACAACTAGCTTCACTAGCTTTTAGTAACAAAGCTTAACTCAAAGGAGTTGTTCAAAGTTGTGAGTCTTAAGTAGTGATATCCTGATACTTTGAGTTACTTTCCAAAAAAACAGATAGCATACGTGTTTAAGTCAGCACTACTTGTTGGGCAAACGAGCAGCTTCCCACACTATTTGCTGTATGGTTGTAATCCCGTTCTGGAGCTTCTAATGCTGCCATACCTTCTTATGCACAAGTGCTCATTTCAGGCTACAGCTTCTTCTGCAGTGAGCTGGTACCCAACAGATAGTTACTAACAACCTTCCCTGTGTGATCTGTAGTATTAACCGTGGAGATTATAACATTAAAAAAATAATAAAGTAATAATGATTTCTGCCCCTGCTTTGGAGGTATTAGGTCAGACTGGAGCTATTAGGACCTATTTGGGTCTCATGTGGACATACAGAAGAGAAGGCCGGTGAGGCTACTTATTCCTGTTCTGTTATATTCTAAAAGTATAATATGCTAATGAGTGTTATGTTATGAGTTTCTAATATTTTAATGAGGTTTTGTTTGTTTGTTTCATTGGTCTTTGCTCAAAGGGCTAGATTTTTCAAGCAATGGTCCCATTAACTATTTGCAGTGTAGTTCCAAATAGCCTGCAGCTATTTGCTGTTGTAGTCAGGAATGTAAAAATGTAAATCCTTAGCAACACCCACAAGCAGTTAATTAACATGCAAATGACCTTAAATGCACCCTCAGAAATAGATGTCAGATTAAGGATAACATGGAAATTTCACTTTGAATGTTCCAGCTTAGAAAAACAAGTCTCACTTCCATCTTCTGCTTCATTTCAGCTTAACGTAAATAAAAAATCAGCTTATTGTCTAGCACATATGATTCTAACGTATACAATACAGAAGCACATTGTTCGGAAAATTACTCAGACATATAGCACCAGGGAGAAATTGTCCTCCCTGACTAGGGGATGCAAACTTGATAGATTTATATTAGAGAAAGAGGAGTTCAACATCACACCACAAAAGAGATCTGACCTTTTTGCTGAGGACTATCGGGAAAAATATGTGTAGGCTGGTCATTTGGTTAGTAATGGAAATTTATCATTGACAGGGATAAATTGGAAGCTGTTTTTAATGTATACATTTTTATATAAGATAGATCTAATCTTTTTCTTTGCATAGTTTGTGTATTCATCATAATTTTATATCATAATTTCTATAGAAGCATATAACTTCCTAACTGAATGAGGTTCTTGAAAAGTATGTTGTGCACATTTTGACAAAACTTCAGCTTTGCACCTTCCTCTAAAACATGTCTTTTTCCTCAATCCTCCCTCTAACAAAACAATGATACAGCTGAACAGCATTCAGGAAAAGACTTTTAACTCCTTTTTATTTCAGACAACCTACTAGAATATTATCAAAGCAATAACAATCCTCTTAAAAGAGAACTGGACATACATATATGTACAAGACTTCAAAAACAACCCTGTTACTCTTATCTTCCTTTAACACTACAGCTTTGTTTATGCTATGACACCGCCACACATATTTTAAAATTCAGAAGTAGGAAGAAGGACAAACCACCAAAAAACATTTAAAAATTTATACCTACAGAAAAATATATAATATGAAACTTAAAGAAACATGGAGTGAAACCTTTTAACAAGTACATTTTGTTAGACATGCATAGCAATTATGTTTGTTCATTACAGACGTAAAAATTACTATGAGAACAAAAAAAACAGAGGATAAACAATTTAAAAAAATGAATATGTTGTAGCTCTATATAGAAGAAAGTCTGCTTTATAGTGCTTGCCTCGTTCCATATGGCACTTCTGGTGCTTAAATCTTTAACATATTAACTAAGCAGAAAATAGAAATGAAGGAGTGGGATAATCACATATTCTCTTTTACATCAGAAATAATGGCTTGAAGACCTTGGAGGTATAGTACCTTTATTCATTACAGTGAAATCAAGGAGCATGAGGCCACTATAATATCAGATAAATTAAGGTTTACGATATGCCATTGCTAGAAAGCAGCTGCAGTCAGAGCAGCTAGTAGAAGAGTCTCTTCATCAATTGAGAGGCATTATCTGGAGTTCCTTGATGGATATTCAAACTCATAAAAAGAAAAAAACAATAGAAAAAGACTGTACAGGACTTATAACCAATGTGGTAATGTTGCAAAGCAGTGACTGTTAACGTGGGAGAAAAAGTGGACATAAAGACAGCTTTCATTTTCCCATAAATTCAAGAAAATGTTTTGTGCAACAATTATTTAAAGAAATAATACTGGCTTCCTCTGTTAAACACCTTGAGATTTTCTGATAAAAAGTGCTCTTATAAGAGGTAAGCATTATACGTTTACAACTACAGATGAGAAGAATAACTGGATTTCAATGTTTTGTAAGGTATATAAACTCATATGATGTATTCCAAATGATAACTGGAGTTCCAAAGGTAGCTCAAGTATTTTGTCATATACTTGAGAAAAATTATCATAAATCTCAAAATACCCAAGAAGCGTGAGTTCAGGGAATGAGTTCTACAAAATACTGGTAAATTCTGTTTCTACCATGCTTAACAGACTTAACAGAGAAGGAGTCCTTCTCCAGAACTGTGGCCCCTTGCTGTTACTGTAATCATTAATCCATTATAAACATTACCAAATACAATTGACACAGCTTAGTATGGGGTGCCAAGAAGTTAACTTTCTTATTCCAGCAAGACTTACCACAACCAAGACTACTGCTGCTATTATTTTTCCTTTTGCTTCATACATTATTATGCTTAATGATTGTCCTGGTTTTGGCTGGGATGGAGTTGATTTTCTTCCTATTAACTGGTATAGTGCTGTGTTTTGGATGTAGTGTGAGAATAATGTTGATGACACGCTGATGTTTTGGTTGTTGCTAGGTATTGTTTACGCTAGTCAAGGACTTTTCATCTTCCCATGCCCTGCCAGATGTGCAGGGGGCTGGGAGGGAGTGTGGCCAGGGCGGCTGGCCCAGCTGGCCAATAGGCTATTCCATACCATATGACGTCATGCTCAGCATATAAGGCTGGGTGAAGAAGAAGGAGGGGGGGCGTTCGGAGTGATGGCGTGTGTCTTCCCAAGTAAGCGTTACGCGTGATGGAGCCCTGCTTTCCTGGCGATGGCTGAACACCTGCCTGCCGATGGGAAGTGGTGAATGAATTCCTTGTTTTGCTTTGCTTGCGTGCGCGGCTTTTGCTTTCCCTATTAAACTGTCTTTATCTCAACCCATGAGTTTTTCTCACTTTTACCCTTCTGATTCTCTCCCCCATCCCACCCGGCGGGGGGGGTGAGCGAGCGGCTGCGTGGTATTTGGCTGCTGCCAGGTTAAACCACAACAATGATCCTTAAGGTTTTCTCAAAGACCATTACAGTTTTCTGCAACATTTTATCAATAGTCTTTCAGTGTACAGAAATCACTAAGACCATCCATGCTCTTAAAGGGTGCTTTAAATACTCAATTTAGTAAAATGACAAGGAAAATATCTTTTAGCCTGTGCAAATTTAGAGCTAAATTATCAAGACTATTCAGATCTGATTTGTAGCAATTCTTACTATTCTTGAAAATGGCTACTTAATTTAGGTGCATTAGTAAATATTAAGACATTTTTAAAAGAGAGATTATAGATGTAATATGAATTTTTTATTTTGCAAGATGTTTTCTTCATTCCTTGTCATTTGAAATCTATGTATTTAGGTATGTACTGTATAAGAAATTAAGATTTTTCTTATAAAGTTTCAATTACATTGATAATTGCACATTAAATGTATTTTAACAGGTATTTTTAATATCATTCCACAGTTTAAAAAGAAAATATTACTGTAAACATTTTTATTAAGCAATTTATTTGTAATGGGTATTTTCACTTGATCCCTGTTAGACTGACCATTCTTCCATTCATCCACTAGAAGACTGTTCTCTTAAAAACCACACTGTCAAATCTCCTACAGTCTTCTATGAATTCAGGCAGTTGTGCCACCATGGATTGTAATCCTGTCAGACCTAACAAGCTAAGCAGATTCAGGTTGAATTAATAGCAGAGTTGGAGACCTCCAAGGAACACTTCAGTGTTACAGCGAGTTTTTTAGTGCTACTGACTCAGTGGGAGACACTCTTCTATGTGAGTTAGTGCTGAACTAATGCCCCAACCAGGGAATTCTAAAAGACACTATAATTAGGATACAATAGGCTGGAGTGCTCAGAAATAGAGAATGGGAGACAAAATATAGCCAATGTGGCTGCAAGTGTCTTAGTGTATGAAGTGGAAAAAAGCAACTGGAAAAGACAAAACAAAGCAAATTCCTGTTGCTAGCAGGAAAAACAAGGAAAATACTAATGGAGAATATAAAAATATCTTATGGTTGAATAGTAAAGTATAAAAGCATTAGAAAGCCCATTTGATGTGATAAGCTCCAGATCATTTTACTGATGCATGTGATGAATTTCTAACAACATATCAAGGAAAAAGAGCTAGCTAAAAATAAAGAGAGAGATAAAATTCATTCTCAATCAGTTTTAGCTGATGTGTTGCTCACATTATATGTTCAAAAATGGCCTTCGGCAGAATTGGTCCACCAGGGGTTTTTACACAATTACTGAAGAAAGAACATCCTGCTACAAAACTCGTAGTACACAAGACAACTGTGGATATTTAATAAATAAGGAAGTAAATAATCTAAATTCTATTGAAAAGCTAGTCTAATATTTTGAAGTACTGGGTAATTAGTAAAAAGTTTGTCTATTTTCATGCATGGCTTCTCATTTCCAGAGCAAAAAGTCTTATCTCTCTTCTCATAGACAAGTATCTTGGAAAGAAAGTAAAGGAAGGTGAGCTCTGTTTCACAAAATATTTTCTTAGTTTTAGCAGGTAGGCAGTATTTGCCCATCTGTAGCTATGTCTCAAAATCAGCTCACTTCTATTTTCCTAACGTGATCAGCAAGCAGCTAAAGCCATTTTTAATACCAAATGTATCTCATTCTCTGGCTGGATTATATTTTCTTTAAATTTAAGATAAAGTAAGCAGTGTTCACAAAAATTTACAGAAGTTGCTGCCCAAATACACAGTCTGTATTAAATGCACAGGCTGCCTGGATATGACGCTCTGCAGACCTTGACAAGGAATGTGTTGTGGAAAGTGCTGCGAAAATGTCTAAGTGGGTGTTATTCTAAGATTGAGCTGAGATATTAACAGAAGAAAACATGAAATGGGGGATAAAAAAAAAAAAAGTGATGTGATAGTCCCTGAAGGGCAGTAAATCGAATCAGTAGATAGAGCTTCCATTAATGTTTCAGTGGAAGCCTTCTAGATAAGAAAAAATTGGGATTTTCCCCATAAATTCGTAATACTGAACTCCACTGGTCAACTTTCTAATAGCTCAGGTGATAAATAAAGTTGACAGAATACTTAGCAAGGCACCGCTCATATAAATTATTAAACATCTGCTGATAATATTCAGTGAAGAGCATATGAGAAGCTAGAACTGTATTGAATATTTTAAGTATTAGTTGTCAATACAACTTCTCAATATGTACTGAAGTTGTATGGAAGATAATGTTTTCAAAAGATTGCTATGGAACATTTTAAAAGTTTTATATAAATCCTGAAAAAGTATATTAGAACTTAATTTCCTGAAGATGGGAAGAAGACTCTAGAATCAATCCCCTTCTCTACCAAATATTGAACAGCAAAACAATATAACTTAGATTACTTTTCTGATTATCATGCTACTGGAGATTTGATAGATGTGAAGGTCTGTTTGGGCATTATTTCCCTGATGTTTTTGCAGCTCTATATAGAAAAAAGTTAGTTTTCCATTTTAGCAACATTTTCACTCTTAAAAGTAGAAACATCAAACTTTTCCTTGTATGAATGTAGCCTCAGAATCATGAATAAATCATTATTCAGTAAGGCATAATGCATTTATAAATTGTGCATGATGACTTCCTATTTTATATGATCCTAAACATCATCCAAAGGCAGCAGTGTTGCTGTTAGCAGATGAAAAAATGTTGTAGATGAAACAGAAAAGGATTGTGTCTTGGTGAATGTTACTCAATTACATTCTACTGATGACAGAGACTAAGGGAAAGAATGTGTTGGTATAACAACACTAAAAATTGAGTTGTAAGTTATTATATTTTTAATAAAATATTAAAAATAATTCTATTTTAAATGGTTTTTTTAAAGTCACACATCACCTTTTGATACTTAATTGTTCCACTAATCACACTCTCTTAGGACAATCCTATTATGTCCACCAAAAATTTTAATTCATTAATTATAAAGTTCAATTTATTTTCTTCATTTGGAAATTATTACTTTAAGAAGATGTTTCCCAGGACTTGTGACCAGTGATGTTTTATTTTCCACTCTCCCAATTACAGAAAATTGTTTTTCCTTTTTCTTTGAAGGCCTCTTAAATCTGTAAATTTAATTCCAAAATTCAGCAATTTTACATTTTCAGATTAGGACCTGACAACAATTTAATGTGAAAAAATTTCTGGTTAAAACTATTAGACAGCAGCAGCTCTTATGTGGATGTAGCACACCGGTTCTTTTGTATATGGTTAATTTTAGATAGAGAAGTTACTTTAAAATCATTGTATAGAGATGTTTCCTAAACCCAGAGAATTCTCATGGATTATCAGTCTACAAACATTATTTTACCTTTACTTATTTACAGGATATCTGCTATGAAAAATAGGCCGTGTCCCTCTGTATTATAATGATAGGTAGTCTGCAGACTAGAAATCATTGCTTATTCGGACACTCATAGTATTAAACATAGTCTTTGTAACTGAGTATGGCGGCTTGCCAGGAGATAAAGTTCACCAGAGCACTGCCTATTCAAATGCATTTCTCTGTCTTTTTCTTGAGAAATAATAATCCTTACATTTCTAACTGCTCCCTCTGGCATTTGTGCAGTTTGTGGGCATGTTGGTCAGACAGGGCGTGACCACCCAATAATGATCAGAAAAGCTGGCAGATGGGACGAGAATTGAAGCTCTGGCCTGAATGGGGTCCTGCACATTTAATAGTCCCTGAAAACTCACAAGAACCTTTCCCATTGAGTCACGGATGGCTGGAAGTGCCCATGATTAATATGATTTGCCTACACTAAAAGATATGAAAGCCTGTAAGTAAGATTTCTAGAAAAGAAAAAGAACAATTTGCATCATCATAAAAGTTACGTCTTAGTCAGACTCTGTGTAATAGTTAACAAGACACTCACATTCCCCAGTAAAAGTTTATGGATCATAGATGTTGGTTCTAAATCTTAGTAAATATGTTCAGCCATGAAGGATAGGTTATGCCTCTAGCTAGTTATTCAAATGAATGCTGCAGGTGGCAGAGCAAAGAACATGGAGAATCTTTGAAATTGGAAGTGACTTCTGTAGGATATAAAAACCAGACCAGTTCTTGCCCCATCATCCCCAGTGAACATAATTCATTCATTTGCATTAGCTATTCAAGCTCGGTTAGTTTTCTCAAACAGTAAAGGTATTCAAGACATCTGCATACAGCTGACAATGGATGTCTGGAAGACCTGTGCCATTCTGAAGAGGCAGCTAGAGCCCCACAGATGGCATGTCAGACAGTGTTAGGTGCTAATGAATGAGCATCAATTCTCTGAAACTGTATAAAATTCTTCACCTTGTACGGCAAAAAGATTCATAGGGAGAATGACCTTATAATTTCCTTATGGAAGTACACTAGTGGCATAATAAACTGCCTCAGAAGGAAATCTGATCACTTAGCAACTGCTCTGGCCTGAAAATTTCCAAATCTGAGATTAAAGAACATATTTTCAAGGATGGTTCCAGTTCACTCCCATGGCCATTCACCATATCTCTGCTGACTTAACTACATTTCCTTGCCTTTGACCAATTTCCTTGATCACTGTTCACTTCTGTGTAAACAGTGTTCATACGCCTGCACTGTGAGCAGGACCACGCCACTATTTGATTACAAGCAGTTTCCCCTCTGACTTTGAGTCTAAAAATTAATCATATATATAGTTCTTCTTCACATTTACTCATGATAAAGAGTATGTATTTCAGAATTTATACAAATGTAAAACCTACCTTACTATGATCTGACTTGCTTTGCATATGTCAGTGCTCCTACTGCTTCACTAATTTAATTATACAGTTCACATGAAAAATTGGTGCCAATGTTTAAATCCTTTTCTCTCAGTAGGCATAAATGTCAGTAAAGGAACCTAAGTTCAGATGAATTTTTGTTTAAAAAGATATACTTAGCTCCCCTAGAGGTCTTAAATAAGTAGATTACCTTACTACAGAGAATCCCTGAAACTATAAGGAAGTTTAACCAGCAAATTCTCATGGGCTCTTCTACTACATTGCAGAATCTTGCCCTGCTCAGTGCGAAGGTCTGTTAACATTACTGTTGTCAGATCTTCTCTTTTATAAGATTGTTGTTTAAGAATAATTTGCTCTTCTTTTTTTTCAAGATAGTGAGGACTTCTCCTTACCATACAAGTAACTCATTAATTCTTAATTCTTTGTGCGGGGACCAGATTCACATGATGCAGAAGTATCAGAAATAGAGTTAGGATTAATTTCTGGGTATGATTACACTAGATTCCTATCATGGAAAGCCTGTAAGCTGTTAGCATGTGCAATGCTTTATTTTGGCCCCGGCTCTTTAGCAGTCTCCCAGCCTATGTCCAGACAGCGTTCAGGAATTAGCACGGGCCAGATATCATTCGCAAAGGCAATATGATACAGTCACCCTTTTTTGGATGGGAAGAGAGTTTAGCTGTGCAAACAAAAGCTAAGCTGTGCCAGTTGGTCTCAGTGCTTGAGAGCCTTTGATTTACTAGAGTGGACATAACCTGTGTGTCTCAACATTATAAAAATTAAAAATATACATTACTAGGTACTGGAATGAAAGGTTATTGATATAGATACAGTGTTGATTAATACTTATAACTTCTTCCAGGTTTGGTGACAAAGTCACATCAATATTAGTCTGTATAAAATAAATTTTAGGATCCTTAGCTGAATTAATAGGGCTGCACAACTGGACAGGTAGAAGAACAGTCAGCCCAGAAGAAGCGCTGAACTAGTCCCTGTCTTCTCTGTGCTCCTTGGATATAACCTGTATTTGATTGTTGCAATGGCTTTGGCTGGTTAAAGGAGACTTTCTTTTGCATTCACATCCTCTGTGTACTTATTCAACAGCAAAGTACAATTTATCCCTTATAACATGTATTAATTAATCTAATATGCTATATAATCCTTATTGTTCAACAACTATATAAAATGAGTCAAATCTTCATAATTTTTGGTGAGAGTATGTTGCAGACCTCATGAACTGAAAACCTGCTTCTCCTTAGTACTCTGCACCTCCAGCAGAAAAACTTTAACTTCACAGTAGATTTCAGTTTTTTGTTTCTAAAGACGCTGATTCATACACCAAGTTCACTTAACCAAGTTACCTGACATTTGGAATCCTACCAGAATTACAGACTCAGATGATAGCATCAAAACAAGACAAGTTTAATGATCACACACACAGGTCTCAGACTGCTCACAGAGCAATTTTTATATACAACAAATATTTCTTTAAAAGTCCAATACATAACTTGGATTAGTTGTAGACAGGCCTAATTTATGCAGCTGGCCGCTATGGGACTGCTATCTCACACTAACAATGACCATGGCAACAATAAAAAAAGCTGTATTTTCACAGAGATAACAACTCTTGAGCCATCTATCACATTTTCCAGACACAAGCACATCATTTTTATATCAGCCATGTCAGTTTCCTGTGTGTTGTCTTTTTTTTCTTAAGCTAATATGTTTATTGCTTTCAAACGGACATAAGTATCAGTTTATAGCTGTATTTCCAGGCTATTTCAACAGTGCAGTGATTTGTTCCTTTTTCTAAGGATTATTTTTGGGTAAGATTTAACTTTCGTAGAGCATCTAAGTATTTAATTTATAAACACCTTTAATACAAATATTCTGAAGATGTTCTAGTATTTTTTTTTTTTCTAGTTACACCAGGGATACTTTTTCAGGAAACAGGCTGTTTTCCTACTGGCAAGATAGGTTTAACAATGGCTGAGAAATTGTGGAATAACTGAACGTCTTAGCACCTTAACTATCTACTTATGCCTACTAATTATTCCTCATTAATCAGAATCACCACCAATCTCTCCTTTTTCTTTTTTAAGGAATTTATTGAACATAAAGGTAGTACCTCATCTTCTGATTCATTCCAGATCATTGATTAATACATGTCATTTCAGAAAAGAACTACTTAAAATATTTCATTTAAAAAATCACTCTCAAGAGAGAAGAAACTGATAACATATAATGCACTTTGAGAGTCTTGGAATGGCTTTATCTTTTTCTCTCTTTCTATAGTAACCCTGGAAAATGTATGTAGGAGGAGGGGATTAAGAAATAAGATATACATATTTCTGTCATACATAAAATAGTTCAAAATAGGATGAATTAATCTGTTCTTAAAGCCTTTTCACTGAGAAGTCACTTTAAAGTATTCTACAATGCTTTATGGAAGCCTTCTTTACCAGTCAAAGTAAAGAATCTCTTCATGACTTACAAATGCTTACTACTGCAGTGTGCCAGGAAAAGACTTTGTTGACGTGTGATCTTTGCTTTCTTTATTCAACACAAATATCTTATCTCCAACCATATTTTATCTCCATCCATATTTGACCTTTCCAGCATTAAACATAATACTGAATATAAATCAGGACACTTGAGCCAAAACTTTGTCTCATAAGAACCACCTTAAAGGGAATTTTTTAACAGGAAAAAAGGTTTTAGTCCTAAGGCAAACTCAAAACTTGCGTAGGTGCCAGAAGTATTATTAAGATTTAGAATATATTAACATAGTGTTCAGAGAGATATCTCCAGCAAAGTTTCTTTGAGTCCTTGGAAGAAGCTGAACAGTGGGTTTGTTCTCTGCATAGACTCAGCTAGGACTCAGGCTGTGTTAATTAGCTTTATTGAGAATGTTAATAATAGTGATAATGCTGATGAATCTGTGTTTGCTCCTGGAATCTGGACTAAGTTTTCTTCTCTCATTGGTCAGACAGATCACTTATCTGTTTAAACTTGGAACAATTGTTCTTAATTCATGCTTGGTTTCGAAGTTTGCTGCTTCTGTTTCAAACCTACAGCGCCAAGGGCTTACCTACAGAGAAGCCACTCTATTTTTTCAAATATGTTAGCTAGTGTAATGAAATTCATTACTTCACCATGAAAAACCTGGCTACCAAAGGACAATCCTTAATTCTACATATGCATTCCATAGAAAATATATAAATATAGAGAATATAGAGACTGAATATCACCATCTGCAAATATAGTCCCAGATCTGGCCTTGGGAATTTGATTCAGCTGTTAATAAGTATCTTGTGATAAATAAATCTGAACAGGCAATATGATTCACTAATATTCAGCAAGAGAGTAGGTATTATGGAAGTGAGCGTTATTCCTGTGCTGCCTTTACCCTTACACAACACTGGATATATTCATTTTCCGAACCTTAGTTTTTCTTATGTTTTTAATATGCAGCACTATTATCAGATGACAGCCTTCCAGTCTTGTTGGTTTATCAAGCTGTTTATGTGCAATTCAATTTTAACTGTGTGCATTTTCTGTCATATTAAAACAACAGTCAATTTAAGGATACCTTAAATTCAAGAGCCTTTTTTCACATAATGCTTTGTTTTACTCAGGAGTCTGTGAAGCTCACCAGTATGATTATGTTTCACTAATCAGAGGTCCAGAAACATCAAGTTGTTTTGCTTTTAACATTTATCCTTGATAGTTATTCCCTACAGAAATATTAAACCACAATAGATGCCTTATTAATGACCTCTTAACTAGGAGATAAAAATATAGCACTGTGCTGTGGGCATTTTGATCCTATGAAAAAAACCTGCCAAATAATGGTAACAGCAATACTGTGATATTATGGTGCTTTTATACAATAGTCAATACATTTATTACAGGTATATTCCCATAATATTGTGAAGTCAACAAGTATATCTTTATACCATTTATTTCTTACAAAGATTCTTCTATATCTTATATTTATTCATGCTTGGATGAATCTCTTCATCCAGATAGTTTATTAAAATTACAGGTGAGTGAAACCATAAATTTCAAGATGGCTCCATTCTGAACAGTCTATGAAGCAGTAGATTGGAAGCATAAAATAAAGTGAGGAGAATCATGTCATGTTCTATTTGGAGACATATTTTACCCTTCAGCAGCATATTAGAAATGCATGTTTTAGAAATTGAGGCAAGGCATACGGAACCTTCCTCCTGAGCTATATTTCGCTGCCTAGAGCAGAATTTTCCTCTTGGCAATGTGTTTCAGAACTGGCAAGTTCAACAGTTTAATCTCTTTAGCATTTGCATTACATTTTTCAATTCAGAAAAAAATTAAATAATTTTGTCATACTGTTAAGGATTTTTACACATAATTTTAATGCACATGGACAAAATTGGCCATTTTTGGCCAAAATGGGTTATTTAGGCTACTGGGATGTCATGATTTCTTTATGTAATTTTAACAGTATGTTCACATTGCATTATCTCTCTAGTTCCTAGTCAGATAGTCAAAATAAATTGGAAAGGTAAATCCAGAAAAGGCCGAAAAACAATATTGTTTAAAGGAGAAAGGTCATAGCTTGTTTACATGGTATAGTTTATACGGTACAGTCTCCTTCCAGTGTTTATTTAGTAAAAATACTTCTCCACTGGATATACAACACAATCAGTGCTCTTTCCACAAGGACCTTCTTGCAGATGTTTATCATCAGAACATGAAATGATCAATAAAAAAAAAAAGGATGTTTGTGATTTTAAGAGAATATGCTTTCAGGATTTCTCTACAGAAGAGTAGAGTCCTGGATAATTCTATTAATTTATACAAAATATTTATAAGCAGGTCAATCAACTAATTTGGACAAACCCATTTTAATACTCTGAAAAGTCTCACTTTGATTTTGACCTGAAGCTGTTTGTATTATTTCACTCTTAAATCTATAAAAGAAATTGGAAAGAGTGTATTGGTTTAACTTTAGCAGTGTAAAAACGTGGATGTGTATGTGCAAGTATATGTACTCTTGTAAACCATAAAATTCCCTGGAAAATGAGAAAATACAGATTTTGGCCTTAGAACTAAATATGGATCTTTTGATTTAAGGTCTTCATAATGAAAAGCAGGAGAAAAATAAACAGAATGCACCTACTTCTTATTATTTCTGAAGGTTGCTTGATGACTAACCAAGTTATCTTTTCCTTACATTCCTTTATATTTAAGGAAAGACAAGAATGAGAATAAGTGCAAAATTTTTTCTTCCCTCTTCACCCAGTTATCTACATCTTCCTGTGGCAAGGTTCTCACTATGCTACTATGCTTCTCTCATAAATTCTTGAGGTGAAAAGGTAAGTTATTGATTGTTGGAGTGAAACAGAGAATTACTTTGCACAAGACTATGACACTATCATCAAGTTTAACCATTTCCATTGCAAATTCTCCTGGTTCACTGAAGTTATGTTGAGCACCAAATTGAGCAAAGGCTGGAGGTGTATGTGGAAAGGATTTAGGGGAAAGAGAGAAAACACATGTGCACCTTATCAAAAAGGAAGAGGTACTCGCTTTGAACTCCCGTCTGTTTGGACTCTAGTGGTACAGGTACAGGATAATTGGGTGTGACTAACATGGGAGATGCTGTGGGAGCAGGGGCAACAAGAAAGAATCTGACATTTGTCCTAAATAGATTTTTTAAAAAAGTAAAATCCTCTGCCATGAGTTTCTTGCTTCAGATTTTGAAAACCTCATCTGAAGTTTGCGAAGGATGGAGGTATGCATTAGTGAATTAAAAGACAGTGCTGAACATCCTTTGATTATGTAGACAGTACAATCTCTATCTGTTAGCATGCTAATCCACTTACAAGTAAAATCTATGAACACCTTATTTGCAGTGATATAGTGTTGACTATAGAAGAAGGTACACATTCTATGAATTTCATACTCTCCAGACTAAGAATTCATAGATTTCCTTAGGGAAAAGCTGTCTTAGTCGAAAAACATTCACACTGATCATGTGAAGGATACTGCTGGAAAAGGGGAATATAAGGAAGAACAACTGATTATCAATCCTACAACTGGTTATCTATGAAGTAGGAACAGAGAGGCAAGTTATGGGTATGGTATCCTAATTGGTTGGGGAGACAGCTGTTCTTCAAGAGCAGCAGTTTGTTTTCAAATAAAAAACTGAAAAGAGAACCAAAGAGAAAGTTAAAGGCAATTTTGCTGTTCCAAGTGATACTTTTTCTGTACTGCGTGCTATCTTATATAGAAATTGCAGAGTATGTGATCTCTTTTACTGTTAGTATATTATAATCTAAAAGTATATAGGGTGTTATGGGCTTTAAGAACTCTAAGGTTATGAACTTGGCTCAACATGAGCACTTAAAGTCAAAAAGTTCATAATTAGGAACAAGCTAAAAAAAACCCACACCAGAACAAATAAAAAAAAAAAAATAATAGAAGAAGGAGAAGAAGAGGAGGAAGAAGAAAAAAGGAGTCACAGGGATGCAAACAGCAATAGAGATGTCAAATACATAAAGATGTCAGGCACTTTTAGAGACAGCATTTATTACAATCCCAAAATGTTAAAGGCCTGAAATCTTCACAGTTTCTTTTTATTTCTCAAAAGGAAGGTAGTAATGAAGGCAGATTTTCTAACTCATAGACCTGCCAATGGTCTTTCTACAAGTTTATTGGTTTTAGATATCTATGATTGTTCTGTTCCTATGTGGCTCAACATCAGTCTACAGTAACACAGCTCTAGAGAATTTTTTTTTGTTCCTGGGACTTGCCTGCCATCAGCCAAAGCCCTTCACAGTGGGAGGCTCAGTGTAACACAGAAGCAGAGTAGCCCCTGAAGAACTGGTAGCCTTGCAGCCCCACCACTGTTGCCATTAAACTACTTACTGCACCTTTCACATTCCCACATCCATCCTGGAATACAAGCCACTGCAATAAAGTACAGAAAAGAACATTCCTCCGGTGAATGCTGAACTCCTTCAGGAATGGGGAAAGGGCTGCTTCCTTTGCATCTTTGTTCTTATGTCATTGTTTCATGTCCATGGTGCTCAGCTAGAACTTTGTATTTCAAAATTTAATTGGGTCTGTGAATTATTCAGGAACTTAACCCAAAAAGCATTAACAATTTAAATCTTCCAATAACTGATTTTCATATCCTCTTCTGTAAAAGTAAAAAGCAAAACATGGGCAGATTTTATAATGGATCTGTACCTGGACAATATTAAATTAATTTTCTGAAGTAAATAATTGACATGTATATGAGAGGAAAAGGATTTTGAACTAAAGATGATGAGTAAGATACAACTACTGAAAAGGAAAAACAAACTCCAGAATATACAAAACTACCAAGATATATGCCCAGAAAATTTCAGTCATTCATTTTAATTTCATTTTATTTCATTAAAAAATAGCAAAGGTATATACATAGCTTGCCTTACTTTTTTTTTTTTTAATTTTAAATATAACTGTTGATGAAATCATAATCTTCAGGTTTAGATTAAGCTAAAGATACAAATCCTGTGTCCTCCCTGTCTCCATTTCTGTCACTGAAAAAAGTTAAGTTGCCTTTTTTTAAAAAAAAAAAAAATAAATTGTAAGATTTGGCCTTACAAAATTCTGTAAAAATGGTAAAACTAAAGTCTTTCAAAAATTACTAGGAAGTACAAATTAAGTAAGAAGAGGATTCCTAGAATTCCCTCTTCTCTTTTTTGTACCACTGTGCTAGCTTGATACCACAATTATGTGAAGCTCTATTCATTATCTGGCTTTGCCCTCGCAACCAGCATCTCATGAAATGATAGCATGATCAGAACCTCGACAAATAACTCAATCAGCCAGCAACATTCTCTACTTCCTTCTGGTCTGATTCCCTTGTAAAGCTGATATATACTGCCTTTACTGATGATGCACTGGAAAAACACTGTGAACACTGTGTCATAGAATCATAGAATCATAGAATCATACAGGTTGGAAAAGACCTCTAAGATCATCGAGTCCAACCGTCAACCCAACACCACCATGCCCACTACACCATGTCCCTAAGCGCCTCATCTACACGTCTTTTAAATACCTCCAGGGATGGTGACTCCACCACTTCCCTGGGCAGCCTGTTCCAAGGCCTGACCACTCTTTCAGTAAAGAAATTTCTCCTAATGTCCAATCTAAACCTCCCTTGGCGCAACTTGAGGCCATTTCCTCTTGTCCTATCGCTAGTGACTTGGCAGAAGAGACCAACACCCACCTCGCTACAACCTCCTTTCAGGTAGTTGTAGAGCGCGATGAGGTTTCCCCTCAGCCTCCTCTTCTCCAGGCTAAACAATCCCAGTTCCCTCAGCCGCTCCTCATAAGACTTGTGCTCCAGGCCCTTCACCAGCTTCGTTGCCCTTCTCTGGACACGCTCCAACACCTCAATGTCCCTCTTGTAGTGAGGGGCCCAAAACTGAACACAGTATTCGAGGTGCGGCCTCACCAGTGCCGAGTACAGGGGCACGATCACCTCCCTGCTCCTGCTGGCCACACTATTTCTGATACAGGCCAGGATGCCGTTGGCCTTCTTGGCCACCTGAGCACACTGCCGGCTCATGTTCAGCCGGCTGTCAACCAGTACCCCCAGGTCCTTTTCCTCCGGGCAGCTTTCCAGCCACTCTTCCCCAAGCCTGTAGCGTTGCCTGGGGTTGTTGTGGCCGAAGTGCAGGACCCGGCACTTGGCCTTGTTGAATCTCATACAGTTGGCCTCGGCCCATCGATCCAGCCTGTCCAGATCCCTCTGCAGAGCCTTCCTACCCTCCAGCAGATCAACACTCCCGCCCAGCTTGGTGTCGTCTGCAAACTTACTGAGGGAGCACTCGATCCCCTCATCCAGATCATTGATGAAGATATTGAACAGGACCGGCCCCAAAACTGAGCCCTGGGGAACACCGCTCGTGACCGGCCACCAACTGGATTTAACTCCGTTCACCACAACTCTCTGGGCTCGGCCGTCCAGCCAGCTTTTTACCCAGCAAAGAGTGCACCTGTCTAGGCCGTGAGTCGCCAGCTTCTCTAGGAGAATGCTGTGGGAGACAGTGTCAAAGTCCTTACTGAAGTCCAAGTAGACCACATCCACTGCCTTTCCCTCATCCACTAGGCGGGTCACCTGCTCATAGAAGGAGATCAGGTTGGTCAAGCAGGACCTGCCTTCCATGAACCCGTGCTGGTTGGGCCTGATCCCCTGGTTGTCCCGGACATGGCTCATGAGCGCCCTCAAAACCAACCGTTCCATGATCTTCCCCGGCACCGAGGTCAGGCTGACCGGTCTGTAGTTCCCCGGATCCTCCCTCCGGCCCTTCTTGTAGATGGGAGTCACATTGGCGAGCCTCCAGTCGTCCGGGACCTCCCCAGTTAACCAGGACTGCTGGTAAATGATGGAGAGCGGCTCGGCAAGCTCCTCCGCCAGCTCCCTCAGTACCCTCGGGTGGATCCCATCCGGCCCCATAGACTTGTGAACGTCCAGGTGGCATAGCAGGTCATGAACTTCATCTTCTTGGATTATGGGGGGTTTATCTTGCTCGTCGTCCCTGTCTTCCAGCTCAGGGGGCTGAGTACCCTCAGGATAACCACTCTGACTACTAAAGACTGAGGCAAAGAAGGCGTTGAGTACCTCAGCCTTTTCCTCGTCCTTGGTGGCAACGTTCCCCCCCGCATCCAATAGAGGATGGAGATTCTCCTTGGCTCTCCTTTTGTCATTAACATACTTATAAAAGCATTTTTTGTTGTCTCTCACAACAGTGGCCAGGTTGAGTTCTAGCTGGGCTTTTGCCTTTCTAATTTCCTCTCTGCACGACCTAACGCGATCCCTGTACTCTTCCTGAGTTGCCTGACCCTTCCTCCACAAGTGATAAACTCTCCTTTTTTCCCTGAGTTCCAGCCAGAGCTCCCCGTTCAGCCAGGCCGGTCGCCTTCCCCGCCCGTTCTTCTTTCGACACATGGGGACAGCCCGCTCCTGCGCCTTTAAGACTTCCTTCTTGAAGAACGTCCAGCCTTCCTGGACCCCTTTGCCCTTCAGGACCGTCTCCCAAGGGACCCTCTTGACCAGTGTCCTGAGCAGGCCAAAGTCCGCCCTCCGGAAGTCCATGGTAGCAGTTTTGCTGGCCCCCCTCTTTACTTCACCAAGTATCGAAAATTCTACTATTTCATGGTCGCTAAGCCCAAGCCGGCCTCCGACCACCACATCTCCCACCAGCCCTTCTCTGTTCGTGAACAGCAGGTCAAGCGAGGCATCTCCCCTGGTGGGCTCGCTTACCAGCTGCGTCAGGAAGTTATCCTCCACACACTCCAGGAACCTCCTCGACTGTTTCCTCTCTGCCGTGTGGTATTTCCAGCAGACATCCGGAAAGTTGAAGTCCCCCACGAGAACAAGGGCTAGCGACTGGGAGACTCCTGCCAGCCTCTGGTAGAATATTTCATCTGCCTCCTCTTCCTGGCTAGGTGGTCTATAACAGACTCCCAGCAGGATATCTGCCTTGTTGGCCTTCCCCCTCATCCTTACCCACAAGCACTCGACCTCGTCATCACTACCATCGAGCTCTAGACAGTCGAAGCATTCCCTAATATACAGGGCTACCCCACCGCCTCTCCTTCCTCGCCTGTCCCTTCTGAAAAGCTTATAACCGTCCATTGCAGCACTCCAATCGTGCGACTCATCCCACCACGTTTCCGTGATGGCGACTAAGTCATAGCTACCCCGCTGCACAATGGCTTCCAGCTCCTCCTGTTTGCCGCCCATGCTGCGTGCATTGGTATAGATGCACTTCAGCTGGGCTGCCGATTTCTCCCCCGACAATGGCATGCGGTCCCTAGGCTCTTCTCTAGAGAGCTTGGTTTTATCCCCGTCCCCCTTCGAATCTAGTTTAAAGCCCTCTCGATGAGCCCGGCCAACTCATACGCGAGAATCCTTTTCCCCCTGCGAGACAGCTGAACTCCGTCCGTCGCCAGCAGGCCATGTAAACCTCCCCGTGGTCAAAGAAGCCAAAATTCTGTCGATGGCACCAGCCCCTGAGCCACGTGTTGATCCGATGAGTTTTCCTGTTCCTTTCGGTGTTCTGCCCTGCCACTAAAGGGATCGAGGAAAAAACTACCTGTGCTCCCGATCCTCCCACCAGTCGCCCCAGCGCCCTGAAGTCCCTTTTGATCCCTTCGGGACTTCTCCCTGCAACCTCCTCACTGCCAGCCTGTATAACCAGTGTCAGAGCACTTGGTCCTTCCTCATCACTATTTTGTCTTTTTTTTTTTTTTAATTGAATTGAACTTGTTTGTTTGCATCTAATGTCCTTTGGTTAAGGTCTCACTGATTGCAAGTAATTATCAGTACTGGGTACATTTTCCACCAAATGGTTTTTGCTGCATACTTGTGCTGTGCAGAAAACTTTTGCAGATAAGTGTATTTAGAGCAGACTGATTTTGCAGAAGGTTCTGCATAACAGCAGAAATGAGAATTTCCAGGAAGACAGGGCTGTCTACAGTGTCTGCCTGATAAGTATATATCCATACTAAACCACTACTGCAGACATAACAACATTGCTAAGGTGTGGTGAAAGCACCCCAAACTAGCAACTATAATATCAAAATGTATTTAGCCTTCAGAAAAGCATCTAGGTCAGAACCTTCAGCCAGCACAGCCATGTCAATCTTTTACCAGGTTTTGTCACATCCTGATTCATAGTTTTACTTAATAACTCTTACTTTTATTAACTGGTAACCTAGATACTAGAAAGCATGTTACTAAAAAGCAAACAAACACTTAGTGTAGAAATGAGCATGCAGGTGATTAAAATTTCTATATTTACATGCCATGACTAATACAGGAGTTCATCAGAAATTAAAAATGAAAGTCAGGCCAAGTAGCCTATTGTTGCCATGGTGTTGTAATTAAGAAAAAAAATAAAAGAAAAAAAGGCAAAAAAAAAGAAAGCAAGAACTTGTAGGGTAACTGGTTTTTCTAGAGAAATTCTGAGCATTAAGTGTTTTCAGGTATTACACGTTACATAATGGAAACTCAATACTGTAACAAGTGCTCAGTTTTAGGGCCAGTGCTTTTTAATTTTTTTATAAAGGATCTGTACTCAGGAATCAAATGTACATTAAGTAAGTTTGCCGATGATACTAAACTAGGAGGAGCTGTGGACTCCATCGAGGGTAGAGAGGCCTTACAGAGAGATCTGGATAGGCTAGGGAGCTGGGCAATCACCAACTGTATGAAATTTAACAAGAGCAAGTTCCAGATCCTGCACCTGGGATGGGGTAATCCTGGTTATAAGTACAAATTGGGGCATGAGAGGCTGGGGAACAGCCCCGTGGAAAAAGATCTAGGAGTTTGGGTTGATGGCAAGTTGAATATGAGTCAACAGTGTGCCCTGGCAGCCAAAAGGGCCAACCGTGTCCTGGAGTGCATCAAACACAGCATAGCTAGCTCCTCAAGGGAGGTGATTGTCCCACTCTACACTGTACTGGTGTGGCCCCACCTCGAGTACTGTGTGCAGTTTGGGGCGCCTCAATATAAGAAGGACATCAAACTATTAGAGTGTGTCCAGAGGAGGGAAACCAAGATGATGAAAGGGGCAAGACTTATGAGGAGCGGCTGAGGTCACTTGGTTTGTTCAGCTTGGAGAAGAGAAGGCTGAGGGGTGACCACATCACAGTTTACAACTTCCTCAAGGAGGGCAGTGGAGGGGGAGGTGCTGATCTCCTCTCTCTGGTGACCAGTGATAGGACACGAGGAAATGGAATGAAGCTGTGTCAGGGGAAGTTCAGATTGGACATTAGAGAAAGATCTGAGAGGGTGGTCGGTCACTGGAACAGGCTCCCCAGGGAAGTGGTCACGGCACCAAGGCTGTCAGAGTTCAAGGAGCTCTTAGTCGTATGGTTTAGTTTTAGGTAGTCCTGCGAGAGGCAGGGAGTTGGATTTGATGATCCTGTCACGGATGAATGATTTAGTTCGCTTAAAGAATCACCGTCAAAGGTATTAACAAAAAGTTATTTTAATAGAAATTTATAAAGGTGTGACTTAACAGAGTTCGATGGCAAGGTTCACTTTATCACTTACTACATGGATGAAACATACAAAAGGAAAATTAAGTTAGAATCAAGCTAAAATGAATGGTACAGAGACCGAAGACGCAAAAGGGGTAAGGGAGTCCCTCCCGTTGAGTCACAAGGTTCAGAGAAGATGCTCTTGCTTTCTAAACTCCTGATGGAGTTTAGGTGCCGCTAGGTCCAATCTTAGTCTCAGACTTGGACAACAGTTTATGTCTAATGCAAAAGGGTAAGGAGACCCTCCCGTTGAGTCATGAGATTCAGAGTAGACTCCTTTGCTTTCTAAACTCCTGATGGAGCTTAGGTGCAGCTGGATCCACTCCTAGTCCCAGCCTTGGTCAACGGTTTATGTCTAAGGGATTAGATGTGTCTAGCAGCAGTCTAAGGTACATTCACAGTTTTAAGATGGATCACAAGATTTTAGAACACTTAATCATTCATTAATTTAACATTTACAAAGTAAATGTTTAACTTACAAAGTAAGTTAAATAAATTTACTGCAATCACTACAGTGACTTGATAACAGATTGCACTTGCTATCGGTTACCTAAATCAATTCATACACACACACAGAGACACAAAGGTACAAAAGGTATACCTGTTAAAAATTACCCTTGAGTTTCATGAAATATTCACCTTAAATGTCTCGGCATTTCTCAATGGGTAAGAGGTTGAGTCTTGAGGAGTATTTCAGCCCAAGTCCCATCATCAGCTTTCGGCGACGGTCCTCCAAATATCACAAACTTGAGAGTTCGCAAGCTCTGAGAGACATCCCACTCAGAGGGAGATGTTTGGTGCCGCCCGCTGCGATCCAGGAGAGCTCAAAGGGTCTCACTTGGGACAACTGTCTATAGGTTCGCAAGATGATTGGCTTTAGTCATAAGTAAATTTCCATCCTGGTCACAATCCGGAATGATCCAGGACAGTAACAATGGTATTGTTCCACTTGAGCTCTTTACATAGATAGATGGTAAAGACACAGGTTTATTTCTGTACAGTCTTTCTTACAAAAGTCTGTCAACTGGGATATTTGCAAGGGAGAGGAGAAAGGTAACTTTCTAACTTCTCAGAAAGAAAAAGTATTTAATCTGTTCTTTTTGCAGGAGAATGTCCTACTCTTTGACTAAACAGACTAATGAATGACAAGTGTTGTGTTTTTCCCCTTCAGCTATTGTGCTAAAAATAGTGATTGTCATCCTTCCATTTGCTTTAGGCAGTACCCTGATACTTATTCTAGAGAATTTTCTAGGCACATACAGAACAATGTAATGAGACTCTTTTTTTAAAAAAGAAACATAGCACTAAACTAAAGCTTATATATAGTATGATTAAGCATTTGTGAAAAGGTAGTATTAGATTCAGACATCTACGTTCCACCTAAGTCCTACTTCATGCTAACTAAAAAGTACCTTTTTGGACCAAATCTCTGTTGCATAACTGTCATTACTGTTGGCTATAGCCAGCATTCAAGCTTCTCCAAAATCATGGGTAATCTGTCAGCTACTTAACGAGATCTATATTCTACAAGCACTTCAGTTTTGTCAGTTAAACTTCCTAGGAATTTGAATTTCTCTTTCTAGGATATTCCATACACATTTTACTGGACATAACTTATAGACTTAGTTTCACAAAAAATACTGCTCTGTGAGAAGATGTTTTGTTCATTTTGCACAATCTGTTAAAGGTAAAAATACTTACTTAAGAAACCGTAATAATACATGTGACAGAATTAATTCATTGCTTCACGAAGAATCTTTCATTTCATCTAGAAAAAATAAACCTAACAATGTAAATTAAATGGGAAAGGGATTTCAGCTGTTAAAGCACTCATCCTGGGACTGGAAAGGTATGCCAGTCTTCTGTAATATCTTATATATTATGTATTTATTAAAGGAGTCTTCAAGACCACTTCTACCTTACTAATTGAACTGCTTCAACTCTTAGTTATGAGAGTAACTCTTTCACTTTGTGTGAAGAAAGTACACAAGTGTAATTAATACAAAGGGAGAGGTGGCTTTGCTATGCTTCTGTATTGATGCCTACTTCCTTAGATAGTTTTTGATGACTTATTATTCAGCATATTAGGTCACTCTTAGGTGTTTACCTGTCCTTGTATGTTCCAAATACACCGATGAACTAAATCCTGGATTATGAATACTTCAAGATAACAGACTCTAACAAGTTAGGTATTTAACTGCCTAGCTTCTCTTCTGGATCAGAAGCTCATCCTCATGGGTTGTTATTCAGATAAACACCAAAGGAAATGAGTTTTCTATTCCAAAAGAGAAATGAGATTTTTCAGACTGAGGTAGTATTGGAGTTCCACCATCACATTGATATATTTTGATTCAGAATTTCTCCCACTTTCTCCCACACACATATGCTGTGTCTCAAATAATTCAGTTGTTATTAAAAAAAAAAAAAAAACAAAGAGAGGAAAAAAAAGTCATAGTGCTTATTTCCAAATTATTCTGAGCCTCTGAGAATTTACCCAAAATAGAGAAAGGAGCAACAGATGCTATTCCAGATATAGGTTTCTGAGTGGTGACTTAAGGACAGAAATGAGAGAGGCCTAGTGGAGATTATAGTAGCTATAGCTATAGCAGAAAAATTACAGAAGCAGAAACATTACAAGTAAGCCAGATAGGAGGTTACTAATGAAAACAAAGATGAAGCTGTACTGTCCTAGACCTGTTTCACAAAGAGATGAGTCAAGAAATAAGATTATCACAGAGACTTGGTCAATATTTGGAGGAAAACAATTGTGGGAAATGGTGACAGTAATGGGACTACAAAGCTATTGATGAATATGAGATATATACATTAAGTAATTAAAAGAAAAAGCTGAAAAATCATGTAAGATTGTGTGTGAATGGGAATAATGCATTCTATATGACTGTCAGTTTCATCTTGGATAATTTATTAATGCATGAGATCGTTAATTAATTAAAAGTGTAAACATTATTTACATGAGTTTGTGAAGAAGATTTAATCAAAATTTCTTCAATATAGACATAAGTTTTTATATAGTTTAGTGAAAAATGCCATAGATAAGTTATCTCCCTACTCATTTATTATCTTTATTAATTTCTTCCCCCCATGAATGAAGGTTTAAAGAGGAAAATCAAAGGAATAAGCTCTCTAAGAATTATTTGACTTCTATTGTAAATTTATTTCTTCTGAAAGGTCTATGCTAAATACCCATTATTTGTTTGACTACTTTATCTCTGTTACTTTATTTAAAATGTTACTATACTATAGTAAAAATAAATGGTTACTTTTGGCTTTCACTTTTTTTTTTTTTAAATAGATAACAAAAAAATAGACCTAAATGTTAATTTTAGATGAGTTTAACAGCCCAATATCAATCTGAATATGACAAGAAATATTCACTTATCTTTTTCTACAGGCATGGAGAAAAATTATAGACCATAAAGATTACACTGTCAAATTGGAGACAGTCACTGACTTATCTACCATTAACTAACTAATTGATTGAGAGAAACATGACAAGGCATGCATACCTAAAATACATGACCATTCAACTTATATCTTTGCCTTATTTTTCCAAAACAATTTGCTATCAGATATGGTGCCCAATTCAAAGGCAGCCTAAAATACAGACATATCTTAATGTGTACATGAAGAACCTAGCAAACTGTTGGGTTGTGTACTACAGACAAATCATAACAGATTCATTTTGAGCATCTATAGAGTAAACTTTTCGATCATTGGATACATAGTATCCCATAGTATATGGGATATATATATACTCAATAGTATAATATCCAATAGCATCCAAGAAAAACAATATTAATGACAGGTTTTATAACAAATGGGAAAATTAAGGTTATAACTATAGAAACAGTTCAGGTTGGACCAAAACAAATGAGGATGTAATGACTCTGAAGCAAGAATAAAGATCTGTAACATCAAGCCACTCTAGTGGAATTTTGTATTTAAATTGTATTTGGAAGTCTTTACTTGTTCTTTATTAGATAATGGCATTCAACAATCACTCACTTAGCAAAAGGCTTAATGAAATGTTACAGCTATCTTTAGGAAACCCAGTGCTGAGGTCAGTTTTGAATCCAATCAGATCCAAATCAGATCAGATGAGCTATGGAGCTCACTTGCACATTCCTTTTTATTCTTCCGGTGGATCCAGTGGAGTGTTTCTGACAAGACCAGTCAAAGCTGTGAGAAGGGACTGTCTTGGGTTTCTCAGACTTATGCTGAAGGCTACCAAAAATCTCCAGTAGGTAAAGCTAGCTTTTGTTAGAACAAAAAATACCAAACTATAACAAAGTCATTCTTTAAGAGAGTGAAAATGCAAATCCTCAGTGGAGACACTAAGTAATAGGTTTGAAACATACATCACAAACAACGTGTAAATAGTAGAAAAGGGGTTTACAATCTATCATGGATGAGCATGAGAACCACAGCAGGTTTTGTATTAAAAACACTACACAGTTTGAAGTTTTTAACAATTCTTCCACTCATTTTCAGGGTTTTGATGAAGTTGCAAGTTTTGGACTGTTTTCTTTAAGAGGATTCCAGTAGCAGTATAAGGCTAACTTTTTTTTTTTTCTGTAAATAATACTTTAATTTTCTTTTTCACTTTTTATTTTTAAAAATTTATTTTATTTAATAATGCTTGGCTTCCTTGTCTTATTTATGTTCCGTGTATGAAAAACTACTTGAGCCAAAGCTTCCTGAACTTTAGGAAATTTAATACAATTAGATCCATGATTTTGTACCCCAGTTTTTTTAGAATGGTACATAATAATTGCATGCAGTGTTTTTTTATATGCTTAGCCTAGAAAAATGAAATAAGTAAGATTCTTACAGCAATTATTAGTTTTGAAGACAATATTAAGGAAATATTAAAGGGATAGTAAAAGGAATAATCTAGCAGGTTTTAATATTGAATTAAATAACATTTTTAACAAGACAGTGTTTGTAGCAGCAGAGGCCCAGATTCAACAATGCAAGCTGGAACAACCCCGTGTCCACTGTACCTTGTTTCTGAATAATTGATAACTGATGACACAGGATCAAAAGATCAAAAAGGCTGAAAGGGATCTCAAGACATTTGACTTAAGGTCTAAATTTTCTAACAAGCACAATATCCAAATGAGCTAATGCATTTTGAAATGTTACCTTCTAAAATATTTTTCTATTGAAGCCACTGCAACACTCCTCGTGACTGCATTCTGATATGGTCCTTCATGATTGAATATATGTAATTTGAAATTTCTCTTCTGAGAATGTAATGTAGAACAACACAGATATGTACCACTAGTGTTTACGTGAAGTAAATTAGTTTTAGAAAGTAAGTAATCATCTTTCTACATTTTAGATAGACTCAGAGAGGACCTTAGTTTTTGCAAGGCTTAGTTGTTGCCACACCAAATTTTCAGAAGCCCTAAGAAAGCATAATGGTAGAAGCCAAAGAACTCTTGAAAAACATAAGTATTCAATGGAGATGTGTGTTGATTGTTAAAATAATCATCTCCTTCAGTAGTTAGGGCATTGAAAGAAACCGGTGTTCGTGCTCTTCATTAATTTACCCTTTAACTGTGACACTGAAAGTAAGCAGTTTCAATCTAAGACCTTAATAGTTCCTGTATTCTGTTTGTTGGAGTGTTTATCTATCAGGTAAAAGAATGAAGCTAGCTCCTTATAGCAAAATACAGAGATTTGACTCTCTTCAGGATTTAGGCAATTGTACCCATGTACATTCCTAAAAATTTACGAAGAACTCCTTGCTGTGGCTGATTAAACTTGTATGAATAGAACATTTATTTGTTACTCTGTTCTTTAAGTTGCAACCTAGAACAATAATTGAAATTGAAGGTGTTGGTAATTAAGATCAATTATTAAATTTCAAAGGGTAAGAAGAAGATACACATTCAGTTCAGCTTGGTAACTTCAGGCAGAGCAGCGGAACAGACAACTACTTCCTTCTACCTTTGCTGCCAAAGGTGAGCCAGGATCTGGAAATCACCAGCACAAATTTAACCAGCACAAATTTAAGCAGCTAGAGACTTCACATGAAAGGCTGGATGGGACCTTTTTGAACAGCAATATTGACTAATTTTGGTGCCTGAAGAGATTCTTGGTGCCTAAATCCCTATTATGATTCTAGTCCGTAGGGCTTTAGCTAGAAAACTTGTATAATACTATTAATAATGCAGAAAGAATTCACAGAATTCTTGTGAGGCTTAATTAGCAATTACATGCAGAATGCTTTGAAGATGTAAAATGTTGTATCATTATTAATAACATGATAGTAATTATTTAAAGGCAAAATATTATTCCTCCTTTTATTTTGAAGACTTAATTAATTCTATAATTGTTTATTGCAACTATTAATCAATAAATTTACAGCCTTTAAGACAGGCTATGTCAGATGTTGATTTATTTAATTTATTCTTCTGAAGAAAATTTTATGAAGAGTAAAAGAAGAGCTGTAAGTAAAATCTTATCCTAAAAATCATAAAAATAAAGAAAAAATAAATGGTGAAGGTTGATTATATTTAAAACAATAAAGAAATTTGTAGGACCATCAAGAAATACTCCCAGAAACAACAAAAAAAAACCCAAAAACAAAACAAACAAATAAAAACCAATGAAGAGAAACTTACCTCCCAAAGGTGCTGAAATAGATGTACTATGTGTTTTCCTCAATTTTATGGATTTTTTGTTGTTGTTGACGTACACATTTAAATTCTATAGCAAGCTCACTACTCCCATGCACAGGACAGCCACAGTAATAGTTTGACAGTGCTGCTCCCCTCCATGATGTGAGCTCTGAGCAGATCCCTGCAGCCAAACCCCGCCAAGCTGGAACAATGCACTCAGGGCCCTGACACTCAATTCCATACCCAGTTTGGGCACATATCAACAATTTTCCATATAGCAGCTTCCAAAGAGCAAAAACTTAGGTCTGTGAAACTTAGGTCTTTTGACATGGAAATTGCAGCACAGTCCCGCATGCAGCTAACCCAGATAGCTGTGTGAGCTCTGGGGGAGTGTGGCAGGATGCCCCAGAAAGTAACTGCAGATATTCCTTACAATAAGTCACTGAAATGGAGAAGAAGCAAAAAGCAGATCTTCAAAGTATGACGACTGAGACTAAGACAGCAAGAAAGTTCTATGAAGTAAGCATTAACATTTTTAATCAGAAGAATTTTTCTCTTAAGAGAAGAGAAGAACCGATTGCTGGGAGTTAAATTCTACTTTAAGCTCTTACTTGCCCTCTGCGCTTTACATGGATGCTTCTACATTAACATTTTAGATCAAATCCTAGTGTGCTTTTGAAAAAAAACTTCTAGTCATCCCCACTTCCTTACACCTCCAACTCTACACATCCTAGAGTGCTTTTAGAGTGAACCACTTTTCTTTCACATAAAAATAAACTGTAAGAAACTCTCCATGAGTGCAGTTTGTGAACTCTGACTACTGGTGAGTATTCAGTGCATGGAACCAAGCTAGAACTGGTCCAAAGGAACTTCTGAAATGTGTATAATGTAGATCCTTGGTCCTCAGCACCAGCTGTTTCACTTTATAAATCCATTTGAGTAATTTTGTGCTATGTAGTAATAACCTATGTAAAACTTTTAACACATTCTTCAGATGTTGTGTTTCTCAATATCCATATAAAAAATAAGAATAATATCCTCTGTACAAATACACTGTTTTTATCATATATTTGCAAGGTAATCAGTGATTTTAAGGTGGATGTTTCCTTCAGACATTATTTTCCACCAAACTCATGTGAATAAATCATATTCTTTGAATTTGTACAGTTTAAATTTTTTTAAAGATGTTTTTGCTGTGAACATTCTAACTGTAATCTAAAAATGCCATTATCAGTACCCCTTCATCCTCCATTTAAATATTCCTTCAGTACTGTACAAGGAGCTTAGAAAAACCAGTTTAACAAGTATGTTTAGTCTTCATTTGAGTTTCTTAATCTATAAAATATAAGTCAAACATAATTAAATCAATGGGGAATGGATGTTATTTTGAGGAATAGTAAAGCATAAAGGAGTAAAAACAAATCTCAATTCTGATATTTAATATTGTGAGAGTTATATGTTGATCATATAATTCTGAATCTATAACTCTCTCATCCACCATCAATCTATCTCAGAAGTTTTCATATTTTTGTGTTTTATGACTCCTCTCTCTGTTTGCTTCTTATGGTAGGATTTCTTTTTCCATAAGTAGTTTTGCATCTCCCCAGTCAACCCCTTTCCTTCCTTAATACACTACAGGCTTTCTGAACAAAGTGTTCAACAGTGCTCATCCATGAATATACCAACGAAGTTGTCTTAATCAGAAAAATCCAACTCTTCACAAATATTTTTCCTTTATGAAAATATTCTGATTTTGAAAAATTGTCTTGGAAGGAAAGACTTCTTCAGTCCAGGCTCACAATAGAAACAAAACACCTTAAAAAAGCAGCAGAATCAAACCCAAATGTTCGTTTGTTTGTTAGTTTGTTTTTTCCAGAGCCATTTATGACACAACTACTCAGTGAAGAAATTCCTGATTGTGTTAACTTAGGTAAACGTGAAGTCATGATCATTGAGTTGATTTATTCAATTGACCTCAGAGGTAATATAATTATGGTGCTATGTGGTGCTATGGCTGAATTATTAGTTTAGTGAGACTTTGCTAATGCAACCACACTTCTTTCTTACCTACTTCACATTTGCTGTGAAATAGTGTATCACACCTGTGAGCATCCAGGCCACAGGAGCTCAGTTCCACATATGAATGTCTAAGTCAAAGGACATAAACATTCTCTTGGGAACTGGCTTGTTAATGTTGCATGTGAGTGCCTACACGACTAGACTATTGGCTGTTTGAATTGATGGGATTCTTTGATTTCGTCTCTATAGAAATGATAGTGGACCAGGACCATTCTCTAGTACTATAGCCAAATGGGCAGACAATGCTGACATCACCAGTCCAGTAGACATTTCCCAAACACACATTGACATGACTGGATTTTCAACAAAGAAGCCACCACTTTCCTTTAAAACATAGCTGGAAAGAAGCTCCTTTTTTGGGCTAGAAATTAAAAAAAAAAAAAGAAAAACAAACCTAGAAAGTAAAAGATTAAGTTTGAATTCTTCTTCATTTTGTACTGTTAAAACTTTTGTTTCCCCAGAAAGTATTTTAGCTGTGACATTTTAAAGTGTTTAAAGCACAAGAATACACAATCATCTTATGAAAGCAAGGTCTCTGTTCAGAAAGGAAGTCAGTACTCTATGAAAGAGTTATTATCCTGTTAAGACACTTGAGACTACAGAATTCTTGTCCTTTTGCCTTAGGACTGTTTAACACAACAAACAAATTCAAGCTATGCTGTTAGAATCTTCCATCACATGTGGACATGAGCTGTCAAAATGGAAGGAAATACTCCCTTTACAGATTTGACTCAATAGTTGTGCTAATGACTTGAATGCAAAGGAATATTAAATTTCCAGATAGCACAAAATGAGTACTAGTTCCAAGTACATGGGAGACAGAGTTAGAATTCAAATTGATTTTGATAAATTGGAAAAGAGGAAAATCTAAGAAGCTGCAGGCAAGACAGTTATTTAGGAATAATCAGTTCTTCGTATTCTAGGTGGGGTATAGCTGACTAATATTGAATTCCACTAAAAAACTCTAGAAAAAAGTTCCATCCAGTAGCAAGGATGGAGAAAAATTCCCCATCCAGTAGCAATGACGGAGCAGACAGCCCTCCTTCCTGCTGTCTAGCCACAAAAAATGAAATATATATCAGTGTAAAGTAATGGTGAGTAAAGAAAGTAAACAATATCCTCATTGTCTAACTCTCAAATACCTAACCCATTTTACAGTCTTTAAACATCAAATGGACAGACTTTTCAGAGATGAATTGCTAATAGATTTGTTTTAAAATGTATCTTACCATCTTGGACTATAGAGATTTTTTAGGTTTGACTAAATCAGTTTTAATATTGTTTGCTGACATTTGCTGTGTACAATAGCTACAAGAAATCCTCATAGTCTTATTCTTAGATTCTGATTGATATATTGAACAAAATTTATTTTGAGTGAAGTAATATTAATGTTATCTCAGTCTCTAATTAAATGAATGGCTAGACCTCTTACTTATTGTTTGAATTATAAAAACAAAATCTTCCAATAAAAATAAATAAATAAATACAAAGTGATCCAACACCACAGTTAAGAAATTCTAATGCATTCCAGCTACGAGGAATTTGACCTTTCGTTAACACTTCATTAGGAGATTCTTATTAATAATTTTCAATGACAGATGTATTAGGCTCAACATTCATTTCCCCACGTTCTTTTTTAATTTATAATAACATAATAATAGGTAGAGAGCACAGGACAAGTTGTTGTGTTCAAAGGGGAAAAGAAATTAGCCTTAAAAAGGCAATTAACATTACTATATATTGTCACATTGGTGTCCTTTCTTTTCATGTGAAGGATGAAGTCATTTGGTACTTTGCACAACAGTAAAATTTAGTTATTAAATTAAAAAAAAAACAGTTCTGCCCATCCAGTTTTGACACATTCTCTATGAAGATCAAATTGACATTTTCCTTCTATTTGATAAATATGGATATCAAAAAGTAGAAACGCTTGAGGTAAAATAGCTAACATTTTACTCTCTAAATTTATTACTTCCGTTAAATCTATGGCTTAATTTAATTTGGCTTTTAAATTTTAAATAATAATTTAGAATTATATATAATGGATCATCTTTCCAAGGTACAATGAAGTACTAACAGTTGCTTACAATGTGTACTAATCACCAACCTGAAATCTTTTAAATTAATTACCTATGTTTGCAGAAAGGAATGCAATGCTTACTTCTTTAATTTTTGTCTGTCCTGGTTCCAGCTGGGATAAAGTTAATTTTCTTTCTAGTGCTGTGTTTTGAGTTTGATATGAGAAGAATTTTGATGGCGCATTGATGTTTTAGTTGTTGCTAAGTGGTGCTTACATAGTCAAGGACTCTTCAGTTTCCCATGCTCTTCTGGGTGCACAGGAACCTGGGAGGGAGCATAGCCGGGACAGCTAGCCCAGCTGGCCAATGGGGTATTCCATACTATATGATGTCATGCTCCATATATAAACTAGGAGGCTTGGTCTGGGAAGGGGACATTGTGGCTTGGGGGACTGGCGGGGCATCGGTTGGCGGGTGGTGAGCAGTTGCATTGTGCATCGCCTGCTTTGTATATTGTATTATTGTTGTTATTATTATTATTACTGTTCTACTTTGGTTTATTTTAATTAAATAAATTGGGTTTTTATCTCAACCCACGAGTTTTCTCACTTATGCCCTCCCAATTCTCTCCCCCATCCTACCAGAGGGGGGCTGAGTAAGCAGCTGTGTGGTGTTTAGTTGCTGGCTAGGGTTAAACCACGACATTGTCGAAAAGCTAAAATAACAGTCATTTTTATATCAAAGTAAGTAGTTTAATTATTTAGTCCAGCATCTTAGAAAGTGAGCTGGGATTATTCAACCATTAAATTAGACAGAGGAATAAGAATGAGCAAAGTTAGCCTTTTACCTCATGTTTACAGTTTGTGGTGGTGCATTCCCACTCCCCGCTTTTCCCTGGGCCGCTTGTTGATCTCAGAAATTACCATGAAACCTTGGCCTTGGTGCACTGAGTCTGACGGTTGAGTGCTCCTTGACTGTAAGAGAAACTCTGCATAGCTGAAATGTACTCCCAATGCCTGGCGCAGGTGTCATCTTCTGAGTTGTCGTTGTAGCTCAATTGTAACAACACTGAAACTTTCAGAATTTTAGTAACTACCATCTTGGACTGTGGCCAGGATGGAAATTTACAGATGACTAAAGTCAATCATCTTGCAACCCTATAAACAGCGGTCCCAAGTGAGACCCTTTGAGCTCTCCTGGACCTCAGCAGGCTGTGACCAGAATCTCCCTCTGAGACAAATGCTCCTCAGAGTTTGCAAACTCTCGAGTTTGCGATATTCAGAGGACTGTCGCTGGCTGGCAGAGGACCTGGGCTGCAGTGATCCTTGAGGATCAACCCTTCGCCCATTGAGACATGCCAAGACATTTTACATGAGTATTTCACTGAACTCGAGGGGGATTTTTAACAGGTATGTCTTTGTATGTTTATCTATCTTTGCATGCGTGTGCATCCGTGTGCGAATTGATGGAAGTATCTGCTAGCAAATATAGTCTGCTAAAATCTTATGATCTATTTTAAGATTGAGAATGAACTTTAGACTGCTGCTAAACGCATATAATCCCTTAGACATATACCGTTGACCAAGTCTGGGAGTAGGGGTAGATCTAGCTGGGTCTACTCTGAACCTTGTGACTCAACAGAAGGGTCTCCTTACCCTTTTTGTATTAGACATAAACCATTGTCCAAATCTGAGACTAAGATTGGATCCAGCCAGGTCTTCTCTCAATCTCATGACTCAATGGGAGGGTCTCCCTTAACCTTTTCGTTCTCGGCCTCTGTATAAATCATCCCAACTCAGGTCTAACACAATACCCTGGCTCTGGCTGGGATAGAGGTAATTTTCTTGCTAATAGCTGGTATAGTGCTGTGTTTTGGATTTAGTATGAGAATAATGTTGATAACACGCTGATGTTTTAGTTGTTGCTAAGTAGTGTTTACACTAGTCAAGGACTTTTCAGCTTCCCATGCTCTTTTCCTTTGTATGCTTCATCCCTGTGATAGGTGATAGAGTGAACCTTGCCATTGAACTCTGTTAAGTCGCGCTTTTATAAATTTCTATTAAAATTACTTTCTGCTAATACCTTCAATTCTTTGAGCAGCCTCTAAACCACTCATTCGTGACACAGTCAGATTGTGGTGTTGGCTGTAGGGAAAAAAATTAGCTCTTCCATCTACTTTTGGTAAATATTTCCTCTTGATCAGCTGTGGTGGGTTTGACCTTGGCTGGACACCAGGTGCCCAGCAAGCCACTCTATCACTCCCCATGCTCAACTGGACAGGGGAAGAAAATTATGACGAAAGGCTTGTGGGTCAAGATAAGGACAGGGAGATCACTCAGCAACTATCATCACAGGCAAAACAGACTCAGCTCGGGGAAATTAATTTAATTTATTGCCAATCAAATCAGAGTAGGGTAATGAGAAATAAAACAAAATATTAAAACACCTTCCCTCCACCCCTCCCTTCCTCCTGGGCTCAACTTCACTCCCAATTTTCTTTACGTCCTCCCCCACCAGCACAGGGGGGACAGGGAATGAGGGTTGCGGTCAGTTCATCACACGTTGTCTCTGCTGCTTCTTCCTCCTCACACTCTTCCCCTGCTCCAGCATGGGGTTCCTCCTACAGAGACAGTCCTCCATGAACTTGTCCAATGTGGGTCCTTCCCATGGGCTACAGTTCTTCATGAACTGTTCCAGCATGGGTCCTTTCCATGAGGTGCAGTCCTTTAGGAACAGACTGCTCCAGATCCTATGGGGTCACAAGTCCTGCCAGCAAACCTGCTCCACTGTGGGCTCCTTTCTCCACAGAGTCACAGGTCCTGCCAGGAGCCTGCTCTAGTGTGGGCTATCTCCACAGGGTCACAGCTTCCGTTGGGCACATCCACCTGCTCCGGCTTGGGGTCCTTCATGGGCTGCAAGTGGATATCTGCTCCACCTTTAACCTCCATGGGCTGCAGGGGGACAGGCTGCCTCACCATGGTCTTCACCACAGGCTGCAGGGGAATCTCTGCTCCGGTACCTGGAGCACCTCCTCCCCCTCATTCTTCACTGACTTTGGTGTCTGCAGACATATTCTCACTCCTCTCCTCCAGCTGCTGTTCCACATAAGGGTTTTTTTTCCCCTTCTTAAATACATTATCACAGAGGTGCTATCATTGTCGCTGATTGGCTCAGCCTTGGCCAGCAGTGGGTCCGTCTTGGAGCCGGCTGGCATTGGCTCTATTGGACATGGGGGAAGCTTCTAGCAACTTCTCACAGAAGCCGCCCCTGTGGCCCCCCGCTACCAAAACTTTGCCATGCAAACCCAATATATTAGCTATCAAAATACAACCTCAAAATATAAAAGCTATTTTTTTCCCAAGTCTTCTCTCCGTGGACTTATTGAGTATCTAATACTAAATAGACTTCATTATTCAGTTTCACTACACTGCCATATGAATGTGCTGAGGGTGACCAGCTGAACAACAAACTAAAAATTTTAGAAGAAAGTAACAAAGTAGAAATGAGAGAAAAGACTTAATCACATGAAAACAAAGAGCATTGTAACTTTTTTCCTGCCCTTTTTTAGAAGTGTATTCATAGTTATCAATTAAAAATATATTGAAATTGTTACAGCTATATTTTTCAACTAATGAAATAACAAAATTATTATTTTGCAATATCTATTTGCAATACCTTTTTAAGTGAAATGTGTGAAAGATTCATTTTTCAATGAAATCTTTCAATCATTCTCAAACTTTAAAAATGTTGAATATATTTGTAATCATATAAGTAATCTTTTTATGTTTTCCCCTGGTGAAACTGTTTACATGAATTGTCCTTCTGGCACAGGTAAGTTTTCCAGGAATAAGATCCCAGTTAAGGACTTGATGTTTTATTCCAGTTATAACCATTAGAATTTCTAAGGGAAATAGAATCATCCTCCAAATCTTGAGTTCAGGTTGTTACAACGGAAACTCTGCAACGGAAAACCTTAATAAAAACATAAGTACTTAAACAAACTGTTCTCAGGCAACACTTCGGCAGCTCTTTCAATGTAATGACTCAGTTCATGAAGATTTTCAACTGGGGATTTCAACATAATGTCTTTATCAATGACATAGTGTTTGTAGTTGAGATAATTCAGCACGTCATCATGTCAAATTCTTCGTAACTTTATCAGACCAACGATTAGAGGAAGGCACGAAAAATCAGTGACAGAAGTGGCCAGATTTGGAATGTTTTAAAAAAACCCCTGAATTTACTTACTGAAGTCCTATACTTACACACTATATTTCTGAGACTAAACTAGTCACCTCAAGGTTTGGTTTGATATAAATTTTCTCTGGTGGCAAAAGAAGCTTAACAACTACCTGTTTCCCTTGTATCCTTCACCACTTGTTCTCATACTGCATATTATTTACATAGATAGAATTGATTTATAATAAGGCACTATAAACCAGCAGCCTGGGTAAAATTAAAATAAAACCTACAGCAACAAAAGCTTTCATTACAACACAGCTTCCGAGCTGGTAGGGTGATTCACAGTGGTGAAGCATGAGATTAAATGACTGGGGAATTGTATCTCCTAAAATAGTTTTGTCCCTGAAGAAAGTGTATTTAGAACATTGTTTCTACTGCCAGAAAAAATGTATGTGGACAGTGGGGTTTTTAACTTATCATTTCACTGATCTCGATTAGACTCATAATCCCATATGAGTCTCCCAGTAAATTGCACAGGTTCAACTGAAGAAGCATTGAACTGCAAGAGGAACATGGGAATAAATGGCTGGAGAAGGAGCAGAGCAGATGCTTAAATAGTTTCTGCTGCAAACAGAGTTGAAAAATTGAACTATAGCCTGCGTCAGTTGGTACTCTAATCAAAGCATTATCAGAAAACAGAGATGATCAGAAAAGGGAAGGAAAAAAAGAAGGTTCAGTTTTTCTTCCTAGATTATTTCCTAGGTGAAAAAAAAAAAGAGTCTACAATTCTTGAAAGCTTGAGTTGGGATTTAGATTCACCCATTTATAATTCATTAGAACCAGAGCTAGAATATTAAAAATTGTACTTTGCATCAGGCTTGCTTTATTGCTTACTCTGTCATTTTGGCAAAGGAATATGAAAAGTCTAATTTTGGTGGTTTATTTCACTCACTTTTCATTCTCTTTATTCAGATTTGAACTATATACAATATGGACCAATGGAGAAGCAGATCTAAACAGCTTAGAAGCATTTTTTTGAGCTTTGTTTATTATAAGCAAGCTTCTTTTTTAATAATTCTGCTTCTGACCAAGTAAACATTGAATTTCTCCTCAGAAGTAAACATTGCATTTCTCCTCAGGGATAAAAATACCAATATTCTGTGGAGAAAAGACAGTCTATCTATATTTCTGCATGCATACTAAAAGTGTATCCTTGTTTGTTGCACCTAACAGCAGCTTCCATATACTAGAAGTAATGGTTTTATTGTAAGGTTAGGACAGTGGGATCTTTTTGTGATTGTATTTTTTCTTTTAAGAACAGCAACTGTAATGCTTGTTTGTGACTTGTATTCCCTGGAAAACTCTTGTGTACTCTGTTAATGACCATTGTTTCCCTGGGACTCTACTTCTGTCAGTGTTGTATTGCAGAATGCCTCTGGTCCAGTAAATTTACTGTCTGAAGATTCCAGTTCTTTCACAACCCATGAGTTTTCTCCCTTTTACTCTTCCAATTCTCTCCCCCATCCCACCAGGGGGGATTGAGCGAGCAGCTGTGTGGTGTTTGGCTGCCTGTCAGGTGTCCTGGTTTCGGCTGGGATAGAGTTAAATTTCTTCCTAGTGCTGTGTTTTGCATTTAGTATGAGAAGAATATTGATAACACACTGATATTTTTCGTTGTGCTAAGTACCCTGCTAGTCAAGGACTTTTCAGCTTCTCATGCTCTGCCAGGTCCACAAGAAGCTGGGAGGGAGCACAGCCAGGACAGCTAACCCAACTGGCCAGTGGGGTATTCCATACCATATGACGTCATGCTCAGTATATGAATAGTAGGCGTGATCCAGGAAGTAGTGATCACTGCTTGGGTATCAATCAGCAGGTGGTGAGCAATTGCATTGTGCATCACTACTTTTGTATATTCTACCATTATTATTGTTATCGTTATTTTCCCTTCCTTTTCTGTTCTATTAAACTGTCTTTATCTCAATCCATTAATTTTACTTTTTTGTTGTTTTTTTGATTCTCCCCCCCATCCCACTGTGGGGGGAGTGAGCAAGCGGCTGTGTGGTGTTTGGCTGCCTGCTGGGTTAAACCACAACACCGGGTTAAACCACAACAACAAGGAATGACCACAGGCTCTGGCAAGGACAATTTGATTGTGCACAAGGCATGGCACTAACACATTCAAGATCTAACAGGCAAGGCATTACTTTCCTTTTACAGATTAAAATTACAGCATAATTACAGGTTAAAATAACAGCATATTATTTTACATTAGCCTCCTCACTTAAGTGTTTACACTCCATCCTTACCATTTACATTACCATCCTTACCATGAGTAAGCCTATACTTCTCCCTTTCTTTTCCTTTTTTCCTGGTGTTTTCCAGGACCATTTATATCCTGTCACTCTCTCAACTTTGTTAGAAGAATATCTCTCTTGACCAGGGCTCGTAAGAGTCCAACTTTGATTAATGCTTAGGCAATATATTTCTTTGGTTATACATACTAATTCAAGCTAAAGCAAGGTCTACAATGACCTAAAAAGTCTGTCTTGGGTAGGAATGAAAAAAAGTCCAGGAAAAGACAACCATAACCGATGTTATGCAGAATAATTTCTAGATTTTTTTAAGAAATGTGTCCATGTGTGTGTTGGGGGCTTGGAGGGATGGAAGGTGTAGTTATTGGAAGGTTTGATTTGTTACTTAACTGTGTTGGGTCACAATTTCCAGTCAAGCACACTGGGAAAAAAAAAATATTGTCCAAAAAATGTATTTAATATTAAAATTTTATTTCACTACTTGCCTTTTGCATGACAGGAAGGGGATAGAACACTTTTTTTTTTTCATTTCAGATGAGAAAATTTGAATGTAAATGCTTCATTAACTGCCTAAAATAGGGTTTATTCTTAATTAAGTCTTAGGCATTATTGCAAAAAAAACATGATTAAGCAACACTAGCAATTCACAACTGCAAGAATGAACCTTTGAACCTTTGAACTGTTGTTGATATTTGTTAATATCAAATAAGTTACAACTACAACTCTGTTTGACGCTCAGTGTTCTAGAAGAACATCTGGAAATCCTGGGTGCAAGTAATCTTTTTTAGAGTCCTAGATTGATCAAACTTCTAATTAAAAAGATGTCGTGGTTTAACCTGGCAGGCAGCCAAATACCACGCAGCCGCTCACTCACTCCCCCCGCCCCCCCAGTGGGACGGGGAGAGAATCGGAAAGGTAAGAGTGAGAAAAACTCGTGGGTTGAGATAAAGACAGTTTAATAGAACAGAAAAGGGAGAATAATGATAATAAATAATGATAGAATATACAAAATGAGTGATGTACAATGCAATTGCTCACCACCCGCGCTGACCGATAACCAAGTAGCGATCGGCACTTCCTGGATCACGCCCACCCTTCATATACTGAGCATGACGTCACATGGTATGGAATACCCCATTGGCCAGCTGGGCTGGCTGTCCTGATTATGTTCCCTCCCATCTTGTGTACCTAGCTCAGTCAGTAGGCATGGGAGCTGTCCTTGGACTAGAAGGGCACTTAGCAACAACTGAAAACATCAGTGTGTTATCAACATTCTTCTCATACTAAATCCAAAACACAGCACTAGGAAGAAATTTAACCCTATCCCAGCCGAAACCAGGACAAAAGAACAGTAACGAAATGTGTGCCACAGTTTGTTTTTATTGGATAATACAAACTCTTAGTTGCAAAGGGAGAGTTTTTTGTTTGCTTAGTTTCTGTATGCAACAGAATTTGAAATTGAAGTAGAAAATGGAGAAACAACTGAGGGACATTCTCAAAATAAAATTATATTGCAATATTACTGTGACAAAGAATGAAATGAAGGGACATGCAGGACAGGGATGGAGTGAAAGAGAAGACACTCAAAATACAAGGAATTTCAGAGAACAAAAACGCAATATTGTAAAGATCTGAAGATTCAGTAACTCAGGTCTTTCTCTTATGTAAGCTTTTGTTCCTTTTCATCTCCAGTCAGAGGAAAATTTTTAAATGTTTTAGTCTGTCATCCTATTTAGAAGCTATATTTCTAGCAAAATCTTTCCAGTGGTAGCATAACATTAATAGATTTTCTTAAAAGTGGTTATAGTAAGGGGTCACCAATTCAGTTCTTGCATTCCCACCTATGTACTTCCATACATGACTTCAGTGAGATACTTCACTTGTGGAAAGTGAATCAGGTTGAATCTTTAAAGCTTTTTCATCTTCACTGGCAATACTGGACCACAACTATCAATGCCTTACATTAAGAATCAAGCTACAGGGCACCACTTTGACAGGTCTTATTATCAGAAAGTGGTATGAAAATGCTTGTGTACTTTTGCAGTCTGTTATAAAACAGTGCTTGCTGTTCCTTTCATGTAATGAAAACATTTTCAGTAATATTGAAGACACTCCAACTTAATACCAAATAAGTTACAACTGCAAAGAATGTGCTACTGTAGCACTCAAAGAACAAGCTGTATGTTACATTCTTCTTTAATACTTAACTGATGTGTATAAACTAGTGTCACTTCCAGTACAAGAAAAACAGTGTCTGATTTTCCATTAGATAAGCTGAGAGTATCAGTAAAGTCACATGTATTGCCTATGAAAGATTAAAAACAAAATTATGTAGACTTTAAGGATTTGTTTACATTCTTTAATGAGTTTTGATAGATGAAAAAGGTTACAACAGTATTAATATGACTACATGCAGCAAAACCAGATGATTGGATACTCTTAGTAAATCTTCCCCAGCACAAGACCAGTTTCATGGTGCTCCACATACTATTTTTTTTGTTGATGTTTGAAGCAGGATAGAAGAGGTCTAATTCTTGTTGAGCTTGGCCACCATTATAAGGAATTTGTCCTCTGGCTCCAGCCCTTTGGTTTAACTCATTTGACCCTACCTTTATTTTGAAAACAAAGAGAACCCTCAGGATTTTGATTTCTTTCCATGTCACACAAAAACAGACTTTCAGAAAGCCCTCATAGGTTTTTTTCCCCCCCCCTGTAAGGTACAGCTGTTCTTTAAGCATAAGAATCACAGAACTGATGTTGGATGGCCTCTCTGGAGATCCAGTCTAATCCCCTACTCAAAGCTAGGTCAGCTAGACCAGGTTGTTCAGTACTGTGTCCAGTCAGATTCTGACTGTCTCCAAGGATGGAGAATCCGCAGCTTCTCTGGGCAACCTGTTCCAGTGCTGGACCATCCTCACAGTAAAAATGTCTTCTTATGTTTAAATGGAGTTTTCTGTATTTGAATTTCTGTCCATTGCTTCTTATGCTTTCCTTTGGCACCACTGAGAAGAATCTGGCTCAAAATACCTTACTTCTCCTGTCAGGTGTTTATACATGTTGATAAGTTTGCCCCTCAAGCCTTCTCTTCTCCAGGCTAAACAAACTCAAATGCCTCAGTCTCTCAGTGAATGTCAAATGCTCCAATTCCTCATCATCTTTGTGTCTCTTTGCTGGGCTTGTTCCAGTGTGTCTATGTCTTTCTTGTACAAGACCTCAACAGTGCTGAGTAGAGAGGAAGTATCACCTCCTTCAACCTGCTACTATGCTCTTCCTTGCAGCCCAGAATGTTTTTAGCCTTCTTTGCTGGCTGATGATCAACTTGCTATCCACTGGGACCCCCAAGTACTTCTCTACAGAACTTCTCCGAAGCTGTTTGCCCCCACCCCACCCCCCCCAGTGTGTACTGGTGCGCAGGCTTATTCTTCCCCAAGGGCAGAACTTGACATTTACTTGTTGACATTACCATGAGATTCATGTTGGCCCATTTCTCCAGTCTGTAGAGGTCCCTCTGAATAGCAGCACAACCCTCTGGTGTATCACCCACTCCTCCTAATTATGTAGCCTCTGCAAAATTGCAGAGGTTGCACTCCGTCCCAGAGTCCAGGACATTAATGAAGAGCTTAAACAATGGTACACCATTACTGACTGGCCTACTGCTAGAGTTTGTGACACTGATCACAATCTTTTAAGTGCAGCAGTTCAGCCAGGTTTCAGTTCACATAACTGTTCACTTTTCTAATTTGCATTTCGTTTTCTCTGTGAGGATGCTATAGGAGGCAGTGTCAAAAGCCTTGCTAAAGTCAAGATAAACAATATCCACTGCTCTCCCCTCATTCAACAAGTCAGTCATCTCATCACAGAAGACCATTAGGTTGGTTAAGCATAATTTCCCCTTTATAACTACATGCTGACTACTCCTAATCACCTTCTTGTCCTTCTTGTGTTTGGAAATGGTTTCCAGGAGGATTTCCTTAGGGACTGTAGAGAGGCTGACTAGCCTGCAGTTCTCTGTATCCTCCTTCTTGCTCTTCTTGAAGAGAAGAGTGGCATTTGCTTTCTTCCAGGTGTCCAGACCTTTTCCCGATTGCTGTGATCTTTCAAAGATAATTGAGACTGGCCTTTTAATGACATCGGCCATCTCCCTCAGTACTCACGGGTGCATCCCACTGGGTCCCATGGACTTACATCTGGTCAGTTTAAAAGTTCCTAAACCTGTTCCTCCTCCACCCAGGGTCAGTCTTCCTTGCTCCAAACTTTACCACAGATTTCAGGGACCTGGGATTCCTGCAAGGATGTCTTATGAGTAAAGACTGAGGTGAAGAAGGCATTGAGTACCTCAGCCACTTCTGTCTTCTTTGTTACTCTGTTCCCCCATCTCCTTTAGCAGCCAGCCCACATTTTCTCTAGTCTTCCTTCCACACCTGTACAGATGCCCTTATGTCCTTCACCATGTTCATCTCCAGGATGGCTTTGGCTTTCCTAACCCCATACCCAGTTGTTTGGACAGTGACTCGGAAGCCACCGAGGCGAAGGGCTCCGGAGTGGAGGATCGTGCCGGGAGACCGTTCCTGAAGCGGCAAAACCGTGGCAAAAACCGTGAAGGCAAAAGCGCAGGGAGCGAGAGGGTGCCCCAGCCTCCCTCCCCCGAGCCGGAGGAGTGAGCTCCTGACGAGTGGCAGCTCTGACTAAGCGTGGGTGAGGACAGGAGGGGCGGCGGCCAAACCCCCTCAGATACAAGAGCAGCTCCCAGAGAGCGCGAGCGACCCGGAGCGCGGCGACCGGGGCGGGCAAACAGGGTGTGGCGCGGCAGTTTGCACGGCAGTTCGTGCCGGCAGGGCGCAGCCCCCCTCCAGGCTCCAGAGGCTAGCTCAATTCGTGGTCGTCGCCCTCCCAGAAGAGGACCTGGCCATGGTATCCAAAAGCCATCGCCAGGAGAAACGTGGCGACCCAGACCGAGCCCCCACACAAACATACATCTGTCCAAGTCTCCGGCTGCAGGGAGTGCCTGAGCCTGTCCCTTGGACAGGAGTGCAGCAGAGATGACGCCTGTGTGCGCTGTGACCAGGTGGATGATCTGCTCAGCCTGGTGGCAGAGCTGAAGGAGGAAGCAGAGAGGTTAAGGAGTATCAGGGAGTGTGAGAGGGAGATAGATTGGTGGAGCCACATCCTACCATCCCTGAGGCAGGGGCAGCACATGGAGGTTCCACAAGAAGCGGAGGATCCCCTGCCCTCTTGCCACCAGGCAGAAGGAGAGGACCCAGGCGACGGGGGGGAATGGACACAGGTCCCTGCTCGGGGCGCCAGATGAACCCCCGCCCGGCCTCCCTCACCTCAACCTTCCCAGTTGCCCCTACACAACAGATAGGGGGCTCTGGAACTTGAGGGCCAGACAAACAAGGACACAGATGAAGGCCCATCCAGGGGGTTGCCCGAGGCGAGGCAGTCAGCCCCACGCATTACGACTGCCTCTGCTAAGAAAAAAAGGAGGGTAATTGTCATAGGTGATTCCCTTCTGAGGGAGACGGAGGGCCCAATTTGCCGGCCAGACCCATCCCACAGGGAAGTCTGCTGCCTCCCTGGGGCCCAGGTTAAGGACATTACTAGGAAGCTCCCTAGTCTCGTGCAGGTCTCCGATTACTATCCGCTATTGGTTATACAAGCTGGCAGTGAGGAGGTTGCAGAGAGAAGTCCCGAAGAGATCAAAAGGGACTTCAGGGCACTGGGGTGACTGGTGGAAGGATCAGGAGCACAGGTAGTGTTTTCCTCGATCCCTTTAGTAGCAGGGAGGAACACTGAAGGGAACAGGAAAACTCATTGGATCAACACGTGGCTTAGGGGCTGGTGCCATCGGCGGAATTTTGGCTTCTTTGACCACGGGGAAGTTTACACGGCACCAGGCCTGCTGGCGACGGACGGAGTTCAGCTGTCTCGCAGAGGGAAAAGGATTCTTGCGTATGAGTTGGCGGGGCTCATCGAGAGGGCTTTCAACTAGATTCGAAGGGGGAAGGGGATAAAACCAGGCTCACTAGAGAAGAGCCTAGGGACCGCACGCCAATGTCGGGGGAGAAATCAGCAGCCCAGCTCAAGTGCATCTACACAAATGCACGCAGCATGGGCAGCAAACAGGAGGAGCTAGAAGCCATTGCGCAGCGGGGTAGCTATGACTTAGTCGCCATCATGGAAACATGGTGGGATGAGTCTCACGATTGGAGTGCTGCAATGGATAGCTATAAGCTCTTCAGAAGGGACAGGCGAGGAAGGAGAGGCGGTGGGGTAGCCTTGTATGTTAGGGAGCGCTTCGACTGTCTAGAGCTCAATGATAGTGATGATGAGGTCAAGTGCTTGTGGGTAAGGATGAGGGGGAAGGCCAACAAGGCAGATATCCTGCTGGGAGTCTGTTATAGACCACCTAGCCAGGACGAGGAGGCAGATGAAATATTCTACCAGAGGCTGGCAGAAGTCTCACAGTTGCTAGCCCTTGTTCTTGTGGGGGACTTCAACGTTCCGGATGTCTGCTGGAAATACCACACGGCAGAGAGGAAACAGTCGAGGAGGTTCCTGGAGTGTGTGGAAGATAACTTCCTGACACAGCTGGTAAGTGAGCCCACCAGGGGAGGTGCCTCGCTTGACCTGCTGTTCACGAACAGAGAAGGACTGGTGGGAGATGTGGTGGTCGGAGGCCGGCTTGAGCTTAGCGACCATGAAATGGTAGAATTCTCAATACTTGGTGAAGTAAAGAGGGGGGCCAGCAAAACAGCTACCATGGACTTCCGGAGGGCGGACTTTGGCCTGCTCAGGACACGGTCAAGAGGGTCCCTTGGGAGACAGTCCTGAGGGTAAACGGGTCCAGGAAGGCTAGACGTTCTTCAAAAAGGAAGTCTTAAAGGCGCAGGAGCGGGCTGTCCCCATGTACCGTAAGAAGAACGGACGGGGGAAACGACCGGCCTGGCTGAACGGGGAGCTCTCGCTGGGACTCAGGAAAAAAAGGAGACTTTATCACCTTTGGAAGAAGGGGCAGGCAACTCAAGAAGAATACAGGGATCTCGTTAGGTCATGCAGAGTGGAAATTAGAAAGGCAAGAGCCCAGCTAGAACTCAACCTGGCCACTGTCACGAGAGACAACAAAAAATGCTTATACAAGTATATTAATGACAAAAGGAGAGCCAAGGAGAATCTCCATCCTCTATTGGATGCGGGGGGGAACGTTGCCACCAAGGATGAGGATAAGGCTGAGGTACTCAACGCCTTCTTTGCCTCAGTCTTTAATAGTCAGAGCAGTTATCCTGAGGGTACTCAGCCCCCTGAGCTGGAAGACAGGGACGGCGAGCAGGATAAACCCCCCATAATCCAAGAGGAAGCAGTTAACGACCTGCTATGCCACCTGGACGTTCACAAGTCTATGGGGCCGGATGGGATCCACCCGAGGGTGCTGAGGGAGCTGGCGGAGGTGCTTGCCGAGCCGCTCTCCATTATTTACCAGCAGTCCTGGTTAACGGGGGAGGTCCCGGACAACTGGAGGCTTGCCAATGTGATGCGCATCTACAAGAAGGGCCGGAAGGAGGATCCGGGGAACTACAGGCTGGTCAGCCTGACCTCGGTGCTGGGGAAGATCATGGAGCCGTTTGTTTTCAGGGCGCTCATGAGCCATGTGCGGGACAACCAGGGGATCAGGCCCAGCCAGCACAGGTTCATGGAAGGCAGGTCCTGCTTGACCAACCTGATCTCCTTCTATGAGCAGGTGACCCGTCTAGTGGATGAGGGAAAGGCAGTGGATGTGGTCTACTTGGACTTCAGTAAGGACTTTGACACTGTCTCCCACAGCATTCTCCTAGAGAAGCTGGCGGCTCACGGCCTAGACAAGTACACTCTTTGCTGGGTAAAAAACTGGCTGGACGGCCGAGCCCAGAGAGTTGTGGTCAACGGAGTTAAATCCAGTTGGCGGCCGGTCACGAGCGGTGTTCCCCAGGCCTCAGTTTTGGGGCCGGTCTTGTTCAATATCTTTATCAATGATCTGGATGAGGGGATCGAGTGCTCCCTCAGTAAGTTTGCAGATGACACAAAGTTGGGTGGGAGTGTTGATCTGCTGGAGGGTAGGAAGGCTCTGCAGAGGGACCTGGACAGGCTGGATCGATGGGCCGAGGCCAACTGTATGAGGTTCAACAAGGCCAAGTGCCGGGTCCTGCACTTCGGCCACAACAACCCCAGGCAACGCTACAGGCTTGGGGAAGAGTGGCTGGAAAGCTGCCCAGAGGAAAAGGACCTGGGCGTGCTGATTGACAGCCAGCTGAACATGAGCCGGCAGTGTGCTCAGGTGGCCAAGAAGGCCAACGGCATCCTGGCCTGTATCAGAAATAGTGTGGCCAGGAGGAGCAGGGAGGTGATCGTGCCCCTGTACTCAGCACTGGTGAGGCCGCACCTCGAATCCTGTGTTCAGTTTTGGGCCCCTCACTACAAGAAGGACATGGAGGTGCTGGAATGTGTCCAGAGGAGGGCAACGAAGCTGGTGAAGGGCCTGGAGAACAAGCCTTATGAGGAGCGTCTGAGGGAACTGGGATTGTTTAGCCTGGAGAAGAGGAGGCTGAGGGGAGACCTCATTGCGCTCTACAACTACCCGAAAGGAGGTTGTAGCGAGGTGGGTGTTGGTCTCTTCTGCCAAGTCACTAGCGATAGGACAAGAGGAAATGGCCTCAAGTTGCCCCAAGGGAGGTTTAGATTGGACATTAGGAGAAATTTCTTTACTGAAAGAGTGGTCAGGCCTTGGAACAGGCTGCCCAGGGAAGTGGTGGAGTCACCATCCCTGGAGGTATTTAAAAGACGTGTAGATGAGGCCCTTAGGGACATGGTGTAGAGGGCATGGTGGTGTTGGGTTGACGGTTGGACACAATGATCTTAGAGGTCTTTTCCAACCTGTATGATTCTATGATTCTATGATTCTATGATGTAGTCTTTCTTTGTTTAAAGCTCTTCCCACCAGGTTGCCTAGCCTGTAGGCAAAAATGCTCATGCCCCACTTGGTCAGGTGGATTCCATTTCTTTGTAGGAGTCTTTGATCTGAGAAAGAGTCCCATGGTTATGAAAGTCAAATCCCTCAACCCATACAGAATCACAGAATCACAGAAAGGTTGAGGTTGGAAGGGACTTTCTGGACGTCATCTGGTCCAATCCCCCTGTTCTAGCAGTGTCACTCTGTGTGTGATCCATAGTGGCATGTTTGACATTCTTTACGTACTCTATTGTTTCTAAATGCTAGTCTTAATCAGTGGTTTTGGCTTTTTAACATCTCAGCCAAGAGATCTATTTCGCTATTTTGAACAAGACCAATTATATGAATTTCTTCTCAGTAAGACAGAACTTCCACTGTCTCTTTGTAGATATCCAATTGAAGTTTTCCTCTAATTTATTTTCATATAGATCTTTACTGCTTTCTTTTTTACCATCAACTGGAGGTTTGCACGATAGTTTTACATTACAGATGAGTATTTTGCCTGACAAGAGTATGAGCAGTATTTCAGGTGTTATAAAAACTACTGTCTCAATAACTGTGAGAAGTCTCTCTTTTCTCTATAGCTGAGCTTTTAGCTGAAAAGTTTTTTCTTCCTGTACATATTCTCTGAGTGTTTTTTACTCAGGTAAAGATACATTATTTTTTCTAAAAGAGTTTATTTTCTGAAAGAGTTTTTGAAAGGGCTTATGATCTGCTGCCTGTTGCTACATGCAGAAATACTGATGGACCAGGTGATACTAATTTTACTTCAATCTTTAGAATACACATCTTACCCCTTTGAAAATTGTTGGAATAAGGAAGCTCATAATTAAAATGGAGTGATCCTTTTATCTGTCTGGATGAAAGGATTGATTAAGGTACTCTATTGTCATGGTTTAACCTGTCAGGCAGCCAAATACCACGCAGCCGCTCGCTCACAACCCAACCCCTCAGCGGGGTGGGGAGGGAATCGGAAGGGTGAGAGTGAGGAAACAAACTCGTGGGTTGAGATAAAGATAGTTTAATAGAACAGAAAAGATAAAATAATAATAATAATAATAATAATAATAATAATAATAATAATAATAATAATAATAAATATATAAAATGAGTGATGCACAATGCAATTGCTCACCACCCGCGTTGACCGATAACCAAGTAGCGATCGGTACTTCCTGGATCATGCCTACCATTCATATACTGAGCATGACGTCACATGGTATGGAATATCCCATTAGCTATGTGGACTGGCTGTCCTGGCTGTGTTCCCTTCTCCCAGTCTTGCGGGGGTACTAGCTTGGTAGCTTCCTGGAGGATATTTGTCCTTGACAAGATACTTAGCAACAACTGAAAACATCAGTGTGTTATCAACATTCTTCTCATACAAAATCCAAAACACAGCACTAGGAAGAAATTTTAATTCTATCCCAGCCGAAACCAAGACATCTATAAAAGAAAATTTTTAAAAAAAGAAGATAAATATCTTCAAAGGAACAATAAAATAATCAATGCTGACAATCTCCAATTTTGAGTAAATCAGGTTGTTTCCTAGGGCTGGAAAGACCATGAATTTATTAAAGGGATTTTTGTTTGCAAGTTTTCTATCAGTGAGATTTAAATTGTAAAATCTACATTCACACATTATCTAGCTTGTCTTGTCAATGAACTAGTAAAGATGCATGAATCAGAGAGGCAAACAAGTGGGCAATAAGAGTTTTAATTAAAATGACTCCATGGGTCATTCTCATTTAGATGTACATGAAGTTAGAAATTGATAAATCACAACATCCATTAGAGAACACAACAGGCCGGAACATGTGGATAGGTTATCATTGGATACTATGTAGTTAAATTCGACTGAACTTGGTGAAAAAAAAAAAGCTATCTGAGGACGTATTTGCTTTGCCACAAATAGTACCTTTAGGTGCAATAACTCATGTGCATTCATTTGGCTCAAAGCGGTTAGACAACAGTTCAGCTGTGGTCTGACCTTGGTGCCTCATGCTTTCTGGTGCTTAAAATGTTTTAGATGTCATCTACAAAATGTGTAGGAGGAATTCACATGATCAGCAGTATAGGAACAAAGCAGAGCATATTAGCATTGAAGAAGCCAGATTTATTTTACAAACATCAAGGTCCTCAACACAAACACCTTTGTGCAAAGACCACTTTCTCATGTGTTGTCCACCAGTGCAGTTGAATTGCATCTCTGATATATTTCTTCAGGATATTTGAATTTATAGAAACATCTCATCTAAATAAATTGTTTTGGTTTTGTTTTTTGCATTTCTTCATCTACATAATAATACCTAAGGATTCAATAACAGGAGTTTTGGCCTGATTTTGCCAATATACTGTACATCAAATTTTATTTCAGAGTAACAAATTCTTTTAAACCACTATGCAGTTCCACTGACTGGCATTACTGAAGAAATAGAGGAATTTTCTGCTAATTTAGTGACAGATGAAAGTATGATTTTTTTTTAAAAAAGAATAATATAATTTATAAAAACTGTTAATTTTTTGTTACCTTATGTAATTTGTTTTCCTTGCCATCTCCCTTATCTGCTTACACAGATATTGATATACACCAGTTCTTTCTGATTTATATAAAGAATTTTACTGGATTTAATGCAGATGCTTATTTGTAGTGTCTTTGAACTCTGCTTCTTTGAACAAGTCAGGAAGAAAGAAAATTATTTATTAGAGATTTTGTCTTAAGTTTGTGTTCTGCAGAAATGATTCTTTCCTCCACCTATGCAAAGTACTTATTTGTCTTTAAAAGGGATTCTGATTTTAAAGGGAACTTGATAAAGAGGAAAGTATCAGAAAATGCATTTATCTTACCTAACTTAGGCTGTGAAACTAAATCTCTGAACCAGCATCCCGTCAATTCAATAAACAGTATTTGAAGCCACATGTATACCAGAGTGTACTGTTAAATAGTTGAAGTGTTAATGGATTTTACTTTTTCTATGCAGACCATACTAGCAATGACAGAAAAGTTTTTATGACCTCAGGAATATTACATCTGTCAGAAATGAAACGAGTACAACTGTAAATTATACGCATACTAAAAGTTCAGACTTTCTTATCTGGAGATAGAGAAACTCAGTACCTGTCTGTTTTCATTAAATTGTATTGTCATGGTTTGTAAAGTCCATGAGAGAAATAAGGTGGCTTCAGGTTTAATTTGTCTTTGCTTGAGCCTTTTCCTCTTATATCAAGAGCTGTGCACCCTTCAGTAAAGCATTGCTTTAACCTTCATGAATAAGATGTGTTAATACTGATAATATCTATGCTTGTCTATTCTATCTATCTATATGATAGTGATGTTCTGAAACACTACCACCTCATGCTGCTTTATGCAGAACTAAACGTAGTCAACATAGACCAAGGAGATTTGTTTCACTAGGGTCCTATACACATTTGATTTTCCTTCCAATACTAGTTTTAACATTTGGATTAATTTAAAATATCAAAGCCAAAAAGCTTGGTTTCTTCCACTTCACCCAGCAGGCAGCGTGAAAAATTTAACAAGTTTAGGGAAAAGTTGGGCTTGGGCTTGCTTGGAAATGTCTGTGAACCAAAATAAATGTATTCATGACTGTCGACTATAACTAGCACACTGAGAGTAAGGGTGGATTTCTGGTGGTCAGCTGCCTTTAGTCAAGATATCTGAAAGGGCTTGCATTCTCTAGGGATTCATGGTCTTGAATCATCCCCTAAAGTTGGGGTATAATCACTCCCATTCAAAGACCAAACATCAGTATCTTTCTTTTCTTAAATGGCTACATGAGACACCATCTTTCCTCCAGCAGTCAAGGTTTATCATGACTGGGGCTAGTGCATAAGAGAGAACCAATTCACTGTCTCTTTTTGACATTAATGCAAATTCTTCAGTATCCTTCAAAACAACTGCAACCTACATGTTGTAAAATACCATGGGGGACAGTTATCCTCAATGTACCCATTATGACTCTTCTACTTTAGAAAAACAAAAGAAATGACAAGAAGGAGAGAGAACATGGTTGAAGCAATTGAATATGACTAGAGGTTACAGCATCCACTTAGGAAGGAAGAATTTTGAGTGTCTGTTCTTGCTCCAGGCATTGCAGTTGAATTTTACGTGATAAGCTTCAGGAATAAAATGAAAAAATATTTCAGTCCACCCTCATAAATCGCTACCTTAACTATAAAGGTTATACATAAAATCATACATTGTTTTCTCTCTTATCTGGTAGATCTCAATTCTTTTTTTGCACAGCAGCTGGAATTTTCATTATGTCATTTTCTCTCCACTATAATGCAGTGATTAAGATGACGTCTATAATGATACAATTTTGAATTTCCTCAAGACAAAGGAAATGAATCCTATTCCCAGGCAATGGATCTCATCAGAGCTATATCCCTAGTTGGGAAAAAGAAGGAAGAATCACTTCCTTCTGGTCTAAATTTACGTCTTGCAGAAATGTGGCAGATGCAATGTATGTAGTATCTAAACTTGAAAATATGATCATAAGTTATGGCAAAAATGAAGTCCAGAAATATCTACAGAATGAACGTGAAACAGGTCTTGCTGCGAACAAGAGCTAAGCAAGCTTTTCAGCTTTGTGTTTACTGAGACACTCTTCTTGTTTCCAGAAATGGACTTTTAACTACCTTTAATGTAAAAAAAGAAACCAAAAAGCGGTATTTATCTCACTTGACTTCAGAAATATATTGTGAAGATTTATACAGCTGAATTAATCAGACCTGTATGTAGACTCCTTTTATATTCAGTAGAAGGAAGTAAACAGTTTTAAAGCACTATTCATTGCATCCACAGATACACATCTAATATAGTTCATGTAATTCTCAGTCTACAAGCACCTATTTTTTTCAGTTGACTATAAAAGAAACTTAGGGAAAGTACCTTAAATGTCTTACTGAAGATATATTTGCATTGTCTGATGAATCCTACTTTAAGTGCCTTCATAATTAGAGATAAAAATAATTTTAAAAAGTGGGAGTTTGAAATCTTATGTTTTGCATTTGAGTGACTTACTCCAACCTCAGATCACTTTCTATAGCTACATTTTTTTGTGTGTCTGAGTCCTTCACACATGTTTCACCCATTCAGATCTGCATAGAGATAGCAGTCTACAAAGGAAGTAATAACTTTGTCTGTAGTTTAAAACTCAAATGACAAAGCAATACATAGCTAATGTTTATAAGAGCAAAGATGATAACACTTGGTTCTATCAGGCATCTTGATGATTTTTTTTTTTAATTAGCTATTTTACAAAGGTGTTTGTTGGATCAGATAGAGATTATTAGCTTAATAGAAATTTTTAAAAATAATTAACACTCTAATTCTGTGATGTGAGGACATAAAAATATTACTTCCAGGGGCTACTTTACAATATTGATGGGCATGTGCATTTCCTAAGGCACTAATAACACTGTAATAGTTTAAGAAAAGAAAATTCACCAAATATATGAGAAATAATTGGAAGTGCAGAAACTGCATTATTTCTTGTTAACTATAACTTCTTAACAGGTTAACATTCAAAATATTAAAATTGTCTTCTTAAAATGTGAAATGTATTCAGCTTATATAAACAACATTTTGCTGAAGAGCAAGAAAATGAAGCATGGATCATTCAGTATCTTAACAATAGGTATTAAAAATAAGAAAAACTGAAAGTGAAATAGCTTGAACTTAAGCTGCAGTTGTTATGGTCTTTTTTGTTTATTCACTTCTTTATGTTCATAGTTTCTCCAAGAACACCCATGATCCTTTTCTCAGGCACAAGAAGGTACATAAATTGCAACTGACAATAAAAATTCTAAAGGAAATTTCATAAACGCACATTGACCTCTAGAAACCAAAGAATTTCTTGACATTCAGTTCACTGGAGTGGATCGCCTTTATTGGCTCTCACCTTATGGTGAGGGGCAGATGTACCAGTAGGACAAGCGCAATAGCAAGTAGTGAACCAACCTAACTATGTAAGATTCAGAGTGAGGGAAGAGCATGGCCAGAAGTCATTTTGTGGTTTGTCATTTGCACTGTTATTAATTCATGATAGGTGTACCTTGAAGGTTTTCTTCCTTCTTATAATTCTTAACATTTCACTGTTGCCTTCAGGATCAGTATGTACTGACATATAATTGTGATGTCATTAGCTTTCTGGTGAATGCGAAAACAACTAAAGCCAGAAAAGCTAAGCCTATTATTTTAGCAGGGCAATGGCAGCCACTGGGAGGTTCATGAAATGGATGATTTACAGCAGAAGATAAAACTTAGATATCTCTTCTGAACATTTTTTTTCAATCTAATAGGCTTACCCTGCCTTTTATTTATCAGAGTTTAAGCAAAGCTGGTCAGAAATGTTGTTTCCTTGGTAGCTTTTTGGGGAGATTCTAAGTCAATATGCTCTCAAGAATTCATGTGGGTTAAGATCCAGATTTTTTGGGGCTTCTTGTTGCTCTCCGGGAATTAATCACATCAGAGAGCAATGTAACAATTATTCAAAAACTTAGCAGTGTCCACAATCCTAAGCCCTACAAGACTATGCCCTAACTTTCTCAGATGACAATTCCCACCAAAATACAGTTTATATATATTAAAGAATCTGACCATCAGGTTTGCAGAAACCTGCTTCTCAATATAAGGAAGTCTCCAAATCCCCATTTTAGTATTTCTATCTGCAGACACTGCTGCAGACTGAAGATATATTTTCAGCTGTCACTGAATCAGAAGGGAAAAAGCCTGCACTCAGTCAATTGCCTGTCCAGCCATACAACTAACCACCCTCGTCTAACAGCACTATAGAATTAAACTTCTGATTTATAACATAAGAAAACACTTTGAACCTATCATAAACAATCCTGTTAGTACAACAAATTATATGTAATTCAATGTATGAATGTCTTAACCTTTACTTTATAATAAATTTTTACATACATTTTTGTGTAGTAGACTAGTAAAACATATATTGTGGCTCCTGGTGGCTCTGCTTTATGCCAGAGTGACTTACAGCAGTTCAAGGTTGAGTGTCACTGATTTAAATCAACGTGATTTTTATTTATCATGCTGTTTCTTGGCTTTCCTCACAGCAATCATAAAGATGAACTTAACACTCTTCATTGCTGGTCAAGTTTTCAACTATGATTACCTAACAGAAAAAAAAAAACTGTAACATGAAAAAGACCTAAAACATTTGCATTGTCTAGAATAGGGAAAATTATTATATGCAGCATAATATTATTAACTTAAACTGTAAAGCCAAATGTTCTGTCACGCCCCAAATTTAATTTTTTTTTTTTTTTAATATGCTGTGGGTGTCTCTGCTATAATTTATTCCATATTGACAATAAGAAAATCAAAGCATATATCTGCAGAAGAAAATTATTTAAATGATTCTCCTATACTCTTCAGGTATGGGGTGTTTTAATTACTTAAAATAATCCAATAGTATGCAAAAACAACATTTCATCTGTTTACAGGGTCTCCCAACTATTGCCTAAGTATCCTTTAAAGTAAATCTTTTTCATGAAGTTTAAGATTTGAGAGAATTCTTGGATGTTAATAACTTTTCTTTATGAATGTCGCATAAAAGATGGAGGGAGGATTTTTTTACATATTTTTAGCAGCAAAAATCTATATAGAATGTGCAAACAAAAGGTGAGATGGAGAAACTGGAATGGAGAATGTTCAGGATACAAAAGGACAGGACTCGTCTCCGAAACTCATCGCTACACAAAGTCACTGAGTCAAAGGACTCACCCAAATTTAGACAGGGATTGGACTGCATCTCGAAGAGGTTTCCATTCCCCTTCTGTAATTCAAGTCTTTTTATAATGAATCAGAGAAGGCAATTCTAAAGAACAGTAACTCAAGTGTTTAGGACATTTTTCACAGGATATTAAAATTGAGATTATCTTTCTTATTTTCTATGATTCCTACTAGATTTTTCACTTCACAAGTAAAAAAAAAAAAAAAAAACCACTAACACATGAATTATTCTCTTTAGGCCTGATTCCCAACTGTTTTTGATTATGAAAAACCTATTTTGATAAACACATAATCAAAATTTCTTTGAAGAACACTGTTTCATTTGATTTCACTTATAAACAACACATTTCACTAGAGAATACTCAAGCTAAGTCGGACTTTTAGATGGATAGTACAGATGCTCAGTGTTAAACACTATTCCAATAAAGAAAATCTTACACATATTTTTTTGATTCCGCTAACACTTCAAGGTGCAAGGTAATTTCTAAAATTAATAGGGGCTATAAAGATCAGAAAAATGTGGATGACAGATTGTTCCCCCCCTGTCTACTGCAGAGTTCTTTTCACTTTCATCTGTAGCTGATTAAATTTTACCTACTTACTGCAGTAGTAAATGAAGGCAACATTTCCTGCAATACGTTGTTTCCTAGGTAGCGAGGCCCAAATTCATTCTACTGAAATGTAGATATTTAACTAAGATACTGAAGCTGGGAAAACTTCCATTCTGTACATTTTGTCTTCTCTGAGTCAGAGGGCAGACACAGATCAGAATCAATATTTCTTAGGAAAGCTTTTATACGCTAAGTTCTTGTTATCAATAGAAACAAGCTTCTGTTATTAATAACAGATGTTATTAACAAAACACATACACTTATTCACAAAACACATACACTTATTCACACACGCATTTGCACATAGTTACTTCTCTGGGTCTCAGTTTGGAGTCCATTTCCAACAGAAGACAAGAATAAAAAGTCACTGGCACACCAGTGTCTTCTATATAGGTGTTTATAAAGTCCCTTAGGTTATAAAATCATGTATATTTATAACCCTACAGGCTTCATCCACATTCAGGAATCCCTGACCTCTTGGATGCAGCCTGAGTTACACAACCTGCCATCAGTGCACCTGTTGTGTGGTCAGCAGCCTCTTGGTCTCCTGAGATTATCTGTTCCTGCAGAATCAGCAGCTCTCCTGAGCTTATAAAACCTATGGAAACCTTCACACACTGCTTTCTCAGCACATAGGTTTCCTCACTTCAGTCTTCTGGGCTTTGGCAATAATTGCTTTCTCCAAAGCTATGGATATGCTGTAGTAGTCATTTACACACAAGCACATAAAAGAGATATTTCTGACAATCAAAGTGGATGGAGAAAGGCATGCATATAGAGAAATCATGTCCCCCTGAAATTCTGCCACCCTCTCAGAATACCTCTTCATTTTGTTATATAAATGAATTGTTTATATAAGGAGTCAACACCACTCTGATTCCTAACTTAGATGCCCCAATTACATTTCCATAGTTGGATTGGACAGGCCCTGGGTAGTCCGTGATACCAACTTACATGAGGTCTACTCTGCCTGGGATCAAAACTTTGTTTCTTCTCTATCTCAAATCATGAACAAGGTTTAAAATTTGAGTTATAACATCAAGAAGTAAAGGAAAATATTTTTAACTAGCTTTTAATAAAAATATGTTAAAGATCATGAGTACAGTCAAAGCAATACTTTGACATTTCCTAAACTTCTGTTATCTTTGGATTCTACGCTATTTCTTAACCATTATAATGCCCATTAACTATAAAACTGAAACTGCTATCATACATTTTGAACAAAAATGCAACTCAAGAAGTTGGATAAAAGTTAATGATATCTCTTCAGCACATACAAAGCAGAAAATGTCAAACATTAAGAATGACCATTTATAAAATTACAAGATCACTTTTCTGTAGTATCCTAAATTTGCATAGAATGTTCCAGCTACAGTGAGCTCTTTTATATGAGGACAGAAGTTACTGATCCTAACTCATCATTCCCTACACAGTTCCACTCAAACAAAAAATATTTTACTGTCAGCGCTATATATACATACCTTTCTTTACAAGAAACCTTGGGAATATCTGTGAAAGATAAAGGTTGAAAAGTGATCAGAGAACCTCCCATCTTCATACAGCACCTAGTTAACCCATCAAACCTGTTACATCATCACCAAACATTTCTAAAAATGCTCTTTCGTGAATGCAGAGAATATCCAGGGTGTTTTGAAAACATTTTGTTTTGAGACCTTTACAAAACATTAGATGTCAGATTTTTAGAAAGAACCATGTCCTACAAGTGATTTATCCATGGTAAAGATTTTTGTACATTCTTATGTACAAAAGAGGTGTCTGATATGACTTGGTGTTTGAGATAGGTAAGATGTATTTCAAAAATTGTCCAAGTTTCAGTGTTCCTAAATTTCTAACCTCCTAGGATACTTCATCAACAAGACAACCAGCCAAAGGTCCAATTGCAATATAGTATTTAAGTATCTGCCTAACTTTAAGCAGGAAGAAATACTGTAGTTGAATTTATTGTGTTATTCTCCTTCTTAGATGTAGGCATGCACTTAAATATGTTACTGAATTGAGACCAAGGTCATTATCTGGTTCACTCAGACCAACCAGTCTTTAAGCAACCTTAAAAAGAACATGCCACAGATCTAGAGGCTGATCAATACACTCTAGACTGAGTGGCTGGAGTCAGGGCCAGAAGATGAAGTTACTGAACAATAATCAGCAGTGCCCCATTGGGGACTAAAATGCTAATTGAAGCAGAACTAATACAAGTTTGAGATAAAATAACCCTGGAGTTAGACAGATCAAACACTGAGACAAAATCACTTTAAATAGGATCTGTCTCTCATCCACCTAGGAAAGCTTCTTGTTATTAATTATTTATTGAACAATCCCTCCCCTTAGAACTTATGTGCCCAACCACCAAGGAGGATAACATAACTTCTATAGAGCTAACATCTGCTCATTCGGAATTCAAAGCACTTCATCAAATAGTTATATCAACAGCATCATGATGAAAAGGAGTGTTGGAAGGCTGCAAAGGGAATCTGAGAAACTTCTTCAGCATACAAGGATACAGGCAAATCCAAGCAGTTTAACAAGATGTGTTATCTTATGGTCCATTGTGGTTACAATTTTGTCAAAATGCTATATACTGTAGCAACCAGTGTATTACATACAGTTGTGTAAAACTGGTGTTAGTATTTATCTTGAAATTTCTACTGATTTTTAAAGCATTCATTTAACTGTTGAGAGGTGATGTGAGAATGTTTTCTGAAAACTATAGCATATCCCATAAGAAACATTTTGTCTAACATTCACTGGCAGAAGAATTAAGCTAGATAGAAGTGTCGGGGATTTTCAATATTCTTACTCAAATATATTGGAAAAAAATGATGTGAAAAACAAATTTTGACATTTCTCAAAACACATGATGGCATGAAGAGCACAAAGAAATGTTTTATTGATGAGTTTTCACACTCTGCCCATCATTGTCAAATTGAATACATCCAGGGAGCAACTTAAGAATAAAAAAGGACATTCACTAATAAATTAAAAAATATATAGGAAGCCAGTGAGGATGAGGGAAATATTTCCAGATGCTTGTACATGAAAGACAGTGACAAGCTAAGTACAAATTTGAAAAATTGTAATCAATCTGCTAATGAAGTAAAAAGTAAAACAGGCTCCCAACTTCATACAATTTTTTTTTTTCTTTTTAAAAATGACTTCCCAAAACATTCTCAAAAATTATACTACTTAAGATATTTTATATTATGCTGAACATAGCAAAAGGCATTATCTCCTTGAATATGACCTAATTAATACCTATTGTGGATATCTTTGAAACTTACAGTAATTTTGATGAAACCAGAATTTGACTCTGAAAACAATTTTAAAAATCACATTCTGCCAGGGTCTGCTTTAATCACATTGTCCTTGAGAAGTTGGGTGAAATAAGATACACCTCACAATCAAACTAAAGTAAAAATAGAAATTGCCTGCTGACAAATATCCTCTCTAGAAAGTCAAGGATCTTAAAAATGAAACAACAGAAAAATATGAGAAATACCATAGTTTATATTCTTTTTACGAAACTCCAATGCCAGCTGAACATATCGGTTCTAATTCTGAACATAAATTTATGTTCAGCTTCATTCTTTGCATGTATGAGCTGTCGTTATTAGAACATACCTTTCAGTTGACTTCACCAGAAGCTCTTAAGTACACTTTGCTCAGATGAACACGAGAGACACAGCTGGGTCTCTGATCAGGTACACTCATAGGTAAATCAGAATAAATTTGGAAACAGAAAGATTTACCAGCCGTTTCAGAACAAAATTATGCTTCTTTCAGTTGTCTTAGGAGACGGTATATTCCATATCTTAATGACAGAATTTTAGGGGACCATAACTTAAAAAAAAAAGAAAAAATTTCAGATTATGATACTACATACATCTGTGATTGATATCAAGTCCACAGGTTGAGTAAAGGTAGAATAAAGAAATACCACTTCAAGTCCAGATACAAGCTCATCTAAAGCCTCGTTACTGCAAAAACCGTGATCCTAATCCCTTTCTCTCTTCTGCCTAATGCAGGCTTTTCCTCTCAGCACCAGTGGAGATTAAAAAGAAGAGGATATATTAATGTATAAGCATAATGGGAAGTCTTGTTTTCACACAGACTGCAAAATGAAAAAATATTAATTATCTATTTTGCAGCTCAGAAGGTGATACTAGAAATACATAACCAAAAGGTAATCCAATAATTATTATTAGAGCAAATCATGAATGATTACGACTACTATAAGTAGATGTCACAGAAAATTGTATATTTAGATGTCCTTTTTTTGTGCAGGTATTAAGGCCAAGGTGTGTTTGATATTTTTCCCCTCATTCACAAATATGGCATGCAAAAAAAACCCCAGTTACTTGCTGTATAGTGGATAGGTGGATGTTGTGGTTTAACCCAGCAGGCAGCCAAACACCACACAGCTGCTCGCTTACTCCTACCCCCAACAGTGGGTTGGGGGAGAATTGGAAAAAAAGAAAAGTAAAATTTGTGGATTGAGATAAAGACAGTTTAATAGAACAGAAAAGGAAGGGGAAAATAATAATAACAATAATAATAATAATAATAACAACAACAATAATAATAATAACAGTAATAGTAATAATAGTAATAATAATGATAGAATATACAAAATGAGCTCACTACCTGATGACCAACACCAAAGAAACCGATTGCTACTTCCTGGATCACACCCCCTATTTACATATTGAGCATGATGTCGCATGGTATGGTATACCCCGTTGGCCAGCTGGGCCAGCTGTCCTGGCTATGCTCCCTCCCAGCTTCTTGTGATGGCAGAGTATGGGAAGCTGAAAAGTCCTTGACTAACAGGGTATGTAGCAACAATTAAAAACATCAGTGTGTTATCAACATTCTTCTCATACTAAATCCAAAAGCACTAGGAAGAAATGTAACTCTATCCCAGCTGAAATAAGGACAGTATCCACCCCTTATTATATACCATTCACGTCATGACCAGGTCTCACATTTTCCAATACAATCCCATTAATCACCACCACTTTTCCTGTGTTTTGATATACACACACAGATATCATTCCCTTAGGCTATGGGCCATCCCTCAAAAATGTCCATTGAATTCATTTAGTCCATGACTTTGAGTTCCATCTGTCATAACAGTCTTTCAGGGCAGGAGAGATGGTGTGTGGTGTTGGACTGTTGCATCCTGAAGCCAGTTCTGGTTCTATTATCGCTGTGCTTGTCTGGTTCTATCATCGTTGCACTTTGCTCGTTTTCATCAGAGTTCATTCTTCATTAATGTGGGTGATTTTTACTGCAATACCATTGATATGGCATATAGCAACCATAGAAATGATGACAAACAATATCATATAACAATTAACATCATACAATTCAGTTCATTAGCTATTTTCACCCAAAATGAAAACCCCTTGAGGTACACATTGGACTTCCCCATGCTTTCGCATTACCCACCAAGTGCACCCAGGTCCTTGAGAAAAGCAATCTCACGGATGGGTTTTCCCTTGCCAGAGGCAGGAGTAACCCAGACTGTCTTCCCCAGCATATTTCTCATATGCACGACAGGGACTTTATCCCTCTCTACAGCATGTAAGGGTTTTGACTGGGCAGGGCCAGCTTGATTAACAGATCCCCTGGTGTTGACTAACCAGGTGGCTTTTGATAAATGTGTATCCCAATGCTTGAATGTCCCACCACCCATTGCTCTCAGCGTAGTCTTTAACAGTCCATTGTATCGTTCAATTTTCCCAGAGGCTGGTGCATGGTAGGGGGTGTGATAACCCACTCAATGCCATGTTCTTTGGCCCAGGTGTCTATGAGGGTGTTTTGGAAATGACTCCTGTTATCTGACGGGTGCCATGTTGCCATAGAACTTGCTTTTCAAGGCCCAGGATGGTGTTCTGGGCAGTGGCATGGGGCACAGGATATGTTTCCAGCCATCCAGTGGTTGCTTCCACCATGGTGAGCACATAGCGCTTGCCGTGGCAGGTTTGTGGGAGTGTGATATAATCAATCTGCCAAGCCTCCCCATATTTATATTTCAGCCATCATCCTCCATATCAGAGAGGCTTTACTCGCTTGGCTTGCTTGATTGCAGCGCATTTTTCACATTCATGGATAACCTGTGCAGTAGCGTCCATGGTTAAGTCCACCCCTCGATCACGAGCCCATCTGTATCTGTTGCATCTCTTCCTTGATGGCCTGACGCGTCATGGGCCCACCGAGCTATAAACAGTTCACCCTTATGTTGCCAGTCCAGATCTACCTAAACCACTTCAAGCTTAGCAGCCTGATCCATCTGCTGGTTGTTTTGACGTTCTTCACTAGCCCGACTTTGGGTACATAAGCATCTATATGATGTACTTTTACAACCAGGTTCTCTTCCCAGGCAGCAATTTCTTGCCACAATGTGGCAGCCCAGATGGGTTTACCTCTGCGCTGCCAGTTGTTCTGCTTCCACTGCTGCAACCACCCCCACAGGGCAGTTGCCACCATCCATGAGTCAGTACAGAGATAAAGTACTGGCCATTTTTCTCGTTCAGCAATGTCCAAGGCCAGCTGGATGGCTTTCACCTCTGCAAACTGGCTCGATTCACCTTCTCCTTCAGCAGTTTCTGCAACTTGGCGTATAGGACTCCATACAGCAGCTTTCCATCTCCCATGCTTCCCCACAAGGTGACAGGACTCATCAGTGAACAGGGCATATTGCTTCTCATTTTCTGGTAGTTTATTATACAGTGGAGCCTCTTCAGCACGTGTCACCTCCTCCTCTGGGGATATTCCAAAATCTTTGCCTTCTGGCCAGTTCGTGATCACCTCCAAGATTCCTGGGCGACTGGGGTTTCCTATTCGGGCCCGTTGTGTGATCAGCGCGACCCACTTACTCCACGTAGCATCAGTTGCATGATGTGTAGAGGGGACGCTCCCTTTGAACATCCAGCCCAGCACCGGCAGCCGGGGTGCCAGGAGGAGCTGGGCTTCAGTACCAACCACTTCCGAAGCAGCTTGAACCCCTTCATATGCTGCCAATATCTCCTTCTCAGTTGGAGTGTAGCGGGCCTCGGATCCTCTGTATCCCCGACTCCAGAACCCTAAGGGTCGACCTCGAGTCTCCCCTGGTGCTTTCTGCCAGAGGCTCCAGGTAGGGCCATTCTCCCCAGCTGCGGTGTAGAGCACATTCTTTACATCTTGTCCTGCCCGGACTGGCCCAAGGGCTACTGCATGAACTATCTCCTGTTTAATTTGTTCAAAGGCTTGTTGTTGCTCAGGGCCCCATTTGAAGTCGTTCTTCTTCCTGGTCACTTGATAGAGAGGGCTTACGATCTGACTGTAATCTGGAATATGCATTCTCCAAAAACCCACAACGCCTAAGAAAGCTTGTGTTTCCCTTTTGCTAGTTGGTGGGGCCATGGCTGTTATTTTGTTGATCACCTCCATTGGGATCTGACGACGTCCATCTTGCCATTTTATTCCTAAAACCTGGATCTCCTGTGCAGGTCCCTTGACCTTACTTTGTTTTATGGCAACAATGGCCTCCAGAAGGATTTGAATTATTCTCTCCCCTTTCTCAAAAACTTCCTCTGCTGTGTTGCCCCACACGATGATGTCATCAATGTATTACAGGTGTTCTGTTCACCCTGTTCCAGTGTGGTGTGGATCAGTCCATGGCAAATGGCAGGGCTGTGTTTCCACCCCTGGGGCCATCGATTCCAGGTGTACTAGACACCCCTCCAAGTGAAAGCAAACTGTGGCCTGCACTCTACCATCAAAGGGACTGAGAAAAAAGCATTAACAATATCAATTGTGGAGTACCACTTGGCTGCCTTTGACTCCAGTTCATATTGGAGTTCTAGCATGTCCGGCATGGCAGCTCTCAGCGGCAGCGTGACTTCGTTCAGGCCACAGTAGTCCACTGTTAGTGTCTATTCTCCATTAGACTTTCGCACTGGCCATATGGGACTGTTAAAGGGTGGGTGAGTCTTGCTGATCACTCCTTGGCTCTCCAGTCGACGAATCAGCTTACGGATGGGAAGCAGGGAGTCTTGGATGGTGCAATATTACCGCCGGTGCACTTTTGTGGTAGCGATTGTTACCCGTTGTTCCTCGACCCTCAGCAACCCCACAACAGAAGGGTCCTTCGAGAGACCAGGCAAGGTGGACAGCTGTTTAATTTCCTCCGTCTCCAGGGCAGCTAAACCAAAAGCCCACCGGTACCCTTTTGGGTCCTTGAAATACCCTCTCTTGAGGTAGTCTATGCCAAGGATGCACAGAACCTCTGGGCCAGTCACAATGGGGTGCTTCTGCCACTCATTCCCGATTAGGCTCACTTTGGCCTCCATTACAGTTAACTCTTGGGATCCCCCTGTTACTCCAGAAATACAAAGGGTTCTGCCCCTTCATAGCCTGATGGCATTAGGGTACACTGTGCACTGGTGTCTACTAGTGGGGGATGGGGGAGAGAATCGGAAAAAAAGAAAAGTAAAATTTGTGGATTGAGATAAAGGCAGTTTAATAGAACAGAAAAGGAAAGGGAAAATAATAATAATAACAACAACAACAACAACAACAATAACAACAACAACAACAATAACAATAATAATAATAATAAAATATACAAAAAGAGTGATGCACAATTCAATTGCTCACAACCTGATGACCAATACCCCCAAAAAAGGATCGCTACTTCCTGGATTATGCCCCCTATTTACATACTGAGCATGACGTCATAAGGTATGGAATACCCCATTGACCAACTGGGCTGGCTGTCCTGGCTATGCTTCCTCTAAGCTCCCTCCCAGCTTCTTGTTCTGGCAGAGCATGGGAAACTGAAAAGTCCTTGGCTATAGGGTACTTAGCAACAACTAAAACCATCAGTGTGTTATCAACATACTGAATCCAAAACACATACTAAAATCCAAAACATTCTAAATCCAAAACACAGCGCTAGGAAGAAATTTAACTCTATCCCAGCCAAAACCAGGACAGTGGACAATGTAGAAAGCTGTCAAGTCTTATAGTACAGTCGAATTTATCCATCAAAAGGAACTAATAAATGTAGAATACAATAAAGATAATACAAAATCTGGCTAAAAGTGATCTGGCTAGTTGTGATTAGATGTAGTGGAAAAAGAAGATGTAACAGTAGCAAGTAAGGAAGTTGGTAAGGCCAAAGTTATAGGCTATGATACCAATGCACTGGTCTTTTTAATACATATGGACGTATCAGGATAGTGTTTGTTAAAAATGAAGATCTCATTTAGAATTAAAAATATATTTCCTTTTGTTTTCGGAAGCATGTGAGTGAAATATATACGGTGGCTTGCAAATAGATGATGTAGACCATCTGAAATGCTGCCTAGAACAACGATTGTTTTCTGTTCTACCAGTGAAATGTTTATTGCACTCAGATGAAGTGCCTACACATAAACATCTGTGATCCTGAATTGTAATAATCAAAAACAAACACAGTGATTGCAGGATATATATAAAATGATCTAAATGAAGGGAAACGCATCATAGTACTTCATCTATGCATCTTCCATTTTCCATAAAACAACAGATAGCCAGTCTATACTGTGTATAAAGAAAAAATATCCAAAGAAGAAGAAAATAAGAGGAAAAAAAGAGTATTTCAAAGAATAATTATATGTGCTATATACTGTCATTCTAGGCCATTGCAGACTTTCCTAACTAAAAAATGATACTTCAAAGCTAAATGGATAGAAAGATTTAGATATACATGACATCAAAATCTTCAGAACTGCTTATACATACAACTACTTTATAGCTTCTCCCTTAACTTTAATTTTTTAGCTGTCTAAGTTTCCGATAGTGCTTAATCTCCATTTGCAGGTTTAATGAGGGGATTCTAGTCCCTCCAGTAATGTCATGTAGTTCAGTGGCCTTTCTTAAAATTATTACATGAATGAAAACTATACAGCAGTGCTTTCCCCTCCTTCTATCTTAAGCTATGGTAGAGATGGATCCAGCCCCACTCACCCCTACACTATTGAAAGCACTTGTTCAAGGTATCCCTAGCAGATATCTCAGTACCAGTATGCTGTCTCCAGCATGTCTTCTAAGACCATACCTTGACTGAGCCTCATACAAAGCCAGTTGAGGACATGGCCGCATTTGATTACATTTTTATGCATTTGTCAAAACCTCTTAAATTAAAACCTATCTGGGACATTAAAAATCTAGGCTTGCATTCTCCTCTGACTTATAGTTGAGATGTCTCATAGCTGAGAGGAGGCAGAAATCTCTAGCTGCTCCTTTTCATTTTCTGCTTTTTGACTGAGGCAGCTAGTGGGGTTGTGAAATCCTATTTTAGATGCCTAACTATCTCCTCCATGGCAACTTGTCACTAATTCTCAGCCATGAACTACACTGGCAAGCAGAACAGTTGAAAACAAGAAGCTATGGTACTTCACCAAACTGAAGTCCCCTAGTACCTTTCAATTATAGTGTGATTATAATTGGAAGGAAATCTTTAATATCATACTGTGTATATAAAATTTATTGTTTCTATTTCTGATCATAATCAATAACATGTAAAATATCTTGTAAAAGACACAAAGAACATTTTTCCCAGAGAGCTTGCAAAATAAGCAGCAGATGCAGAAAAGACAATATGAACGAAAGCCCTCAGGTTTTATATTTCATAAATATAAAAATCTATAAAAAATTATGTGTATCACAGGAGAAGTGAATCTTTAAGGGAGATTTTAATGAGGAAAAAGTAACAACAGAAAAACATAATACTTTTCACCCGGGTCTTTTTCTGAGGTCTTGCCTCTGCAAAGTTTTTTCTCAACAATCTTAAACCCTTCCCAGCCCCAGCACTGCCTTCCTCCACTCTTGTTTCCAAAGTATTTGCACCATTCTATGAGGAATCAGAAATACTATGTTGCCAATCTATTTAATAAAAAATAACCAAATGAATTCAAAAAGCAAATACTGAAAAATTTCAATCAGCCACTTCCTAACAAGCTACAGAACACGAATACGATTTGTTAATTACTTTAGAAAACAAATCCAACAATATTGTAATTGGCTGTCAGCATTTCTCAAATTATTTGTTATAAATTATTTACTTCCTAATCCAAAGCAACAGCATCCCCATATCCAATTTATGAACAACACCTGAGTCTTGCTTAGGGTCCTGAGTTAGGCATCTCTACTAAGGCCTGAATTAGGGTGTAATATACATTTTTTTCCTTCAAAAATGAGAAATAATGAAGCACTGATGGAGAATATATGGCTACATTTGCTGCAGCAGCAGAAAATGGAGCAATGATGCTGCTTATATATCTGCAGATTTTGATACTGTATATAAAATGTCATTCATTTTCCTACAGCCTCTATGAATTCTAGCAGGAAAATAATGAGTGATATTTATAGCGACCTCTTCCAGTATTCCCTCTGAATTAAGCTTTTCTTAATCTTCCATCTTACAGAGGTCAGATCACATTAATCTTATTGTCATGTATAATGCTACTAACATCAGTGATGAATTAAATTAATATGGACAGAGTTGTACAATCACAGGAATACTAGTGGAAGTTTTGCCAAATAAAATTTAACTTATGATACCTCTTATCTTATATAACATATATTTATGTTAATTGTTAAGCATAGTAGATTTTCTATTAGAAAATTATATCTCTAAAATATGACACTAGACATTTAAAAAGTATCAAGTTTGTATCTTTTATTTGTTTTTACTCCAAATATTTTCCTTCTCTGAATTAACTGTAGCAAGTCATTTCATGTGTAAACCAGAAAACAGGCAAAAAGAGATTTTCTTTCATTTTCCTCTGCTCTTCAGAATTATTGAGTTTAAAAGAAATTAGAAGGGATTGGTTTTTTCTTTCTTTCATTACCTTTTCAGAATCCTTGAATTGTGGTTATCTTTTAAGTTGTGTTTTTTTTTTTTTCAGGTCCTTCATTTTGTCTCCTAGAATAATGAAGACTATATTGCTATATTTTCAGGGAGGGACTGGATCAGTTTGATTCGAAAGAGATATTTTGTGTCAGCATTCCAGACTTTAGCTTACTGTGCACTCTCAGTGTATATTCTCTAAGAAATTTCACAGACATTTTATGTAAAATGCTATATGCCTATACATTTTTTAAAATAATTATCTATGAAATTTTCACAGTCAAAATATACTGGACAGAATTCTTTACAGCAGCAATTGCATGCAGTCATGTGTAAACTAATCTATCAGTATAAGCATCTAGTCTGAGGAAGTTCTACTGCTGTGGCTTCAGTGGGAATTTGACTTTTATCCACAGATTACCACCCAGTAAAAAGTTTTCCCCAAAAATATATTTTTTGGAAAAAAAGAAACAGATTTCCATTCTTGCATTTTCTTTTTGGGTACATCTTTCTTGCCCGTTCTCCAAAGGAGTAAACTTGATTGCCATATATTGTCTCACTTTAAAGATCATACTCTGTAATCAAAATCAAATAATTCTATCTTACCTTTGCTGAGGAAATCACTGGAGCAAATAATTAGTTGAGGACTTTAGCCTTAGGCAATTTTTTTTTCCTCTCCAGACACATGGAAAAGATTTCAGATCCAATGTCCATTCTTTATACCCTTATATAGATGTGTATATATGCATATAGATAAAGATATGTATCTGTGCATGTATGCATACGTGTTCTTACCAACATTAAATTTGATCTTTCTGTGATATAAATTGCAATTTTGCCTAAATAAATTAAACAGCAAGTGCTTTCCCTAATGCAACTCAACATGTAGAAGAGGCAAGCAAATCCTGAGTCATGAAGATCTGCAATGCGGATTTGAGAGCATTTTATTTTCCACTTAGTGTTTCTCACCTCTCAAATGTTCTCAAATAAATTGCTTAACTGTGCAGGGGCCATACGAGGACAATTGTACACTAGTTGCTCACAGACTTTTAGAAAGAGTAATTAATCCAGTAAAGGATTAGATATCTGGTAACGGTGGCTATCTGTTGAACCAGTTTATTTGTTACAGTAATTTGTTTTTCTGGAATGTCAATTTTATATTACTGTATGTGGATCAAAACAACATGGGAAAAGTCAAGTTAATGAAATGTAAGAAATCATACTGTAATTATTTAGAAAGAGGGAACAATATTTTAAAAAGCCTCTGTACAATAGTCCTTTCTAGTAGTGTTTTAGAGGTGCTCAGTATTAAATGTTGAAATTGCTTAAAAAGAACTAAAAATCAACTCATGATTCACTTTTAACTGACATTTTATCTGCTTCATATCACCCACCAGAGTGACAGAGATAATAGTGCTGTATTTCTGAGAAGGATTAGATCACACTGACACAAAGGTGTTTTCAAAACACATATGTTATGGTTGTAGAGGGACCCTTTACAGAGAATGACTCATGCTCCAAGAATGCCAGCTTCACTTTGCAATTTGCATCTTAATACTTTTAAAGTAAACAAGACTTGTTTCATATGTTCTTACAGGTCCACAAGCAGTGCATCATCAGAAAAGAGGAGAAGGGAGGAGAGAGGAGGGGAAGGGTGGGGAATGAGAAGAGGGAGGAAGAGAAGGAGGAAGGAGTAGTATAAATAGCAAAAATTACATGATTCAGGAAGATCATATGCTCTAGAACAAATGGAATTTTTTTTTTCAGGCTTCATTATAAAGAAAATTCAATTTCTGTTCAATACAATACATGCCAAGAAAAGAGGAAAAAAAAAAAAAGAAAAAAAAAAAAAGAAAAAAAAAAGAAATACAAACAGGACAAGGTGAGATATGTATACCATATGTACCATATGGTATATACTATACTCTAACAAGTTAGAAACATAACAAAAATAAGGGCTTTTTCTCAAAAGGCAAGGAAAAGGCCTGAAAAATATGAAAAAATCTCCTGAATATTTAACTTAAGGAATGTTCTAAAGAGTAGTAAAATAGTGCAGACAGACATGTTAACCCACATGTTAACAGACATAAGCTGGTTCCAGTCTTAATGATCATTTAAACATGTTTTCCACCTGTGAAAGACTGCCTGCAAGGCTGATGTTATTTGGTGTGTCATACCTATCTGTATATCTAATGCCATGATCTAGCCTTATAAAATTATATTGTTTTAAGATTTCCCAACAAAATGTTTTCCATTCTACCCAATAATAATTTTGTGGCAAGATATGCAGTTAAAAATCTAATTCCTTTCTAATAATTGTTTCTTACCTTGGCATGTTTAACTCTGAACTGCTGATTTAACATTTTAACATTTAACATATAATGATATCTAAAGATTTAGCATCTTCAAAATACAAAGACTCTTCCTGCCTCTAACTCCATTCTATTGTGAATTTTGTCTCTAACAAAGGGTGAAAGGGAAAAAAGGAAAATAGTAAAAAAGGAAGAAAATTAGCTTAGAAATCGAGCATGTAATAATAAAGCATAATAGCCCAAGATTCTGTTGCTATCAAATACACTATCACACCTTTTACAGACATCTTATATGCTACAGAGTAATAGAAACACTATAGTGTCCTGACAGTACACTAATGGATTGTTGCTGATTGTAGCTCTGGATTGCAATCATAGGAGGAGTATTTCATACTTATGTTCTCAATATTATCTATTACACTTACAGTATCAATTTTTTGCCTCTGATCCCTTGAAACTGTACTGTCATCTTCATCGTAAATACATTATCAAAGGATGCTCTAAACACTGGAGATTTATTTTATTTTATTTTCATTTAATTTTAAGGGGAGATAACATGACTTGTTCCTGTTTATGAATTTTCTTGCGCATTGAAGATATTATTATGTACTAGTCTATGAAGAGCAAAATGAAAAATAACTCCAAGAGATATTTAAAACCATGGGGAAAGAAAGTAAAATCAAAAGTACAGAAGAGTTCTCTATGTCAGAATGGACTCCTCTGGCAGGATGAGTGTCTCTATTGCAAAAGACTCTGAGGGCTCTCCAGGCATCATGATTTGGATTCCCATGATTTGCATGCTGATTGTATTTCCCTGTTGAAAACATTATATAGGAAAACTCTTTTATTATTTGATTCTTTTCCTAGGCAATCCTCTCATGCAACTTTTAGCTTTTATAAACCATTTGGCTTTACTTCATATTCTTCTCTGTGTTCTTTATATTTTGTTTTTTGTCATGTGGTATTGTTTTTTCCCCACTGATATCTTTTATTACTGATATCTTTTATTACTTTCTGAATTACCCACATGAATCTCTCGTCCTTTCTTCCTTTATTATTTCTGAGTAGTGTTATATATTAATTTCAGAAATGTTTAGATTTACTTCCCTAACTTTTAAACTTTTGTTACTTCTCTAACAGGAGCTCAAAATGACAACCCTGGAGGTTTGAACACCCTTTTCTGGATGTGGATATAACATTGGTAGGAGGGTTACAAGTTGCTCCATCAGCTGAAGATGGCCTCCATATTTTACACATCTAACATCTAACATGATATCCTATAATTCACTCCTGTAAAGCACTTTTATTCATTTCTCAAGATAGAAGATATTATACAGAATGATGGGAGGTTATCTCTACCCTGATTTCCGTTTGTTTTTGTTTTCTCTCAGATGAGTATCTATAGCCCATACCATTATGCCAACAAAACATTTGCATATGTTGTCTTGTTTCCTAAAAAAGTAATTTATAACATTCCTTAAGAAAACACGAATATATTGTTCCTAACTTAATCAAATTGAGATGTAAAATTTTGATTTTTTTTTCTCTTTAAAATCAAGCTAAATGCTGATGTTCTAGTCCCTTCTTCAAGGCTAATCAACGCAGTCTAATTGTTAGAGAATCCTCTGTGTTTGAATCTGCTACTGTCTTCTTGTATGACCTTAGTCTAGTTTAAAGAGCTCCCTAATTGACAATGGAGTACATGATTTTACTACTAGGCTTCTGGTTTAAATTAATTCAATGTTAGTTGTGACTGAGAGTCGTTATCATCTGACAGCTGTTCTGTGTTACTGTCTATGAGGAATGAGTTATGGGATTTTATTTATCTACAGTAGCTGAAAGTGAACAGGTGCCTCCATCATTAAACCACCAATGCCAAATGGCATCCTTCTTGGTGTTGTAAGATGTGAAGAACATCAGAATAGAGTTCCCCATCCCTTCATTGAAGGGATCCTGCTATTATCTGGTAACAATAGTTTTTACTCAGAGGACATGTGACACCATGTCCATGATGCCTCTCACTGTAAATGTCTTAAAAATAATTGTAAAATGCATTGCATTAACAGGTTGAGCAAAAATTTTGTTTGGATTACTAGATCTCACAGAACTTCTGATGAAAGGATACATAGTGAAATGTTAATACATGTTTAAGAAAGAAATATTTAAAAAACTGTCCCAAGTGGTTTGATCAGAATCTAACTTTTTCATTCATCAAGAAATTGATACTACAGTAAAATTTTATGGGGCAAAGAAAATTTAGATTTCTGTGTTTTAATCTCATGTAAAATGTGCTGATTTTATTTCATGTCATTTTACAAGCCTTTGATTCCCTGCTTTAGCCTCCTTTTCTCCAGGCTGTTACTGTCGAATTCAGCCAATGGTCATTTTCCTCTTTAACATGATTGGTTTTGGACAACCACCCTCCAGACACTTTTGTATATTCAGTCTGCAGACATACTATTTACACTCACATTCTTATCAAGGATTGTTATACAGGTAATTTGCCATGGGTGGGCCATGCAGACACCCCCGTACCATGGACTTCTGTATGTAAATTTGTTTAAATGACCACTAACTCAGTCTTCCTCTACTGCAGGCAAAGCTTCACTCCACAGATTCTGTCTTTAGGCTCTGTGACCAAACCTTACCAGTAAATATTGAGGAAAGATACTGGGTACCTTAGCTTTTGCCTTGTTCTTTGTCACTAGCTCCCCTGCCCCACTGAGCAGCAGGCCCACGTTTTCCCTGCCCTTCTTTTTCCTGTGAATGTATTTACAGAAACCCCTTCACACCCCTCAATACTTTCAGCTCCAGTTGAAGTTTGGCTTTCCTAACTCCATCCCTGTAAGCTCAGGCAATGTCAGTATATTCCTCCTGGGTAGCTTATCCCCACTTCTGCCTTCTGTGTACTCTCTTTTTGTGTTTAAGCTCAGTCAAGAGTTCCCTGTGCACACATGCTGGTCTTTTTGACACCTACTCAACTTTTTGCACATTAGAATGGACCATCCTTGTGCTTTGAAACAGTTGTCCTTGAAGATCAGCCAACTCTCCTGGGCTCCTTTGCCCTTCAAGGAAGTTTTCCATGGGATCCTGACAAGCAAATCCTTCAATATAGTGAAATCTGCCCTCCGGAAGTCCCAGACTGTAATTCTACTATTCATTTTACTCATTTCTCTCAGGATTTTAAACTTCAAAATCTCATGCTCACTGCAAGCAAGTTTGCCCTTGACCTTCCCATCCCAATCTGTTCTTGTATTTATTTGTTAATAGCAAAAACAGCAGAGCACCACCACTGACCATGATGCTTTCAGTTTCTTTAAGGAGACTTCCATTTTGTTTTCTGGCTAGATCTCTAGCAGACACCTAGAGCAGTATCATTCTTGTTGGTCTCTCCTCTGATTCTGATCTCTAAGTTCTCAATTGCCTTAACACCCTTTGGAAAGGGAAAATGCATTGAAGCTATACCTTTGCATGGAGTGTAACTAGTCCTCATCTTCTCTGCCTGTACTTTCTAAAGAGCTTGAATACATCAATTTCAACACACTTGTTAGAAGCCTAACCTACCGTTTCTCTGTGATCCCAATGGGATGAAAGCTCTGAACACTCACAGACCTCTAATTCTTCCTGTTTGTTTTCCATACTGTGTACATTTGCATACAAGCTTGAAGAATGGGTGCCCTTTCACACTGTTTTCTTAGAAATGTGACACCGACCTCCATCATATCATTTCCTGGGTACTTCCACACTGCATCTGGTACACTAACTTCTCTTCAGTATTTAGTCACCACCTTTTCACAAACCTATTATAAAACTCTCCTAATTAAGTTACTGACTCATTAACTGGACTTTTGCCCAGCTAGATCCTTTCTCTCTTTAGCTGTTCTCACTACTCAGCGATGGTCTGGTGATTGTTAAGCCACAGTCCTTCCAGCAGCAATGTCTGGGTAGCCAGGTACTTGCTCACCGGATGCATCCAGTCTTGCCCAAGCCTTTCCATCTGACCGTTGGGACCAAAGAGACCGTCACCTTGACTCCCCTGCCTTTCACATTAGCCCTCTGAGATCTGTGCTCACTGCTGATACTTTCCGAGTCTCCCTTGGCAATATCAGTCATGGTCACATGGATGAGAGAAGGGGTTATAATCCAAGGGCTGGGCAGCATCTCCACAGCCCCTTGAAAGCTTATATTTTTAATGAGCCTACAAGTTAGGTATACAAATGTCAAGCAACATAACAACACTGATACTCTATTTGAGAAAAGGAGAAAAAATGAAGGTAAAAATGAAAGAAAAAAGAAACAGGAACAGTTAAAGAGCTAACAGAGAAACCAATCTCCAAGCTGAAAAAGTTTGATCCAGTTATACAAACAGATACAAGAAAGAAAATAATTACATAATACTCAGTACATGTTCCAAAAGATATATTAAGTCAGTAACTTGAAAAAATAATAATAATAAAAATATTTTCATTAATAACAACTGAAAGGGAGAAAATATATACGTAGCAAGAAATAAGCTTTTCGCAATATTCTGGTGATATTTTCTATCCAATTAGGCATGAAAAGAACATATGGTTTATGAATGGTAACACAATATAACTTGGTTTTACCATTCAGTTAAGAAGATGTTCTTTACAGAAAGACTAAATTAAAAAATAAGTCTGTCAGGTTTGGTAAATTAAATTATTCTACAGAGCAATGCATTACATTAAAATCCTTAACAATTTCAGTCATTCAAACCCCAGCTGTGCCTCCGTAATAGAATTGAGTAGTAAAATAGAAGACAGAGTCCCATTGATTTAATATATGATTTTTGTATACTGTGATAATACATACCATAAAAAAGTCTATAATATATTTTTTAAAAACAACAAAAAACCTGAAAAATGAAGCAGAAAATCAAAAAATGGTATTAGTCTGTGCCTCTCTTAAATCTTCTGTGCAGTCAGGTTCCTTCTACTGATGATGTAAGGAACATGAACACTTAATTGAGGAGAACTATTTCACTTGGCTTCTAAACTTCAGGGAAATTTGGGACCTAAGTGAGAGAAGCTAGTTCATACACAAAATTAGTCACTTTATTCTGCTTCTCTTGGAACGTTCATCCCTATAGTTCAAGTGCTTCGTTTATTTTCATAAACTGCAAATCAAGTGGAGTATTATCCCCATTTTACAGAAGAAGTAAACCTTAAGTAATATATTAAAAGCAAAAAGATATTAATTGGGTGTTTAGTTTGTTGGATATCTAGTCCTTTTTAGCCAGATTTCTCCAAGTATAGTAGCGTACTATAGGATTTTCTATGTTAAAGCACAGTTTGCACTGAATTTACCTGGATTTGTGAATGCACTAGGAATCTATTAATCACTATACAAGTTCTCTGGCTGAGAAACCTGTCGTGGTTTAACCTGGCAGGCAGCCAAATACCACGCAGCCACTCACTCACTGCCCCCACCCCCAGCGGGACGGGGAGAGAATCGGAAGGGTAAGAGTGAGAAAAACTCGTGGGTTGAGATAAAGACAGTTTAATAGAACAGGGAAAAAAAAGGGAAAATAATAATGATAATGATAATGATAAAATATACAAAATGAGTGATGCACAATGCAATTGCTCACCACCCGCGCTGACCGATAACCAAGTAGCAATCGGTACTTCCTGGATCACGCCTACCCTTCATATACTGAGCATGACGTCACATGGTATGGAATACCCCATTAGCCAGCTGGGCTGGCTGTCCTGATTATGTTCCCTCCCATCTTGTGTACCTAGCTCAGTCAGTAGGCACGGGAGCTGTCCTTGGACTAGGAGGGCACTTAGCAACAACTGAAAACATCAGTGTGTTATCAACATTCTCCTCGTACTAAATCCAAAACACAGCACTAGGAAGAAATTTAACCCTATCCCAGCCGAAACCAGGACAGTATCCACCCCTTATTCCATACCATTTACGTCGTGCTTAGGTCTCACATCTTTTTTAATACATTTCAATTAACCACCACTATCTTTCTTTTTATACACACACACATATATATATATGCACGCACAGATATCATTCCCTCGGTCTATGGACTATCCCTCTAAAATGTCCATTGAGTTCATTTAGTCCATGACTTTGGGCTCCATCTGTTATAACAGTCTTTCAGGGCCGAAGAGATGGTGTGCGGTGTTGGGCCGTTGCATCCTGAAGCCAGTTCTCATTTCGGTACTGCTGCGCTCGTCCAGTTCTATCATCGTTGCACTTCGCTCGGTTTCATTGGAGTTAGTTCATTCTTCACTAATCTGGGTGATTTTCACTGCTATACCACTGCTATATCATAGAAATAATGACATACAATATCATGTAACAGTTGACATCAAAATTCAATTCATTGGCTATTGGCAATTGGCTCTCACCTTGTAAGAGTCAAGACTAGGACTGAAACGATAGCTAGGGAAATGGAGATCCTGTGTAAAAAAAACTGACTGAAAGAGCTTGCTCAGTGCCTCTCTACCACTGTACCAGTGATAAGAACTTTCTTAAGCTGTTCTCAAGTAGTCCTCTAAAATGAGCAATCAAAAAATATCTCCAAAACCACTTTCATGTTGAAGCTTTCTCAATGTGTGTAAAGAGGAACAAGCCTCTTGTCTTCAATTTCAGAAAACTGGACTTGATGTTCTATTCCAGTCATATATGCCACTCATGATCCTTAGAACAGACTTTGGTAAAAAAAAAAATTATAATAAAATTGTAATTTTATCCTACATATTCTAAAAGTTTAGGGCTTGCGGGGAAAAAAAGTCTTTTACTGAAATTTTACATGTGCGCTTTCCAAGATTTAAACAACTGCAAGAAAGTGGAAAAGCAGAAGTATCATCATATTGATATGCACACAATGATTCAGCAAGGCTAAGTCTGTGTTTGCTATGCAACTTTCTGTTATATGGCTTTGGAATCTTGGCTTCTATTATACGTATTGGGTAAAAGTGCTTATTAGGAAGATTATACCTTTTCTCTGCTTGCCATTGATTAACCACTTTTGCTCTGATGGATCTTTCTAACCATCTGTGGTGGTGCATCCCCCTCCGCCTTCTCCTGGGCCACTCGTTGATCTCAGAAATTCCCATGAAACCTTGGCCTTGGTGTACTGAGTCTGACGATTGAGCGCTCCTTGACCATGACTCAGAAACTCGGCATGGCTAAGGCTGGGAACGTACTCCCTCTGTCTGTCCCAGGTACCATCTTATCTGAGCTGTAGCTCAGTTGTAACAACACTGAAACTTTCAGAATTTTAGTAACTACCGCCTTGGACTGTGGTCAGGATGGAAATTTACAGATGACTAAAGTCAATCATCTTGCAACCCTATAAACAGCGGTCCCAAGTGAGACCCTTTGAGCTCTCCTGGACCTCAGCAGGCTGTGACCAGAATCTCCCTCTGAGACAAATGCTCCTCAGAGTTTGCAAACTCTCGAGTTTGCGATATTCAGAGGACTGTCGCTGGCTGGCAGAGGACCTGGGCTGCAGTGATCCTTGAGGATCAACCCTTCGCCCATTGAGACATGCCAAGACATTTTACATGAGTATTTCACTGAACTCGAGGGGGATTTTTAACAGGTATGTCTTTGTATGTTTATCTATCTTTGCATGCGTGTGCATCCGTGTGCGAATTGATGGAAGTATCTGCTAGCAAATATAGTCTGCTAAAATCTTATGATCTATTTTAAGATTGAGAATGAACTTTAGACTGCTGCTAAACACATATAATCCCTTAGACATATACCGTTGACCAAGTCTGGGAGTAGGGGTAGATCTAGCTGGGTCTACTCTGAACCTTGTGACTCAACAGAAGGGTCTCCTTACCCTTTTTGTATTAGACATAAACCATTGTCCAAATCTGAGACTAAGATTGGATCCAGCCAGGTCTTCTCTGAATCTCGTGACTCAATGGGAGAGTCTCCCTTAACCTTTTCGTTCTCGGCCTCTGTATAAATCATCCCAACTCAGGTCTAACACAATACCCTGGCTCTGGCTGGGATAGAGGTAATTTTCTTGCTAATAGCTGGTATAGTGCTGTGTTTTGGATTTAGTATGAGAATAATGTTGATAACACGCTGATGTTTTAGTTGTTGCTAAGTAGTGTTTACACTAGTCAAGGACTTTTCAGCTTCCCATGCTCTTTTCCTTTGTATGCTTCATCCCTGTGGTAAGTGATAGAGTGAACCTTGCCATTGAACTCTGTTAAGTCGCACTTTTATAAATTTCTATTAAAATCACTTTCTGCTAATACCGTCAACAGTGATTCTTTGAGCGGCCTCTAAACCACTCATTCGCAACACCATCCTATCCTCTCTCCTTTCCCTTCCCCCCCTTCCATTGCCCTACATCATAATTCTATTCTTGTCCAACTTCCTTCTTATCTAACTTTCAAATCTTCCCTTTCCCAACTCTCTCTGTGTTCCGACTTACGCCGTTTTCTACCTGGAGACCCATAATTGAGAACATACAAGAATCATAGAATCATAGAATCATAGAATCATTAAGGTTGGAAAAGACCTCTAAGATCATCGTGTCCAACCGTCAACCCAACACCACCATGCCCACTACACTATGTCCCTAAGCGCCTCATCTACACGTCTTTTAAATACTTCCAGGGATGGTGACTCCACTAATTCCCTGGGCAGCCTTTTCCAAGGCCTGACCACTCTTTCAGTAAAGAAATTTCTCCTAATGTCCAATCTAAACCTCCCTTGGGGCAACTTGAGGCCATTTCCTCTCGTCCTAAAGAAGTAAACTTTGAGGTCATCCTGTAACTTTCAGCACCTAGAAACAGATTTTACAGCATCTCAGCTTTTTTAGAATTTGTTGCAACGGTCTGAGTACAATTTTGGCCTGAGAAAATATAATTGTCACTGCTCACACTAGTGACTGGTAACATGAAGGAACTCATACTGCTCTCTGACTCTGATAGATGGTATAAACATAGTCTGATTTGTGAGAAATTTGACAGTGTTTGATGAAAATAAAATCTTTGGCAGGTCAGTTACAAAAACTAGAGTTCCTATTATCAAGTAAAAATTGCAGTTTTCAAGACTTGCCAGTATTTAGCTAATACAAAAGGAACCATTGCCTCCTTGCAATGTGGTACCCTTGCTCTGAACCATGGAAACACTAGAACTGCTTAAGGGAAAGCAACCAGATTCATCACACAGAAAAATACTTTATTCATTACCACTGTCTTGGAAATGACTGAATAATCTTAATTTTATTTTTCCATAGTTGTCAATTGTTGAATAACTTTAAAAAGCAGTACACACAGGCCTACCTAAAATGAATGCAAACTGAAATATACTAGCAAAAAAAAAAAAAAAAAAATTAAGACTAGTGGTAGGTTTTGAGCTCTTAAACAATAAATAGGCTACTACAACCTCTGTATCTGAAAGCCTTTTTGTACATTTAACTTTGTACTGGTTCCAGCTGAGGTGGAGTTAATTTTCTTCATAGCATCTCATATGGTGCTGTGTTTTAGATTTGTGACCAAAACAATGCTGATAACACACTAATGTTGTAGCTATAGCTGGGCAATGCTTACACAGCATCAAGGCCTTCTCTGTTTCTCACTCTGCCCCCCCCAGTGAATAGATTGGGGGTGCACAAGAGTTTGGTAGGGGACACAAACAGGCAAATGACCCAAACTAATCAAAAAGATATTCCATGCCATATGATGTCATGCTCAGCAATAAAATAGAGAGGAGTAGGGTTTGAGTAGGTTAGCTGTCTTTTGCTCAGGCATTGCCTAGGCATTGGTCTACCTATAGGAGGTGGTGAGTGATTGCCTTTGTATCACTTGTTTTGTTTTGATTTGTTTTGCTTTGTTTCTTTCTTTCTTCTTCCACTTCTCCCTAAGTTATTAAACTATGAGGTTTTTTTGCTTTTATTATTCCCTTTGTCTTCCATTGTCCCACTGGATGTCAAAAGGGAAGCAAGTGAGTGGCTGTGTGGTGCTTAGCTGCATGCTGAGATTAACTCACAACAAACTTAAACATACATTTTCAAGAAAAGGAAATAAATGTGAGCATTGTTAATAAAATATGACCTCATCAGAATTGTTTTCTTTTTGTAAATATCCTTTCATTTGTTTTGTGCACTAGACACAAATCAATTTACACAACCAATTTCAAGAGGAAAAATGCTAAGACTGTCAAGCTGTTATGACTGAAGAGCATCTGTACTAGATGATGGAACAAAGGCAGTCTTGATACTATTGGTATACTTTTGGTACTATTCTTATAAATGTACATCAACAAGAGATGCCCATGGTCTTCATTTGACAATGCATCAGAGTAGGAAAAATAGGAAAGAGATGTTACATAGCTTTCATAAAACATTACTTGGAAGTGTAATTTGGGTAAAATATTGGAACATTAGACCTTTCAACTTTCAACTTTAAATGATCAATGACATAGGTTCTTCTTTCTTTCTTTTTTTTTTTTTTTTCTCTTTTTTTTTTCTTTTTCCCAAAACAGATCTTCATCCTAAGTGGACTAAGGCCATATCTAAATTATGTTACAGGTTTTTATATCTGTGTAGACTGAGTACATTTGCACAAGAAACAAGACACTCTGAAAGATAGTGGTAGAGTGTCAGGCAGGTGGAACTAGACCTAAGACATACTCTCAGATCAGCTGTCATCCAGTTCTGTTTCTCTATATAAATCCCACAGTAGTTATCTGATTTATGGAAGCTTCACTACGAAGCCCCAGCTAACTGTCTCCTGACATGTTTGTGAGATACATTCAACTGCACACTGAACTCCCTTGCAAGTCAATAAGAGTTCTGCACAAAATTTTAAAGGTGTAATGTAGCTCGAAGGTCAGTTTTCTTTAAAGAACAGTGGCTTACTAGGAGACCTTAACAAACTGAGCAGGGCTTTCAAGCAGACAAAGCTTGAGGCAGGATTCAGTAGGCTCTAACAATCAATATTTCTGACAGAGTGTGGGGTGTTTTTTGCTATTTCCAGCAGCACACTTTGAACTGATCATATTGAACCCTGGATTCTGTAATTGGCCTGAAAGTAGAAATAAACGCCACTTATATGTAATCTTTTATGGCATCAACAGCCCTTGTCTTTATTTTATCATGTCAACTTCCCTGTTCCTTGTTTAATGACATAATTAAGAATATCTATTTATATATGTGACTTTTTCATGATGAAGTAAAAATGTAGGAGTTAAAATATTTTTTTATGTTTTAAACAAAACATTAGATGTGTTTATTGATTGACTGAAAATAATATATTATAATGTCTGATACCACAAAGAAACTCAGAAAAGAACACTTTAATAGCATGCTGTGATTTATGGTAAGACATCTGATGACCATACAAATAAGTAATCACAGTCCACAGCAGTAACTGTGGAAATGGTATGGTCAGATAGATGGACTGAGGGATTGTTAGAAACAGGTAATAAATTACATACCATATGAAAGAGAGCTCTTATATTGATGAAATATTCAGTAAAGCTTCATCCTGCAAGGTGCCAAGCACCTGCTGAGAGCAGGCCTTTTTCTTCAGACTTATTCCCATTGAAGCTAACAGAAAAGCTTTCTAAAGGCTTGGACATTCCTTTGAGGCACAATTTTGTGCTAAAGGATAGTTAGGCATGATCCCTTTTCCAGTTACCTAATTTATCTGGTGGTTATGCCACCTTAGTATGTGTTGTCTCTGAGTTACTTCTCTGTGAGCTACAATGAGAAATAAAAAAGGAATGACCCCGAAGAGAATGCACAAAACATACTAATTATTGTTCACTGCTATAGAATGCAACTTATAACCTATTTTAGAGTTTCCATAATGAAACTGCTGAATATTTTAAATAAAAAATATGTAGTGTATTTTCCTCTAAAGTTATTTCCCCTGTTCTTGATGTTAAATATGAGCCTTATATGCTGTTAATACAAGGGAAATGCTCCAGAAACATCCAAGTTTCAAAACCCTGGGCCAGTGTAATACACTATATGTGTGTATTCTTCAGGAATGGAGTTCAGAGTCTTCTTTCCCTTATTGTTCTTCTATGTTTTTATCATGTATCATTAGAGCATCAAGTCTGTTACCAAGGAAGTTCTCACAAAATGAGGGTTCTGAGGAAACAAAACAAAGTCATTTAACATTTTCCAATCTCGTTTGTACCATAATGCGCTAGCTGTATTGCAGTGTAGCCAAGTATACTGACCACAGAGATGGAAGTTTGAATTTTAGGGGCCAGTAAGCACTATTTTTTCCTTTGTTGCAGAAACAAAGTGGTCAACAACTTCTTGCTGAGCTACTGTTCAATATGAGCCAAGACGTTCACTTAGTCTTCAAAATTTGTTACCTTGTGAACTAATATACTAATTTGACAAAAGTATAGTGGTCAAAAACATATAAAGACATTTATTCATGTCTTCCTAAGTGTTTCTTGGGTGAATTTTGGGGAAAGGGAAAAGGTTACTGGAGAACAGTATGTAGACGGGCTGTTTTCTTGTGAGTGGGGATTTCCTTATTTCAGCATCCGGCTCTCAAGGACTACCAGGACCAGCAAATAAAACACATTTCCCAAATACTTCATAAAACAAAAATATGTTAGCATTTGTATCAGAGGTTGTCATTCTAAAAAGTGAAAATATCTTACTTTTTTAAAAGACCAGCAACTGACACCTGAATTATATCTTTCTTCTTTCCTTTAACCCTGTGAGATGAAAATGTATGAATTTTCCTTTTCCTCTTTTCTTTGAATCAGACACAACTATGAGAGTCAATTTATCTCCCAGCCTCTATGAGATATAAATAAACAGTAACTTACCTGTCATGAAATAAATTGAATCACATTTCAAATGTTTTTGTAGGAAGGGCTATCTGGCTTTTTGATGGGTAAAAGTATGCACCATCACATTAATGTTATTCAGGTTCTGTATTAGGGTTTTGTCAGCAGAAGTCATTGGAGATCTTTTGAAATATGTATCCTAGCACTAGTTAGATAAACCCAACAAATAGCCACATTACTGCATGGAAATAAAAACTTATATACTGACTCCCAAGCAATTTCTTTAAACTACTCTCAGGCCCAGTCAGCAAAAAATATTTTTGAAGGGTGTTAAGATATTGATGAGAAATAGTATCTACCAACAAGTACGTATAAATTAAGTGAAACTGTTCACAATCATTTATATAAGCTTAGAAATTTTAAGAACCCCATTACCACCCTTTCTCTCCTTTTTTTCTCACATAGACCCCAACCTAAACTAAAAACTGTTTCAGTAGGTATTAATAAGTTATTAAACTGGATGTTTTGGAAGAGGCTTATACAGCAATACTTTTCATTTGTATCTGAATATATTCTTGCACTGCTTGAATAATTTTTTGTGGTATATCTATCTTTATCTGCTATGAACATAGGAAGATGTATTCAGACAAACTCTCTGCCAGTATGGCACTGATGAAACTACTTTCCGTGAGCGGGGGAACTGAATGCGTGATCAGTCAGAATTAACCTGAACTGTACTTTATATCCAGGTGGTGTCATGTCTTTGATTCTTAACTTCTGATTACTACAATCTCTTTCCCACTTGTACACACCGTTCTTTTTCTGTGAAGATTTGTGTGAAAAGTATGGCATGTGGTAGGCATCCAGATCTTGCTACGAAGTGAGAATGTGTGCAAACTGAATCCAGAGAAATGGGGTCAGTAGTGCTCCCAGTTTTCAGAGTGGACAGAGCCAAAAAGAGCCTGGACAATTGTTCAGGCTGTACTTAGAAGGCTAAGAAATCCACATCTGAACATAATCTCTATGAATAAATCAATACCAAGTGTTTTTTCTTGTTAGTCCAGGTTTAAAATTCTTATGTTTTTTTTTATCACTTTAGCATCTGCAATAGCACAGAAAACATTATTCGTATACAGTATATACATATTCACACGTGTTTTAACTTTGCAGCCTACCTACTCTTCCTAGGTAATCATCCTTTCAGTGATGATCAAGTTGGCGTGATTAAGGTCAGAGTAGCTGCACTACAAGGATGACCAGCAGTCAGTAGTCAGGGCTAAGTTAATAATGTAGGATAAGAGAGACCTGTTTCAAGTCAAGTAAGCAGAAATTCAGCTCCTAGATATCAAACATCTTTGAGCCAGTGAGCATTGTTGGTCCCACCACCCTTACATTATAGATTCTGCATTACAAAGGCATGTAAAGAAATAGTGATGTGCTCCCAGCATTAAGAAAGAAAAGAAGGCAAAATGTATTCATATTCATCCCTTTAAAAAACTATATCCCGTATGTAGTTCATAAGCTAAAACACTGATGTGTTATCAACATTGTTTTGGTCACAAATTCAGAACACAGGACCATTTGTTCTGCTATGAAGAAAGTTAACTCCATGCCAACCAGACCCACTACAGTTACCATGGTACTTTTTTGCATGAGTTAAGTAAAGCGCTCAAAGAGCTCCCACCATTAGGTGCAAGTTCTCCCTTGGTTTAGGTTGAGACTTTTTAAAATAGTATATACACCAAAATTTAACCCATTTTCCCACAGCTGGGGCTAGATTTGCTGATATGTAGTTTCACAGACCCTACTTTAATCCCTACTTAAATACAAGTAACACATTAGCTGGCCTTATGTCCTTAAATACTTCTGTCTGTAACTAACAATCACAACTATCAGATACACACTTTCCTATTTATTTCCTTCACTATATTTTTTTACAATAATGGGATATCTGTTCACAAACAGAGAAGGACTGGTGGGAGATGTGGTGGTCGGAGGCCGGCTGGGCTTAGCGACCATGAAATGATAGAATTCTCAATACTTAGTGAAGTAAGGAGGGGGGCCAGCAAAACAGCTACCATGGACTTCCGGAGGGCGGACTTTGGCCTGCTCAGGACACTGGTCAAGAGGGTCCCTTGGGAGACAGTCCTGAAGGGCAAAGGGGTCCAGGAAGGCTGGACGTTCTTCAAGAAGGAAGTCTTAAAGGTGCAGGAGCAGGCTGTCCCCATGTGCCCATAAGAAGAACAGGCAGGGAAGACGACCGGCCTGGCTGAACTGGGAGCTCTGGCTGGGACTCAAGAAAAAAAGGAGAGTTTATCACCTTTGGAAGAAGGGGCAGGCAACTCAAGAAGAATACAGGGATCTCGTTAGGTCATGCAGAGTGGAAATTAGAAAGGCAAAAGCCCAGCTAGAACTCAACCTGGCCACTGTCATGAGAGACAACAAAAAATGCTTATACAAGTATATTAATGACAAAAGGAGAGCCAAGGAGAATCTCCATCCTCTATTGGATGCGGGGGGGAACGTTGCCACCAAGGACGAGGAAAAGGCTGAGGTACTCAACGCCTTCTTTGCCTCAGTCTTTAATAGTCAGAGCAGTTATCCTGAGGGTACTCAGCCCCCTGAGCTGGAAGACAGGGACGGCGAGCAGGATAAACCCCCCATAATCCAAGAGGAAGCAGTTAACGACCTGCTATGCCACCTGGACGTTCACAAGTCTATGGGGCCGGATGGGATCCACCCGAGGGTGCTGAGGGAGCTGGTAGAGGAGCTTGCCAAGCCACTCTCCATCATTTACCAGCAGTCCTGGTTAACGGGGGAGGTCCCGGACGACTGGAGGCTTGCCAATGTGATGCCCATCTACAAGAAGGGCCGGAAGGAGGATCCGGGGAACTGCAGGCCAGTGAGCCTGACCTCGGTGCTGGGGAAGATCATGGAGCCGTTTGTTTTCAGGGCGCTCATGAGCCATGTGCGGGACAACCAGGGGATCAGGCCCAGCCAGCACAGGTTCATGGAAGGCAGGTCCTGCTTGACCAACCTGATCTTCTATGAGCAGGTGACCCGCCTAGTGGATGAGGGAAAGGCTGTGCATGCGGTCTACCTGGACTTCAGTAAAGCCTTTGACACTGTCTCCCACAGCACTCTCCTAGAGAAGTTGGCGGCTCACGGCTTAGAGAGGTACACTCTTTGCTGGGTAAAAAACTGGCTGGACGGCCGAGCCCAGAGAGTTGTGGTCAACGGAGTTAAATCCAGTTGGCGACCGGTCACGAGTGGTGTTCCCCAAGGCTCAGTATTGGGGCCGGTCCTGTTCAATATCTTTATCAACGATCTGGATGAGGGGATCGAGTGCTCCCTCAGTAAGTTTGCAGATGACACCAAACTAGGCGGGAATGTTGATCTGCTCGAGGGTAGGAAGGCTCTGCAGAGGGACCTGGACAGGCTGGATCGATGGGCCGAGGGCCAACTATATGAGGTTCAACAAGACCGAGTGCCGGGTCCTGCACTTCGGCCACAACAACCCCAGGCAACGCTACAGGCTTGGGGAAGAGTGGTTGGTAAACTGTCCAGAGAAAAAGGACCTGAGGGTGCTGATTGACAGCCAGCTGAACATGAACCGGCAGTGTGCCCAGGTGGCCAAGAAGGCCAATGGCATCCTGGCCTGATTCAGAAATAGTGTGGCCAGCAGGAGCAGGGAGGTGATCGTGCCCCTGTACTCGGCACTGGTGAGGCCACACCTCGAATCCTGTGTTCAGTTTTGGGCCTCTCACTACAAGAAGGACATTGAGGTGCTGGAGCATGTCCAGAGAAGGGCAACGAAGCTGGTGAAGGGCCTGGAGCACAAGCCTTATGAGGAGCGGCTGAGGGAACTGGGATTGTTTAGTCTGGAGAAGAGGAGGCTGAGGGGAAACCTTATTGCTCTCTACAACTACCTGAAAGGAGATTGTAGCAAGGTGGGTGTCGGTCTCTTCTGCCAAGTAACTAGTGATAGGATGAGAGGAAATGGCCTGAAGTTGCGCTAAGGGAGGTTTAGATTGGACATTAGGAGAAATTTCTTTACTGAAAGAGTGGTCAGGCCTTGGAACAGGCTGCCCAGGGAAGTGGTTGAGTCACCATCCCTGGAAGTATTTAAAAGACGTGTAGATGAGGCACTTAGGGATATGGTGTAGTGGGTATGGTGGTGTTGGGTTGACGGTTGGACTTGATGATCTTAGAGGTCTTTTCCAACCTGTATGATTCTATGATTCTATAATTTACCTGTTTCTAAATGCAAAAATTATTTCAATATCATCAACTTCCTACCTGTTACAGGACTTTCTCCTCACCCATGGAAACTGTCAGGATGAAGCAGGGGCTGGTGGTTCCCTGGTGTCGGGGACCAGGAGCAGCGCGGGCTCCACAGGGTCCGTCAGGGCAGGGCCTGGCAGCCAGGGCCCGTCCCACCACCCCAGCCAGGAGCAGGGCAGCCAGGGGGCACCAGGGCAGCCCCAGCCCTGGGCATCAGGCACCTCTCTGGGGATAGCAACATGGGTGGGCCCAGCTCAGCAGTTCCCATGGCCGGGCAGAGCAGGGCTGTGGGGAGCTGGAGACAGGCCCTGCAGCGCCATCACTGGGGCAGGGGCTGACGTGGGGTCCTGGGATGTGGACAGGGTAGGGGGAGGTCTCAGGATGGCTGGACAGGGACAGAATGTCCTAGCAGTGCCCTCAAGTCCCTGACAAAAGTTGTCTCTGCAAGTAATTTCAGTCTTTCATGAATTATTTCAATCAGAGTCTTAAGTACACCACTTTCTCCTTTATTAATTATCAAAATGTGCTGACTTACGTCAAAGCCGCCTTTCTTTTTTCCATGGAGCTACCATAAAGGAAATTTGTTTTCCTAAAATTAAAAACAATGTCAGAATTCTAGGAATATATATGATATTATGTATTATATGTTCTATATTCTATGTTCCACTTTATGTATGTGTTTTATGTCACATATTACACACTACATATCTTATGTGTGTCTGGTGGGTTGACCCTGGCTGGCTGCCAGATCCCCACCCCGCCGCTCTCTCATTCCCCCTCCTCACCAGGACAGGGGGAGAAAATGAGATGGAAATGCTCATGAGTTGACGTAAAGACAGGGCGATCACTTGCCAATTACTGTCGTGGGCAAAACAGATTTGACTTGAAGTCTTCTCCACGCAGGGGAATCTCTGCTCTGGCGCCTGGAGCACCTCCTCTCCTACTTCTTCTTTCACCTTGGTGTTGCATATGTTTTTTCTCACTCTTTTTTGCCCATTGTCCCTCCCCCCATTTGGCATTTTTTTGGCATTTTTTGCCCTTTCTTAAATATGTTTCCCCTGAGGCACCGCCATCTTGCCTGCTGAGCTTGTCTGTGCTCTGCGGTGTGTCTGTTGGAGCCAGCTGGAACTGGCTGTGTCCAGCAAGGGGCAGCCCCGGCCTCTCCTCACAGAGGCTGCCCCCACAGGCCCCCGCTGCCAACAGCTTGCAACAGACACCTTATACACCGTCTAGAGTTTTGTTTAGCTTCCCATCAAAGACCCATTTTAAATTTAAATTGTAAAGCTTTTGTTTGAGAGAATATTAAGCCAAATAGTTTCTACTGAATTTTAGAATGGAAAGGGGGTGAGAAAGGAAAAAAGAATGTTTATTGCCTTTGACGGATACTAACATTATTCTTGTCATTCTCATATTCATTGCTCTTTTTACCTTAAAGTGTCTCAGAAGGCATCACAAAAATGCAAAGGGAAATCAGCCTAGATTGTAGCTGTAGTATGCACATGGAGAATACCTGATAGTAGGTTAAGTAATAGAGGAGAAGGAATTGAAAATATCAGCCAACACAAAAGAATTTAAAAACTGATGAAATGCCAAAGAAGCAAATCCAATAAATTATCAGCAAAAATGAATACATATTCTTCCACCTAAAATGCCTTTTTCCTTTCTAAATTGCAAAAGCTTTTTTATACTTCTCTCACGGTACACTATGTCTTCTTTATCTTTCTAAGCCTGAAGACAATAAAACATTGTTTATTTCCATCTTTTCATGTAATATAGGATCTTTACTCTTCCCAAACTCTGGGTAGCATCCTAGCCCTCATAAGTCAGTGGGAATGCTATAATTTCTCATTCATAAAATCTAATTCTATCCTGTAACCATGAAGGTGCCTAATGCTTAGTCATTCCACTTAATATATTTTCTTTTCTGTATTTTTTTCTTTTTTTTATATAAATATATTTTCTTCTCTATGCAACTGTGATATCAACACTAATAAATACAGCTGTCCTGTAGGCAGTATTGTGCAATTGTGTGAAAACCTTTGCAAACTTGTAAAAAGAAGCTTGCCATCTTCCATGATACATTCTATGATGGTTGTAGTAAAACAACAAACAAGCATTATTTCTGGATCTAAACATAGTGAGAAAGGCCTTTGAATTATTTTCTGTTTGATGGTTTCTGAACTTCATAATAAACTCACTCATTGAAGGCTTGATCAATAAAAGAGGGAGTTTTAAAACTCCATTAAAATGTGCAACAGCAGGACGTAAAATATATAGGAGTTTAATAAAGAGAATAACCCATTTCAGATCACATTGCCACTCAGATGAGACTGACAAAACCTCAAAATCTTGAAATTATTATTTTGTTAGTATTCAAAATATTTTTATAAATAACCCTCTTGAGAACTTCCGCGGGGCGGGGGGGAGATAATTAATACTCAGATTTGGAAATGCTGGACATGACAGAAGAGAGAGAAGAAGAGGACATATTCCTGTCCTCGACAAAATACAGTTACTCCTAAACTAAATATGCTAAGATGATAAAATAATGAGTAATAAAATAAAGAGTTTAAAGGTATATACATGTATTGCTAAACCACAGGACATTATTTACTCCAAAAGTAATTTTTCTTATGGCTATAGTACCAACTCTAAGAAATTATTAGTTAAAATATTTGTAGATTTTTATATAAAAGACAGTATAAACAGGCCAATATATAAATATGCTTTTTTTTTTGAATGGCTTTTATATCATATTAGCATTCAGCTGTTAGCAAGTAGAACAGGAAAACTTAAAAGTGCAGGTATTCAATTGCATTTGTCAGTGTTATATATGAGAGAACACAGTATTCCTCTGTTCTCTGGCAGTGTGTGTCAGAAAGGAAAAGCAAAGACGCATTGTCATTTAATTCTGCAAACACATACACATACAAAAGAAGCAACAAGCAACTCATGTAGTCACATAAAGTAGCCTAGAGACAGCTAATTTTAATAGCCTATCATGATTTGCATAAATTGAGATCACAGATGCAAGATATTTCATTTCATCCAGCACTGTGGGCTGTGTCAAAATTCAAATACAATGATATATATTATCAAATAACTCACAACAACGATTATGAATTATTCTGTTAATGTAAATTTACACTTAAGAACAAAAACCTTACAAGTACCAGATGCAACCAACAGAGAAAATAAACACAAAGTTCTTCTCATATTTAGGCTGATCATTAGGTTTAGACTTGTTCATAAAAATACTGTGATCTGTTGCTGGTAAGGGTCCACATCTGTGCTTCTGAGTTTACTCTGTAATATACGCAAACCAGAAGAATACCTTGTGCCTGTCCAGTTCTATTTGTCATAATGAATGGTACTCTGTCTTCATAATAAAAAATACCATGAAATGTTCAGAAATATATTGACTATAATACACATAAGAAAATCTGAGGGACAAAGTAAAAGCTATTCTACACTATACTGGAATACTCATGCCTCTTACAGAGTAGCCTTTTACTCTGTCAAGCATGTCCTTTTAGCGATCACTGACCACTCTAAGTGGGAACTATTTTCTGTAATTATGATGCGGTAGTCAAAAAAGGAGGTAATACAGGACTCTAAGAGATGTGGAACCTGTATATCTTGTTCTTTATAAGTTATCTATTTAATAATGGAGATTCTTGACTGAGATGTGCTGCTGTTTAAAACCACTTTGATTTATTTTTGTATTGCTGCAAAAAAAGCAGATATGACATTGGCTGAATAAGTGGTTCACAAATTAGTTTATATCTGACATGTCAGCTTTAGTCTATAGACTTCTGATTATACTTTCTTATCGTCTAAAGGCTCCTCACAGTCCTTATACAGTGTCCATATGTATTGAGTTTACGTGGCAAGGTTTTGCTAGTGGGGGGGGGGAGCTGCAGAAGTGGCTTCTGTGAGAAGACACCGGAAGCTGACACAGGTTGTCTTTCTGCAGCCCGTAAAGGTCCGCAGTGGAGCAGATATCCACCTGCAGCCCATGGAGGACCCCACGCTGGAACAGGTGGATGTGGTCACAGGTGTCTGATCCTGAAGGACTGCAGCCTGTGGAAAGGACCTACACTGGAGCAGTTCGTGAAGAACTGCATCCCGTGGGAAGGACCCACGGTGGACAAGTTTATGAAGAACTGTGTCCCGTGACTGGAACCCCACAATGAAGCAGGGGAAGAGTGTGAGGAGGAAGGAGTAGCAGAGACAACGTGTGATGAACTGACTGCAACCCCCATTCCTCATCCCCCTGTACCACTCGGAGGGGAGGAAGTAGAGAAATCAGAAGTGAAGTTGAGCCTGGGAAGAAGGGAGGGGTGGGGGAAGGTGTTTTTAGATTTGTTCTTATTACTCATTATCGTACTTCGATTAATTGACAATAAATTAAATTAATTTCCCTAAGTTGAGTCTGATTTGATCATCAGTAACTGGTATGTGATCTCTGTCCTTATCTTGACCCACAAGCTTTTCACCAGATTTTGTCCTCCTGTCCTGTTGAGAAAGGGCAGTGATGGAGCGGCTTCAGGGGCATCTGGAGGCTAGCCAAAGTCAACCCACCACACTACAATAACGGAAAAGTTTTGTTCTTGCTATTATTACTGCATTCTACCTCTTTTTTGTACTTTTTAATAACATTTGTTATAGCAAGAAATTCATTCAGAAAATGTTTACTCAGAAGCTAACTTGCTCAGCTCAGATTACAATAGAACTGTAGGCCTCAGTTATTATAAAAGAATGTTGTGCATATAAGAACAGATAGATCATAATACAATCTTCAATTTGTCTAAGTGAGCTAAGAAACTGAACAATCTAAATGCACTGTTCTTTTTCTTATCTTTTTTTTTTCTTTCTTACGTTTATAGTTTTCATTTCTTTAGCTTTATCTGATTTGGCTAAAAAAACCAAGAATGAGAATATCTATGTATCTAAGAGAACTACAGAATGGATGTAATTTTAAGCATTGTTTTGCACATGGATGACAAATAACACAGAACTGTATTTTCAAGAGTTTAGAATCCACAAAACAGCCATCTTTTAAAATATTTCTTAGAATTACCATTTAGGTAACCGAGATACAAATAATATACAAAACTGCCTAACACTTAGAGATCTCATTTTGTCATTTTGTCCATGTTCCACACCCCCTTCCAAAAATCAGGAGAAGCAATAATGGCATTTTGAGCCCAACTGATCTGTGCAGCCACAGATTCTATGGGCTCTGCTTTATACTCGTTCCTGAAAATAAGGCAAATATGTCTGGAGCCAATAAAGTATTGTTTCTAAAGATTTGCAGTGGTTATATCTCTTGCCTCAGGAATTGATCTGAAAAGCAGAGGACCACAATCATGTGGAAAGCCCAAGGCAAACAGTTCTGGCTCCCCTTGAAATAACATTAAAACACTGAAGGAGTTAAGGCAGTGACAGTGGACAACATATTTTAAATAAGACCTTAGGTGCAGTGCTGCTGGCAAGGAATAAATCAAGTAGTTCACAAGGATAAGACTATTCTGTTCTAAAGTGTTTATTCTATTTTTCAAGAAGTCACACATCATTAAAAAAAATGGAATATTCCCTTAAAACTAATCAAAATTATTATACTATAAAACAGTACTCAATTCTGCTATACTAGATATAAAAAAGTACTAAAGGGGCGTAGAAATCTGAATAGCACAAATTCAGCCTAGCCACAATATTCAGCACAAAACAGTTGTGGTTTCTTTTGTCTGATCCCAGCACATTTCTCTTGTCAAAGACTTTTAAATTTGCTTTCTATCTCTGTTCAATGAGGTTCTTGTTCCATTACTAGCAGATTCTATACAGCCCAATAATGGTCTTAAGACCATTGTGTCATACACCTCATAAAAAAGCACCACCTAAATATCTGAACTCATTTATTTTCTCAGAGTTAGAAGAAGAATCTGTACATGAAGCATCCCTTTTCAGAAAAATTCTGAGCCAATTATTATGCAAGACATAACTATTTTTCCTTGGACATGTCACTTAAAAAGCAATTTATCTCACTTAATTTTAGCCATGCCTAAATGATAGGCATCTGGCTTGTGATAGTTGTATAGGATCTTTCTTTCCAGAGACATCTGTCTCCCTGCACTAATTACTATGAGATCCTGGATGGCTAGTTTAGATTAGATGCCTAATTTTTGAAAGCAGAAACCAGAGAGATTATCATCCATCTTGCTATCACAAGGGTGCTTTACATAAGTTACCATAGAGATTTACAAAAGCATAAAAGAACCAACTTTGCCTACCTTTGAACCAGAGATGCAATTACATGAAAAGTTTGTTAATGTGACACTAAATCTAAGCAAGTATATCCTGAATTTCAGAAGGGCTTATGACCAAGGGTCACACCTGTGTCAGCCACATTCTTTCACCTTCTCATCATCTCTAGTTGTAAGAGATATTTCTTGCCGGTATCATAAAATCATAGAAAAGTTTAGGTTGGAAGGGACATCTGGAAATCATCTGGTCCAACCTTTGTTTGACAGCAAAGGCTTGGATTGGGTTAGCCAGGGTCCTGTCAAGCCAAGTCTGGGATATTTCCAGGGAGGAAGATTTCACCAGTTCTCTGGGTGACCTAATCCAATGTTTAATCGTTCTCATGATAAAAAATTTTTTTCTTATATTCAAACAGAATTTATCCTGAATTTGCTTGTGCCTGTTGCCTCTTACCTTATCACCATGTATCCTTGCGAAAAGGGAATCTCCACCTCCTCTATAATGGTTTTTAGGTTTTGGAAGACTATAGAGTCCCCCTAAGCCTTCTCTTCTCTGCTTTGAACAAACCCAATTCCTTCGATCTTTCGTCATATGTAAAATTTTCCAATCCTAATCACCTTGGTTGCCCTCCCTAGGATCCTCTCGAATTTTTCAATGTCTCTGTTGGACTAGGGAGACTGAAACTGGTGTAGCCTAACAAGTGCCAAGCTGAGCTGAGTAATCACCTTCCTTGATCTGTTCACTATATTCTTGCTGACGCAGTCCAACATATGGTTTACCTTCTTTACTGCCAGGGCATACACTGCTGGCTTATGTCCATGTTGCTCACATCCATGATCCCCAGGGCCTTTCCAGCAGAGCTACACCCTTGCTTTTCATACCCCAACCTGTGCTGATGCTTGGAATTATTCTTTCCCAGTTGCAGGATGTTATATTTATCCTTGTTGAACTTCATGGAATTCTTGTTGGCCCAGTTTTCTATCCTGTCGAGGTGTCTTTGTATGGTGACTCTTTCTTCTGATGTATCTCCCTCTCTTCCCAGTTTGGTGTCATCCGCAAAGTTAATGAGGGTGCATTCAATCCCATCATCTCGACCATTTATAAAGATACTGAATACTAATAGATGCAGTATCAACCTCTGAGCAACTCCACTCATGAACGGGGGCTAGTTTGAACCATTAACTACCACCCTTTGAGCCCAGCAATTTAGCTCATTTTCCACCTATCCTGTGATCTGCCTGTCCAATCCATATCTTAACCAGCTTGTCAACAAGAATGTTGTGGGAGATCGTATCAAATGCTTTGCTAAAATCAAGATGCACAACATGCTCTTTAAGATCTTAAAACTGTGATTTCATGGTCAGTGCAGCCAAGGCTGCCATTGATGGTCATGTTTTGAAACAACTCCTCCTTATATGTAGGTCCAGAAGAGCACCACTGCTAGTTGACATATTCAAACAACTGTGTAAGGAAGTTGTCCTTGACATATTCCAGAAATCTCCAGGATTGTTTATGCGCTCCTATGTTGCTTTCCCAGCAAATATCAGTATAACTGAAATCCTTCATGAGAACCAGAGCATGCAGACCTAAGGCTTCTTTGAATTGTTTCGGGAAGATTTTGCCCACCACTTCTTCCTCACTGGGTGGCTTGTAGCAGACCACTACCACAAGGTGTCCCTTGACAGTGATTCCTCTGATTTTGACCTAAAGGCACTCAACAGACCTGTCCTCTTTTTCATAGCTAACCTCTATGTGTTCATAGTGGTCTTTTAACACAGAAAACAAGTCGTTCTTCTCTTCTATCCTCTGTCCCTCCTGAGTAGTTTATCTATCGCAGTGTACCATTCGTGAACTTTATTACTGAGTTTCTGTAATTCCAATTGCATTATAACTGTGACTGCACATGGAGTTCGATTTCTTCTTACTTCCCTGATTAGGAGCGTTAGGTACTTGAGATCTGCTATCTTCCCCTAGTCTTTGAAGGGAGTGTGGGCACTTTCTCCATTGCTGCATTACATGCACACTTCCAGTTCGTCACTTGGGTCCTTACTTGTCTCCAGATTTTGGATTCCACTTCCCATTGCACCTAGTTTAAAGCCCACTTCATTAAGTTAGCCAATCTATTGGCACAGATGTCCTTGCCCCTTTTTGGTAAGTATATCCTGCTATAGCCCACAGTCTTTGAAAAGCAACCCATGGTCATGCTTCAGTCTCCAAAGGATGAGTCACTCTCTACTTCAGAGGTCTATGTTCACTTGTTTGGAAGTGCATAGTTCTCATTTCTGAATGCAGAAGAAGATTAAGGGACTAGCTTAGTCAAAGCACCTAACTTTCAGGTTGGTACATTTCGCTGAGGAGAATCACACCTTCTCTTTCCAGTCTGTAAAATAATCATAGTGATTCTGATCTAAGACACTTAGAAATTGAAGACATCCAACATCTGAAAAGACTTTGAGTATGTTTAGCTGCTTTCACCTGTTCAGTGGAATAGAGGAGCTAGCTCATATATGTATTTAGACCCTAGGTACTGGTATATTCTATCCATTTAAAGATGACAAAGTATGTTGCTGTGTTGTCATAATTACTTCAGTTTATCTACCTGTTTCTTAACAGGTTGATCATGAAAAGGTCATGAACAGGTTCAGATTATGAAGATGTCGGAGTGTCATTATATGTGGAAAGGTATTATATCTCTTCAGTGACTAGATGTCCAGTTTTACTACTATCTCATTTAGTGATTGTCTCATACAACATTTTTACTTCAGTTTAGCTTAATTAGAAAGTGTTATTGCTATCACTCTCATGAAAATTTTCATTTTCAACCTGAATATGCCAGAATGGTAGAAGCTGATAAGACAAAAACAAGCAAACAAACCAGCCTAGTCCTTTTCTTGCAAATTGAACAGTTTGGTCTTGGAAATTACTAAGTGACAACAAATGCAATTTTTCTTCACCTTCCCTGTTACTATACTGAGGGATAACCATCTGCTTTACACTTACCTCAGAAAATATTGCTTTTCTATAGAATTGATTTGAGTTAAAACTTTTCTTAAAATATACTATAATACCTTTTCCTATGCTAGCAAAAAATAAAGTTATATATTTATAAAAAAAACTTAGGAGTGAAAATAAAAACACCATTTTTTGTAACAGCTGCCATTTAAGTAGACCTTTTGACAGTACGGAAGCTTCTTTATATTTCCCATGTTCCTTCAAATATGATTTTACTCAAAGTATTATCCTCATGTGCTTGATAATAATTTGAAATCATGCTAATCTCTGACACAGCAGGTTTTTGATAGCTCTGTAAAAACCTTAATATCATTGCTTCAGGCAAGGTGACAAGTGTAATCACCTTCTATAATTCATGTTTAATACCTGAGTGACAGAGAGGAATCATATTATGTCCTTGATCCAAAATCCTCAACTATGCTATATCACCCTCCCTCTAGAAAATACTTGTGAAAATTGCTAAACCTAGTCCAAATTTAATAATGCTACAAAAAATTTTTATCAACATAAACCCCGATGTAATTCAAAGGCATAACTCTTAATGTCAAATATATATTTTACAGGATTTTTTACACTCTTCTAAACTCTCTTCTGCAGTCTAAACCTCTAAAAGAGATTTCTATTACTCACATTTCACCTGTCAAGAATATTGGTAACAAATGGGAAGTAGTTTGACACATGAAAGAAAATATCTTCATACTCTAGTTTTTATAATCTGTTTACCATTTGAAGAGTATCTGCAAACACTAACCTTAAGGTAAGTTGTGGGTTTTTTTTAAAAAAAAAAACAAACAACCTCAGTCACTGTGAAAAGACAGCCATTCTTTAACAATGTTATTAAAATTAGATGTGCAAACTTACTTACACAATCTAGATTTTATATTTGCAATGAATCCGTGAGATATTTAAGGAAGGACAAAATAGTGCATGTGTCTGAAGGAGCTATATAAATAGAAAACATTTCTATATAGGAATATGCAGACAGTCCTGTGTTCTGCCTGGACATGACTCCTGTCTGTGCATCAGTTTGCAGAGCTGTGCCTGGAAAAACTAAGCTCACAAAGTATATGAGTTTCTGTATCATCTGTGTAGTCAGGCACATTTTGGTTTCCTTTAGAGTTTACTAAATAATGATCAGCTCCATTAGGCACTTAGACATACCCTAATCTTTTGAAACAACTCCATACTGCTATTATCTTAAGAAAGAAATGCAGCGAGTATAATTTCTGTGTCAGTGCAAATGTTCTGTCACTTATTCCATAGCAGTTAAGCTTGATCTTAAATTATGCAATTACTACATTGCTGTTATAGGTCACCAGGAATATGGAGATAGTAGGAGTAAGAGAATTACTCTAGGTGGAGAGTGGAAAGTATTATCTGTCAGAAAACACCTATGTCTCAAACAGTGCCTGAACTATAGATTCATTGATCTTGGAAGAATATTCATGGTAAGTAAAACTATCATCTGCTTGCCTTATTCTTGTGTGTTCCCTGTTATTGGCACCAGGATACATAGTTCAACAGACCTTTTAGGTGACCTATTTTAAGGCCCTGAGCAACCAAATGTAGCTTTAAGATTTTAGTAGTGGTGTGGACCAGATTGTCTCCAGAAGCCTTTTCCCACCAGTTTAGTCTATGATTCTATGACTCTGTTCTTAACTAGATATGATGGTGTATGCAAACCTTCTATTTCAACACCTTAATGGTATTAGTGTAAGAAAAAAAAAAATACCTGAGAATTTTTTACTTTCATATAATCAGAACAAGAAGCTGTGATTAAATATTTTGCCCTCAAAGCACACAAAACATTTCTAAACAATCTTGCTGTAAAAGAAGGTGACCAGCTGAACCAGTCTTTAAAAATAATTGTAGGTAAGAAAAAGGTTAAATGAAGAAGCAAATAAATGTATTCTAAGCAAAGCTTAGTAGAAAATTTAGCCTTCTTTATTAAATTTCCCATTAAAAAACAGTGCAGCTGTTAAATACGTACATATTGCTTTGTGATCACTACTATCAAGCTGTCTGTAGAATAAAGGTACTTCTGACCTCAGGTTTAAGGACAAAAGGAAGCCAATCTAGTGGTAAGAAAGAGAAGATACCAGGATATGTTAATATGGAAATGCAGATGGAAACAATAACATATGCCTTCACTCAAATATGGGTGTGTCAAGATTTGCATTTAAATCAGAGATTTGCTCCATAGAAAAAAATGTGGGTTTTTTACAGTACTTATTCCAGGTAAAACTTCAGAACTTTCAGAGAGAAATGTGTGCTAAATTTTGTGTAAAAAATGCATTTAGTTTACTTTTTTTTTAAAGAGAAAAAACTAATTTGAAAACTGGTTTAAGATTTTGTAACAACACTAAAATAACCATTAATTTTGGCTGTTAGGTAGAAGTATGAATAAGAATGTTTATGTTTTTTATACGGACCTCATTCTAAATCCCATTTATGCTAAAGGTTTATTTGTCTGCTGCATTTTGTCTTTCTATGGCAACGGTGTTTAATCTTGTTAATGACAGTGATGATAATTTTTCTTGGTTTTATTTTCTTCTCTCCAAAAGATAAGTTTATCAAATAAATATTCATAAGCAAAAGCATGTTATGATTATGTGACAGGCTTGGTCAGAACTCATACCTGTATTACTATATAATGCAAATCCACTAAGGACAGATTAATATAATTACAATTACTTTCTTTGATATATTAATTGTCAAAGGTAACAGCAGAAGGGAGCTTAATGATTTCCATTACAGACAAAAGTATTTTGCATTCCTCTACTTTGTAGATCCAAGATGATTGGTTTTGCAAGGGAAGAAACATTAAGTATTGACTACAAATAACAGCAATTACAGGGTAAACCAAAGTGCTTTGGTTATAAAGATGGGGACAGAACTTAGAGTTAAAAGATGAAGATTCTCATTATTGTCTTCCATTTCTTCTATCTTCTTCACCATGTGAATTGTGTTGTAAGACAGAATTTTATAATTGCCATAAGAAAATACACACTGTTTTGCACATTGAGGTGCAAAGAGATATGTAAAGTAGGTATTAACCTTCCCATAAAGGAAATATTACTTTCTCTAATCTTCCTGAACTCTAACATTAATCTTATTCATCAGTGCAAGGCTTGATTTATTTTTTTTAAAATAATCTTCATTTTAAGTTGAAACTTAGGATGATCTGAGGCATTATGTTACTCTCATCATCTACACCAGTAGTAAATAACTTGTGATTCTTGAACTATATGCGTTTGTTAGGTAATGTAAGTGAGGCTTTCTGTTTGGGAGGATTGCACACATTTAGCAGGAGTGTCTTTGTTATGTGGTAGTTTTTTGTGTCTTGCTGCCGTATGAATATTTTGTGCATAGTTCAGAAGGTTGAAAGTAGTAGATATTCCATACTTTTGCAATTCAATATTATTCCGTGGAATTTCTTTACACTCAGGAAAAAAAAAGAAGTTGTCTGCCTATTCTAAGAATGCTATCACAGAAAGATATATGGCAGTGGTTCCTTCAGAAGTTTGGGAATACAAATGATTTATAAACTGAACTCTAACAACATTGTTTATATTAAAAAAAAAAAAGCATAGAATATTTAGGATCTAGAATTACTTGCATATAAAGAATAATCTGAGTAATACTTGCTTGTTCAAAGCTTCTTTCAGAGAAATAATGCTGGTCCTGTTCACATCTGAAAATGTGGTGAAATTATAGATAAAAACAATAAGATGAAAAGTATACAAATAGATTTTGTAATTAAACCTTAGATACTTTAATGTATGAATCATGATGTAAGTAGATCCTTAATAACACCTGTATAAAATCTTGTCAAGACATTCTTTATGGGCCGAAATTGCCATTTGAATATTTAGTATTAAAAAATATCTATATAGTGACAAAATTTATGTTCATTTGCTTAGTGAGGAGAGATTTTATCTTCAAGTATTTAGTGACTACATAAATCAAAAAGGTTGGTATTGTATGCAAGAAGGACATGTAACTTAAAACCAAAATATTCCCCAGGAAATGTCAATTGAGATGTAAAATCCCAGATAAATTTATGAGATCTAATATTTTCCTTTTTTTTTTAACTTCTTCTTTATGGCTTTCAGAATTTTTTCAAAAGTCCAGGTGCTTCACGTATCAACATACATGACTGATATATTCTTATCATTTCAGTATTTTAGCGTTTTTACTTCTGTTTGAGACAGTAATCCCATTGTTCTGTCTGGGGTTTTTTTGTGATTTTTTCTGCTGTATGCTTATTCTCTGGAAGAAACCAAGAAACAAGATTTTTTTTCAATCTCCTTCCCCCCACAAGATTTAAACTAATTTACATTTTTCTTTCTTATCAGCAATTTAGTGCTCTGAAAACCATTTACTGCACTGTGTCCATTAGCATGATGGACCGCCAGCTCTTGAGCGTTGCATGTAGAGAAACTAATACACATTCCATTAAGTCCAGAAAAACCCACAACCAATCAAACAAGGAAATTCAAAAACAAAATCTTTGTCAGTACATTAAAGATTTACAGATGGCATGTCAAACCATTTCACAAGGGATAGGCAACAGAGAAATTTTGAAAATCAGGGAAAAAAAGCTTTCCTTTCTCTGAGCCCAGCATTCACATGAGACATTCTCTTGCTTTCAGTTTTAGTAGTAAATGTACTGAGATGCCCACATCTGCCTTACAACTACTTATGATTTAAAATCTTAAATTTTCTAAAAGTCATACAAAGTGTAAACTAGTTGTCCAGTCAACTTCTGTAGTCAATACAGAAAGAACTTAATCTTAACTGTATTAGGTGCTTATTCTATGTAAAATGCCTCTCTTTCTCCACTGTTTAAACTAGCTTAAACTACTACTAACTTTCAGATTGATAGTTTAGTGCAGCAAAACCACCTTAACCTACCCAATGTAGCTATAGCAGTTTACCTCCCATGCCCCAAATTAAAAACAAGAAAAAAAACTTGCAGAAGTTCCTAAAATGCCATTGTAAATTGCAAAGGAAATCTTGATGGCTCACAGTAAGAGTATTGACAGTTTTTGACTGTGTTTTGTTTCTGTTTTTTTTTTTTTTTTTAACTCTCACAATTAAAATTTTCAAGTTTCATTGAATTCAGTATTTGTTTCAGTTGTTTGTTTAAAAAATACATTGTACAGGGCTTCATCAAATTGCTTCAGTGCCTATACAGTATGTATGTTGAAGTCTGAACACAAGTTAAATGTAGCTGTACTATTCATACTGTCTTAAATTAAAAAACATTATCCCTCAGAAAAAAAATTATAGCAGTGTGTGTTTGATATGCAGAACACCTCCCTATAGCCCTTGATATTGTAATTTAGAAAGCTTAAAATATTTATCAATGTAGACCTTTCTGTTTTCTCATAAGACAGTCTGTTGCAAAACTGATGTGAATGTAACTTCCTTTATTGTTACTGTTCCCATAAATCAATTGTAGTCAACAGGTCTCAGTCTTAAAACTTTGTAGCATTGGTATTCTGTGTGAAGAAGAATGACAGTATTTATTGTTTGGGATAGAACTATTGCTTTCCTGTACAACATAATCAACAGTTTTAGGCTGGATTTTTAATTTTTCTCATAAAATATTCCATAGAAACCTCAGTGCTGTGGTTGTACTGTTTTACTGTTGTGTATGATCTTACTCATTCCCCAAGGCTACTGTATTTTGTTAGACTAAGATTTAAAAAGTTAAATGATCTCACCCACAGCAAGTGAAAACATTCATCTATACACTTCAATTTAATTTGTCTATTGGCATGTGTTGTTACTTCATGAGTGAATTCTTACATCTGGGGTTCATCTGTATTCTGAAGATGATAATAAAAATTCCTACTGTATATTCTATTGCTAACATTATGCTCAAAATTTAGAAAGAGATTATTATCAAGGATAGTAGAACATTTTTAAGATGTCGTGCTGTTTAAAAACTGTGTATATGTTGACGGTAGTGTCATGTCACTCCTGTACTTTTTGGAAATTGTCATCTAGAAGGCACCAGATTGTGAGTGAAATCTATATAGGGAACCATATTAGAGACTTCCTCACAGTTACAGAGCTACTCCCAGGACTGCTTGCCTTGGTGCTCTGGTGATACATTTTGTGTCAGTATAAAACAAAGCATATTACAGGAGGTATAACTTTTATGGTTCTTATTGTGCTGGACTTGTTGGGGAGGATGCATGTCTATTCCACCACAGAAAATAGATTCATCCAGCATAACAGCAGCCAGGGACGTAACATTTATGGGTAACACTTTAGGGAACATAACTTACATCTCTGACAATCAGCTGACATTTTCAAGACTATGTCCACAACAAAGAGGGTTTTTAACGTTCTCTGATTCAAAATGTATGAAAGTTGAGATTAGCATTGACATTTAGAAATCTTGCTAAATCAATGGAGAAGTTATGACCTTAGTTTTATGGACCCTGAAATATAACTTTGCTTGCTAGTGGTCGTCTTCTCTATTTCCAGACAAAAGTCAGGTTCTAAATTTTGTTAGCATTATTAAAACTAAGAAAAAATATCCTATGATAAAGAATCATTATAGTTATTTTTGGTTGTTTGGGCTAAAAATATTTTCTTTTTTTAAAAAAAAATCCATTCTTCTCTCTTCCACTTTTGTCACTGTATAAAAAGAGAAAGTAATGAATCAGAAAATCAGTAAATTAAGCATTCCTTGGAAATGTTGGAAACAAACGGAATAGAACTTTTATGTTGTTACTGAAGTAAAACACCATTTCCCTTAATTTGATGAAAGAAACAAATGTGTTCTCTGTTTTTACTTTAGCAACAGACAAGCTGCACCTCCAAAATTAAAGTCATCACATGTAAGGACAGTACTATGGGTTTATTTCTCTGTCATCCAGATTTCTAAGAGTTCAAATAGGCATTTCTTTTGTTCTCAGTAAAGATCCCTCTGAAGGTTTTTCAGAGGGTCTGTTATCTGTCATCTTTACTTATGATCCTATTCATGTCAACAGTATTTTTCTAGTAATTTCCACAATTTACTATGATTTTCCTGTAACCCCTTGTTTCTGTTTCTTTCTTATCCTGTAAAGTGCCAAATTCTGTAACATACATAGTCTTATTCCTTTATTGATGATGCCATCATTCATATACTTTGTGGTTTAATGTAAATCCTTGTAACATGCATTGGTTCCATTTTCTCTGAGTCACACATGTTCTATATGCCTGGATTACTGAATGTCTGATAAGGAGAGATATGAATCCACTTAATGTCTTCTCAGAAGATATTCTTATGTGGCACATAATATTCCTGACTATCTGCAGGAAATATAATACTTCTTTCTACAAAATAAGTAATGATGTCTGTTCAACCCTGCTGCTTGATGCTTCCAAGAGGCAAATTCAAATATCTTCAGATTATTTTAAAACTTAAAACCAGACAATTCCCCAAAATATTTTTCATGGACACTTGTCATAAACATCCCTGTAAACACCAAATCAGTATATAAAACACTTCACTGAGAAGGAGAGGAAACATTAGATCATGGAAATAAATAATAAACCAACAGAATATTTATAAAAATTTTGAACAAAACTAATATTTCTAAAGTATCTTTGTTATGTCTCAGCCCCTCCATTAATGAATGTAGGCATGCAGGAACAATATCCTTATTCTTTCTGTTCACTGCCTTGTTATTCACAGTTGGACAAATCCCTCTGTTTGACGATTTTACATATTAATTATTTCTACCCAGATCAAGTATTGCATAGGATTGTTGGCTGCCTAAGTATGAACTGGTTTGCTACTCTCTTCTGCACTGAGATATCCAGGAAACCTGAGCATGTGTGGAGAAAGTACAAATTAGTCTGTGGGTTTAAAAGTTTTGCTTATAGCAACATTTTAGCCCTCTGAAAAGCAACATGCTCATCTTAAAAGGAAAATTGTATGTATCGTTCAATATTGCACTTTGTCTAAAAATATCAAAAAAAAGCAGAAGCATGGAGAAAGTGAAAACAGAAGAACAGAAAAGATTAGACTGCTCATATAGGTCTGAGTCTAATGTAAAAGATAAAATTATTTTGCTGGGTCCAGCCCAGAAAAAATTACTAAATGAAAGAAAACCAAGAAAAAAAAACCCAGCAAGTATTTAGTAGGAAAAATGAGAACTCTTTGATGATAAATTACCAGAAGGGAAAAAGAAAAAAGCCTTTAAACAAAATTATTATGTAGTTTAAAAGGAATCAAGGAATAAAATGTTGGGAGAAACTGTGGGCTGCTACTGTAAGCAAAAATGGATGATGAAGATATTGTCAGGAATTTAAAACCCTAATTTGCCTCAAACATAATTAGGAAATTAGCTTTAGAATGTAAAAGTATTTTAGGTCAGTGTGAAATACTACTGAACTAAGTAAGATAAATGTTATGTGTAAAAGACAAGAGAGAAAAACAGAAATATTTTAAACCCTCAGGTTTAAAGGGCATCTCAGTGGCCCTTTTCAAGTTCTTACTGGTTCTTTATTACGGACTTGGGTTTTTAAACACTTAAGAAGGTGGGCAAAGTGCTCAAAAGCAACCACAGTTTTAGTAAAGGGGGTAATATTTAAACAATGTGATAAATATTTTAAAATTAAGATTATGAGAATAAAGAGGAAAATCTGTAGGCTTTTGGAGGTTTTCTGTTCTCAGAGCTAAGAAATCTATGTAGAATACTGTCAATTCCTGAATAGCACCATATTAAAAATGTTAATAAAAATAGAAAATAATAAATTTTAAAATGTAAACACTGCTGGCAATTTTCCTACTTGTGCATAACTCAGTGCATATTTCCTCACCATTTCTGTACACTTACAGCTACAATGATGGGGATGACTTCATTTTAGCATGACAGTGTCTAATTCCTGAGCACAGGAAGCAGCCAGATTCCCAGCAGTCAGGGGGGAAAAAGTAGCTTCCTTTCAGCAACACTAAGTAGTGGCTACTGAGCTGAAGGGAAGACTTCATTTCCACTAACCATACAGGGCAGAAAAGTGCTCTGAAAGTAGGTACTTCCACCAAAGGCTGACCATCCCTTTCTCAGAAGAAGGCGTTCTCACCAAAGCCCACTACTACTCAGAGAACTTGTCTAAGATGTGGGAGACTCAGGAAGCCAGCTCTTGGAAGAGTGATAACCTTCCTGGCTTGCCCTCTCCAGTGTAAGGAAGAATCTTTAAGTGGCTCCTACAAAAGCTGATCCATTTCATAAAAGTAATTGATTGCTTCCTGGAACCAAAACCAGAATTTGAATCTATCTCATGAAACAAGACATGAGGACAAAGGACATGGCACTGCCAAAGAGTGTGATCCTGGTGTCTTCAGCACCAATTCTTTTGTTTTACTGAGCCGCTGCTACTGTTAATGCAGATGTAACCAGTATAGGCAACTGTTTGCTAGCACTTGATTCTGTGTATCAGTGCTGTTTGATGGCATAGACGTAGTGTGAAAAATTAATTACTCTTTCTCACAGCAGGACCAGTAAGAGAGACTGAGGAATATCCAACAGAGAATATCTCAGTTCCAAATAACAGGATACATCCTGTTCCCATTCACCATTTTCAATCAAGCAAAACGAGAGATTTAAAGCATAGCTCCCACATTTAGATACAGTTTCTAAGCAGGAACATCCTCCTCTGCCATCCTTTTAGAAGTTAGGGAGGAACACATGCCTTCTGAAGGCACTCAATTTAGACATATGCAGTTCTGCATACGCTCAATAGCAGAAATTGAGGTGTTCACTTTACTGTAGAGAACTTAGGAATCTCTAGGGCTAGAAATGAGTTTTGAGGATTTAGACAGCTAAATTGTGGTTGCGCGCCAGAGATGCTCCTGTGTTAATCAAAGCCTTAATTTACAACGTTGCCAAATGCTGAATACTCTCAGAAACATTCTCTGACAACAGCTACCTCCATAGACCTAGAAAAGTCACATTATAATAGTTCTTTTTGTTCTAAAAATGTTTGTACTTAAATGATACATACTATTGTTTCAATTAGACTTTTAAAAATTTGTGAAGATTGTATCAACAAGATAGTTTTAGGTTGTCTTGCTACCAGGAAACATATTTTAATGAGGGATAAAATGTTTTTAGAAACAAACTTTAAAGTGTCAGATCATGACTGGAGATGAGCTTGGCCTACAAATAAGTCAAGCAGATTATAAATTGACTTTAAGAGTTGAAACTGTATATTATTAACTAAAAATAGTTGTATTATGGCAGATGAACAAGGCTCAGTACATCTATGTATGTGTTACCAGTTCGGGAGCATAACCTTCAATGCAAATTGCTTCAAATTAACATTTTTCAATGGGACAACTTAACATTATTCATTAAGACAAGCATAACTTCCTTTAGCTTTCTGAAAGTATGAAGGATCTGAGAAAAAATACATCCTTCCTTAGCATCTTACTTTCTTTGACCAAAACTATAAATGAAGAATTCAGATATCAAGAAACCATATTCCTACTGTGATTTTTCTTTCTAAGAGAAAAGAACTTGGATCTTAAAAATTAGTAAGGTTCCAGGCACTACTGAACTATCCTTGCTGATATTTGCATAAATTCAATGGGGCCAGTGCTATTCTCATTTATTTCCCATGAAATTCTATTCTAGAAAATGGATTGATACTGAATAAGACCTTGCAGAATTAAGCTCATTGATTCAGAACTAAAGGTCTAACTGACAGTATTCTTCCTTTGTATGGTAGATTACCTCAGATTCCTTCTACAGTTTACGAGTGAAACAAATTACTATAGTTTTGAATATTGGCATAAAAAATATAAATGGTGTGTGCCTGAGGTAAAGAAACAGTGGCAAAAGAAAATTAATTACTTTGCAAATATACAAGAATTTTTTTTACTTATTACCTAACTGTAATTTAGAGCCTAATACTCAATAATAGGAATGGCAGCACAATCATAGCCCACAAGAAGGAAATAACTGTTAGATATCCATTGTGATTATGACTGTTGTACAAAGTATTCTAAAAATTTTAAGCTCTAAGGGACAGCCATTGTGTCAGCATCTGAAAATATCTGTATGTCCTTCCACTTTGGATTCCTAGTTTTAAATCTCTCCTGAAGTTAAATAACTATACTTGTCTTCCTTTTTTTTTAAGCACATTAAATGGTAATTGTTACTTCTGAAACAAAAAAAGAAGGATCAGCCTCCTCTCTTGCTCTACTATGTTCAACAGTTCTGTAGTTAGAGCATTCGCCCATGATGTGAAACAGGTGGTTTCAATTGCCCTTCCAACCTGATGGGGCTCAGATTCACACACATCACATCTCATAGTGTGCCCGAGCAGTCCAAGTTGTTTATTATTCAGTGGTTGCTTACTGTATGCACCTTACAGTAAACAGCTGTAGGAGAAGGGTTTATACATAACCCTCATTCAAGTGCTCTCATCCCCAGATTAGACAGATGTTTATATTCACACTTTTGCTGGCTCATCAAATGTGTAGTTTCTTTTTTGCCAGTTAAAATAGCTTCAAGAGGAAGTCCACTAACCATATTCCTAAACTTTCCAATCTAACATATCAACTTGTTGCTATTTATTTGGAAGAGAGAACATAAGACTTTAAGTCTTCCTCAGACAGAAGGATTTAAACTAAATTCATCCATTTCGTAAGTCATTTAATCTTCAGTAGTAAAGTCAGTACACTACAGGTTTCCTTAGTTGACATCTTTCTTTATTTTTTAAGTAAGTCTTGCCAATGTATTTGGCTTCCACCATTTGACAACCTCTTAAAAATGTAATAGTACAATCTCCCTTGGTAAAAGAATGCCTTGATTCCAAAGCACTGTTAAACTTTCAATATTGCCAAGAATAGAAGGCTTTGATCATAAACAGAAGCTGAACTTTATGTATCTGGAGATGTTACTTGTGGGAAATGAGGTATCTTAAATGTTTAGGCATTTGTTCTGATAACTTTTGAGGAGTGGGGTCAAAATTGAAATTTCTAATTTTCACTTCAGGTTCCTAAATTATTTGGCCCTTCAAAAGTTTCAGTGCTTACAATTCAATGAAAACTCAAGATTTTCACTATCTTGCAGGGCTTCTTATGGAATCAAATCTTGTGCAACCAAGTAACGAAATATTAATTATGTGTCAATTGAGATCAGTCTAGCAAGCTGTTCCTTATTAACTAACGCTTTAGCTTATGCAGGGCTCCATTGAAGTAACTGGGGACCCACTTAGGAGAAGAGACTATTTTTACTGGCCAATATGCAAGTTTAGGGTCTTTGTATGATAATTCAAGTTTAAATTACATTCAGTAATGGACCAAAAGAAAAACTGATTTATTTACATTAAAGTCATAAACAATGACAGAACTGAGTCATGTGGAATTATTTTGGATAAACTGGGTAGGATTCAGACTGCAATATAATCCCTAAAAGTCAGAGGCATACCACATCCTTCTCTGAGGGAAGAAAATGGGATTAAGGAACAGCCAGCAAGATTGCATAGATAAGTGTATACGTGAAGGAGATTAAGAACCAAGATTTGGAGACTTAAGAAGACAATCTTGAATGGAAATATCATGGACATCTGGTGAGAGGTTATTCATTCAGCAGTACCCTATTTTGGATATGAAACTCAAAATTCTGTTTTCTTCAGCTGACAATAGGAATATTACATTAGAGAAAAGAAATACAAGATTGTTTTTCACTTAGAGAATTAAGGAAAAAACATTACCAGTTCTAAATTGTTGTCAGTACCAAAAGCAGAAACATCAAAACACATACATTATTCTAAATAACTGACTACAGACTGAGTGATGCAAGACATTTAGAAGGTTGCAATTTTCCTAGTAATATAGATCTTCAGTAAGTGAAGATCAAATTGAGTTAGAAACAAGGAGTAATTGAGAAGAAGGAGCTGACATGTTCTATCATTTGATTTAAACAGTAGCCTGTGGATAGATTTTTTTCTGATTTCTCTATCACTACTGACTTTGCTAATGAGTGACATATTTATGAACAGTCTAAACCATTTGGCCAAAACAGACACAATTAGGCCAGCCACAGCACTGCATGGTACATTAGATGGAAATGTCATGAATAACTGTAGGAGACAGTGTATATATTAAAGTTATGAACACAAACAATATTTTGATTCAGCTGTTAAACTAAAAAAATCCCCCAAAACCCAAACAAAACAAAAACAAAATAAAAAACAACACCAAAAGGAAACCCTAACACCACCTCAGAAACTAACAGGTTTTATGGGGAGGTTGTTTTCTCCTTTTCCTCATTGTCCTAGTTTCGGCAGGGATAGGGTTAAATTTCTTCCTAGTGCTGTGTTTTGGATTCAGTATGAGGAGAATGTTGATAACACACTGATGTTTTCAGTTGTTGCTAAGCGCCCTCCTAGTCCAAGGACAGCTCCCGTGCCTACTGACTGAGCTAGGTACACAAGATGGGAGGGAACAGTCAGGACAGCCAGCCCAGCTGGCTAATGGGGTATTCCATACCATGTGACGTCATGCTCAGTATATGAAGGGTAGGCGTGATCCAGGAAGTACCGATCGCTACTTGGTTATCGGTCAGCGCGGGTGGTGAGCTATTGCATTGTGCATCACTCATTTTGTATATTCTATCATTATTTATTATCATTATTCTCCCTTTTCTGTTCTATTAAACTGTCTTTATCTCAACCCATGAGTTTTTCTCACTCTTACCCTTCCGATTCTCTCCCCGTCCCACTGGGGGGGCGGGGGGAGTGAGTGAGCGGCTGCGTGGTATTTGGCTGCCTGCCAGGTTAAACCACGACAGTCCTTTCTTAGCCATTATGCTGCTTTTTTTCTTTTAAGCATACCCAACAGCTCATTGTTAAGCCAGAGCGCTGTTTTGTTCTACCTTCTTCCTTTCCCTTTGTAGAGGTTGGACTGTTCTTGTGCTTCCAGGAGGCTGTTCTTGAATAACTCCCAGCACTTACAAGCTCCTTTGTCCTTCATGCATGCTTCCCATGGAATCCGTCGCAGATGGACTCTGAGCTTATCAAAGTTGGTTCTTCTAAAATCATAGAATCATAGAATCATAGAATCACAGAATCATAGAATCATAAAATGGTTTAGGCCCGAAGGGACCTTTAAAAATCATCTAGTCCAACTAGATGATTTTTAAAGGTCCCTTCTGGCCTAAACCATGGGTAGGGCCTGCCATGGGTAGGGAGGTCTTTCGCTAGATCAGGTTGTTCAAAGCTTCATCCATCCTGACCTGGAATACTTCCAATGATGGGACATCCAACAGCATATCAGGTGCACTGCTCAGCTTGGTGTCATCTGCAAAATTGCTGATGGTGCACTCAATCCCACTGTCTATGTCACTGATGAAGATATTAAATAATATTTGTCCCAATACAGATCCTTGAGGGACACCACTTGTTACTGATTTCCACTTGGACATTAAGTTATTGACTGTAACTCTCTGGATGTGGCCATCCAGCTAGTTTCCTTACCCATCTAACAGTGCATCCACCAAACCCATCTCTCTCCAATTTAGTGCACAGGCTATCATGGGGACCATATCAAAGACCTTACAGAAGTCTAGGTAGATGACATCCGTAGCTCTTCCTTTATCCACTGATGCAGTTACTCCATTGTAGAAAGCTACTAGATTAGTCAGGCTAAAGATCCAGGGTGTTCTACTACTGGTCTTCAGTGTGCTCAGCAGGATCTTAAACTCCACAATGGTATCATCTCTGTATCCAAGGCTATCATTGGTAGTTATATTGTCAAGTAAGTCTTCTCAGTTTGTGAGCAGTAAATCTAGCAATGTGCTGTTCCTAGTCGGCATGTCCAGCATCTGCAGCAGGAATCAGTCCTCAATGCATACCAGAAATCTGATGGATGACTTGTGCACTGCTGCATTGTTTTCCCACCAAATGTCTGGGTAATTGCAGTCACCCATGAGGACCGGGACTTAACTTGTTATTTTGACTGGCACCAAGCACTAAGCTTGATGTTTTCATAGATGTATCATAAACTATCACTATCAGAGTGATAATGGTCAGTCCATCACTTTTATGTGAAGCAAGGATTTTATTTCCCCATCTAAATTACTTACATTTATTTATTTTTAATTTCATCTATTGGTTTGGGGTTTCTTTGTTGTTAGTGGTGGTGGTTGTTTTTTCCCCCAGTAACTCAAATTTGTTAAGTATTTTTGCTTTTCTTTTCAGTGTGGCCTTGGACATACTTTTTAAAATAAGTTTGTACCAATAGCATACTGTGTCCCTGTTTACTCCTTTACATCATTTATAAATAAGGTAAACAGCAGAAGTCCCAAGATGGAACTCTGCAGAACCCCACTGATAATTTCCTTTTTTGCCAGAACTGAATCATTGTTTAAAATATTTTTAAAGCTTTTTATTTGTCCTGCCTAATAAGAAAAAGGTATATGCATGTGTTCATCTTTACTTACAGAACCTTTTCTTCGTATCAAACAATGCATAATAAAGGATGAAAGGGAGAATATTCATTTCATGTAAACCGTACTACAAGAAACCAAACAAGTTGTGATTTACCAAGTTTACAAAAAATCATGTTATTATAGTTTTATTACAATAAAACCAATCTTACTCAAAAGTAATTAGATTAAATCTATATGAAGAACATCTAACTGTATTAGTCAAACTTGAAATGAATCAGCTATACTTCATACTGAACATTGCTCCCTTTCTATTTTTCCACTATGAAGAATGGTATTAATTTTTCAGCTAAATGGAATGCATCACAATTCTGAAGTCTAGCATCAAATTTTAATTAAACAAGCAACTCAGAGCAGATTACAGCTTTGTGCAGAAGAACATTAAAAGGGGTTTGGAATAAATTCTTACAGAATGTGCTTACCAAAAAATTCTGAATGCCTTAAGTCATAATGAATCAGCAAAAACACCAAATATTTTCATCTTAGAAGTATTCAGTTAATGAGGAAAACATATTAAAAAAAACATATTCAATGATTGACAGAAAAAAGACTAACATTATTTGTGAATAGTTTTAATGAGCTTCATTCCTAATGCAATTCAGGATATTTAGCAGATGCATTACCTGCTTAAACTCTACAGAACTTTTGCAAATGTAAGGATGTTTTCATTATGACTATCTTACTGCCACTGAAGTCACAATGCCTTGGTCTACATTGCACACACTATTATTTCTGTAGAATAGAAATTGAATGCTATTTTTAATATAGCCTTCTGTTAGAAAATTTATTTTCAAGTAAGTAAAAGTTATTCCCTACCAGACTTTAAGCATCCCATTTAGCTCCCAAAGTTAAAAGTTCAGGTATTGTACACTCCGTGTTGACAGAGCAAGCAAAAAAAAGAGGGGAGGAGAGCTGAAGAGAGAGAGGCATCTCCACGTGATTTAGAAACCCTAAGCTCAATGCCTAAAATAGAGGATATTAATTCTGTCATGGATTTGTTGTTCTTTACTTTAAAAAATCACTGTAGCAAGACCAGGTGTAGGTCTCTGAGAATAGAGTGGAACCAAAAGCTATCTTCATCATTAAAAAAAATATTATAAAAGCTATCTTCATTTCAGTCAGAGTTCTCCCAAGTTACACAGGGATCTGTTTTGCCCCAGCAATACCCCCACCAAGAGAACCACATGAAAGGGTATGAAATGGAAAGTAACAGCATCTGATTTTCAGAAAAATTGAATTTGTTTGCTTTTTTAACTGTTTAAAGGGTAAAGAACAATGCTATTGCTTAAAATATAATAAAGAGAATACAGCTAGTAAGAAAAACTATCTGTTCCAACATTTCTTTGTTAACTGCATTATAAAAATAAACTATCATACTCCCTAGTCACAATTTGTTGTGATCTTGATAAGGGCTAGTATTGCAGTGGACACTGAGTGGAATAGCTACTAAATACCATTTATATATGTTTAATTTGAGAAGAATGTATCAGACTTGTAACAATAAATGCTGTAATCTGTCTAAATTCTGTAACACTTGAAATGACAGGCTGGAAAACACAATGCATGAGAGAAACTGAATGCCTTTTTGTCTTACCCACAGAGAATTGACTTGATGAAACTGAGATTAAAAAAGTTAGACATTAGGGACTTAAAGTTTAGTAGGCAAAGGTTTTAAAATGTGGATTTTTCACATTTACATTCAATACAGACATTTATATTCCTCTTTTATACATAAAAGGATAAGTTAAGGGCAATGAGTTCAATGATTTAATTTTAATCCATGTCTTTCATTTTACCCAAAGGGATATTTAAACTTTGTTTTAAAATATGTATTAAATCAGCCCCCACAAGCACTACTATGAATAAGTGTTTGCCAGAATATATAAATCTCAAGAAACTGATCTGCAATAATTTGGGCATAACATTTTGCTCTAGTCTGAAACCACCTGGGCAAGGTCTAAACGTAAATGCTTGACACAAGTATAGTGAGCTATTATTATAGTCAATGTTTTTGTCTTCTGAAGTGCATGTGCCTGTGTACACACCATGCTCAAACACACAATCTTAGATATATGTGCAGAAGTCTAATACAAGACAATTTACACTTTAGATTTTTTTCTTTAGAGATGGATGTAAATCTAAATAGACTACTCTCCCCTCTCTTAGGGTTTATCACACTCAGTGGATTACTCACCAATGCTGTAGAAGGACTCCTTTTGATTGTGGAAGCAACACTACTCAGTCTTGTTTATTGCAGAACTCAAGCTTTTCCACCATACCCTGGGACTTCCCATCCAGCAGGGCCAATTTTCCCAGATTTCCTTACGTCAGTGCTAGTAAGACAGTGAATACTGACTAGTACTACTACTATACTGAATCCAGTGACACAAAAATAACTATCTTTGTATAGTATTACAATTTTCTGTGGGACTTTGTCTTTCTTGTTGCCAAGGAGAAGTTTCCTATGTGCCTATACAGCTGAGAATAGTAGAGTTACCAAATCTTACATCAAATGTCTCTCGGAGTTGGATACTTTCTGTGAGGTCCCTTTTTCTTTGGAAATCTTGATCAAATGTTGAGTTTGGAGCACATATGTAACACATATCACCAAGTCTACTGAGAATTGACACAGAGAAATAATATTTTCTGAGGTTCTTTTCCAATGTAGATCTTAGAGTTACCATATTTTGTTGTCTTTTTTATGGTTACTATTCTTTTAATTTGATAATTATGTTTTAAAAAACCTGAATAAATATTTAAAGTTTGGGAGAAGTAGGTTACGGGCTTTCCCTCTTCCTCCAATATTTTTTTCTATTTCTCCAAGTCATGTATTCTCTGACACACTACATTTACCTCCTGTCCAGAAGAAACCTAAAATACACTCATTACTCATTTTTGTTGTAATCTGGAATATCTACATTGAAGTCGTTCTGTGCTATTAAAATATCCACTTCTCCTTATCATATATTTTGGATTTATTTTCATTTTAATAGATGTACGTGCACTAAACTAGCAGGATGCACTCAGTGTTGAAAGTCTTGCGCTGCCTTTTGACTTTTCTGCTCTGAGTTCCACCATTTGACATGACATAGGGCTTTGGGGTTTTTGTGATTCAGAGGAAAGCCCTGTTATCTCTTTGGCACTGGACTGCCATCATGTAGTACCACATATATATATAAAACACTATGGTTAACACTGGCCATTAAAGAAAAGATTAAGATGATCATTGCACACAATAGATTCTGTGCTTGACATTCATCATACAGACTGCCAAAACCCCTTTTTCAATTCCACTTATGAACTTATTAATGACAATCAAAAATTTCAGTGTATATGACAATCCTCTTACTGTTTTCAGAAGGTCCAGACTGAGTTTTATGATGCATGTTTTCTATTTTCAATGAAATTTTATTTCTCTTACTAGTATAGTAATTACTGCAGAAATACAATTAGTCTGTTCAAACCGCATATGTCAAGAAAGGGGTTTCCAGTGACTTCCAGTAATTTTGGTTGATAATAATGATTACAGAATTGTCATTTATAGAAAAGTGCTCAGCTCACCAGTTATAAATTAGGGTTAAATAGGTCCATTATGAAGGACCTTGACCAAAAACACTATTAAAGGGATTACTTTTACAGGCGATCTATGATTTTTTTTTTTTTTTTTTAAACTTCTGCAATAGGGAAATCTTGTTCTGGAATAGCCTGCCCTTTCATTTTTCTGAGGGGTGTCGATAAAACCAGCAGCAATATTTGTTTCTAGCAGAGGGACCTCATTTCATGACCCAATAGCATCCTATCTGTCTGTTTTCTTTAAACATTGTTTAGATGCAAAGGGAGAAAAATAATGTTTAAGTAATAGCATAAACCAAGAAAATTGTATGGGTTAGAAGAGACTGCTAGTGGTTATCTGGTCCAATACCACACTGAGAGCAGGATCAACTTAGATCAGACTGCTCAGGACCTTGTCCAGCTATATTTTGAAGCACGCATCTAAAGGATTTATCTAAATCATTTTCTTTCTGGTGTATATACCTAATTTAAAACTTACAGATATATCTATGAGGCTCAATCTTTGCCCAGTTTTTCTCTCTTTCAAAATTTCTAATTCCTTTATAGCTTGAACCTGGCAACAGACTTCAATTAACTTCACATCTTCAACAGAATTTCATGGCAATCTATGAAATTAATTTTTCACATTGTCGTGAGACTCTCTCTTCCTTATTTTCATATGCAGTAATTAATATAGCTTTCCAAGGAAGGAGATGAATAAGAACAGAACTATGAAGCCGATAGAAATTTGTTTCCCGTATCTATTACTTCCAGATTAAAAGCACATTCCCTTACAGTGGACATAATTTCTCTGCATAAAGCAACCATCACATAAAGAACACTGATATTTTTATCAGTTGAAGTCACACTGTTCCTAGAGATATTTTTCCAGAATTAATCTCAGCCTCTCAGCTTGTAGTGTAGATGTATCATCAGGCTGTCCTCCCCATCCTGCACTCTGCACAGACCGTTTTTTCCCTAACATCAGACCCCACATCCAAGTGAAGAAAAGACAGAAGCAGGCTAGGGTAGAGGTTTTGTTACTCTCAGTATCCAGTTATGGGCAAAAGGGAGCATACCAGATATACAAAGATAACAGTTGTTTGTTGGTCCTGTTAATGTTTTCACAGTTGAAGAGTCCTAATAGTCTAGCACAGGAAAACCTCAGTAACAAAATGGGAGGAACTGTTGCACAAAACAGCTGCTGCGGCCTGAGGCCTTTGTCGGGGAAGTGAGGTGTTTGTGGTGGGGGTCCACCCATCCCTATGTTTGCACATTTCCCTGTCACAGTCCCCTTTTTTATCCCAGGCTGTCAGCTTCAGCCTGGCCATGACCTCCAGCCCCACCAGCCCCACAAACGCAAAGGGCTATGGTTTGTCAGGCAGTGACTGTGTCGGGGGATGTCACCCCTTCCCCAGCAGGGCCACCCCCAGAGCTGAAGCTGGAGCAGGGGAGGCAGCAGTCACTGGCCCTGGTGCAGAGTTTAAACCAGCGACACCCAGCTCAGGTCACAGAGAGGTTGAGCCCCTGCACTGCCGTGTCAGCGCACAGCTGGGCCTCCCTTTGCTAAGGGCAGAAATCATATTTACTGGGCTACAGCCTCCACCAGCTATCCTGCCTATCAAGCCTCATTGAAAATGAAGAGGCAGATTTCTTCTGGATGTACATTTCATAGTGAGACAGCAATGCAGGGATGAAAGTCTTGACTGTAGAATGAGGGGACTGAATATTAATTACTTCAGCATTCATCTTTCATCAGCCTCCACTCTTCCCTTCACCTTGCCGTACTCTTTAAGAAGGAGGCACGTTGTAAGAAGTCAGTAAGAAAACATTGAGAATGTTTTACTATGTCTTTACTGAATACACTTTGAAGAAGGTGCCTTGAGCAGTCAGCTAGCAAGGGCTTTGTGAAAAAGGAACCCTGAAGTATATTTCTCCTCTTCAGACAACGATCCTTAGTGGTCAAGCTTACCTACATTTATATCCACAAGGTGTTTGTTCATCACAAACAGGGTTTCCCCTGTTTTGTTCCACACAGTTATTGACATTGTGTATCCACACAGTAGAGGTTATAAAATGCTACATTTATTATTTTGTAGTGTTTTACCCTTCTTGGAAGGATGTAAGTGACTATACAAAATGCAAGGTCACTGAGAAGGCACAACAGGTATTCTGGTGAGTAACATCAAGATTGCTCCATACCTTTTCCATAGCATGCACTTCATAGTGCACTGATAGGTATATCAATATAAATAATAAAACTTTATGCAGCATGTAAAAAAGGCAGAAAATACCTGACACTGGGTGTATTGGAATAAGAAACGAGGGGAGCAATTAAAGAGGGTGGTAAAGTAGAAGAGGAGTTAAATTAATTTTTTGCATCTGTCTTTACTATCAAGGGCTACAGGGAAATCACTCTTCCAAGGGTACTTTTCATGGGAAATTATACTATGGCCTTAACAAAATGATAGCCTCCAAGGAGGAAGTTATAGAGCAACTTTAAAAACTTAAGTGTAGTAAATCACTAAAACCAGATAATATTCATCTGAGGGTTGTGAAGGAAATTAAGTATGAAATAGAGAAGTTATTCACAAAGATATGCAGTGTATCATTAAAAAAGGAACTAACCCACAAGTTAAAATGTCACTATGATAGTTCTTGGCTTTGGAAAAACCTACACTTTATATAGATTTTACATCATAATGCCTAGGGGAACCCCTAGCATAAGTACTTGGGACTAAGAGTGATCTTTTACTAAAGCAATTCTTTACCATGTGCTATACACCACACACAGCTTGATTAAGTTCATCATACTGTAAAGATACTGAAAATATAACCCTAAAATCAGAAAGTCATCCAATAAAAAATAATTCCTTTGAAGGCTTCTGACTGTGTAACACTTAGTATTGGACACATCAAATTTTGCAAAATTACAATGTCATCTTCTATATCATATTCAAAAGCATTTATCTATTAGTGTCAGAGGGAAATAATAACAAAACTAAACAAAAAAACTTGCCTAAAATAAATAATTAGTTAAAAAACCAAAACTACTAATCCACAATTGAAGATGAATAGGGATAAGACATCTTTTGGAAACACAGGTAATTTGCTGAAAAATGCATTTCCATAGTCTTTGAAATATCGAAAAGTTCAGGCTGTATCTCCTGTATGGTTTTAGCACACACATGTTTGGTTTTTTTTTTTTCCTTCGTCTCCAAATCCAGTAGAATTAGTCCTTTAACCTAATAGTTTAAGAGATTGGATAATCTTCCAGGGCTTGGAAAAAGATTTAGGTTTCCTCTTCTGCCATCCTTTTCTGTGGATTTCAATTTCATCTTTGTACGAGGTTATCCTATGAAATTATCGATATGGTATTTTAGCATGAATCTTCCACAGTCTGCCAGTGTTGTGCTTTCTATATGCTACTTATAGTAGGAAAAGGCTTATATAGGGAAAGGCAGTGGATGTGGTCTACTTGGACTTCAGTAAGGCCTTTGACACTGTCTCCCACAGCATTCTCCTAGAGAAGCTGGCGGCTCACGGCCTAGACAGGTACACTCTTTGCTGGGTAAAAAACTGGCTGGACGGCCGAGCCCAGAGAGTCATGGTGAACGGAGTTAAATCCAGTTGGTGGCCGGTCACAAGCGGTATTCCTCAGGGCTCAGTTTTGGCGCCGGTCCTGTTCAATGTCTTTATCAACGATCTGGATGAGGGGATTGAGTGCTCCCTCAGTAAGTTTGCAGACGACTCCAAGTTGGGCGGGAGTGTTGATCTGCTCGAGGGTAGGAAGGCCCTGCAGAGGGACCTGGACAGGCTGGATCGATGGGCCGAGGCCAATTGTATGAGGTTCACGGCCACAACAACCCCAGGCAACGCTACAGGCTTGGGGAAGAGTGGCTGGAAAGCTGCCCAGAGGAAAAGGACCTGGGGGTGCTGATTGACAGCCGGCTGAACATGAGCCGGCAGTGTGCTCATGTGGCCAAGAACGCCAACGGCATCCTGGCCTGTATCAGAAATAGTGTGGCCAGGAGGAGCAGGGAGGTGATCGTGCCCCTGTACTCAGCACTGGTGAGGCCGCACCTCGAATCCTGTGTTCAGTTTTGGGCCCCTCACTACAAGAAGGACATGGAGGTGTTGGAGCGTGTCCAGAGGAGGGCAACGAAGCTGGTGAAGGGCCTGGAGCACAAGCCTTATGAGGAGCGGCTGAGGGAACTGGGGTTGTTTAGCCTGAAGAAGAGGAGGCTGAGGGGAGACCTCATCACGCTCTACAACTACCTGAAAGGAGGTTGTAGCGAGGTGGGTGTTGGTCTCTTCTGCCAAGTCACTAGCGATAGGACAAGAGGAAATGGCCTCAAGTTGCCCCAAGGGAGGTTTAGATTGAACATTAGGAGAAATTTCTTTACTGAAAGAGTGGTCAGGCCTTGGAACAGGCTGCCCAGGGAAGTGGTGGAGTCACCATCCCTGGAGGTATTTAAAAGACGTGTAGATGAGGCCCTTAGGGACATGGTGTAGTGGGCATGGTGTGTTGGGTTGACGGTTGGACACGATGATTTAGAGGTCTTTTCCAACCTGTATGATTCTATGATTCTATGATTCTGTGATTCTACTTCTGTTTTCATACCTCAGATATAGAGATTATAGACATATTCTGTCCTCTTTTTTGTCTCGTGGAACATTAAAATATTTCCTAAGCATTAGTGCATTAGCACAAATGATTTTGAAAGTCTTCTGAATATATTCTACTGTGGTAGCTAAAACACTGTCCTGGCAAGTCGTGCTTCAAATTCCCTCAACCAGAAAAAGAATTTGAGGACAAAAGCAGGATTCAATTTGAGATTAAGATACTGCCATGTGGTTGACTAAAATTGTGTGGTTTATAGTCCTCTTAGATGCAGTACAGACCAAAGACCAAGACATTAAAAGTAAGGCTCAATTGCCTAAACCATGTCACCTCATGCCCTTTGAACTTGGCTGGGGGGCCCCAACTAGCTTCCATCTGAAAATGCACTGCAGTTTCTCTTTAATTTTTTTAATTATGCCAAGGTCTACTCTACTATTTCCAAGTTTTGGGCTGTTTCTGTTAAGATTAGATCATAAAATATGACATTAAAAGGTGCCATACCAGAGGCCCGCGTACAATGCATATGACTGATCAGTTGCATTTAAAAAACATACTCCCCAAATAACTAGTAAAGCAAAGGAAGCAAACAAAAATACTCCAAACAAACAAACAGAAACCCAACAAAAAAACCCCAACCAATTCTTCACAAAGCAGAAGTGGTGCAACTTAAAAATGTTAAGGGATGTTCTGCCTGACCGCCAGAACCCAGCCCAATGCCCTGGGGACCTGGGGTCTCTGCCCAGGCTGAGGGACACAGCTGCCTCTTCCCTGTGTGCAGTTCAATCCATAGTGAAGATGCATATGTATCCCAGAGACACACACAGAGAGACACACACAGAGAACACTGACATGGCTGGTCGTACAGATTACCACAAACAAGGTGCTGCTTTCAACAGCACCTACATACATAAACACAGACAGCCAAGTCCCCTCCTTCTCTTGGGTTTACAGAAACAGAAGGTTACTAGTGCAGGCACACATACAACACTCCAGTTTCACAATCACACACACATTCACGGATCCCTTGGGCACAGCCCTTATGTCCACCCGGACCAAGACTTTTTCTTTTTTATGCATAAATTGCAGAATGGTCTCAAGTTGAACTGTCAAGAGAAGAGGTTTTAGGACAAATTACTATGACAAACAACAATAAATCAGTAGGGTCACATGGTATTCATCCAGAAGTAGCAGAGAAACTCAGTTATGAAATTACTGAAATATTAATTATGGTTTTTAATTTACTGCCTAAATCAGTCTCTGTCAAAGTAATGTAAGCTGACAATGTAAGCTGACACCAGTTTTTAGAAAGGCCTCTAGCAATGATTCTAGGAAGTGCAGATGAGTAAATCCAACTCTACTACAAGGTAACATAATAGATGCTATAATAAAGAATAGTATCAATAGATGCATAAACAATGATACAATGAGAAGATCAATACAGCTTTGGTGAAGGAAAGTCATGCCTCAAAAACCTATTAATGTTCTTGAAGAAGTAAATAATAATATTGATCAATCAATATTGAATAATTAAATTTAAAAAATAATAAAAATTGCCTCATTAAAGGGGATTAACAACAATAAGGAATGATTATTGAATAGATTCATAGTTGGTTAAGAGGAATATAGAGGGCTGAATAGATGAATAGTTGCACAATGGTGAGAAGTTACCATTCACTCATGAATGATTTGAAAATTTTGTAGAAGATGTAAAGTTTGTAACTGTTACAAAAGTATTCAGTATAGAAAATCTAAAGCTATGAAGAGCTGTAGAATGATCCCATGACACCTGAGAAACTGGGTAATAAAATGTCTGGTGATATTTAGAGTTGGCATAAAGCCATTTATATGAGGAAAAAACAATTCCAATTATACATACTTGATGAACGAAAATGAGCTAAAGGACTTAGTAACATTCAGACATGAGTTTTTCTATCCATTATGGATAGGTCTCCCATGGTCAAAATTCACAAGTAGTCCAAAAAGCAACTAGAAGTTCAGAAATTACTACAAAAAGAATGGGAATTAAAACTTAGAATGTCATTGTATCGTTGCACAGTTTGACGTTGTGGTAGTCCACATCTTTGGTATGGGGTATAGTTTATCTTACCACCTCTCAGAAAGAAGGTAATAGAAATAGAAGATGTAAGGAGAAAAACAGAAGGATAGTGAAAAAAGAAAGAGTTCCTATGTGATAAAATGGGCTGTAGCCCAGTAAATATGGTTTCTGCTCTTAGCAGGGGGAGGCCCGGCTGTGCATTGACCCAGTGGTGCAGGGGCTCAGCTTCACCATGGCCTGAGCTGGGTGTTGCTGGTTTAACCCCTGCACTGGGGCCAGTGACTGCTGCCTCCCCTGCTCCAGCTTCAGCTCTGGGGATGGCCCCACCACGGGGAGGTGATACCCCCCAACACAGTCACTGCCTGACAAACTATAGCCCTTTGTGTGCATGGGGCTGTGGGGGCATGGAGCCACTGCCAAACTGCAGCTGGGAGAAGGAAGGGGGCTGTCTCCTTGGTCTCCTTGTTGAGGTGTGGTGTGTTGGTTGCTTGCCAGACCCCCATACAGACACTTACTCACTCTCCTTCCTCAACAGGACAGTTTGAGAAGACAAGATGGGAAAGCTCGTGGGTCAAGATAAAGACAGGGAGATCACTTACCAATTACCGTCACAGACAAAACAGACTTGGCTTGGGGAAAATTAATTTAATTTGTGGCCTATTAACAATATGTGTATAAGACAGTACATCGCATTCTTCTGAAAATAAAATTGAGTTACACCAAAATATTTTGGTAAGCTGTTTGACCCAGAGAAAGAAAAAGTAATTTTCAGTTGGATGCAGATTCAGTGTTTAGTCAGTGATTCAGCTTCTGTACCAGAAAGCCAAGCGGTCCCACAGTCTTACATAAAAGAAGAACCCATTATTTTTTAACAAAACCATATATATGGAAATCATGCTTTGTCTAACACAAAAGAGCATGCAGTATCAGTCCTGTGAATTATATATGTTAGGTTCCAAAAGATAAAAGGGAATCAAAATCACAACTAACTTGTAGAAATAGAAGTCCTGTCAGGGTTTTATGGACTACAGAATTATATTCTCGTGTCTTATTAACATATCTTCCAACATTAAGTATTTACAAAGAATTATATTTGGGGAGAAAATGAGAAAATATAAATGTCCCTGACTTTACTGTATGTCACACATTCCAGATCTCTATCCAATGTACCTTCAAGATTAACATAGAATTGTTTTCCTGTTTAAAGCTCATTTCTAAGAATGAAAATATGTACTGTGTATTGCCCACTGTCATATTTCATAGAATCAGATTCATGTTAGTATATATAAAACTAGATAGTACACTTTATGTCTGGTCTTGAAATTTTCCTCTGTTTGCATATGCCTCTTTTTTATATAGGTAGATGAGATATCTTACTGCCATCCTATATATGTTATATACCCCCTAGCTGGATTTCATCTGAGATCTTTAAGACAGGCTGAATGAATTGTCCCTTAGAGGTACCTATTTTTTTTGTAAAGGGTACATAGAAATACTTGCTCTATGTAAATGTCTACACTGTAGAGGTCAAAGCTATGATGCTATGAAAGAGTGTATGAGTCCTGTCACATGTGTACCATAATTCCTTCACAGGGCTTGAAGCAGACTTACTGTTGCTACAAAGAGATGGACTCTCATCTCATTTTAAATGTCATCAGAAATGTTTTTTTATTCCTCAGTGAACACTGCTAAGCTTCCTTCCATTTTTCTTTTTAGGTAGGTTTTTTGTTTCTTTGGTTTTTCTACAGCAGTGTAAAAATATTACTGAAAGGATGGCGAGATTCCACTTTTTGCTTGCTTGTTAACTGAGAAAATAAAGCTTTAAATTAGTATGCAAGAGGGATACAGACCTGGAGGTATGCCTATACACATGCCATATGTGTATGTGTAATGAACTAAGTGTATGTTTGTTATACATAACCGCTCTACTGAGGTTCAATCTAGATATGGCAAAATCATTTCACCTGGAAAAGAGATGGTTTTGACGATATCAAGAAGGCAGAGCCAGGCTCTTCACAGTGATGCGTGATAGGGAGATGACAGACAATGGGCATAAATTGAAAAGAGAGAGGTTCAGATTGGATATAAAGAAAAGCTTTTTCCCTATAAAGACAGCCCAGCAATGGAGCCGGTTGCCATAGAGGCTGTGCAGTCTCCATCCTTGGTTTTCAAGATCCAACAGTATAAAGCCTTGAGCAACATGGTCTGACCCCATAGCTGACCCCACTTTGAGCAGGAGGTTGGAGTAGAGACCTCCTGAGGTCCCATTCAACCTGAATTATTGTATGATCCAATCCTATGATTATACTTAAAGGTAACGTTACCTGCTTAGCTTTAGTTGAAATGGCCAGAGACTGAGCTTTTGTTGCAAAAGGTTCTAGACCAAATGCCTAAAGATAATTTTGCTTCTCCAAGCTCTTTTTTTTCTACATGTATGATATCTTCATGTGCTTGTCAAGATTATATACAGATAGAGGTTCACATTAACTGTGGCTGTTAATGAGCCTCTTCTGATGATAAATTTTACTAATAAAATGAGAAAACAATTTGTCTGTCCCACCTGGAAATGACATTGGAACAGAAACAGTAGAAAGTTGTTGGAAGATAAATGATATTAGAAGTAAATGGTACAGCTGCTCAGAATTCTTATACCACTTTCAGGCACACAGTGTGTAGGTAAATAAAAAATAATAATAAATTTAAAAAAAAAATTCTAATGTATGAAATTTAAAGATAATTTTCTGCTCAAATCATGATTATTAATTCTGAGCTATGGTTTATCATGTTTTTCTGTTAGATTCTTTTCCTTTATTTAATTAGAAAGGCAATGATTGTATTTTAGAATCATAGAATCATAGAATAGTTTGGGTTGGAAGGGATCATTAAAGGTTATCTAGTCCAACCCCCCTGCCGTGGGCAGGGACATCTTCAACTAGATCAGGTTGCTCAGAGCCCCGTCCAACCTGACCTTGAATGTTCCCAGGGATGGGGCATCTACCACCTCTCTGGGCAACCTGTTCCAGTGTTTCATCACACCCATTGTAAAAAATTTCTTCCTTATATCTAGTCTAAATCTACCCTCTTTTAATTTAAAACCATTCCCCCTTGTCCTGTCACAACAGGCCCTACTAAAAAGTTTGTCCCCATCTTTCTTATAAGCCCCCTTTAAATACTGAAAGGCTGCAATAAGGTATCCCTGGAGCCTTCTCTTCTCCAGGCTGAACAACACCAACTCTCTCAGCCTTTCTTCACAGGAGAGGCATTCCATCCCCCGATCATTTTTGTGGCCCTCCTCTGGACCAGCTCCAACAGGTCTATGTCTTTCTTGTGTTGAGGGTTCCAGAGCTGGACACAGGACTCCAGGTGGGGTCTCACCAGAGCAGAGTAGAGGGGCAGAATCCCCTCCCTCGACCTGGACCACACTTCTTTTGATGCAGCCCAGGATACAGTTGGCCTTCTGGGCTACAAGCGCACATTGTTGGCTCAGGTCCAGGTTTTCATTCACCAGTACCCCCAAGTCCTTCTCGGCAGGGCTGCTCTCAATCCCTTCCTCCCCCAGCCTGTATTGATACTGGGGGCTGCCCCCACCCAGATGCAGGACCTTGCACTTGGCCCTGTTGAACCTCATGAGGTTCACATGGGCCCACTTCTCAAGCTTGTCCAGGTCCTTCTGGATGCCGTCCTGTCCCTCAGGCGTGTCAACTGCACCACTCAGCTTTGTGTTGCCTGCAAATTTTGAATTATTTGTGAAAGCAGATAAAAACATAATGTTGTCTGGCTATTTTTTGCTGTTGTTATTGTTTTAGATATGTGCTCAGTTAGAATCTGCAACAAATGAAAAATTTCTGAGTTTTCCAATGAACACATCTTGACACTCATATCAGTCCATTGAGTCATCACATATGTTACAACTGTCAAAGTGAAATCTGAAAAGCCATATTTTTCAATAGGTAATTCCAGTCATGCCACCTGTTCTATCTGATTTTGCAAATATATGCTCTCAAAAGTCAGTGCTGTTGTATAAATAATATAAGAAGATACTAGAAAGGAGCCCAGACATTTGGAACTAAAATCTGTATTTCATAATGCTATTTTTCATTTGAGTTTTTGGTGTATTTTGTAATTCTCTCTTTAACAGCCCCATTGTGTATGTTCATCTCAACAGTTCTCTAAATAGGCTTTCCCAAGTATTTATTTTTTACACAGGCATACGTATTTCGTGTTCTATTGATTTATTTGTCTCCTTTATATTTTGCATTTAATAGATAGAAACCACTGCTTACCATTTCCCCTAAATTTTCCTGAATGCTGCATATTTTATATTTTACAGTCTTCCGTTAAATGTATTACATTTTTCAAAAGTTCCAAAGAGTGTGTCTGAGATACGAGAACTGAAAGTGATGTTATAACTCTATAGTATCAAGCTGAATTGTCTGCTTCTTGATAATTCCTTCATAAAAGCACAAAAATCTCTAGGACCATCCCCTCCAAAGAAAAATTGTTTTAGGAATTGCACAGAACACAGGAAACAGAGGGCTTGATTTTCTATTATTTCCTCCATTTTATAAAGACATTTCCATAGACTCAAAGTAAATGTAAAAGACTGCCAAAATCAATACAGTAGTATTTTCTATTTACTCTTCCCTTCTTTGAGATGTTCAGACGTACAGTAGACTAGAGAATCAGGCCCAAATTTCCTGTAAAGATCACAGGAAATAATTAAAGTTTAATGCTGCAGTTTTACAAAGAATTAAAGATCCATGAAAAGCTACATTTTTTTCTTTGGAATTATTTCTGAGTGCTAATATGCATTTTTACAATGTAACTTGAATAATCAGCTTCTTTAAACAAAAAGTTTTGTGTAACATGGAGATAAACTGAACAGGTCAATATTATAGTCTTCTTACTCAACCAAATAAATACTACAGAAAGGATCCTTAGGTAGCAGGATCTATACCTGAAAGGGATTTGTCCCGTAGTGTTAGCTGTCATGCTGTAAATCCTGATTCAAAGAATAAGCTATGTCCCTGGGAAAAGGGTCTGAAGAGGTTTTTTTCTGCTCCTTTGATTTGTAGGCTGAGAGATTTCACTCATTAAATTTGCATCAATACATTTTTTCTGCTGGTTGACTGTCATTTGCAAATTAAGAGATCATTGTTGAAAGTATTAGGGAGACCGGAGCTTTTTGAAAGGGATTTTTAAATTAAGTAACACCTAAAAATATATAAATGAAAATGCTTTGTGTTTCCTTCTCTCATACTATTCTTTCCTTTCTGCTATGTCTCACAATGCAACAGATGTTTTGCATAATCATGCTACAAAGAATAAATACATGAAAAAAATAAAACAACAAAATCCAGCTTTTCTACATTTTTCCCCAGCAGGCATTCTAATTGCTTTCATGAGGCACTAATTAAAAATGAGCCTTTTTTCAGCATCAGATATGTGGATTTTGTCGGTATTCTTAGCAGAGTAATGGATAGTTATGCTCTTTTAAGACCCTCTTCAGCTGACATTTAAAGTAGAGTCAATTCCTATTTATGTCAACTACCATTGCCAGCCGTGTGGGAATAAATGAGAGACACTTGCTAGGCAGAATGAGTATGCTGCTGCTAATACTTGTAAGCTGCAATGCAGAAGACTGTTAACCTCTTCTCGGTGAATGCAGAAAGCAATTTCTTATCAGCATTCAGTATAACACCATAGGAAAGAAGGCATTAGGAAAAGTAGCTGCATTGGGTTTCAACGGCTAAAGACAGCTGAGTCCATTGGTTTTTGGGATACCAGTAGAGCACTCACTAAGATATTTATGATATTTGAAAATATACCTCATTTTCAGGCATTTATATTAATGAATTATAGAGAATATCTCTGTAGTCTGTACATCATACATAGGAATGATACAGTATAATAATCTAAAATACTAGGTTTTGAACCCTAGAATATTAATGAGATAAAGAGGGTTTTATCTAATTAGAAAATCAGAAAGGAGTTATAATTATCTTTATTTTTTTCCTTTTGTAGATCAGGCAAATAAAAATGGAGATGTGGGTTGACTTCTAAGAAAGGGCTGGTCTTTTCTGTACAAAGGAGTAACAATTTTCAAAATTTTTTTCTGTATCTTGCATGTCTGTACACCAGATCCAATAATAATGTAGAATTAACTAGCACTCACTTTCACCACACTAATGTAATGCCTGTTTCATAAAACAAAACAACCATTAATAGGCTGAATGCCAATGATCTGTGTTTAATGGGGACGATCCCATAGAGCTTACACATGCTATAGGTACCATGAAGAACACGGGAGCAGAAGGTAACATAAGTCCTGTCCTACCTGTCAGAACTGGGCAAAGCTGATTGAGGTACATTTTGTACCAACAAATGTGGAGTCTTTAACAAGCAGGTCACACCAAGAAGATCTTATAGCTTCTTTTCCACAACCTCTGCTTCTGGTTGTGTGAGCCAGGATCAATGCACAATTCTTAGTGGATAGTACAGCCTTCTCCACGGTTTCATTATCTCCTGTGGGTCCAGTCCCACAGGAAATGAAACCTGGAAAGAAATTTACATGAAAAGCTTCTCTAGAAATATTATGGGAGGTGTTTTTAAAAACAAGCGCATATTTTTTTCCTACCTGTCTTTAACTAGAGCTAGAGAAAATGATAAACAACAGCACAAAAATTGTCACTAGATAATTATCAGATTAATTCAACTAGTAAAAGTTACAGTTTATCATGTTTCTTTTATGCATGGGTGATAGGGAGATTCATAGATCGATGTATCAATGGACAGATAATGCATCACTGAATGATGGAAAGTTTGGCAGGAAACAAGACTAAGAAAATTAAATTACAATTTATAAGTATTAGAAGTACTGATTTTATTTTGTACAAGGGCGGCAGATTAATGTTACTATCGAAGTCAAATAAGAGTTTATCTTCTTTATTTCATATTTCATATCAAAACAATGCAGTACCATTTTTTTTCCAAGTAAATATGATTTTGCTATTAGGGGGTCCCCAGCTGCATGCTAACCCAGCAGTGCAGGGACTCAGACCCATGGTGACCTGAGCTGGGAGTCACTGGTTTAACCCCTGCACTGGGGCCAGAGTCTGCTGCCTCCCCTGCTCCGGTTTCAGCTCTGGAGGTGGCCCCTCTGGGGAGGGAGTGACACGCCCCGACACAGTCACTGCCTGGCAAACCATAACCCTTTGTGTGCCTGTGGCTGGGAGGGTTAGAGGGTGTCACACCGGAGAAAATTAGTAGATGACAGGATTATTTGGTTTGGTTTTCGTGTAGCATTTTAAACACTTGTATTCTTGAGGCTTGTTCACGCTAATTTGGACTGTGAGTGTTAGTGTTACTAACTGGAACAGAAATATCCATTTAGTGTATTTTGATGAGACTACTAAAACATTAATTGGACTAACAAAAAATTCTTAGCTCCATATGTATGATTTGTTCCCCTTTGCCCATAGCAAGATTCTGAGTGTAATGCACCCAATAAAACTGAAAGCTATGAAAGAAAAAAAAAAAAAAAGCATTTTGGCCATTATTATGTTGTTAGTGGGTATCATTCTAGCTATTGTCAACATAAGTTTAGAGGAAATAAGAAACTTCAGGGTAGAAGATTATTATTAGCAATCATATTAGCAATGTTTCCTAGACGTAGTGTGTTAACATGAGATTAATGTTAGAGTGCAAATTATCCTTCATCTATCTAGTATAATATTTACTTATGGTGAGATCAAATGTTTAATCCAATATGGGCTTCATATTTATATTTTGTATATAAATAAATTCCTTTTTTTTCTTTCTGCCTGAGGATTTTCTCACTTTTTTGACTTTCAGCATTTAGTCAAACAAAGAGCAATTGTATGCAAACAGCATCTTCAAATATATCATGGTATTGTCTACAATAGGCAGAGAGACTTAAGCAGTGGGGCATTACCTGTACCAGTAAGAGCTGACACAAACTACTGATTCTCACTCATTTTACACTCCCTGTTGAAAAGCTATTATGTAACTTCCTACATCAGTAGGTCTCAATGAATCATAACACTTGTATTTAGCTACCTATGACAACAGTAACTACAAAGATCATGACGACTTTGCTACTTTGTCAGTAGCAAAGTAGTAGCAAACTCCCTACAAACAGTAGTAGCAAACTCCCTCCCTTTGTCAGTAGCAAAGTAGGGAGTTAGTGCGAGCAAGTCCTTGCTTATTTCTCAACTTAATAGGCAATAAAATAACTTCATGAAGACCAAGAGATCATAAAAGTAACATGAAGATACAGGGCCCAGTAAAATTTGAATTATGTTTTATTGAATTATGTTGACTCATGTTTTATTTTCCCATTCTTTTGTATATCAGACAATACACATGCAAATTTACACAACAGTGTTCTTTTAATAAATGATACTGCTTACACCCCCAAATTTATTAATTTTTACTGAGAAAAATGTGGGATGACAATATAGTCTTCTTTGTAACCTCAAAAAACTGAGTTTTCTTAATTCTCCTGAATGAATTTCTTTCAACATAACCAACTGCATTGATTCAAAATTTAAAATGTAAGTAAAGCGGTAGTTGCCTGCATCTACAGACCAGTCTAAAAATAACTTAAAGTTGTTACAAGTAATTTACTAATAACTAAGAAGTTCTTGCCATTTATTTTTTTCTCTAAAATGAGCCTTGGTCTTGTTCCCCAGGTCTTTTCAATAGTGCTATAAAATGATCTTTTAGTGAAAATTCTAATATTAGATTGTCCAAATTAGGTGATTGCAATTTGTTGTCACTAGAGGTACTGTTACAACAAAATATTATTAGTAAAAGTGGAGAACTACAAATTTAAAAAATAATGTAGTCCTGCCTTAAAATAAATGTAGACTTTTTTTCACTAACAGCCTATAGCCTGGATATTTTGAAGCATCTTTTTTACATTTTATAGTATACCTTATAGAAGCTGAAAAATTATAATCAACAGAAAAGCATATGAAAATATGCTTTACTTCTAACTTTCAACAAAACAGATGAAGCAACTGCACTGGTATTTCTGGATTCTACTTGGAAATTGTAAACAACACACTGTGCAAACACATCAGAATCTGACTAGGCTCTTAGTTGTCATGTTCACATTGCATGTATGTTCCAGTTCAGACTGAAGTTTTTCAAAGGAGATGGTCACTTATTCACTAAATCTTATCAAATTATTTAACAATGGCATACTCAATTCTGAGATGAAGGAGTGTGGTGCATATGGCTACTGGAAATGAAACAAACAGCTGTTTAATGAGGGTTTGTTTTGCAGCACCTGTTTCTGAATCCTAAAAGCAAATGAAAAAATTGGGTTAATGGTTTTGTTTATCAACCACTTTCCAGTTGTTTGTGTCTGTTGTGAAGATAATGAACTTCTAAGGGACTGATGGGACTGTAAGGCATGAAGGCACAGCTGCAAAGCATATGTTTAAAAAAAATATGGGAAAAAATGTCTTACTTGTTTTGAAATTTCTTTTGGTTTAAAACATATCCCACATTAAGTATTTTACTTGAAAATGATTCACCTTTTCAGAATTAATAAACTTTGATAAAAGATAATAGTTGTTTGCAAAAAACTTTACCAACCACACTACCATAAATTAGATACAGTAAATACAACAACAACAACAAAGTAATTACTGGCTTTGTTTTAAAGCACTAAAAGCAGTTGGAAACTTTCTCTCTGGGTTATATAATCCTACTTTGCCTGTTAATGAACACCTGAGGTTCCCCAGCTACCCCAATTCACACTGTAAAGCCAGCATAAAGAGGACTGATGAAACTGAACTTTGCAGCAAGACCTCCAAAATCTGTGTGTGGCTCCTATTTACTTCTGTCTGTGGACAAGGAGAGTTACTGCAGGTCTGCAAAAGTGGATCTAAGAGATCATCCAGTAGTCGCCTGTCTCTGACATGTTTGTAAGCAGAGCAGAGACATTGCTGTCTTCTCCTTGGCTGTGAATGGAAGGTCAATGCTAACTCTTCCACATGCTATAAAGCCAACAGTCTTTTCCACTGAAGTGTTTTTTCCTGGGTATGAGCTTGGTTGAAAGATCCAATGAGAGTCACAAGCATAGAAGTGTGGGCAGATATGTACAATTATTTTACTTTTTTTCTATCCCTATGTGGAAAAGTTGTTGAGGTTAAACAATTCATGTCAACTATTCTATTTTCTTTAATTTGGAGAGCAACCGTTCAATTCCTAGTAAATTTATTTTTAGTAGGATGTAACATGAGCTGGGAGCATCCCATATTATTGTCGCGGTTTAACCTGGCAGGCAGCCAAATACCACGCAGCCGCTCACTCACTCCCCCCACCCCCAGCGGGACGGGGAGAGAATCGGAAGGGTAAGAGTGAGAAAAAACTCGTGGGTTGAGATAAAGACAGTTTAATAGAACAGGGAAAAAAAAGGAAAATAATAATGATAATGATAAAATATACAAAATGAGTGATGCACAATGCAATTGCTCACCACCCGCGCTGACCGATAACCAAGTAGCGATCGGTACTTCCTGGATCACGCCTACCCTTCATATACTGAGCATGACGTCACATGGTATGGAATACCCCATTAGCCAGCTGGGCTGGCTGTCCTGATTATGTTCCCTCCCACCTTGTGTACCTAGCTCAGTCAGTAGGCACGGGAGCTGTCCTTGGACTAGGAGGGCACTTAGCAACAACTGAAAACATCAGTGTGTTATCAACATTCTCCTCATACTAAATCCAAAACACAGCACTAGGAAGAAATTTAACCCTATCCCAGCCGAAACCAGGACAGTATCCACCCTTTATTCCATACCATTTACGGTGTGCTTAGGTCTCACATCTTTTTTAATACATTTCAATTAACCACCACTATCTTTCTTTATATATACACACGTATATATATATGCACGCACAGATATCATTCCCTCGGTCTATGGACTATCCCTCTAAAATGTCCATTGAGTTCATTTAGTCCATGACTTTGGGCTCCATCTGTCATAACAGTCTTTCAGGGCCGAAGAGATGGTGTGCGGTGTTGGGCCGTTGCATCCTGAAGCCAGTTCTCATTTCGGTACTGCTGCGCTCGTCCAGTTCTATCATCGTTGCACTTCGCTCGGTTTCATTGGAGTTAGTTCATTCTTCACTAATCTGGGTGATTTTCACTGCTATACCACTGCTATATCATAGAAATAATGACATACATTATCATGTAACAGTTGACATCAAAATTCAGTTCACTGGCTATTTTCACCCAAAATCAAATCCCCTTGAGGTACACACCGGACCTCCCCATCCTTTCGCATCACCCACCAAGTGCACCCAGGTCCTTGAGCAAAAGCAATCCCACGGATGGGTTTTCCCTTGCCAGAGGCAGGAGTAACCCAGACTGTCTTCCCCAGCATATTTCTCATGTGCACGACAGGGACTTTATCTCCATCTACAGTACGTAAGAGTCTTGATTGGGCAGGGCCAGCTCGATTGGCAGATCCCCTGGTATTGACTAACCAGGTGGCCTTTGCTAAATGTGTGTCCCAATGTTTGAATGTCCCACCACCCATTGCTCTCAGCGTAGTTTTTAGCAGTCCATTGTATCGTTCGATTTTCCCGGAGGCTGGTGCATGGTAGGGGATGTGATAGATCCACTCAATGCCATGCTCTTTGGCCCAGGTGTCTATGAGGGCGTTTCGGAAGTGAGTCCCGTTGTCTGACTCAATTCTTTCTGGGGTGCCATGTCGCCACAGGACTTGCTTTTCAAGGCCCAGGATGGTGTTCCGGGCAGTGGCATGGGGCACAGGATATGTTTCCAGCCATCCGGTGGTTGCTTCCACCATGGTGAGCACATAGCGCTTACCGTGTCGGGTTTGTGGGAGTGTGATATAATCAATCTGCCAGGCCTCCCCATATTTATATTTCAACCATTTTCCCCCATACGATGATGTCGTCAATGTACTGCAGGTGTTCTGGAGCCTCACCCTGTTCCAGTGCGGTGTGGATCAGTCCATGGCAAATGGTAGGGCTGTGTTTCCACCCCTGGGGCAGTCGGTTCCAGGTGTACTGGACGCCCCTCCAAGTGAAAGCAAACTGTGGCCTGCACTCTGCTGCCAAAAGGATGGAGAAGAAGGCATTAGCGATGTCAATGGTGGCGTACCACTTGGCTGCCTTTGACTCCAGTTCGTATTGAAGTTCTAGCATGTCCGGCACGGCAGCACTCAGTGGCGGCGTGACTTCGTTCAGGCCACGGTAGTCTACTGTTAGTCTCCACTCTCCATTGGACTTTCGCACTGGCCATATGGGACTGTTGAAGGGTGAGCGACTCTTGCTGATCACTCCTTGGCTCTCCAGTTGACGAATCAGCTCATGGATGGGGATCAGAGAGTCTCGGTTGGTGCGGTATTGCCGCCGGTGCACTGTTGTGGTAGCGATTGGTACCTGTTGTTCTTCAACCCTCAGCAACCCCACAACAGAAGGATCCTGTGAGAGACCGGGCAAGGTGGACAGCTGTTTAATTTCCTCCGTCTCCAGGGCAGCTATACCAAAAGCCCACCGATACCCTTTTGGGTCCTTGAAATACCCTCTCCTGAGGTAGTCTATGCCAAGGATGCACGGAGCCTCTGGGCCAGTCACAATGGGGTGCTTCTGCCACTCATTCCCGGTCAGGCTCACTTCGGCCTCCATTACAGTTAACTCTTGGGATCCCCCTGTCACTCCAGAAATACAAATGGGTTCTGCCCCTTTATAGCCTGATGGCATCAGGGTACATTGTGCACCGGTGTCTACGAGAGCCTTATACTCCTGTGGGTCTGATGTGCCAGGCCATCGAATCCACACAGTCCAGTAAACCCGGTTGTCCCTTTCCTCCACCTGGCTGGAGGCAGGGCCCCTCTAGTTCTGGTCATAGTATCCGCTTCTCACTTCTTGCAAACGTGAGTCCAGAATTCCTTCATTACAATCCAAAGTAAGATCAGCCCTTCTACTCTGTCTGGGGAACTGTTCACTGGAAACTGGACTGTCGTGAGACAGGTTTTTCCTGACAACTGGAGCAGCATTTTTCCTGGGTGAACCCCCTTGTGTGATTGTTTTTCCTTGCAACTCACGTACACGTGCCTCTAGGATGAAGGTAGGTTTTCCATCCCACTGCCTCATGTCCTCTCCGTGGTCACGCAGGTAAAACCACAGGGTGCCCCGTGGTGTGTACTTTCTATATCCTCTCTCTTGAGGAGAAAAACGCTGACTCCTAATGGCTGAGATACTGGTCCGTACAGGTGGAGAATAAGACATATCCTCTTTGAGTTGCTGGACCTCTCGGGACAGTTTCTCTACAGCCGAGACAAGGGAGGAGGAGATAGTTTCTTCAAAATCCCGAAGTCTGCTAACCACCTCATCCACCGTTGGTGCTTCTTCCTCTTTCCAGCACAGTACTGCCAACGAACTGGCATACGATGCTGGTGCGCTCCGTACCAACTTCCGCCACATGGGTCGGGTGCACTGGACGTCATCTGGATCTTTGGGTGTTAGGGGGTCATCCAGCTCACTATAAACCACCTCCAGCACGCCTAGTTCTCTCAGGTACTGGATACCTCTCTCCATAGTGGTCCATTTGCCTAGGCGATATATAACATCTTCCTTGAAGGGATACCTTTCCTTTACGCCTGACAGCAGTCGCCTCCAGAGGCTGAGGACCTGTGTCCCTTTTCCAATTGCTTTGTCAATACCTGCTTCCCTAGCAAGGGATCCCAGTTGTTTGGCCTCCTTCCCCTCTAATTCCAGGCTACTGGCCCCATTATCCCAGCATCGGAGCAGCCAGGTAACAATATGCTCGCCTGGACGACGGCCGAAATCTTTCCGCATATCTCGCAACTCATTCAGGGATAAGGATCGGGTGGTTTCCGTCTCGTTTATGAGTTCTTCCTCTTCCTCCTCCCCTCCTCGTGATGGCCCTGGTTTTCCATCATCCTTTTCTACACGACCTGACTTCCGCTTCAAAGATTTCTTCTTCTGTACAGGGGCGACGGATACCAGCGACGGTTGGTCCTCTGGTTCAGCTGTAGTACCCGTCGCGAGGGTTTGGGTAGCTGCAGTGCCTGTCGCGGGGGTTGGAGTATTTGTAGTGACTGTTGCCGGGGTCTGAGTAGCCATAGTGGTTGTTGTGGGGGTTGAAGTAGCCACGGTGCCTGTCGCAGGGGTTTGAGTAGCCACAGTGGTTGCCGTGCGGGTTGAAGGAGCTACAGTGCCTGTCGTGGGGGTTTGAGTAGTCACTGTATCTGTTGCTGGGGTTGATCTCTGGACAGTATTCCTGAATAGTTGTTTAACTCTAAACAAGGCCTGAACCACATTCAGAAGACATAGCAATATGAACATGCTCGTTTGAACATCCCAAGGATATTCAAAATTCTCAGGGAATATTGTGGACGTCTTCATGAAGAGGATAGAAGAAAAAGGAGTTTCTGAAGATATGGAGGGGAAGGTGAACAAGTGGGAGAAAGTGTCCCATCCTGTCTCCCCCCTAAATTCATCCTCTGAGGTGAAGACGTAAAAAGTGTAATTATTAATAGTTTCCAAAAGATAGCTCCTGAAGAACAGGAATGATGGCAGTGCTGAGTACAGGCTCGTGACCAATAATTTTATCATAACATAAAGCCAGGTCACACAGTATAGCAAAGCAACGACCTTAATCCATTTCCCAGAGATGACCTACCCCACATAAAAACTGATAATCAGCAGTATAGACAGCCAGTAAGGTGCTATATACCACAACTGCAAGAACAGATCCAAAAACTCTGAGAGCAAATAAATCAACATTGTGAACATCGAGTACTAAATTGATATAATGAATGCTTATAACAAATTTGTTTTAACCCGTTCGGGTCAGATGTGTCGTTATCTCAACCCTTCGAGCCCCACGTTGGGCGCCAAAAAAGGACTGTCGCGGTTTAACCTGGCAGGCAGCCAAATACCACGCAGCCGCTCACTCACTCCCCCCACCCCCAGCGGGATGGGGAGAGAATCGGAAGGGTAAGAGTGAGAAAAAACTCGTGGGTTGAGATAAAGACAGTTTAATAGAACAGGGAAAAAAAAGGAAAATAATAATGATAATGATAAAATATACAAAATGAGTGATGCACAATGCAATTGCTCACCACCCGCGCTGACCGATAACCAAGTAGCGATCGGTACTTCCTGGATCACGCCTACCCTTCATATACTGAGCATGACGTCACATGGTATGGAATACCCCATTAGCCAGCTGGGCTGGCTGTCCTGATTATGTTCCCTCCCACCTTGTGTACCTAGCTCAGTCAGTAGGCACGGGAGCTGTCCTTGGACTAGGAGGGCACTTAGCAACAACTGAAAACATCAGTGTGTTATCAACATTCTCCTCGTACTAAATCCAAAACACAGCACTAGGAAGAAATTTAACCCTATCCCAGCCGAAACCAGGACAATTATGTAGACAGTTTCCTTGGTTGAGTAACATCAGTGTTTTTGTAAAGATGTATTTTAATTGTTGTTTGTTTGCTTTTACTGAATGTTTTTTATGTCTAAAATGCAAACACAAAGTTGATGCAACTAGTGCAAACTGATGTGTGACTTGCTTTAAGGAAGCATTGATATGGAGAGTTTTCCATTTTCCATTGCCTTGAATCATGCCCCAGATGGACACTTAGAATAAGATTTCAAAAGTGTTTGACTGTTTGCTATTGGCATAACTTTTTTCCCTTTAACCTTAACAGTCCTATACCATTTAGTTTGATAGGAATATATGTGGGTCTCTTATATCTCAGTCTATTATTATTCATTTTGAGCTCTTAAATAGTTTTGAACATATTTTACAATTATTACAATTGCTTTAAAATTCGTGCTCTTTCAAATGCAGAGAGGAATAGTTGCTGCTCTGGCGGCAGAGATGTATGATTCCTTATATAACTTCAAGGAATATAGTGGCAAGAGTTAATTTCTACACAAAAATATATGACTTAATGATGGGTGACTCATATCCATTCCAAAATAACGTAATAAATGTTTATAGGAGTTAATGTTACTTTGAGCTGCTGCATGTAGTCGCATACCATCCACTGATTAAATTCATAAATGAAACAAAAAAAAAGTCCCAAATGTTACCATTTTTTTTTTCCTTTTGGATTAGATATTTTATAATAATCTGGGATTCAAGAATATACATGTATGTTGATTTTCAGTACAACTAGGAATATTATATGCAGTGTACTTACTGAAACAGTCATACTATAATTATGTTAAGTTATTGAGCTTTTCTGTTTTAATGGAATGGTATCATTCATTACAAGGCTGTTGGGGAAAAAAAAAAGAAATAGAAATAACTATTTTAAAACAGAAAATGGCAAACAAAAAATAGTAAAATAATATTTTTTCTAAATTTTCCTCTTTTTTTATCCTATATTCTTATTCTCCTTCCCTTTTATTTAATGTTTTTCTCATAGAAGGTCATGAGAGGACATTATAAAAAGCTAAAAAAATCTAAAAATGTAATTTAAAAAAAAAGGTGGTAGCTTTCTTTACATTTCTATTTGCTAACTTTCTGTTCATTTTTTTTTCCTCTTTCTTTTCTCTTTTATCTCTGAAAAATATTCAAAACATCTTCTGGAAAAGTAGTTAGAATTGATCATCCAGCTTCATTCAGAATGTTTCATGTTTACATGCTCAATAAAGAAAAACCAGCACAATTGACACAAATATTTTCCTTGAAAAATTATGTTTAGATAATATATGAAATCATAAACATTTGTGCATTAGTTACCATCTGAGTGACAAAACTCAGGAAGTATAGTGCCCAGAATAGGAAACTCTATACACAAAATGTGGTGAGGTATTTTTTCAAAAATTGTGAATAAACACAACTAACAAAATGACATTTACTGTTTCATTCTCTTTTATAATTTTCCTCTTGTTATTTACATGTATTTTTTTCTGTGTATAACACAGTATTATGACAAACCAAAGAAAAAAACAGCTATAAAAATGCAGATGAAGATATGTGTAGACCAACTATCCTTTTTTTTTAATCACTTGAATGAAAGTAGTATTGCTGATACAGTGAAAAATGTAATTATTCCAGTGTAAAACTTTCAACTGTACATTTAAAACCCGGGGGGAGAGGGTGGGGGAAGGGGAGGGGAGGGGCAGGAAGCATTTCCAACAGGGTCTTCTAACAGTAGTATACTTTTCCAGTAACAAGTTGCTATTCAGTAACCACTCTCTAAGGGACAAACAGGCTTCACAATGTGCTGGGAATGTCATCCTATGCCGTTCTGATTGATCGACCTTTTTCCTCCTTGATGAGTTCAAAAGTGTGATAACATTAATTATTTAAAACTCTGAAGTCCTCAGTGAACTATTATCATCCTTTGCTGTTATATTAAATGTACAGAATGAATGACAGTGGAAGTAATTGGAAAATCTCAGGCTCAGAAAGGTTAAGTGACTTTCCTGAGGTCACAATGAGGATTTTTTTGACCTCTTAACTTGAAGAGCCATATTTAGTTCCTTCTCCAGCTTAATCCAATTAGTAGCTTGATCGTCAGTTCAGTCCAAAGAACAATTATTTTCAGCCATCTGCTTTTATCATGTAGTAGTTTAACCTGCCTTATACGTTCTGTGGGAAAGGGCATGAGGTTAGATGCACATTTCGTTTTGCAGTGCCCAGAACTTAAGGGAATGATAGTGTTTCCCCACAGAAGAATGAAGAGGCTGGTGCATTTGCATTTTACTGTGCCTGTCCTAGGCAAAGGCCTCAGCCTCCATCTGATCTTCAGAAAGAGTCCTGAGGACCTGGATAATTTTTCTCTCCCACTTCAGCAGCTATAGCTATGGACATTAAAATAAACTGCTTTGTGTTGGCCCTAAAATAAATGTGCTGTAGCAGTTGGCAGATCTTTGCTTTAAATATACCATCATGAGAGCCTGTCAAAATATGGTGCTTCAATCAATTATGCATTAAATCCTACAATAAAGTGGGTAGTTCTAGGAATACATTAACTTCACATGAGTGGGCATATTGCCTACTGAGTTGCAGCTTTTTTGCATTTTCCAAACACTGTCAAGAGATTACGATCAGGCTGGTACAGGGAAACTTGCTGTTAGTAAGGAGTGTAGTACTGTTTGTTGCACTACTGTTTCCAGATTATTTTCAAGTCACGTGTCTGTCTCCAGTACAGAGTTTATTAAAAACACTTCATTAGTAACACAGTTTTCGTTCTGACTGAGGATACTGCAACATTGGAGTTGCATAAAGAAGAAGAAAAAGAATGTGTAAAAGTATTGAGCTGAGCTCACCCAGGAGAAAATCCCTGCCTTTGAAGATGAACCTAACCACTTTAAGAAAGAGTTAAATGGCTGTATGAAAATTTCTGGTAAAAATATGCAGGTATTAGAAAGAGTCCTTAATATCCAAAGCATGTTAAAATCCTAGAATCATAGAATGGTTTGGGTTGGAAGGGATCTTTAAAGATCATCTTTAAAGATCCCCTGCTGTGGACAGGGACATTGTTCACCTTTATTAAATCACCTTTATTAAATATTGGTAATTGGCATGTTCACAATACAAACAAGGAATTTTCAAGTCTAAGAGCAAGAGAAAACAAGACATACTCAAAGTATAGCATTTCTGGCCGAGGATTCAGTTACAGCTGGAACCTGCCTAAACACCATCTGAAGAAAGTAACTGAATGCAGCTGTTTTGTGCAACTGCAGTCAGTTGCTGGATGGCTAATGCAACTATGGCACAGGAGGGCACCAATTAGGATGTGTTTTTGCAAAGCAAAATTGCCTTGTAAGATTGATATTTCCCAATGTTTATCAAAGGACAGCCTAGCAATTTCATGAGTTAGATGTTTGTCTCTAGTCACTTGGAATTGCTGAAGTTAGTCTTAAGTAACGGATACACTACTGACTGATCATTAGTAACATATCACTTAGGCTGCTTAATCAATGGTTTCATTTATCTTATTTTTTCTGTGCAAAAGTGTCTTATAACAGCATAGTGTAATGAATATTCAAACTCTTGAGTGATTTTGTTTTGTTGTTCAATAACCATAGATTATCACATATGGGAGAAGAAAGCATGATAAAATAACATGACAAGCAATGAACAATTAATGTCAGTGAAAGTCAGCATTGTTTTGTCATTGCATAAAATGCTCCAGATTTTCCCATTTTCTTTATGTCACATGGCACTCCAAATTATTTGATACCATGCTAGCATGACTTTAGGATGGTTCCAATATGGGGGAATGGCTTGAAATACATACACTGGCTGAGATATCCGTTCCTCTACAGTTAGATCTTTGTCATGACTGTGAGGCACAAAGAGATTTCTCCTGAAATTTGGAAATGACTGGCTGCTTGCTGGATGCTAAGGCCATTGCAAGCCAGCTTAAATAAAGTTTATTATGAGTGTTATAGTTTAGACTGCCACCAGTGCAACAAACAAGGCTGGGAGAAGAAACTTCCCGCACCAATACCATAAATGTCCAAGTAATCTTTCACTGTTTCAGAAAAACTTCTTATTCATCAAAAGTAACATTACTACTGAAACACACTGAAGTAATACATGCTGTGCTTCACTGAAGCACGATCCAACAGTGCTAGTAATTTACTGTACTCCATCTACAATTTTGATTTGTTCCATAAATAAATTATTAGAACTATAACTTTATGAGAAACAATATTTTGCACTATGCCTAGTTTCAAAGCCTGAAGGAAGAAACCTTTTTGTAAAATCCTTTTCCACAGATGTTTCAAAATTAGATAGTATTTAAAAATTTACTATCCTAATTACTGAGAAAAAATTCAATAGTTTTATTTTAGAATTAGTCTGGCCTCTTTCATCACATCATGTATGAACTATTTGATGCTAAAAAGCTAATAACATGTGCAATCAGGGGAAAATTCAAAAATTGGAGCTGGCATATTTATTAGGCTAAAATATTAGGGAAATGACCTTGTGTATGTATTCTGAAATAGAATATCTGTGAGATGTGGTTTAAGGTAATAGTATGTAACCAATGCTTGGAATTACACATATAAACGTTAAGACCTGACTAAATTAATAATAGAATACATTGGTTGAAAGTTGCGTTTCATCTTGCAGTGCTAAATGTATTACTATTTTATCTTTTAAAAATCAAATATAGTTCAATATTTACAACTTCTATTAGACAGATTTATAATGATTTTTAAATAATAATCATAAAAGACAGTTAATATGTTAGTGGGTTTTTCTTCCATTAAAATAAGTACTTTTTATCACTGCTACTGTGCAACAATTTATACAAAGGATTGAAAAGGTGACAGTTTATTTGGATGTATGTAGCAATATATAGGGGACAATTTTTTTTTTGTCATTAAGTTTATATTGGTGGATTTGACCTTTCTAGGAAAAGTCACAGACATTAAAGAATCATTGCTGATACTTGTCTTGCAACAGCACATTGACTGTATAGTGCAAGCCTGGCATGAATGTCAGTGTTAGAAAATATATGTCCTAACAATAATGAGCTCTACTGCTGTCAAAGGCAGGCACTTCAAATAAATTTAAACATACAGTTGTGTGTGTTTGTGAGTGTCTGTTTTCATTCATCTTGTGACCTGCAGGTAGTGTATTTGCTGTACAGTGAGTCTTTGTGTGTAGATATTATTTGGCACTGATTGATTATAAACAAAGGAGAAGCAATACTGTTACGGTGAACAATGGAACCTAATGATCTTCATACTTACTTTAGGATTTTATCATTAATATCTTCACAGGCATGTTGTTTCTATTAGATATCTGAGGGTCATCCACCTGATCTAAAATTGGAGAATTGGATAGATCAAACTGACCTAAATTTCAAGGATTCCATATATCCATATATAAATTGTAGTTTAATATGGAATTTCTAATCGCTATTCTTACCTAACCAATACCTTTCTGTCTCTATACCTTTCCATTTTGTATCTTTTCATATCCTTTTTTTCATCCATCAGGTGATTAGATATATTGAGCAATTCTTAAATAATCTTCACTTAAAACGATTAGTGAAACAATATACAAGCATTCTGTAATAAATACCAGATTGCTTATGATTATAGCCCTAGCAGTAGACTTTAAAAGATGGCCCATAGTGTTATGTTCAAAATGTTGTGTATGGCCAAAGAGGAAACACACCTTATATATATAGAAAGCAAAGATTTTTTTGTTACTATAACTGAAATCTTAGCATTAATCTAATAATTATTAGTCTAGATCTAACTATTACAGAAAAAGAAAGGTTAATAATACAGTTAAAACTGTTATACACATACTTCTTATTTTCTACCCCTTTTCCTGGTGTTACGCTCATCCTTCTCTTTCTCCTCTTGACCCTAAAGTTAGTGCTTTCATCCTGGTGTTGTCAGCAGGGGTGTTACAGTGAGTTGTCAGCATCTGGAGTCCTTCACTAGAGGGAATATGATGTACATGGTGATGGTGTTCTCTTTCTTACTCTACAATCTACTTGTGGTCATTTTTATGTTTACTGTCACCACACATGGTTGTACCATACAAAGATAACAAAAGTAAAATAAATTAGCTGAAGACACCTGATCATTTAGAGAAATTGCTGTCAGAGCTAAACTAAGTAAAATAAAGCTGCAGGCAGATCAAGAAAAGTTCAGACAGAGCAAGACTGATGAACCTCAGTCCTGAGGTAAATCCAGTATAAAGCTTATGGCCTGTTTCTGGGAATGGAAATGCTGTATGAGAGAACTACATGGTTTACAATAGGAAGACAGTAAATGCCAGGGCTCAATAAAAGGAAATAGGGAAAAAACAAAACAGAACAAAACAAAACAAAAACCCAAAACAGAACACAACAAAAATAACCAAACTTGGAAAAGAAATGATTATGTGATTTTATGAAAATAGAGAGTAATTTACAAAATTTTTTTTTATTTTGAATAGCTGTTGAATATGAAGTCCCCAAAAAATCCAGCAACTCATTTGTGAGAATTTGCTTCCATCTAAAGTTATTTGTAGCTAGAAAGTTTAGATTTGCCCAATCAGATAATGGCATCTGTATTCATGTAAATTATTGTATAATGAGTGTAGTTTTTCATTTTCAAGAGAAATGTTCAGTATTAGAGAGACTATGCTAGTGAGCATATTAACGTATATCATTATCAAGGTCCAACAAGCTCCATTTTGGATAGATTTTGTTTTCAGGGGTGTGGGTTTTTTGTTTGTTTGATTGTTTGTTTGTTTTGTTTTGTTTTCACTTGCTAAATCTGGAAAATTCCTTAGATTAATCAGGTTACTCTCCCAGCATCTAATATACCTAGATTTTTTTAACTGCATTCCACACTAACTGTCTTTGTTATAGTCAATGATAAAATATATTTGAAGTTAAATAAAACAAAAACAACAAAAAAAGATAAATGCAGCTTTTAAATATTACCAGAATACATAGAAATATTTGGGTAATGTCATAGAGTTTTACAGGAATTTAATTTGATATAAGAGATTTTTTTTTTTTACATTTTTGAAAATTCTTAAATGGATCTTAATTTTTTTGTACAGTTATCTGACCAGTTAAATATTGTCATGGGTACAAAGTGTCTTTCAACAAGTGAGCTTTAAAACTGCATTCTTATTGTTTGTAAGCTTTACTAGAAGACTATTTTTACAGTCTGCATAGCTTCTATGCATGTCAAATTATTACAGACGTCACTGTATAAAATGAAATGGATGATACATTTCATTCTTGCTCTAGTAGTGGTACATGGCTTGCTTGTGTCAATGCCTCTTGTAAATTGCTAGCTGGAGAGTCTTCTCAACATGTGAAGATTAATAAAACTAGGTAAGAGTATATATAGTTCAATAACAGTATTTAGTTTATTGCACTGTAGATTGCATTCACTGGAAAAAGAAACATATATATTTAGTAGGTGCCCTCAGGTAGAAATGTTCATCTGAAACCTGGCAGGTTTTAAAGTTTCAAGTATAGGAGTATTTACCACTACATAAATTATAATGTATTTGTTGCATACCTATAGATTTCATGGCTGTTATAGCCCAAGATGAAAACATGTTTCTGATGTATATGTCATAGTTTTCCTCCCTATTAATCCCGCCAAATATATTTTTTTATTGTAAGCAGTATTGTTCTTACAGCTGTTATTCATTATAGACTCCAGCTTCCATAAGATTATTTTACATGCTGCTTACCATCTCCTTGTTTTGAAAAAGATTTGTGCTACTATGTGCAGAACTTCTAAATCTAAGCTATTGTTCTTTCATATCTGTTCTCTCACTGACTGCATCAAAATAAGGAAATTTTCTCAAACTAAAACATCAAACCCATTAAATACACCCTTATGGTTAGATTATGTCATTTTGTCTACCAAGAGTCACTAATTTAAGTGCATCTTTCTAATATACTAATATCACTGCACATTAATGACCAATCTCTGACACCACATACCTGATCCTGCCACCCTTTTACCCTGAGAAAAGGAGAATGAGGTTAAAGAAAGAGGAATCTCTTTTAGCGAACTTCTTTCCCTCTTGGTGTGGAGTACCAAGTGTGGAATCTCCACTCCTCCATAAAACTTCATCGGGAATAAATAATTAAGAACAGGTTTTCCTATTGTGTTTTCCCACAGAACTGTATCTAGCATCGAAGAGAGGTTCTGTTTAAAATTACATTTAAATGAGTAACTGAAGAGAAAAAAGGACGTGAGAGAAGGAAGTGTAAAAAAAAAAAAAAACAAACACAAAACCAACAACTGAACAAAAGCACCAAACACTGAATCTTGAAAGTTTTTTCAATTTAAACGTAATGAAGTGTGTGAATGTGCTTAAGAACATGAAGGCAGGCATAGCTTTTTCTTTTGAGGCTGTCTGCAGGCTGCCCCATACACTATACATGCCTGATTCTCTTTCTTGTCCATTCATCATAATATGCTGCTGAGGATAGCTGAATGCTCACTTTCAAAAGCACCTCTTCTTTCTTTTTCTTTCTGTCTCTTTTTTTATGGAATACCTCTTCTGGAAACATTTTCTTCTTTCTTCTTAGGCCACTTGGCTTCTCTTCTGATGAAGAAAGTACCTTCAGGCAAACAGCACACAAACTCTGAGATGCAAATCTTCCCCAGAGCCCTGTGCTTTGACTTTGACATCAGCAGATGTGGTTTGTATACAAGACCTCTGAGAGCTGTCTGTGGCCTTGAAGAAAACAAAGCACACTCCCCTCACACACACCTTCTTTACTACCTTTCACCAAACACAAAATGTAATGCCTTCTCTCTCTCATTCTGTACTTGTCAATAACTTAGCACAGAAAACCTAAGAAGGCAACAACAAATGTAGTAGGAGGGAATGTATCAGGAGCAGGCGGAGGGGGCTGGGGTGACGGGAAGTGGTGGTGATTTGAAAGGGAGGGAATGGTAAGGAAAGACACAAGAACCGAGATCATGTTTACTGTTGCTTTTAGAGATCTGTTTTCTTACTGGAAATGAAAAAGTGAGGTGCCATGATTTTGCACAAGTTTTATTGTTTTGGTAATTGACGTACACATCAGAGTGATTTTTTTTACCATGCCATCTCTCTCACTACATTCATTCGCTCTCAAAAAAAGTTACATGGGATGGAAATTAACATCAATTTACACGCTCTCCTGCTGATGCAGGACATCAGCTCTGTGTGCATCAGCCAACAGCAAGTATCCAGGCAAAAGGCATACTGACATATCACAATAAAGCTGTTCAGAATAAGGGGACATGAAAGTTCAGGACACAAACAGTCCATGCCCATCCTTCCACTACTGGTGGATACATTGAGGCTTTCACGGGTTTGTATGATCTACCAGAGCAAAATCCCAAGCATATGCCAGCAGAAGTGTGCGCTGTTCCTTCAAGGAATGATGCCAAGAATCATGCCAGAGCAAGAAAGCCTATTTTTTAGTATTTAGAGTAAAAGTTTCTCAAAAAGTACTGAGTAGCCCTTTAAAATCCTTGGACATGTTAACAGTACCATCAAAGTCAGTGAGACTACTAAAATATGACAGGTGTTCTGAACATTTACTAGCATTTAAGTAAAAAGAAATTCTGTTTTTTAAAGGAGGCAAAAGTTAGTCTTTATGGTTGTTATAGTTTAGGCTGTTTTCTGTCAGCACAACTTATCCTGCAAAGTAATTGTAATTACTGTATCAGAAATACTGTGGCCAGCAGGAGTAGGGAGGTGATCGTGCCCCTGTACTCGGCACTGGTGAGGCCACACCTCAAATACTGTGTTCAGTTTTGGGCCCCTCACTATAAGAAGGAAATTGAGGTGCTGGAGCATGTCCAGAGAAAGGCAACGAAGCTGGTGAAAGGCCTGGAAGACAAGTCTTATGAGGAGCAGCTGAGGGAACTGGGGTTGTTTAGCCTGGAGAAGAGGAGGCTGAGGGGAGACCTCATCGCGCTCTACAACTACCTGAAAGGAAGTTGTAGTGAGGTGGGTGTCGGTCTCTTCTGCCAAGTAACAAGTGATAGGACGAGAGGAAATGGCCTCAAGTTGCGCCAAGGGAGGTTTAGATTGGACATTAGGAGAAATTTCTTTACTGAAAGAGTGGTCAGGCCTTGGAACAGGCTGCCCAGGGAAGTGGTGGAGTCACCATCCCTGGAAGTATTTAAAAGATGTGTAGATGAGACGCTTAAGGACATGGTTTAGTGGGCATGGTGGTGTTGGGTTGATGGTTGGACTTGATGATCTTAGAGGTCTTTTCCAACCTTAATGATTCTATGATTCTATGATATTTGTGACACCTATGTTTTGTATTGTCTGCAAAAAATCATGTATGAAACACAACTGTCATTGTGCCAAATAATCGATAGCCTGATTTTATCTTCATTAGAGAAGACTTTATTTTGTTATTAGTCAAAAAAAATTAGAACTCCAGAAGGATACTATATTGATCTTGTTAAGATGCTCTAATGGGAACTTCAGAAAATTCTAAGATGCTTCTTATTAGGTTGTGAAAAACTTTGAAAATTAAACATTTTGAAAAGAAAAATATATCATTTACCCTCACAGGTGCAGAAAGTGTGAGAATATGAGAAAAAATAGAAAGTGTGAAACTAATAAAAAGAATGGAATGAGGAAATTAAGAAGATAGCAAAATACCAGGGTATGTGCTTCAAACATAACATTGGAATTTAAATGCTTTCACTTCTGGCCATTCTTCATGTATCCTTATCTGTTTTATATGAGAAATTCCTGTGAACAACTTTGTAAGAGCCACAGACAATGCTAAGAAAGTCCAATTTCTAATAAAGTGGAAAAGTACATTTTGTAAGCAATGCGTTATATAGTATACAATAAAATGTAATGAAACCTTTCCTGTGTAACTTGACAAAACTATGCTGGTGAATAATTATTAACTTACACGAGTACATCTTGGAGATGTAGGTTCTGACATCTGAAAAGACAACATTGTGCATGTATCACAGTTTGTTGTAAAATGAATTGAAACAACAATAATGCATTTTTTCTCTGTACTGGATCTCACCTTAATACTATGGGTTTGCATTATTGCTATTCATCATATCTGATTATTAATGCACAGATATTTGTAGATGTTTACCCTTCTTAGGGGATCTTTAAACATGGGAGTTGTTGCTTTTTGTGAGGGTATAGGGCTTAGTACTAAGATTTTTAGTTTCTACCACACTGCAAATTATTATGTCAACACCTATTTATAGAAAAAAGGCTATTGAAAGTTGTTCCAGAACAATTTTGGTTTAATTCCTTCTAAAACTAGCTGAAATTTTACTACTCCAGACTGTTCATCTATCCCCAAAATGCATTTCTGGAACTCGTGCCAAAAAGTTGTGTCTCTAATTTTCCACATTCACTTTATGTCCTTTTAGATCTAAGACACCATGAAAAGACTAGATAAATGTGTTATCCCTGATATATTATTCCCACTCAGGGAAGAAAAGACTTAAATACAGTGACCTCACACCTAGCCACACCGGAATTATAACTATAGGCACGATGTATACATTTAGATGTGTTGATTAACATGTTGGGTGGAGAAACTGGTTTGTTCTAGAGACCCAGGCTGTTTCTGCTGCAGAACTGACCTAATTGAGCACAGGTAATGAACTTGGAAATACTCAATAGAAACCACTGCTGCAGACACAGAAATGGTCACATAGGTAAGACATTTTTACATTCAGGAAATGTTTTGCATGTAGTTTTAAGACGATCAATAACGATGGATCATGTATGTTCCAGGTAGCCCAATGGGACCACAGGTTAGCTGGGTATGGGAATTCAGCAAACAGAGGTTCACGGCGTCTCTCCTGGACCAGCTGGAGATGGTGTTGCAATGATCACTTCAACAGACTCCTGTCATCATCCAAACAGGGACTGACCATCCTGTTCTAAAAATTTGATTCCACATGTGAACATCCCTATGCTAAGAATCACAAAAAAAAAAAAAAAAAAAAAAATTAAGCACTATTTCCATGAGTGTCTAAGCAACACAGTCCTAGAAAACCCAGACCCCTCCAGGGCTAATGGTGCAAGAACTTTTCCCTCCGCTGAAGGTTAACATTGTATCTGACTGGCATTACCCATGTAGCACTGTTTAGGAAATTTATCACTGTATGTAAACTTTGTACTCCTTTTCTTTTTTTTTTTTTACTAAGTTCAGCCACAGCTTATCCTAGTACGTTTTCTTGGCTCATACATGATATGGCTGTTTCTGATGCTTTGACCAAGTTTAGATGTATTGTTTTACAAAATGTTGGGTACAGTACATACATTTATGTCGCTGTTGAGTATTCTCCTATTATGTTTTTATGTCCTACTGAAACTGCATCCCTCAATTTTTAAACCGTATGAGCTTAAGAATAAAAATATTCATTTGAAGACCAAAGGTGCTCCAAGGGGCCAAAGGCTTGTCTATGCATGAACCTAAATCTTCAGTAATAACCTCATCTTCTTACAGATGTGTGATGTAAGCAAAACAATATCTCTAGTTTTTATTCCAAGTATTCTTTTCTCACTGTTGATTGGTTATTAGATTTGTGGATCCAGTAATCACTCTCGGCATGAGGTAAATGAGATAGATGATGCAGTGAGCAACAATTTTAGTTTAATAAAATCACAAGCATTTGCAGATCCATTCCAGACTTCCTGTATTCATAGCTATCACAACAATAAGGTATAGTTAAAGGTATAGTTCTGAATAATTCAGGCTGCAACTTTCTAATGATTTCTGCTTTCCCTTCTTTTTATTTCTTCTCTGCATTATTTCATGATTACTGTATTTTTTCTCCTTTTCCCATTATCTCTCTCTTCTCTCCTATGATTATTTTCATTCCTGTTGCTCTCCCTCACTACCTCAGACTATTAAAAAAATATAGGCATATTTTAATATATTTTTATATTCAGTGTGTTTTTCCATACTCAGTAAAACATTTATCATGCAAAACAAGATAGAGACCTAACGTATTTTTCACAGTGTCAAAAGCTCATGCTGTATAAGTATTGTTAAGCTTTTGACTATCTTTTGTCAACTATCCTTTCCTAGTTCTAAGTTGAAGAATATTTATTCCTGTACTATTCCTCTTTAATCTATTATTTTTCTCACAGAGTCATGATTCTGGATAGATACTTGAGATGTTTCTGTGTTAAAAATAAATAATAAACTATTTAACAAGCCTTAGGAATAATAATCCTGTAACATAAATAGTACATGCCAATGTTAATGAAGGGCTATCAAATAGATAATTGAAATAACAACAAGAAGGAACAGCAAGTCCAGCTGGACACAAAATAAGCAAAGAAAAAAAAATATCCTTCTGTAGAAAAAATATCTAACTTAAACAGTTATTTTTTAAGTATTGTAGAATCTTAGACATTCCATGGAAATCTCACTGTCAGCTTGTGTTTGATAAAAACCTTTAAGTATCTACATTTGGCATTTTAATTTAGAAAAAAAAATCAATATTTTGTATTTTAAAATTTGGCAGTGTTACTCAAACTCGCTTTTCATCCATATTCTTGTCAATCTTCAGTTATTTAGAGACATTTATGACCTGGAAATAGTGTCTACTTTCTGTTACATATCCTGTACTATTGCTTTTAGATTCTGCCCTTGCAGATATTAAATCAGTTTCTTTAGCTCTCTTAGAACTTTATCAAGACTTCAGGTCTGAGAAATTGAAGCATCTAAACTAGAACTGATAGAACTGCATAGCAAAATTTAACTGCCTTCAAAACATACCAGTACAACCTTTACCATAGGATTCTCAATTTATTCTGTACTGGAAATAAAACGAGTGAAGAAAGGAATGTTTTTCATGGAGTTCCTCAAGTTTCCACTGATAACACTGTAGGAGTAAAATGCTATGAAAATGTCATCATGTATGTTGTGATAAATGTGGTTTTTTATAGACGACAATTTGACAGAAAATAACAACATTCTTCATTATACTTAGGACCCTAGCCCACATAAGAACTGCATGTGAAATGACGTACACAAATGTTCAGTATTACAGTGTAAAAATATTCTCTGAACAACTAGTCTCTCAACTGAATAAACACACAGCTTTACTAAATTATTAAATTAATAAGCAAACAAATTAGGGTGAACTTTTCATTGTTTTAGTCATTTGCAATATTGAAATTATTACCACAGAGTCGGAAAGATTATAATAGGAAGCTACAACTATTCCTGTACATTCCAGATACATCTTATCCGAGATTCTCATATTTCATTGGTTCTCCTGTCTTTAATAAGCATTGCTAATCTGTGCAATGGACAACTAGAAGACTAACATGGATGAGCAGTCTGTACTTCTTTCAAGTAGATTTAATAACAGCCTATAAATACTTGATATGCAAATCACAGATCTTAAACCTTATATTGATGTAACTAATGAGCATAACTGTACTGCAATCATGATTGTGTTTCCAAGGAAATGGTTTGCTAGAAAGATAAGTCAGACTCACACAGCTACCACCCCCCATGACTCTGAACCCATCTTATAACGTAAAACAGTTGTCTGTCATTTGTCCTTATCTTTTTTAGACTTGTTCTTTTTAGTGTCTGCAGTATTAGAGCTAACCTGTGCTATGCTTGTAACTGAAGGACAAAATGGATAAGCTCGGTTCTAACTGAACAAAGTTCAGCTAGTTCAGATAGATTTTTGAGATGTCTGACCTGCTGTTCCATTTTACCTCATTTGCTTGTCGAAGCTGCTCTTGCTCCACTTGGCTATGAAAAGGCCTATTACCCTAGTATAGCCAAGGATTTTGTTATACTGGGAAGCTGTGTTAATTTCTAGTGAAACTTGCTTCAGGTAAGCTTTTTCCACCTGAAACATAAAGCAGATAGATACAATTATTTCAAGAGAACGTATATACTCTATCTCAGCTCTGAGACACCAGCTGGTACATTTAACCATTTCAAGCCTATGCAGGGATTGAAGTCAGGCTCTCAAATGCAGTGTAACCAATGCTGTTATTTTTCACTTTAGCTATAGACCTTTCATTCTGAGCTAGAAAAAGTCACATTCATGTGTATATGCCACTTCTCATCCTGGAGGCTGCTAGACCAAAAAAGTGTAAAGATGTCTCTACTGTACACTATTGCAAAGTGTAGATGTGGCCTCAAAATTAATTTCATCAAAGTACCTAAGCAAATGTTTAACTTTAACTCTGTAACAAGCTCCACTAACTTGTACAATGTACTTACTGTTAAACAACTGCTTAAAAGATTGACTAACCTTAATGAGCTCATGAATCAGGCCTGTAAAATTTATGAAGGGCTAATGGTACTCCCAAAATAATTATAGAAATGTGGCATAATTTTGCCGCTGAAAAGTAAATTTGAAACTGCTTCAGTCTGTGTAGTTTTTATTATTACTATTATTTTTTTAGGTGAGAGAGTTTGTAGCTGGAAGAAAGGCCTATAAATTGTAAATACATTAACTAGGATATAATTGAATATAAGCATATTAAAGTAGTATAAACTAGTGTAAACAGCAATAGTATATATAATCATTCTGTAACACTGTTATGGCATAGCTAAAGACAATGTATGAATATTTTGCATACATATATGATCTGCATGACCACCAAAGGGGCAAAGAAAGTCATGTAGTTGCATGTAGGAAGCATTCAAGCAACAGAAGTTAGTATAAGGACAAGATAAGCAAAATAAGAGATTTCAAATAGGCAAGGCATTTTGCATACGTCCTGTATCCAAATACATAAGAAAGATGACTGCCAAAATAAAAAAATGGTTAAAGCAGTATCAGGAGCAGATCAGACCCCCTCACAGACCCTTTGTGAGGAGCACAACAGTACAGAAACATCAGATATAAGCAAGGAAACACAGAAAAGAAAGAGGACAGGCTCATTTCAGTTTTGACTTCTTTCAGCAATGAGCTCCCTAGACCAAGCTCCTGGGCCTCAACAGTCAACAAAGACAATGATAACTAAACAGCTTCAGCTCCATAGTATTGTATGCTCAGAGCTCATTTGAGATATAAGCTCTAAAGACAAAGTTTTGAAAATGCAGTAATAATGATTAATATAATTGTAAGAACTAGCCAGTAGCATAATATGTTGTTAATGAATAAATTTAGTAAACTTTATTATTTTTTTATGTTTGAAACTTTTCATCACAGTAGTGTCTACATGCCTGATATACATATATACTCATACATATATGCATAAAAACTTAGAGAGTTGCAACAATGCTTACTACTTCACGAAACAAAATCTACATTATGTACTAGTACTATGATTTGTGCTGTTGACCTGTTCACCAAACCTTACAAATTCATAAAAATAGAAGAGGAGGGACAGACAACAAAAGTTATCATGAATTTTATTCTGATAGGTTTACAAGTGCTTGTTTAAGGTAACAAAGCATTACTAAAAATGATAATGAGAACAAAAACCTTGGAAACAGAAAGACTAACACAGCATATTTTAATAGTTTCTACTTTACCTTCCCATGAGAATTACATTTATTTGTAATTTGAAGCTCTTACAGTTTCATTCCAAATTCAGATTTAATCACTACTGTTTAAATTGCTCTACTAGAGTTTTTAAAAGTTTGGTTTTGATTTTCTTCAGGTGTGCAACATCACAGAAGAAAGTACTTAACCATTATGACTAGTTAGGCTGTTACTCTCTTCTTTATTTTGCAATAACAATGAAACATTCCATATATTATGTTAGGATCTATTTAAATACTACATTTTTTCAGGATGCCATATGCTATCACCGAAAACACTATTCACAGAGCATTGGTGAAAAAATTATTCTATTTAACACAGAGCTAAGTACACTGTCAAATCATTGTGAGTTTTGCTACAGGATGACATATACTTTCTTTACTGAACTACTGAGTAGCAACTTATATTCAGTTTTTTATCTGAGGTAGAAAATAATTGTACCATCTCAGGATTTTACAGCATAAATATATATCTTCTCATGAATGCAGCAGGTGTAACTGAAGACATTACTCTTGACAGCTATTGATGACCACTGCTTATGTGGAGTTTACTACTCCCACAGTAATGCCAACAGAGAAACCCTCTGAGCATTCCTAATCCATTTCAGTGCAACGTCAAAGCATTTTGTGTTAGAGTAGTCCTGGAGATAGTTCATGGCAAGTTGGCTGACTTTGTCTAAAATATATTCTATTCTAGGTACAACTTCTGCTATTGAACCATTGGGATATAGTAGTATCTTAAACTGTTCTTGTTTCCAAAATGATGATGTGATTATGTTCTCATTCTTTCAGTACTTTCTAGCAGTTGCAATTTAACTCTCTAATCTTTCCAAAACTCTCCTTTTTCCTAGTTGTTACTGGAAACAACAAAGATAATTGCACAATGTGGACTAACTACTTTCACAGTAGCTGCAAGAGAAAGTATTAATAATAGAGATTTTGTTAGTACATAGACTGTATCTTTCAAATGTAATTGAAGTTTTACCCTGTTCTTCTGTATTTCTTAAAGTTAGGAGCACTTAATTCTGTCCTCTGTTAGACATAATCTTAGGAAGATTGTGTTAAATACCTCTTTTGCAGACTGTAAAAAAAAATGGATTTTAGCTGTAGGTTCAGCAGCTGGAAAATATGCTTTTCTGAGTCAAAGATCAGGGAACTAATCTTTATTATAGGGGAAATGTTTGTAACACCACTAATTTCAGTTTCGGATTTCCATGGCTAGATTTCTTTCAAAATTTAAACATATAGAATGCCTTTATAGTCATGGAGAGGAATAAGCAATTTTGGGATGTGATTCATCTCACCCTAAGCAGAAGTCTGAAACCAATCAGAAAAACTGCATCCTAAAAGTGCATCTTTAAATCTAAAATAAAGGAAGCCTTGAGAAAGTAGAACAGTTGTAGATATCTATATTTTCTGTTGTTCTAACATTATATTCTAAGTTGGAAATCTGTCATAGGGACCAATATGAGTTTCTTAATGATTCTTTTTTTTTCTCTATAAACATCTGTGTAAAAATCTGCACTATGATCCAGACATCTTAAAAATCAGCTATTTAAATTCTCATAACATGGAATAAATTACCTATAGACGTTGTCATACTGATTTCATTTAATTTTGTCTTTGGAGTTAGTTTAATTTTTTTTTCCCAAAAATGTATGTTTCTGTTTTTTCTCTTACAAATAATAACTACCAATAATTAACAAAATATGGCAATGTTACAGAAAGAAAAGAGAATTAATGTATTTTAAGTGTGTAATAAAAAGGAATATTGCTCAACTGAAAATTTCTAAGCTATTAACATAAAACTATTTTTTTAATGATCAAACATGTGTAAATTAAAAAGGATCAAAATGTTGTAAAGGTTACAAATTCAATCATGTAAAAGTTAAGATGCATTAAATTTTTGTCTAGTTGTCTGTACAGTATCAATTCAGACATTTTTTGTGTTTATTCCTTGTAATTCAGGAGTTACTCACACAATACTTTGGTTTTCTATCCCTTCCTTATTCAGGCCTCTCCTCAATTAACACTGTTCATATGTTCATTTCTCCATATTTAGTAGCTCTATTGACTTTAAAAGTCTGAATACCTATGTTCAAGATCAGTACCTCAAGCTACAAAATGCTTAAAGAATGAGGCAAAATCTCAATATTGCTTTTTGTCTGCACTGTTCAGCATAACATCCTTACTTATCTGTTGTACTTCATTCAGATACTGCACTGTGTAGAGAATCTTATATTTTACTGAAGGTTTTTTTGATTACAGTCCTCACCCACTTACCCTTAAAAACCATTCATAGTCACAATATTTTTTTGTTAGATCCCTATTTTACAAATGAGGTGTAAAAGGATAAGGAAATTAAAGATTTGTTGCTAGTATTACTTATTAGTTAAAAACATGGTTATTTTTATGAATTTGTGGAACCTGTGCCAATAAAACAAAGATATATTTTCTGAGCTGGCATACTACAAAACAAAATGAACATTTACTAGCTAATAAATAACTATAGCGGTCTCTATTGTACAAATTGAATTATAACTTTTAAAGTAAAATACTGTTCTCAGCTGCAGCCATTCAAATCCAGAGTGGCTCTAGGTTTGTGGTTTTAGTATTTTATGGAACAGCTTGCATTTATTTGCAGACTGGAGGAAGGATTTCAGAATGCACCCTAGAGCTTTATTAAATTTGCTTAGTGGAATATTATTCCAGAGCTCTTTTATTAAAGAGCACACGTTACAGTATTTTAGGAAAGAGCTGAAGCAATAACAGTTCCCAGAAGTCTTCAATTTTTATTAAAAAAGCAAAAAGACTCAACGTTCAAAATTAATGTAGGAAATTATTTTGCTACTGAGATTACCTCCTGAAACCACTTTGGAAACTCACTATCTAGCTTTGTTTTGGGTTTTTTTTGGTTGTTTAGTTGTTTTGGAGTTTTTGATTTGTTTGTTTTTCTGTCTCATTTCTCATGTATTGGTAGTGGATGTTAACAAAGTTCTCTTTGTGCGGGTACCTACATCAGTTCTGTATGGCTGAAATGTGAAAATATTTTTCTCAGTATTTGCTGTAATTACAAGAAAATAAGAAGATATGCTCAAAAATGTGTAAAAGCAATGTGAATAATACAGATATATAAATAGAAGCACGTTTATTGTTAGCCTTATGGTCAGTCTTAGAAAGGACTTTAAGGACTTCCTCTTTAAGGAAGAAGATAAAAAGTCTCTGTGTACGAAGTTCTTTAATATCTACCCTTCCCCACAAGGAACTCAGCTCTCACATTGCCTGAGTGTTGCTTTTTACCTGTCCTACACTTTCAATAGAGCTGACTTCCAAGAAAGACTTTACCCTTCCAGAGTTTAAAACCAGAGTTTAAAAAAAAAAAACACTACCTATTCTAAAAAGCTGTCTCTGAAATATGATCTTTCCTGAAGCAGACTTCCCTAGTTATCCATTAAGTAGGTAATGCCTCTTCTTTTTAAGATTTATGACTAGCATGCAAAAAGCCGTAGGCAAATTTTAATTTAATAGTGCTCTTTAAAGGTGTGATATCTAGAAGCCAAAAGTCTTAGACTTTTATTCCCATCCAAATTTATATTGCTGTTTCTCTTGACAATAATTAATTTGGCTTAGTTGCAAAATGCACTGAATGGGTACAGATGGGTACAGATGCTCAACAGTATTAGGTATCTTGGGCTACTTTATGTACACCTAATTTCCAGAGAGAGAATCCTTTTTACAAAATTTCCACATTATCTTTTCACAAAAAAAAAAAAAAAAGAAAATTAATCTGAGTATCGATACAGTGGATTTAAACAGGACTAAAATTATTTATACATTGTTTGAAGTTCAGCTGTACTAATTTAAGCTTATATACATCTGAATTATAAAGTAACAAAGATGTCTAAAGGCATTTTCAGAAACACTAAATGTTATAAGAATTTCTGCTTCCATATAGAATTATGTGAATAGCATATATGCTCTAAAGCCACTTAAATTCTGATTTTCTGCCATTACTTAGGTATATGTATCTTAAGTATTTCCTTTTTCTTCCTCCAAGATGAAATCAAGAGTCTGCTCACAGCTAGCAAGAAACGATGGCTAGTATTAGTGAGTATTACTTCTTGAGAGTCTCAGTGCCCAAACTTCTGCATTAATGTTAGTTGGCTTTGTTATTGGTACTGTAAATTGGGTATCATATTCAGTTTCAGGAAATAATTGAATTTTTATTCTCTATAGAAACATTTGACCTATAGGCCACTTTGCTTATTCTGGATTTATAAAAATAGCTGCTAGCAGCAAGAAGAGTGACAGTACTTGAGATGTTACTTTTAGCTCATTTCTACAAAAAAGTTTGTACATATAGTCAGACTCACTGTCACTTCCCATCTATTCTTATATTCATCTTCCAGCTGTCATTTTCATGCTTGTTGAGCATCACTGCCACACAATACTTTGCTCACAGCCACTAAGGGACGAATATCCCCTTTCCATGCAACAGCCCTATTGACTTTAGTGACAGTTGTACTCATGTAAGGAATAGAGTTTAGTTCACTGTTTCTTATATTCAACAGTGCCATCAAAGAAAGTTTAGGTTGTTTTGTTGGTTTTTTTTTCATATACAGAAAACCAGTACTATCAAGACAAACAAAGCACTGTATTTCTCCTTTTATTTATGCTTGCTGCATTTACCAAAACTTATTACATACTCTGCTACAACATTTTTTTCTTCAGCTGTCAGAAAAATCTGAAATATTAACTGTTTGAAATATGAAATATGACATTTGAAATATTTTTAGAGAGAGAGAGAAGTAATGAGTTATTTGTGTCTTCACAAGAAGTAAGAGGGTTTTTTTCAAAAATTCTTATCTGCCTACTTTTAAAAATGTTACTGGATTGAGAGCCATACAAGTTTGGTCAGTATTGGTAGGAAATGTTTAAAACACATCAGTGTAAAATTAATTCAGAATGGAATGTATTAAAAAAAAAAAGGTGAAATCACTGCAAATAGAAACCTAATTTATTAAATCAAATTCACTGGAAAGATATGATTTATCATAATTTTGTAAACTTGGGAATAGTCTTATCCTCTTTGTTGTAAAACCAGGTAAAATCATAAGAAAGAGAACTGTGAAAGGCATAGGTAATATACGTTGAAATGCCTGTACTCTGATAACTATTCTGTCAAGTTAGGACTAAACACCAAAACTTTTTTTCTTTTGTTTGGAGAAACTGTTTCCACCAGGAAATACCATTTGATGTCACTGGGATTAGATTTCCCCTCTTTCTCAGTTGGTAAATTGGTATCATGATTTGTAAGTTTGTAAAATAATCCAGTATGTACTTCTATAGTAACATGCATGTTGCTGTAATGAAAGGTGCTATAGAAATATTCTCTAGTATTTATATTCCAGCATTACAAAGGAAGTGGAGATGAAGATTATTCCACTTTGTGCAATCCGTAGCATGTTTCAACAATGAATTGTGATACATTTTAGAGAAAAAAAGAAATATAATACATATGAATTAAACCAAAACTGAAGACTTTATCTTAGGAACTTCTGACAGCAGAAAACAGCAGAGCAGTCTCTAAAATATCCTATTCTTTGCCAGAACTAGAATAAGGGAAAGTAATTTAGGAGTCCTAGATATCTATACTTAACAGTCTAATTATTCTGCTTGAGTCACTGTAAACTGAAGAGAATAGAAAAGCAGATCCAATAATATTATTGCCTATGAATATGAAAAAAACAATTCCCTTAAAAATGTTAATAGGTGAAGATTAAATTTTGGTTGAAATATCCATAGTTCTGGTTTTGTATTATTTGCAAAAAATATAAATTAGTGAATAAGTTTTATACTTTAAAGTAGTATAAATTTGGAATATAAAATATTGACAAGTGTTTTCTCTACTATTTTGGATCGTGTTTTTTCCACATTCTCAGACTTCCTAAATGTGGTGTGAGACATCTTAAGCACTTCATAGAAAGCCCAGAAAATTTCAAAAAGCTTTGAATACTCAGACTAGTTACTTAAAGGTTAAAAGTCTTGGACCAATAAGGCCACATTTCTGGAGCTCTGCATGCTTAGATCTTGTATACCTGCACAGTTGAAAGTCATGTTCAGGCAGCCGTAGAAGCTCATTTCAGTAAAACTTTTTTTTTTTAACTTTTTTTTCTTTCCTTCAGAATCATTTCTGTTCATCCCTGTTGAGAAAGATGTTCTAAATACCCTTTTCTTAGCCTTTCTCTTTGGCTCTCATTGATTTGCTTGCAGGCCTTCTTTTTTCATTATACTGAGATAATACTGGTTGTCCAAATTTTGTCCCTTCAAAATTTATTCACTATAGCTTGCAAGAGACAGCCCTTTCATAAAGTATTTTAAGATTTGGGATGAAGTGAAGCACCATATAGAGGAGTTTATTCTTCTATGTTGACTTTGTACAGATCCTTAGGCATATAAGTTCTTTATTTGGCACATTATTTATGCATCCAAAATTAGATAGGATGAATATGGGCCTCTATATTCATTTTCATTATCTTGCTTGTCCTGCACTACTTATCTATTTCAATTGTTGGGTGGAAACTGCAAAGTAAATGATAATTCTTCAGTGATTTTTTTTCCAGATTTGATTTTTACCCTATTTTTTTTCTAGTTCATCAAATACAACATTAAAAACTTTACTCAATGTGAAAGGCTGTGCTTCCCTTGTTCTCAAAGGCAACTGTTTTCTAGTTTGTCAACTATCTTTTGGACTTTATTTGCTTTGTTTCCTTGAAATAAGTGTTTAGAACTGATCAACTAAAAAAAAATTTTTTTTTTAACAAAATCCAGCTATTTAATTAATGTCATATACAATTAAATATTTTTGAAGGAGTGACACAATAGCCCCTTAATTTTTTTTAACTTGCTGTTATTGCTTAAGTTGAATAGGCCTTTAACTAGAACCCTGACCAAAACCAAAGCTACCTTATATTAGATTGTCTATGCAAACAACTTGAAATATAGACAATTCCTAGTAGGAAAACCACACTTCAAATGGTTCGTTCCATGTCATCTGGCAGGTGACTCTGATCCAGTGTAGAACCATGCTGTTTTAGACCTAGAAAAGTACAAGATATTCTTCCATTTAGTTTTATTTTCTTCTAATAAAAGAGATAAAGAAAAACAGTAAGAATTGATGAGTTAATTTCTTATTCTATACATTTCTCTTAAGGTGTAGCAAAATAAATAGCAGAACAGAATTATTTGAAGAAAACTTACTTTTTTTACTCTAAACATTTTAAATTATAACATCTAGAGTTTTGTTTTGAAATAAATATTATTGGTTAATAAGTTTGTTTTGCTGTTTGTTAATGTTCTCATTATAAGGAAAAAGTGTATGGTAGGGAAATTTCCCTTCCCTTCAACCTATTCAAAATATAGAATTTTCCCATTTTGTTTCCCCATTAAGTTTGGCTACTTTCTTCTGTATTTCTCTCTATAGCGCTGTCTCCTTTACACCTTGAGGTTATCATTGTAAAGCTCTTCAATCCATTTTTCAGCAAGTTTACTGTTTGAAAAGACCTAAGCTTTCATTCATAGGATGGAGGTTTTATGTCACAAAGGAAATAAAACTGTTTGATAGCATCTGTTCTATCTATTTTATATCTGAAATAAACTCTAGCTCAGTGCTGAAGCATTTGAAAAACATCTGAAAGTTACTGTTGCATAGGCCCTAACTTCTGCTTAGGTTGTTATAACCGTCATGTAGGAAAGATTTATATGTATTTGCAGATTGGGCCAAATCCTCAAAGGCATAAAGCAAAAGGGAAATGTAGCTGTCTAACACTTTTCTATGGAAAAATAAAGTATCCTTCAAATCTAGATAGAATACAATGCTTTAAAAAATTATGGGAACATAATGGAACACCTACCAAAGAAATAAGTATTTGGTCATTATTCCCTTTGCCAATGGAAGTGGTCTTTTCAAATTGGTTTTATTCTGCTCCTGAAGCTACACTTTTTTCTTATTTTTTCATCATATGCATATCGTATAAATATAAACATACCTACATTTCAAACAAGATTCAAAGAAGACACCAAAACTGAGAGTTTGCACTAGCAAAGTGTAGCAAGCTGATGATGAAATGTGAGCCATGACATACAGTATACGTCAATACATCTGCTAGGTTTCTTTCCCCCCTGGCTGTCTTAAATACACTTAGGCAAACTTCTATTCTTCTGTGTAGGTTTCTGTATGGCTCACGTAGAATGACAGAGGACTGGAATGTCACCTAGTCAACCTTCCAATCTAAGGCAATATTAGCTTTAGCTATGAATCTCCCAATAGATGTTTACTTAACCTCTTTTTAAAGGGTCCCCGTATTAAACTATTCCAGTTTTTCATTATTGTTACTATCAGAAAGCTATTTTTAGACTGTACCTGAATCTCCCTTGCTCTGATTGAAGCCTACTTAATATGGGCATTTTCTTCCCCCTAGCAGTAGCCTTTGATGAATTTGGACAGCATAAACATTTCTATACTCAGTTTTAAGTTTTAGAAATTAAACAAGTCCCTTTCGAAACCCATCCTCATGCACTCTGTTTTCTACACAACTGTTAATTTACATTACTCTCATTTTGACCCATGAGCTGAGCTTTTTCAGGAAGTGCAGTGTCCAGATGCCCCAGCACAGACCTCAGCAACGTCGAGCAGAGCAGAAGATTTTCTTTCCATACCTTGTAGACAGGTTTTTCAAAGTTATCTGTCAATACGTTGTCTGCCTTTTTTGGGTGGTAGAGTAACAGTTTGTTTTATGTGGAGCTTGATTATTTCCCCGTATTAATTTCTATGAAACTGCTTCTTGTCCTTATCCTGCATTTATGCAGACAACTATTCTTAAGTGCAAAATGAGTCATTTTTGTCCCTGTTGAATTAGATTATATTTTTTCAGATTATTTCTCTAATTTCTTTAAATCATTTAAAATTCTAATCTTTATTTACAACAAATGCTCACCTCCTCCAGGTTCATATTGTTTGCAAATTTAATGAATTTATTCTTTATTCCATTATCTACATGATTACTGAAAATGCTGACATTAGATTCAGTACAGGCCTCTAAGGAACTTTACTGATACTTCATTTTAATAATGATTCTTTAACAGTTAATAGCTAACTTTAATAGCTAAACTATTTAACTATGATTTTCTTATAATTTTTCACACATATCCTGTAGTAGTCTCATGAAAATATGATTTCTAACACTACTGACATAAATGACCATATTAAAAGAAAATCACAAACAAGAAAAACAAATTGCCAGATGTTTGTGAGAACAATTCAACCTTATGTAGTTTTACCGTACCTTTTTCGTCTGTAAATGGTCTATTATCTGAATACAAGCTGATCAAAGTAGTGTATATGCAATCAAAAGTGAGCTTCAAAGAAGCATTCAAGTAGCTTGAAGTAGTGAGATATTCTGGAAATCTTGTAGCAGTCATCTTTCTGAAATATCGAGCATAAATATGTATGAAGAATAGAATTAGGATTGCAGAATTAAGTTGATCATACAAACAGTTATTGTTTATATGAGAATTTAAACCAATCTGTAATTAACATGATTAATATGTTTCTCTATTTAGACATTCAGAATTTTTTTTTTTTTTTTTTTTTAAATTATAACACCAATTCACCTTTCAGATATTCAACCCAGGTCACTGCCCTGTTACTGCAAACTGAAAAAAAAAAGGAAAATCCTTATCGACAACTGTATCTCCTTCAGGACATTTTACTATTAGAACAGATGTCTACTGTCTCAGCCCCAAATTTCTGCCAAGTATACATACAAGGGAAGAGGGTTTTCAGTCTTTCCTCAAAAAAGACTTTAAAAAATAACTTCGTATTCTGTATTTTAATGTGTTGAGATTTTTAAATTACATACTAGTATTAAGAAGCAAGTGTTTATTATTCCTGCTAAAGACTTAGTGCAAATAGCACAAACTTGTTGGGTTTTAAGATCAAAACTTACTTCCAATGTAAATCAACAGCTTTGTGTGTACAAGACCAGAGGTTTTTTTCAAGGTTATTTCTTAGAGTTACTGCTTTAACAGCAAGAGTTGGAAAAGAGGAAAAAATAAACATGTAAGCCTAGATGGGTCTGACCGTCCAGCATTATCCACCTTAAGTCTTGTCAACCATTGATCCATGAAGTTGCCTGAGAATTTAATCATTTATAAAGTAAACACCCCTCTACCACATTCTTCTTTTTGGTCATAAGACACAGATTGACTCATTTTGATCTACATAAAATAAGAAAAGGTGTTGAGCCCCAGGTATCTCTGACATGAATTGCAAAGCTGCACATTTCATTGCACAAACGAGTAAGTAGAGCTCATGGTTACAGAGTTCAGATGAAATATCTGAAGAGGGTATTGACGGATACTCTCTTCTTTGTGAAGTAATGGTAGTTATACACTAAGCAAAGTAATTCTAGTATTAATCTGGAGGACCAAAGTCACAATTATGTGGCTAATCACAATTACCTGTGCACTAGTCTCCCAGCTAATCATTGTAACAGTTTATCTCTCGGTGACAAAGACATAGGTGGAATTATTTCTCTCTTGGTTACATCAGCCACTAATTTGATTCCTGTTTTGATAAGATATGGCATTCTTCTGATCAGAACAAATTTTCTACTTTGTTTGTGATAAGATGAAATAGATTTAATCCAGGGATGAAGGTAACAGAAAATAGTAAAAATAAATCAGAATGAGGAAACAAGAATTCTGTGTGCAAGAATCAGAATGGTTTTGTTTAATTCTGCTTACATGGCCATCAGGAAAGGCATGTCACAAATCACAGACACTGCAAGTTAATCAAGGGAATAGTTCTGTTTATTGAAAGCACTTGCACCATATTCTGTGCAATAATCTAGTAAAACAAGACCAGATTTAATAATTGCTACCAAACTAATCTTTAGAATTGATATCCAACAAGTGATCTTGATGAGAAAAATATGTGGATGGAAACTGGAGCTGAATGAGGGATTCACACAGTAACAACCAAACCTTTATTTCCTCCTCCACTAATGTATTTCAGTTCTGACTGAAATTAGGAGAGCTCTGTTTTGAAAATGGGCATAATTAATTCTTGGGCTTATAAAATTCTACAAAGGATCATTCACGCTGTATGTATTTTCCTATTAACATTCATTTTCCAACTTTCTTTTCTGGGGTTTGACAACTTTGGTATTATTTTCTTCTATCAACTGTGAACTGATGAGTATGAGTTATACTGAGAACCCGGTTATACTGAATACCTTGCTAAAATGTGTTAGTGATTTATTTTGTATTGTACTGAAGTGTGTTCTTTTAGAATAAATGTGTGATATTAGTAGGTATTAGTTTAATACTACTTTAATATTGGTTGAATATATTTTAAACTTTATATATAACTTCATAAATATTTTTCTTACTATAAAGTATAAAATATTCATCAAGTACTTACAGTTTAATATAAGAGTAAGGAGGTTTTTTGTGCAAATCTGTTGCTCTGTGCCTTAAGTGAGGTTAAGTTGTTAATGAAATTTAATCAGAATATCAATACTCTTCAGCATTAAAAGCCAAATAGTCATCTGCTATATTTTACTTTCTTTTTTAATTTTGGTTTGTAATCCACTAAAGAAAAAATTAAGACAATTTCATAAGACTATAATAGGGTGGAAAATGAATGTACTAGTGGCAGCATTAAAGGCTTAGTGGCTGGCAGGTATATTGATCAAGAGCATGCTGCATTAATTCATTTCTCTGTTTGGCTCTTAGCTACTTTTAAGGGGTACATCAATGGGGACTGTTTTTCTTAACCATTATGACGGTTCAATAGTATTCTGACCTTGTAAATTCCATTAATGTCCTGAAAGTGTTGCACAATATTCACATCTCTCAGGAAATGATACCACAAACTGAATCTGATGTACAGTATGAATTCATGCTGTATTTCTAAGAGACTTGCATATGTAACTTAAAAGATCTCTAAACTTAAGATTCATGGAAAAAATGCACATCTCCTAAAACTAACAGAGGAATCTATTTGAAATGGCAGTTACAGTTATAATCTCTAGTATTTTATAGATGGTGGGAATTTAAATGCTTAGCATATAAAGCAACGAAGTAAAATGTAATTTACAATGTTTCTTATGTTCATATAGTACAATATAGTCAAATTCCCTAGGGATTCATGCTTTAAATTTGGTGTGTAGAAGAAAAGATGTAGAAGATTTTCTTTTTTTTAGTCTGTTTTCCAAATGAAATAAATAAATAAATGTCTTTCAATTGTATTTTAAATTGTTTTAAATTGTATTTTAAAAAGAAGGCTTATGCTCAACTACCTGTTATTTGTTTCTCCTTAGAAAATATTTTTCTTATGTTACTCACAAAGATTTAGATCCAGATTCTCAAGTGATTCAAATAGGCTCATTAACCTGAAATTAACAAAGCCAGTGTACAACTAAGACAGCTATGCTAGTGACAGCAAAGACTATGAGAAGAAGAGATTCATATAAAACTTCTGCTGCATAAGTAGTGTCAACGGAGGAGACATAAGGGTCCATACATAGAGCTATCAAGATTAAATGATGGAGTGACAACTCCAGGGGGAGAAGTACATATGAAAGATTACCTTAAGAAAAGCTTTAAGTGATAACTGATCAACATTTGTGAATGCTGGAATGTATCAAAAACAGTCATTCAGGAATATATGAGTACAAGGGCACCCATGGAAGGTAGAACACGCACTGTAAGTGAGATAAAGAGCTTTAGAAGACACAAAGCTAAAAAGAGATTGAGAGACCAGGAATGTCTTTAGTTTCTGGGTAGACTGCTGTTTTCCCCTTTCTATTCAGATTCTAATCATTTCGGCTAAAAGATTACACACTTGCAAAGTGTCCTGCTCAATATCATCTCAATCTTGTAAGCGTGCTATTTTATTTCCACTAATTGTACTATTTATTACAGCTTAGTTGGTTCACAGCTGACAACATAAAAAAATCCTCCAGTGATGGGCCTACTGAACAGTGCCCCATGCTTCCCTTACTGCCTATATCAGACATTAATAGGGAAACACTATTACTGAGATGTGCTGACATCATTGATTAGGCTTTTGAATACACTAGAAAGTAAACAGAAACATTAATTTTAATTTTAAACTCCATTAGGAATTTGAGACTAAAACAAAACTGGTGCCTGCAGAATACAAGTGGAGCTTTCTTAATGGAGTAGCAGCCATTTCTTTTATGGTTTCTGAGGAAAACTTCCAGAATAGATATTAAAAACATTTTAAAAAAATGAGACAATTTTCCCAACAAATTGTCTGTGTAATTCAAAGATACTTATTTTTGATTTGCCACACATTATAGGAAAGGAGAGGAAAAAAATCCATACTTTAATCAGTCATTGTAAGGTATCACTGACAGGTATTGTTATGTCACACGCTGGTGATTTTTATACACAGAAATAATATTGATAAGGCAAACTTTAAGAACTGTGACCAAAGCCCTGGCTCTGTTAAAATCCATGACAGTTTTGCTATTTAATGAAAGCAGGACAAGTTTCTACATCTTATGGTATACACCTATGCTGGTTGTATGCCATCTGTAAGATGTTTGGGTCCAGATTCTTGGCTAATGTAAATCTCAGCATAACTGAGCTGAGATCAATGAAGTCAAAGACAGTGGAAGGAAATACAGAATATGCAATAAAAATAAAGTAGTGGATGTGGACAGATTCTGCTGTGGTTTGTGTAGTAGGACCCTTTTTAGAATTGAATATTTAAGTTTTAAGATTTCTGCAACATCAGGAGGTTCCTTGGTTATAGATACTGATAATGCCCAATATTGATACAGTTCTGTTTTTTGTCTCTCAGGTGCTGATAATGATCTTGCACACTTTGTCCAAAGAGTTTTGCCAGACATTTCTTTTGTCATCTAATGTGGTTATGACAATATCCCTCCGTCTTACATTATGTTGTGTTTTTTCTCTTACATTGTGTTTTCAATCTATGTTAATTGATTATTTTTTTTAATTTGACAAGACAAACCATGTTTGGAACAAGCTTCTTCTATATATCTCATTTTGTCATTTTTGTTTATACTGTCTTTAATTCCTCTTTTCACCTTCTGTTTATTTCTATCAAAAAATTCCCTTATGATTCCTTCCGTTATACATGGATCACCTTCCAGAAATATTTTATGGTTTCCTCTCTTCCTCTAAAGCTTCTAAAACTACTCACCTTCCCCCCTCCAGTTGTAGAAATTACCTGAAGTAAAGGTAATCACATAGGATCTTTTAGATCTTCACATACTATATACTCCAATCCTATATTCCAGCTACTCTTCATGTTTTCAGATACATAAGGCATTTTGACTATAGTTCAAAATAATTTATTAATTTCATTAATGTCAGTTGATTAGACAACAAAAGACAAAGGGGTTTCACACCTGTAAAGCAAAAGATGATGAGGCAATGAGGACAGTAACGAAGTTTGTTGTATAATGCATGTCTTTATGGAGTAGCAGTGTGAAACACTGACAATTTGGCACAGAATGAGATTGTGGACAATTATAATATGCCATAAAGATAATCTATATTGAATCCTTTTTCATTTAAAATAGTTTTACATTTTAGTCTGGTCTTTCAGATTTTGGTTCTCCTTTGAGGAGCAGGACTGAGAGATCAGATGGAGTGCTTGAAAGAGTGACTGTAATTGGCTTTTTCTGCCATTTTAGTCATTTTAGTTGTTGAGTGTCATCTTTTTTCTTCTTTTTTTCAGGAGGTCATCGAGAATAACTGGAAACTATACTGAAGAGAATGTATAGGATACTGGAATTATGATCTGATAATTGTTAGGTATGCCGGTTATTGTGGCAGCCATGGAGATGTGAATGTGGGTAGCCTTCTGGCCTTATGTGAATGGTATGATCTCATGACTACCAATCTCATTCTTCTCTCCTTCTGTTTATCTCCCCAGTATGTTTTGTCATATTGAATGTGCTTTGTATATATTTCTCAGGAAATATGTCCTCTTTGGAATACTTACTACATTTGGGGTATTTGGCAAACAGTATGATGTTTTATCGTACTAGAAGACATGACTTATGGGGAGGGACTGAGAGTACTAAGTTTGTTCAGCTTAGAGAAAAGGAGACTGAGGCATGAAGATTGATGTCCACAACTTTGTCATGAGGGGGAGTGAAGAGGGAGGTGCTTACCTCTTCTCTCTGATGTCAGGTGATGAGATGTGAGGGAATGTCTTAAAGCTGCAACAGGGGAAGTTCAGATTGGATATTAGGAAAAAGCTCTTAACTGAGAGTGTGGTCAAGCACTGGAACAAGCTCCTCTGGGAAGTGGTAATGGCCCCAAGCCTGTCAGTGTTCAACAAGTGTTTGGACAATGCTCTTAGATATATGGTTTAACTTTTAGATTGCCCTCTGTGGAGTCTGGAGTTGGACTCTATGATCCTCGTGGATCCCTTCCAACTCAGGATATTCTGTGATTCTGTGATAGCTGTAGAGAAACCTGAACATCAAGCTTGAACCTGGAAAATTATCGCTTAATGAAACTAGGTATTCTAAGAGTACTTTCCCCCACCCCATCTTGAAGTAAATGTTTATGCTAAAGTATTGTCGGACATTTCATGAAGCTGTAGTATGGGAACATCTCTCTCTGCTTGACTAATAATGTCAGAGAATCCATCACTCACATAAAAAATGGTGAATTATTCATTAGGATTCAGAAGAACTCTGATGGTTCAAAATGACTTTGATGACATAGCAAATGAAAAGTAAAACATTAGAATTCTAGTTACATCCCTGGACCTTAGAGCTGTATGGTACATGCTATTGGTGAACCTAATGCTTATGCCAAAGTTTATGGCTCTTTTTTAAAAAATACTATTTAGTTTTATTGCTACAACACATGCAAGATGCAATACAAAGCGTCTTTGTTTACAGCAGAAGCCCTAATGGGCTAGTGACCGCTTATAAAAAACTGATTGTCCCATATTAATAGCTAAGAGCATGAAAACGATTGAGGTAGCATGGAAGAATTAAAGAAAAAATATGGGCACTCTCAGATATCTTGCAAATCTTCGAGTACTTCATCTGTTACATGCATAGAACTCATATAATGATTCGCAATTAGTTTTAGAGAGTGATTATAAATATGCAACAGCACTTTCCAATACAGGATTATGCTCATTGTCTTTTTTGTTATAAAACCCCCCTCTGGTTACCTTTCTGGTACTGTAGCTGATATTTAATTATTAAAAATAATTAGTGTAACAAACTATGTACTTTTAACTGTTGATGTTCAAATTATTTGAAAGTCAAGGTTGATGATAATTTCTGAATTCACTTGAAGGGGAATAATGACATATGCAGTTTTCATTCTATTATTATTCACTTAATAAATATAGTACATTGAATTGTTATGAGGATTTTAAATATTAATGATTGAGATAAAGACATTCCATCACACACCTCTTTAGGCCCCCTTTCTTGTCGTACTCCATCACTAGATGTTTGTATTTACTTTCCAATGAATTTTCAATTTTAAGAAAGATGTGTTCCAATTACAATAAAGCATTAAAATTCATAATTATTTATAAAAATTCATGTGTAATTCCCAAAATAACCATTTTTAAAAGAAGATTGTATTTTTTCAGCAGTTACCAAAAGACATTTTTCTCCTGCAAATGGGTCAGATGCCTACTTGTAGGTCATGAGATCTGGAATAGCTACTAGCTACTTTACCAATTAGACAGAGTATTTTGAAAAGCATTCTGTGTGCTATACAACTTGAGTTCATCAGTCAATATTTAGTTAAGAAAACAAGAGTATCTGAGAATATTTTATAGAGCTTAACACAAGCAGGATATCAGCTACTCTGTCCATATTTGGGCGTTAGGAAAAGGTTCTTCACTGAGAGGGTGGTCAGTCACTGGAACAGCTCCCCAGGGAAGTGGTCATGGCACCAAGCCTGTCAGAGTTCAAGGAGAGTCTGGACAACGCTCTTAGTCATATGGTTTAGTTTTAAGTCGTCCTGCAAGGAGCAGGGAATTGGACTCGATGATCCTTATGGGTCTCTTCCAACTTGAGATATTCTATGATTCTAGGATTCTATGATTTCCAGAAAAAAGAAAAATCCAGAGGGCTTTTCCTTTCTATTTCAAAAAATCAGTAAGAATGTTTTTTCTTCCATTATCTTCCAATATTTAAATATTATTACTCTTTCCCCTAATCTAACAGTAGCTCTTTGTTAAATTGCTTTTGTTAAAGTTACCTTATTTGCACAGTCACCATGATGACAAATGAACTAAAAGTCTATATACTGTCTGTTTGTGGTAAATCTGATGCTAGAGGTTTTTCAGGTTTTCAGATTAGTTTTGGGGGCTTGGGTTTGTGTGGGGGTTTTTTTGGTTGGCTTTTCTTTTTGGTACACAGATAATATAGTTTGTTGATAGTTTAACTCTCAAAGGGAAAATACTTTCAGCAACCAAATATTTTCTAGAATATGATCATGAGGAACAACTAACACTTTGTCTGTGTGGATAAAGGGCATTAGCTCTTTATGCTAAATTATTAACTCTGGAAAGGGAAAAAGAAAGCAGAATTATTTCTTTAAATAAGTGATTAAATGTATAATATTAATATAAAAGTGATAATGGATGGGAAAAAAAGAACTAGAGCAATCCCTCAAGGAACTCTTTTTCTCTAAGATGGCAGTAGGAAGGAAGAGTTTCCATTTCACAGAGTATATTTAGAAAATTGAAGCATTTTTCAGCAAACATTGACTTATAGGTCATGTCCTGCCACAGTTGATTTAAAAGTAGGTGAAGATTTTTACTTATCAAACAGCTTGCATATTTCTTACGACTTAATTCCCATTTCATGAAAACTGAATTAGTCAGAAGAAGAGTCAAACCCATTACTGTGCTAGTCTATGTGATGTGTTGGCAAGTGCTCATGGGAATAATTTGTTAAAACATCAGCAAAGTAGGTTAGGATAATTTCCCACCTCCTTTTGGAACTCATGTAGTTTCTGCCTCATAATAATTACCATTGTTGTTTTAAAAAATAAAAAGCTTATGAAGTTAAACTCAACTGCTGGTCATAGACAAGAATCATTCTCTTGATATTGAATAATAATTGAGAGCTGGTAGAGATAGTCTGGAAGATCCTTGACTGTGAGGATAAGAAGTCTATTTCTATTTTGCTGTTGGAAAAGCAGCCAACAGAACAATGCAGAAGAAGGGTTATAAAGTTAAAGTGACAGACCAGGAAAAAACTTTGCATTAGCTTTTTGGCCTGCTATCAGAAAGGTATGATTGCATTTCATGAAGGTAAGTAAAAAAATGTTTTAGATAATCAAGATGAGAGATGATGCACAAGGTTACTAGTGATGTGGACCCATAGAAAAGATGTCTTTGAGCCATTAGGCAAAAGAATCTGGCTAATTTTGAGTAAGTTGGATGTGAGAATCTAAAGAAGAGCCCAAGTCTGAGCTGATACCCAGTTAAAGACTTATGATAATGCTGTGCAAAATGATTAATTAAAAAAGCAGGCAGATTTTAGGGTAAAATCTGGTAAAAGAAAAAAAAATCAGCCAAGACAAAGAAATTTATGATAAAGCTGATTTCAAAATGAAGCACATGAAAGACAGCAGGTAATTGAATTGAAAAAAAACTGAATTCTTTACTTACTGTTGTATTAATTTCTTCATAGCTTCTTTAGAGTCTTTTTACTCCAGTCTTTTTGATATTTTTGTGGGGGGGGTTTTGTTTGTTTGGTTGGTTTTATTTTTGACAGGGGTACAGGAGGGAAATGTCACTAAAGTGAAGTGTCTTTGTTACCTTCTTACTCTAACTCTATGTATGATGTCCACACATATAATAACACCAAGATAGATCACTGGACAAGTGATTTCGGTGGCAGGTGTGATCTGTAACCCATATAAAAGAGATCTGTAGGAGGGACATGTCGGACAGTGCTATTCTTATAAATAAAGGAAGACTGGGCAAAAGTTGTAGCCCTACACTGTGTCACAGCACATTTTTTATTAAAAATTAAAAGATTAAAGAATGTGAGTCAAAAATTATGAAATGTTGACAGGAAGAATAATTGAGTGAATGAGTGTGCATAACAGGAAATCTTGAGATATGATACAATAAGTTTATTTTACTAACTGTATTCTGTCTCTACTATCCAAGGGATTAAATTGTAGATGCCTCGGTCCTCAAATCAAACAGTACAGAGATTTTACATGGTGTGAGAATACAAAATATTGTATTCCTCATCAGAATTTCTATTCATGTATGTAGGTTTTGCTGTGGATTTTTGTTCTGGAGTAAAGTATGCACTATTTACTTTTGTAAAGGAATAATTAAAAAAAAATTAAGCTACATTTTCTATGGACGGATGCAGACTTCATATTCATTTAAAATGAGGTTTCACTGGGCTGGAAATTATGAAATAATTGAAAAGTCTGGTTAGTTCATTTGACTCAGGTGGGAAGAGATTACACAATCAGTCTCATATGGCTGTCAGAAAGGGTTCACAGATAAAGGATGGAGGTGAGAAACAGACTGACAAAATTATTTGGTTTCTCTAAGGAGATCACAGCTGTGGTATGACAAGAGAATGGAAAGGGCAGGGATTTTAAAGTCTCATGTTTAATTTTCATATCTTGAGCAGTTTTCTATGGATTTCCCCCTCCATAAATGGCTGCTTCTGATGTTTTAAGGGTTATGTGTTTTAGAGAACAGAACAATGTTGGTGGCCATTCTGTGCCCCCTAGTCCTATAATGTCCTCAAAGGGATCAAATTTTTGATATCACAAGTAATCCTACACCTGTGAATTTCATACATGAAGTAAAGGTGGTATTGTTTAGGGGTTTTGGTTTGTTTTTTTACCGATGTATTGGATTAGCCTTGGCTGGCTGCCAGATGCCCACCAAGCCACTCTCACTCCCTCTCTTAAGGGGGAGAAAATAAGATGAAAAACTTGTGGGTTGAGATAAAGACAGTTTAATGTAAGAAAGCAAAGGCTGCACAGAGAAGCAAAGCAAAAAAAAAAAAAAAAGATTTATTCTCTACTTCCCATCAGCCGGAGATGTCCAGCCATTTCCTGGTAAGTAGGGCCTCAGTACACATAGCAGTTTCTTCAGACACAAGACAAACACATTAATAATGAAATCCCCTGTGTCCCTCCCCTCCTCCCCTTTCCTTTAGGTTTTATTGCTGAGCATGGTGTCATATGGTATGGAATATCCCTTTGGTGAGTTTGGGTCAGTTGTCCCAGTTATGTCCTCTCCCAGCCTTCTGCCCCCTCGCACGTGTGTGTGACAGCCTAGATGCTGCACGAGCACTGGTCAGCAACTGCTAAAACATTGGTGTGTTATCAACACCATCCTAGCTACAAATGCAAAGCGCAGCACTATATGGGCTGTTATGGGCAAAGTTAACGCCATCCCAGCCAGATCCAATACAACTGAGTACCTGCATATTTGTGAATTCATGTTTGATTTGGCAGAGGCATCTTATTAAAAGGCAATTTAAAGTACTGGGAGGAAAAATAAATACATGGAAGGAGGACTAAGCAAGCATAGGACTCCTGAAAATGTTAACCTAAATTCAATGATCATGAGGCTGAGAAGCAAACATTTCTAAAACAAACGTTTCAACCCAAACTTCGTTACTGTGTTTGCACTAAAAAAAAAAAAATTAAAAATCAGTCCTTAACAATGCATATCCTAGAGCAGAGTTATAATTTTTCTCCCAGGTTTCAAGAATTGTTTTCTTTTATTATAAGTTCCTAAAATATGTTTAATATTTTTTTGGTTTTAATGAGTTGTAAATTATTACAAAAGCCTGTCCAAGGCTCCAAGCACACTGACACAATTAATCATACAATAAATGTAATTAAATTCTTAGCACATTAAAACTGATTTCACAAGAAGGAGATTAGTAAATTAATCAGATACCAACACTTTATTGATTAGGAACCAAACGAGTATCATTCCAGAGACCTTGTCACATAGATATATCATTTTAGTATGCCTGGGAAATCATTTAATTTGGTCTCTTTTTTCCTGAGTCTATACAAATATTCCTTCCTCATATTATCCTTCTTTTTTCTCTTTAACATGGGTGATTTAGCATCATTTTAATATACTCCATGCTATACAAAATATTTGGTTTTGTCACAAATTTAAGTTAAACAATAATTGTATCCAATTTACAAGATAAATAACAGTATGATTTGTGGTATTGCATTTGACAGACAGAAAAAGATTCTCCAAATTAATTCCACATATGTATGCATTCAATTAAAAAAAAAAAAAAAACACACCAAAAAAGGTAAGCCATCTTCTTTCCATGTAAATGCAGTTTTTTCAATTAGAAAAGCCCTCTCCAGGGATCTTTGTTAATGATTGTCAATGGAAAGAGAATATTTCTTCCAAAGTCTGAAGATTTTCTAAAACTATGAACAAAAGGGAAAACAGAAAGATCACTTTAGTTAATTTCTTCTCTCACTGCTCTGGGGGGAAATAACGATAATCTCTCTTTTGGTCATGTCCATATATCCCAGCATTACTCCACGCATTAAGAGCCTCATTTTGTCTGCATTGTAGGATATATGAGACAAGAAAATGGTGTCCAAGGAAAGGAAATGTGAGAAAAGAGAGAATGCTAAAATATTGAAAGAATGCTGTGAAAGAAGCGGCAGAGCTGCAGTCTGCTGTAGATGCCTGAAGAAAGACTTTCTAGAGCCATTCCAGAATTATGTTAAGGACTCCAGGATAAATTGTTGCATGTTGGTGCAAACTACCTAATTTAGATGAACTGTTTTACCTGAGTCCACAGGTTTTAGTAGCATCTGCTAGCACCTAAAATTAGCCTGGTCCATTAACAATGAAACTCAGCAAACAAAAATAGCAAAGCAGAAAACAGAGAGAGAGAGAAATAATATTTAAATGTTTCACATAATCATGTAAGATATTTCAGTTTTGAATATTCATGTAAGAGCATCAACTCCCTTACACTGTTTATAAGGCTCATCATACCCAGCCTTTAGAAAACATAAGGAAAAATGCAAATTATTTTACTTTTAAGGTTATGATAATGATCATTAATTCAATGGTAAAAAGAAGTTGATGTAAAGAACTAATTTCTTAGTCCATACAAAAGCTCCTAACAAATTTTCTCCATTCCAAGTAAGGAATGTTTGGAAGAGTCAAGATTTATTATTTATGTTGAATTTAAAAAAAAAAAAAAAAACAATATTAAAAGTAATTGAAAATTGCAAACATGATAAAAATTCACCTGGAAGCTGGAATTCCTGTTACTAATTAAGTATGACAAGTTAGACAATGGTATACTTAACTTTTAAATACACATAACAAGTTAGGATCCTTCAGAAAGTCCACTCAGGTTTAAAGCGGGCACAGTGAAAGTGGTATACAAAATACTGTGTGTTACTGTGACAAAAAGTACACATCGCAACATTTTGTGCCCTGTTTTTAAATTTATTTATGTAAAAGAAAATTTATAAGTTCGTATTCTACAGATGTTACTGGTTTATGCAAAAAAATCTTTTTTGAAAGTCAGCATATGAGGATCTTCAGAGAATTACATAAACATCTTTAAAATAGTTCAATATATCTTTTATGTACTCAAAATTTAGCAAGGTTTATTTCCACATATGACTCTAATATAAGCCTGTTTATCTACCAGCCAACAGGAGTTATGTGTATGCAAAGTTCAAGTGAGATTCCATATAGCTGATAGTGGTTTGTATGTTAAATCATTATTATCATACTAGAAAAAACTGAACTGTACCTTATACTAAAATTTTAACATGAACATATGGACTGTATGATACGCTTCACAAACATGTCTTTGCAAATTTTTAGATGATGGCAATGTATATGCAGCTGTATATTTATTACGTAGCAAGATAGTCAAACTTGTTTACACAGTGCGTGCGATTCTATTATTCTTCCACGCTTATCATCAGTTGATTTCTTTTTGCCTGTACTCTTTCTGAATTCTCTTTAACTTGAATTTCTATTTAGAATAGCTTTGGACTCTTTCCTGACTCTTGGACTTAATTAATAGCTACTCCTTCTAAGAAATGTTACTAAAAAAAGAAATTGTGTGGAGAGTGAAAGAAAATCTGTCTGTAATTATTATTATAACAAGGACTCTGTCATAAGTAACTTTATCTAAGGGTTATTTTATCTTTATCTTTTCAGAGGAGGGTGTGAGAAGCTTGACACTTCTTACATAACTCTTGAAACTAACTTAGTATTTGCCTCCTTCAGCCATTATTTCAGACATTTAAAACTTATTTTGAGTTGACATTTACAGAATAGAATGATTACTTAAAATGATTCAGTCAATTAAAAAAAAAAAAAGGAATTATGGGTAATCATCAAATACCTGAGCAAAATTGTGTGTACTTTAACAGTACCTCCCAATATTACAAATTACTAAGAAGATAACTAAGGATGAAAGGGGGAGAGGGAGAGAGGCTAGTGATGAGAGAACATCAGCTGAGACGAGTTTTGAATCCTCAAAGGTTTTTCCCTCTGCCTAAAACTTTTCCTGTGGGTACTGATTTTTATTGTCCTCTTTTAGGCAGTTCATTAACGACTATATGCTATTTCTACTAATTCTTGTCTTTGCCATTTTAACAAGTATTTATCATATGTCAGAGTTCAAGGAGCATCTAAATGACACTTTCAGTCATATGGTTTAATTTTAGGGAGAGTTGTGGTCTAATCCGGCAGGCAGCCAAACACTACGCAGTTGCTCGCTCACTACCCCCCCACCCCCACCCCCCCGCAGTGGGATGGGGAGAAAATCGGAAGGTTAAGAGTGAGAAAAACTCATGGGTTGAGATAAAGACAGTTTAATAGAACAGAAAAAGAAGGGAAAATAATAATAATAATGATAGAATATACAAAATGAGTGATGCACAATGCAATTGTTCACCACCCACGCTGATCGATAACCAAGTAGCAGTCGCTACTTCCTGGAACGTGCCTACCATTCATATACTGAGCATGACATCACATAGTATGGGATACCCCATTGGCCAGCTGGGCCAGCAGTCCTGGCTATGCTCCTTCCCAGACTCTCGTGCATTTGGTAGAGCATGGGAGCTGTCCTTGACTAGGAGGCTACTCAACAACAACTAAAACATCAGTGTGTTATCAACATTCTTCTCATACTAAATCCAAAACACAGCACTAGGAAGAAATTTAACTCTATCCCAGCCAAAACCAGGACAGGTAGTCCTGTGAGGAGCAGGGAGTTGGACTCGATGATCCTTATGGGTCCCTTCCAACACGAGATATTCTGTAATTCTATGACATGTTATTTTATCAAACACTCTATTGATTTTTTTTTTATTTTTTATTTTAGTAGAAAATCCTTGTTTGGGTTTTCCCCATTTCATGGAAAATCCATGCTACATTTTCCTTTTTTTTACCCTTCATTCTGTAAACTCTGCAGCAGACAAAGTTTTCTTCAATTTTTGTGCAATCGTCTACTGTCACAAGCCACTACTTTAGCACCAAAATGCAGATGCTTTATCCATGCTTTATTTCTCCCACCAGACACTTGTAAAGTGAGGATGAGAATTTACTGTAAGGTAAGCCTTTATGTTCAATTTGTAGAGGCATTATATTTGCCACCTTCCAGATCTGAAAGGCCAATTTAAGTAAGATACCACGCACTACAGTTAAGAGAAAGGATTTAATCCTTTAGAATTCATGGGCATATATTATCTGGTCCTGGTCATTTGTTTTTCATTTTATAAATTTTGTTCCTAACTTCTATTTTATCATTTCACTTTCAGAAGCATTTTATTTCCACATATCCTCTATGTTCCCTGTAAATGTTTCCAATATGGGAAATTCCTCAGATTCTCCCACAGTTAAAAAAAGGGCAAAGAATACTTTTAATTATTGTGGTTTTATCTTTTTGGATTATTCTTTATTTTACCCTGAATGCCTTAATGCCCCACAGACTTCCTGGCAGAACACTTCTGATCTATTTGAAGAAAGTTTTTGTATTTATGGTTTTGTTGTACAATAATTTGTGCATTAGCAGAAGTGAATAGTCTGACATAAGGGAGAAAGGGGGTAGCTAAGATCAAAATTAGGAATTTCTTCTTAAAATGCAAATATCTTACTAGTTCCTACTAGTTCTTACTAGGATTTTTCACTTTTGTGGCTTTAACACAGGGATTTCCTCCAGTGTATCACAACAAGTCTTCCCGTTACGTAAATCTTTCAAATATTTTGTATGATAAATTTCATCTTTACGGCTTGCAAGTGTTTATCAGAGGTAGGAATTTTTAATTCCCCCCCCCACCCCCCCTTTGTGATCATATACTAGATTCAGACTTCTCATAAGCCACTCCACAGCAGTGAATCTTAGTTGACTTCAAAGAATCTGTTTCTGTTGCATGTCAGGCTAAAAGTGAGAAAAAAAGAGGACCAAATTCATCTTAACCAACTGCAGGAAGAGATGGATAACCTTTTTTTCCTGAGTCCTATTGATGCAGTCAAGCCAGAAGAGCTCAGCTGAATGTTTGGTATTCTGGCAAAGCTTGTTCCAGGACGGACAGAACATTGACTTGGAGCTCTGCTTCACAGATGTTAAGATTGAGGGAACTATTTTTCAATGAATAAGAAAGAGTACTGTATATTAAAAGACAGAAGTCCTCTCATATGGAGTGCTATAAATCAGAATCGAGCAAATTAAATTAGCCTGATATAGAAGCAATGCAAACTAACATTCTGATACCTTTTCTCTCTGCTGGGTTCTCTCCTGACTTGCTCTATAGCCCTGTGCAGCGATCACACCTCTCCAACTTTAGTCCCTCCTCTCTTAAACTAATCTATGTTGCTTATCCACCTCGCGTTTCCACAGGTGACAAACGTTAAGTACATTTGCTATTAAGCTGAGTTTTAGGTTTCTGTTCTTTTTTGTTTTGTTTTTGTTGTTGTTGTTCTAAGAGACTGCCTCTGTTAGCATAATAAGAGAAAATGAAACTAAGGAATATATAATTCTTACCAGCAAATTAAATTTCTAATACTTTTAAACTCCTTTTTTCAATCTTTTTCCTTTTACTAAGAAAATCTGTTTTATACTAGGGACTCTTTTTTTTTTCTTTTTTTTTTTTTTTCTCCTGCTGCAATATTTAGATCATTTTGGTAATAAGAGAGTAAGGGTCATTTATTTTACTTTTTCATTACTTAGGTACTCTTTAAAATTTTATTGTGCAGGTCCCAGACATTTAACTTGACAGTGGAAGTTATATTTATATTTATGCTTTAAAATTTTATTTATGGTTATTTTTCTGCCATCTATGTGGATTTTCAATATTTATTTCCAGATACTGTTGCATTTTTAAAAATTGTCAGTGTATATTTATGTGTATAAATACGGGACAATCCTTATTCTGACCGAGCACTTTTCTGAAAATTCACACCACATAAAGAATATTGTATTGTCACAGCGAATGCTTTGGGGAAACTATTTCTACCTCATTACCATGCAAATATTCCTTATCCCCGAGAGTGTGAGTGGGTTACTGTGAAAGGGAGAGGAATTTCTACTCAAAGATTTAATAAGTTAAGGGATTTTTTGAAGACTTCCTTGCTGCTCAAACTGATTTTAAATTTGGCAATTTTCATATTATGAAGGTGACCTCTTTTAACAATATTCCACTGCCAGGGGCTCCCTCAAAAACTAGCTAGTTTGTTATAGGGAAACTTCCTGAGAGCTTTCAGGTCAGGAAAGGTTTATTCTTTGAAAAGCTGGAAATCACTGAAAAAATACTCTGTCTGAAGTACTTCAGAATTTAGTGGGGTTTACTATTGTCATAGAGATCTTGCAAAAACCTATATGAGGCTCTACCTTCCTATTTTTAAAAAAAAGTCGCTATTAAAAGAAAATTTACTTGAAACTTACATGTTTGGTTTAGATTCTGATCATCTCAGACCCTTGGGAAATTGAGATTATCTATGTCAAATCTCATTACAAATTACAGTGCCGCAAGAGTTTAATTATTTAAACATGAAAAGCTTTTTTTTTTTATTGAGTTCACATTGTGTATTTTATGAATATTTTATGTGATGGTTATGAATTTGGACCAATGCTCTCTCAAACTATCCTCTTACCTTAATCAAAATGATTTTTTTTTATCTCCACTGTCCTTTGACTGGATAATATACTCCAAGCTTCTACCTACATGTGCCATATTAATATCTATACTTCTGTATATTATGTATATATTTAAAGGACTTTATATTCTCATGTTTTCTTCAGAAACTGATTTACAGTAATCTCAGTATTTAAATATTTGGATTCTTTAATTTTTTCTTCTTTTTTTCTTAACCTTTATATAGTTTCCTATCTAAATTGAAGTATTCTGAATACATTTTGTCCTGTGAGAGTATTTTTCATCTATTTTTGGTACCAATATAATTTTTAAATAATAATTGTTTCTCCTTTTTATTTCATTGCTATCCAGGCTCAGATCACTCAGCATTCCAGATTCAAGGATGGTTACAGACTAACTGTTCCCAACAAGGGTCCTTAATGAAGGTATATTTGCTCTTACAAGTTAACATGCAATATCTCATGATGTTTTTAGAAGACACTTACTAACCTACTAGGTCAGAAAAAAATTCATCCTAGAAGAGTTTTTGAGATTTTGTATTTATTTGTTTTCTTGAATAAAATGAAGAAATTTTGTAATTTATTTTTATTGTAAAGCAAACAGAAGGCCAACAGTCAATGCCGGTATTAAGGGCATAACTACTTTTAATGTAGTATTAAGCAGTGAGGTTTAATACTGGCCATCCATTCCCTAGGTAAGTGCCACAATCTAACATCAGTTGCAGAGGGTTATGCCCTCATTTTTATCTACAAACTCTTTTATCTGTTTATCATGAAAATTCATGTTTCCGTGAAATTCTGTAGTTTTCACCCACATTTTGTTTTTGTCTTGTGGAAAATTTCTAGACAGCTGCAATCCCATTCAGTTAGGCTTTTACATGATATGAAATGCTAAGGCATCTTCTAGTGAACAAGAAAAGGTGAATAAAGTGTACAGAGACACTACACCTTTACAAATAAACTGAACAGGACCAAGATAATAGAATTAACAATTGAAATGAAATTGATAATAATGTTCAATTGTTAAGGTGCTCCCTGGCATGGCTTTGATGCAGGTCAGTCAGCTCAGTCATAGAATCATATAATCATTAAGGTTGGAAAAGACCTCTAAGATCATTGAGTCCAACCATCAACTCAACACCACCATGCCCACTAAATCATGTCCCTAAGCACCACATCTATACATCTTTGAAATATTTCCAAGGATGGTGACTCAAACACTTCCCTGGGCAGCCTGTTCCAAGGCTTGACCACTCTTTCTGTAAAGAAATTTCTCCTAATGTCCAATCTAAACTTCCCCTGGCGCAAATTGAGGCCATTTCCTCTTGTCCTATCGCTAGTTACTTGGCAGAAGAGACCGACACCCACCTCACTACAACCTCCTTTCAGGTAGTTGTAGAGAGCAATAAGGTCTCCCCTCAGCCTCCTCTTCTCCAGGCTAAACAACCCCAGTTCCCTCAGCTGCTCCTCATAAGATGTGCTCCAGGCCCTTCACCACCTTCGTTGCCCTTCTCTGGACATGCTCCAGCACCTCAATGTCCTTCTTGTAGTGAGGGGCCCAAAACTGAATATAGTATTCGAGGTGCGACCTCACCAGTGCCGAGTACAGGGGCACGATCACCTCCCTGCTCCTGCGGCCCACACTATTTCTGAATCAGGCCAGGATGCCTTTGGCCTTCTTGGCCACCTGAGCACACTGCCGGCTCATGTTCAGCTGGCTGTCAACCAGCACCCCCAGGCCCTCTTCCTCTGGGCAGCTTTCCAGCCACTCTTCCCCAAGCCTGTAGCGTTGCCTGGGGTTGTTGTGGCCGAAGTGCAGGACCCGGCACTTGGCCTTGTTAAACCTCATACAGTTGGCCTCAGCCCATCAATCCAGCCTGTCCAGGTCCCTCTGCAGAGCCTTCTTACCCTTGAGCAGATCAACACTCCCACCCAACTTGGTGTCGTCTGCAAACTTACTGAGGGAGCACTCAATCCCCTCATCCAGATCATTGATAAAGATATTGAACAAAACCGGCCCCAAAACTGAGCCCTGGGGAACACTGCTCGTGCCTGGCTGCCAACTGGATTTAACTCCATTCACCACAACTCTCTGGGCTCGGCCATCCAGCCAGTTTTTTACCCAGCGAAGAGTGTACCTCTTTAAGCCATGAGCAGCCAGCTTCTCTAGGAGAATGCTGTGGGAGACAGTGTCAAAGGCTTTACTGAAGTCCAGGTAGACCACATCCACAGCCTTTCCCTCATCCACTAGGCGGGTCACCTGGTCATAGAAGGAGATCAGGTTAGTCAAGCAGGACCTGCCTTTCATGAACCCGTGCTGGCTGGGCCTGATCTCCTGGTTGTCCTGCACATGCCTTGTGAATGCCTTCAAGATGAAAACCCCATAATATTCCGCAGCACCGAGGTCAGGCTGACCAGCCAGTAGTTCCCCAGATCCTCCTTCCAGCCCTTCTTGTAAATGGGTGTCACATTGGCAAGCCTCCAGTCGTCCGGGACCTCCCCAGTTAAACAGGACTGCTGATAAATGATGGAGAGTGGCTTGGCAAGTCCAGACAATCTGTGCCAAGCATGGATATTAACATAAGCTGTGAACAGCTTCCAGAAGCCAACCTGGACATGTCTTCATTGCTCTCAGGAGTATAGAGATATAGGTATGCTACGCCACCAGGTCTTCTTAGGCAAAGAGTTGCTGGCCTGTTTTACTTACTAATGTAGATACAACAAAACGAATACTGTTAAACGCAAGTTTTCTTGCAGTTGGAGTGTCCTCTCAGCACAAGAGTAGATTTGCTAGGAAAAAATTTAGCTATCTTAGGTTCTGTCACAGATTCTGGTTTTAAACTTATCTGGACTACCCAGCAAGTTTTCAGTATTTTATCTTCACAATACTTCCACAAGGTAAATAAATACTGTTAAGTGCGGTTTACAGGTAAGGAACTAAGGAATAATGTTAATAATTTTGATAACTGAGCAAGTTACTGGAGAATAACAGCTAATCCCATGAAAGTTGTTCCTTAGTTTCTAGAGTAACTCTACATGTGCATGCTCTTGCTTGGCAGAGTTGAGGTAGTTTACAAGAAGATATCACATCTTGCACTCTGAGCTTTCTTTCTGCATCCTCCAGCAGCAGGAGTAAGAGGAAAGCCAATCTTCCCTCCAGATCTTGCACTTCTTAATTGCAGTCTGGGTGGCAGTTAAGAAACTCAATACTAGGAAACAGTAGCAAGCAAGCATGATGTAGCAAATAAACAGTTTCTTCAACTGTGAGCTGTAGCTGAAGAAGCAATGACCATTTAGTGCAGCATCAGAGAAATTACCTATCACTGGATGGTGGTTTTGGCTAACAGCTCTGACCTTACTTGGAAAATGTTTAAGCAAACCCATACAGGTAGAGATCAAGCCAGGCCTGATGGATGGTGTCTGACTAAGTCCAGCTGCATCCTCGGCCAAAACCAAATGTTTATTTGTGTTGCTTTTTTTCCCCCATAATTATGTGCCAGGATTTTTATTTGGTCTGTACTAGATTTGAATCATGTGGGTAAACAATGAGCCAGCCTCATTTCAGGGAAATAATAATTTCTGTCTCTCTAAGCACACTTCTCCAAGCAGGCCTTTCCTCCAGCTGACACCTCCTGCTGTGAGAATCAAAGCCTCCAAACCAGTTTTAGAAGTAAATTTCCACTCCTTGGCTGACGAAGTGCTTGACAGAAGTTGGTGTATTTGCAACTATTTGGTGTTTGTTTTCATTAACAAACAGATTTCCATCTACAATCAACTGAACACTGGTGAAGTGACTCAAAGAACCAAGATCAAATATAATCAGCATCGGTCTAATACTCCTTTGGCCTTTATCAGCTTTCTGAACAGGCCACTACTTCGACAGTCTTTCTGATCACATCTACTCTTCTATATCTAAAATAAATTACATTTGTGTATGAATTTTGTGTAGCTTCTGATTTCAGTACTTCACATATTTATTTATTCCATTGAATTTGTTTTACCTCTTAGAAAAAAGAAATATTCACATAAAAATCATAATTGCTGTTGTAGTGCCTAAATAACACACATATCTTCAGAGTTAATAACCTAAGCAATAACTTGATTTTTTTTAACAACCAAAAAATAAACTACTATTCCATGTTATAAACTGTGGAAAAACGTTTACACAAGATCTCCCTCTGGGTCTCACCATCTCCGCTTTTGTTTATGCAAGAAAAATATGATAAAACATCCAGCTTTTCTTCATAGATTCAAAGTGAGACTACAAGTATTCAAACCAAATTGAATGAATGAACAAATGAGTAAAATCTTCAAACAGAAAAAACAGTATATTAATTAATATTTTCTTAAAATTAATTGATCTAAAATTAACTTTATATCATCATCATTATCACTGATACTACCTTTATATTAGTATAATTGTGTTAATAATATTTTTATTAAATAAGAGAAAAAGCAGTTGTTTTACATAGGATAGAAAAGAATAACACTTTAAATATTCAGAAAATATAAATTAATAGGAATAAATGGAACAGTATTCTAGTTATTTGGATTATCCCTTTCTCTTATGTCAGTATGGAGATCTTAAATGCCACAAAAATTTTTTTGTTCTTGGGTAAAGGATGAATAGATATCTATGATGATTCATATGATCTTATGTCTCTCTTGAAAGATTTTGTCAAATGCCCATCCAAAGCTAACTTCTATTCACATATAGTTTCTTAGTTTAAACCTCTCTCTCATGCTTCTAGTGCTTTTCTTATCCTTTCCTGGGCATTACTCACAAATTTGAAAAATACACCTTTATTTACGTCGTGGTTTAACCTGGTAGGCAGCCAAATACCACGCAGCCGCTCACTCACTCCCCCTCCTCAGCAGGACGGGGAGAGAATCGGAAGGGTAAGACTGAGAAAAACTCATGGGTTGAGATAAAGACAGTTTAATAGAACAGAAAAAGGGAAAATAATAATGATAATGATAAAATATACAAAATGAGTGATGCACAATGCAATTGCTCACCACCCGCACTGACCGATAACCAAGTAGCGATCGGTACTTCCTGGATCACGCCTACCCTTCATATACTGAGCATGACGTCACATGGTATGGAATACCCCATTAGCCAGCTGGGCTGGCTGTCCTGATTGTGTTGCCTCCCATCTTGTGTACCTAGCTCAGTCAGTAGACATGGGAGCTGTCCTTGGACTAGGAGGGCACTTAGCAACAACTGAAAACATCAGTGTGTTATCAACATTCTCCTCATACTAAATGCAAAACACAGCACGAGGAAGAAATTTAACCCTATCCCAGCCGAAACCAGGACAGTATCCACCCTTTATTCTATACCATTTACGTCGTGCTTAGGTCTCACATCTTTTTTTAATACATTTCAATTAACCACCACTATCTTTCTTTATATATACACACATATATATATATGCACGCACAGATATCATTCCCTTGGTCTATGGACTATCCCTCTAAAATGTCCATTGAGTTCATTTAGTCCATGACTTTGGGCTCCATCTATCATAACAGTCTTTCAGGGCCGAAGAGATGGTGTGTGGTGTTGGGCTGTTGCATCCTGAAGCCAGTTCTCATTTTGGTACTGCTGCGCTCGTCCAGTTCTATCATCGTTGCACTTTGCTCGGTTTCATCGGAGTTAGTTCATTCTTCGTTAATCTGGGTGATTTTCACTGCTATACCATTGATAGTAACCATAGAAATAATGATATACAATATAATGTAACAGTTGACATCAAAATTCAGTTCATTGGCTATTTTCACCCAAAATCAAATCCCCTTGAGGTACACACCGGAATTCCCCATCCTTTCGCATCACCCAACAAGTGCATCCAGGTCCTTGAGCAAAAGCAATCCCATGGATGGGTTTTCCCTTTGCAGAGGCGGGAGTAACCCAGACTGTCTTCCCCAGCATATTTCTTATGTGCACGACAGGGACTTTATCTCCATCTACAGTACATAAGAGTCTTGATTGGGCAGGGCCAGCTCAATTGGCAGATCCCCTAGTGTTGACTAACCAGGTGGCTTTTGCTAAATGTGTATCCCAATGCTTGAATGTCCCACCACCCATTGCTCTCAGCGTAGTCTTTAGCAACCCATTGTATCGTTCAATTTTCCCGGAGGCTGGTGCATGGTAGGGGATGTGATAGACCCACTCAATGCCATGCTCTTTGGCCAGGGTGTCTATGAGGGTGTTTTGGAAATGACTCCTGTTATCTGACGGGTGCCATGTTGCCATAGAACTTGCTTTTCAAGGCCCAGGATTGTGTTCCGGGCAGTGGCATGGAGCACAGGATATGTTTCCAGCCAGCCGGTGGTTGCTTCCACCATGGTGAGCACAAAGCGCTTACCGTGTCGGGTTTGTGGGAGTGTGATATAATCAATCTGCCAAGCCTCCCCATATTTGTATTTCAACCATCGTCCTCCATACCAAAGCGGTTTTACTCGCTTGGCTTGTTTGATTGTAGCGCACGTTTCACATTCATGGATAACCTGTGCAATAGCGTCCATGGTCAAGTCCACACCTCGATCATGAGCCCATCTATATGTTGCATCTCTTCCTTGATGGCCTGAGGCGTCATGAGCCCACCGAGCGATAAATAATTCACCATTATGTTGGGTCCTTGAAATACCCTCTCCTGAGGTAGTCTATGCCAAGGATGCATGGAGCCTCTGGGCCAGTCACATTGCTGAACGAGAAAAATGGCCAGTACTTTATCTCTATACTGACTCATGGATGGTGGCGAATGCCCTGTGGGGGTGGTTGCAGCAGTGGAAGCAGAACAACTGGCAGCGCAGAGGTAAACCCATCTGGGTTGCCGCATTGTGGCAAGATATTGCTGCCCGGGTAGAGAACTTGACTGTAAAAGTACATCATCACATAGATGCTCACGTACCCAAGAGTCGGGCCACTGAGGAACATCAAAATAACCAGCAGGTGGACCAGGCTGCTAAGATTGAAGTGGCCCAGGTGGATTTGGACTGGCAACATAATGAATTTACTCTTCAGGGGATGAAGTAACATCAACGAACATAAAGGTAGTATACTGTTATTCCATATTATTCTCTCTCCATTTAGTAGAGTTTAACAGTTTACATATTTTTGACAGTCATTGGGTTGTGTGAGTTGCCTGCAATGTTATCTAGATTTAATTTGCTAGCAAAGACTAGTCACTACTAATTTTGAGAAAGCTAAAACAGGGTATGTCCTCAATAACTTCAGTATTTCTATGAGTGGTAGGATATATTGTGAGCATAGAATGGGAAAAATCGTCTTCATTTTTTTCATTGTCTCTGTTAATGTAAAGGATTAAGTTATTCCCTTTTAAAAAGTTAAAAAAGAAATCCTTTCATGCTTTTTGTCTTCCTGTTTTATTTTAAGAGGACCGTTCTCAGGGCTTGTTTCCAATTCCAGAACATCATAGTAGGCACAAGATGCATTTTGAGATGAACTAGCCTTGTCCATAATCCAAAGATCAAACATCTTGGAATGCTTTTTGCATGTGATCTTAACCAAGAGTCAATAATGGCTATATGCTTTCATCTAATGCATAGGCTTTCTGATATGTTTGAAAATGTAAAGGTTGAATATGATGCTCAGTCATTGTAATATTTTACACAGCACACACATCATTTGGAGGGAGTATGTTTTACATTTCTTGAAACAAGAACTTGAAAATGGCAGATGGGAGATGGCTTTTCACCTGTTGAGGCAACACTGTAATATCCAAAGTAAGGAGGTACTTTGATTCAGTGGAAATGTCAAACTTCCTAGAAACTTTCCAGAAAACAATCGAATTTTTCTGCACAATTGCTCAATTTTTTATTTCAGAATGCTTCTTTCACTTTTTCCTCACATTTTTCTTTGTGCGTCCTTATCAAAACATACCCAAGATTATTAGGGATTGGTCAGGCTTTTTATCACATGGTAGTGCAGACCAAGGTCTTGCACTCAAAAGTCAAACTATGCTTCCTCTTTGGTGTTGGATAGTGACAGGGCCATATGAATATCTAATTACATGATTCTCTTTTTCGTTAATATGTAAGACAACAATCTTCTATAAATCTAGAGAACAGACACTGATATAGCCTGTATGGAGAATAAAGCAAAGATTTCAAAAGTGAGAACAGATTTTGGTCATTACCCCTGTGTTCACTATTTTTCTCTTTTTCTTTATCATACAGAGGTGTCAAATAGCTTTATGGTACCAATGTTCATACAGTCATAGATTGACTATAGAGTAGTTTTTAACTAACAAAACGTTTTCTAAAACTTTTATTTTCTTTGTGGAACCTAAATTTTCACTTAAGGAAAAGACAGCTCTTATCCTAGGTGAAGTTTTTTTATCTTGTATTGAGAGGATGCATGAAGCATGTGACATTTCTGGTTCTTGCTTTTTAAGTATGAATTGAATGGGGATGGATTATTCCATTCATTAACTGAGATGCAATATAAACTTAAATTTATTGGTTTAGTATGTGGGAAGATTTTGTAAACTATGATACAAACACTGTAAAGTCTTTCAAATTTGTCTTTTATATTATGCACTGTGACTTAACTATACCATGCATGAAACGGGTCAGATTAAAATGATTCATAATGATATTTTACATATCTGAGCAAAAGCTTTAAATAATCTTTTGTTACGTCAGCATGTTCAAATTGTCAGATGATTTCTGAAAAGAGTCATTTAATCTGGCTTCCTATGATCTTAAAGCAAAGATGTATTGAGGGATATTTATGCAATTAAGGACTTAAATTGAAAAAGGAAGTCTGATTAGTAAACATGTGTATAGTATTTTGGAAGACGACTTTTTCTTCTAATACACAGCAGTTTCCTCTAGCAACAGAATTATTTTTTTTTTTTGGTTCAGTTAAAAAGAAAGAATTAAGAAATATTTTAATTACATCCCAGAATTTAAACCATGTGTAGTCAAAAAGTATTTTGGTGTTCTGCAGAATAGTTGTTTCCACAACGTGTATGTCCTTATGATAATAAATGCAATGAGATAATGTTAATGTCTCATTTGCTTTTACAACTGCTTCAAAGTTTATCTTTTTTTTTTGCTTTTCTAGCAAGTAGAGGCTAGAACTGTGCCAAACTTTGGACTTAAGTACATCCACAATCAACATAAATTCAATTTAAATTAACAGGGGATAACCTTTCTGAATTTGTTCATAGTTATAAATATTGGCTCAGAATAAAAGATAACATCTTTCTAGCAGGAAAGAAGCAAACATTTGAATTATCCAAACTGAAGTAACATTTGCTGAGAAGATACCGTCACACAAGTGAAGTGATATTTCTCATGTGGTCTTTAATACCATGAGCCTAAACCAACTAATCTACACTATTTGTATTAAAAAAAAAAAAAATCTTGTTTCTTAGATATAATACTTGTTACTGCTTTCCTTTATTGGTTCCAATAAAACATAAATAAATTATTCCTGTTTGTAGCAGTGTTTGTAAAACTGTTTTACTGATTTAAGGAACATAGCCTGAGTTTAACATCCTGATTTTTCCTTAACAATATACAGAGTATATACAAACACATACAGATATATATCAATATTTACACTCAAATTCATTTATTTTCTTGGCCTTGCTACATGTCTGCACTATACACAGATATCAAGTTTGTGCCTGTTGTGGGTACGCCTTGGCTAACAGCCAAACTCCTACCCAGCTGCTTGCTTACTCTCCCTCTTCAGTGAGATGGGGGAGAAAATAGGAAAAACAGGAATTAGAAAGCTTGTGGCTTCAGATAGAGACAGGGGGTAAAGACAGGAGACAAGTACCAGTTAATGCCATGGACAAAACAGACTCGACTTTGGGAAATTATCTTCATTTATTGTCAATTAATATAAATGTTTAATTACTGATTCAGGTATTTGGAAACAAAAACCAAGAAAAAAGAAACAAATATTACATACTTGGGGAAAGCACGTTTCCACCCCCTTTTCCAGGTTCTTCATCACTCCAGGTACCTCTTGTCCCCCCTTTTATATCACTGCAAGTTACACTCAGACCTTTCATGATGTAACCAGTGGTGCAAGAGGCATTGTGGTCAGGAGGCAGCAGTTTCTCTCTGCATCCTCATCCTTCTCCCTCCCTCTGCCCCAGTGCACTCCACCACTGAGTTGTTGTTGTTCCTCTTCCTCCTTTCATCACCTTGTGTCCTGGTTTCGGCTGGGATAGGGTTAAATTTCTTCCTAGTGCTGTGTTTTGGATTTAGTACAAGGAGAATGTTGATAACACACTGATGTTTTCAGTTGTTGCTAAGTGCCCTCCTAGTCCAAGGACAGCTCCCGTGCCTACTGACTGAGCTAGGTACACAAGATGGGAGGGAACATAATCAGGACAGCCAGCCCAGCTGGCCAATGGGGTATTCCATACCATGTGACGTCATGCTCAGTATATGAAGGGTAGGCGTGATCCAGGAAGTACCGATCGCTACTTGGTTATCGGTCAGCGCGGGTGGTGAGCAATTGCATTGTGCATCACTCATTTTGTATATTCTATCATTATTTATTATCATTATTCTCCCTTTTCTGTTCTATTAAACTGTCTTTATCTCAACCCACGAGTTTTTCTCACTCTTACCCTTCCGATTCTCTCCCCGTCCCATTGGGGGGGGCGGGGGGAGTGAGTGAGCGGCTGCGTGGTATTTGGCTGCCTGCCAGGTTAAACCACGACACCTTGGTGTTTGGTGTTCCTGCTGTTCTTTCTCACTCTTTTTTCTCCTCCCCCCACTCTCACTCTCTTCCTGTGACATTTTCTGTCCTTTCTTACACATGCATTCCCAGAGGCGTCACCACCTTGGCTGGGGTCTCAGCTGTGCCCTGTAGGGGGTTGTTTGGAGCTGCCTGGAACCAGTTGTGTCCGGCACAGGGCAGCCCTGGCCTCTCCTCACAGAGGCCTCCCTGCAGCCCCCTGATGCTGCCAGTGCCTGGGCACCTGTGCCCAGTACCACTCCAGAAAGAAGAACTGTAATTACATCTGTACTCAGCTGTCTGACAGTTGTCATGAATATTTCCCATTCAGGTAAGTTCCAAGACGAGGATTTGCACCCATTTGTAAATGATATCTCTGTGTATAACTCATATCCCTTTTGCCTCCATCTGCTGTGAGGGATGCTTCCACAGGACTTCGAGGCCACTTACATTGCAGTACATTGCAATTAGACTGAACTAAAAAGGCAGAGTACACCTGACTCTTAACCCTTCCAAACTTTGTGGCCCATATCTTTGCCCTGGTTCTGATAAACCTATGGGTGAGCCAGGAGTTGAATTAGCTTAAAAGTCATAAAAATCACTGTGTAAATGTGGTATGTTTTTCATTATATTCCCTACTCCTGTGTCTGTTTGGCTTCCACCAGTTCTTATTTAATGTTTATATTGTACTTGAAGACTAGATTAAATCACCTATCTTCTATACTAAATGACAAAACAAAGGCTTTGCGTACTTGCATCATAATTTAGGTGACAGGACACATTTTTTCTAAAGGCAGCACTTCAGACCAAGACATATGGACGAGGAAGTGGTACTTTCTTAGCACATCTCCCACTCGGCTGCCAACGTTGTGCAGTTTATGAATGAAATAAAACTAACAAAGGTGAAATTCCAAGTTAGGAATACAGGCTCAGCAGTTAGACTCTTCAAACAGAAGTAAATTTGATAGGGATGCCATTGAGGGCAAGCCAGTGTGAAGTACCACATATAGTGTTTTCACCGTTCCCTGTCTGATTACAATCACACCTTAATGATTTCTATCCTTTATTGATGCACCGTGCTCACTGATTTATGCATTAACTCTGGAAACAGCGCAATAAATAAATGCTTGGCGTGTGTTATTTTTTCACTTCTTACGGGATATTGGCACCAGGAACACAAATACCATTGTATATATTTCCCTGATGAGTGTGCTCCCTCAACTATAGGAGAATTGAGCCTCTTGGGAGACGCAAACATGTTTTGCTTAGATCTTGGTTTCAAGAAAGGCACAATAATATTACACTGTCCTGTGTCTTTGATCCTACCGTTTCCCCTTCTCTAGAACAGAGGCTTTTAAGCGCTGCCATAGTGCCATGGGATTCATATTCAGAATTCCTTTGAATTGCAGTTTCATGTCTTAACACCTACCTCACACATAGCTCTTCTTCGTTAGGATGGGGAGTTGTAACAGTCTAGGGATCAAATGAAAGCACAGCAGCAGTGGCAGTTTTTCACAGATGAAAAGTCTTGGGGTGAAACTCAGATGTGATTTAAACAAAGAGAAACTGTGTGTCCTTAGCAGAAGTTCATCTGTTTAGAAGGTCTGTCACTTTTACCTCAGAAACACTCATTGTTTCTACATTCATAGCTAGTCACTGAAGTTACATATCAGGAAACATTGAAGTTCTGATAAATAGACAGACAAAAAGATAAATAAACTGCAAAAGCACAATTTAAATACCATCATCTGTAGTGAAGTTCAGCCATGCTTTCTACTGTACACAACAATAAGCCCAAGAATATTCACAGAGTGCTGATCTTTTATTGTCTTTAAGCTAAATCTTCTACTATCCAATATGATGAAAGGGTTTTTCTTATTGGGGTTTTGCCTGTATGTTTTTTCAGTAATGACACCTACTAAACTTATGAGCAATTATAAACTCATGATGCAATCAACAAAAGTAAGAATTACTGAAGGAATGGTTCCCTACTTTGATTGATTTTAGTGAGGTTTTTTTCTTGAGTAAGACCTGCATGATCAACTCCGTATGAAAAGACTTGAAGGCAGCAGTGAGAAAAAAGATTTTTCAGCCATTCTGATTATTAATAAAAAAACATAGAAAGGAAAAAAGATCATTAAAGTGCAGTGAACATCATAGTGGCTTTACATTTCCAAAATAAAAGCATGATTTTAGGAGGAAAAAAGGAGTTTTCTGATTTATATTAATGATCTGGTGTGTGTCCCACTCCTTGTTTTTTGTAATTTTAGGAATAGAAAAGACAATCAAATTAAATAATGCTCTGTCAGGTTATTAAAACACAACTCTGTCTGTATTATCAATGCTAATTTTAACTACATTTTTTTCTTTATTTTTCATTACAACTGAGAAAAAAAAAGGGGGTTATTATGACTCTTCTACCTTAGTTTAGGTTTGTTTAGTTGGTTATTTTTATTCATTTATAAATGAATTGTCTGGATCTGGGTTACTGTCTCAGCTTTTCTGATATGATTTTAGTAAGATTCGAAAGCTTTTGCTTGAATATTTTGTCTGTATGTCTGTTCAAGTATATATAGAAAAAGGAAGTAAACAATATATTGCGTATACACATGATTTCAAAGCTGAGGTAAAACAACATTTGGGAACAATTGTTTTCTGAAAAACCAGTTAACAACTAAAGCTTTTCTTTTTTTAATTGTTATTTTTTAAAATATTTTAAACATTTAAAGATGTTCCTTAAAAACCGAGAATTATTTTTATTCAGGTAAATTGATTTTAGAAACAGAATGTTGATGATCGTATATTTTAGTGTATCAAATCTTGCATATTGCTGGCTTCAGACAAACTAAGTGGAATCCTATTCCTTTTCACAACTTTTATTCAGTTAATTATTCTAGAGTATTTTCATTTCATTGTACTGGAAAATTCAAACGTATTTCTATATGTGTTTTAAGACTTCATTATTTATTCTCAGCTGAGAATTAGAACAAATACCTTCCTTTCTACCTGTCTCACTACATTAGCATTCATAAACTTAGACTCCCTTATAAGAAATACTACTAATAATTCAACTGTAATAAAATAACCCAATGTACCCTTTCATCATCCCAAATCAACTTCATCTGACAGAAGATTTCTACAGAGAGGATAGACTCCCTATAATATATAGAGTATTTTAGTAAAATATAACTCAATCTGCCTTGACATATATATATATATATATATATGATTTTTGATCTCCTAACCCTTTACAACAAGAAACTATTCAGTCAAGCATAGTGAATACAGAAAATTTACTTCTCACTCCAAAATATCTTCACCACTTGCTCAGCAATTTATTATCATTATTCTCCCTTTTCTGTTTTATTAAACTGTCTTTATCTCAACCCACGAGTTTTTCTCACTCTTACCCTTCCAATTCTCTCCCCGTCCCACTGGGGGGGTGGGAGGAGTGAGTGAGCGGCTGCGTGGTATTGGCTGCCTGTCAGGTTAAACCACGACAGTCCTTTTTGGCGCCCAACGTGGGGCTCGAAGGGTTGAGATGACGACACATCTGACCCGAACGGGTTAAAACAAATTTGTTACAAGCATTCATTATATCAGTTTAGTAGTCGCTGGTCACAATGTATTTGCTCTCAGAGTTGTTGGATCTGTTCTTGGAGTTTTGGTATGTAGCACCTTACTGGCTGTATATACTGCTGTTTGTCGGTATTTATGTGGGGTTTGTCATCTCTGGGAAATGGATTAAGGTCATCGCTTTGCTATACTGTGTGACACTGGTTTATGTTATGATAAAATTATTGCTCAGGAGACTGTACTCAGCACTGCCATCATTCCTGTTTTTTGGAAGCTATCTTTTGGAAACTATTAATAATTACACTTTTTACACCTTCTCCTCAGAGAGCCAATTTATTGGGGAGACAGCTTCTTTTACCTTCCCCTTCTCCAGGCTGATTACAACAACTCTTGAGGATTTTGAATATCCTTGGGATGTTCAAACCAGCATGTTTCTATTGCTGTGTCTCCTGAATGTGTTTCAGGCCTTGTTTAAGGTTAAAAAACTATTTAAGAATACCACCCAGAGATCTGCCCTGAGGCTGGATAGTTATGAGTGGCAGGGTGTGTGGGATAGTATGGGCAAGTGCCTAGGACAGTGGTCACCTCCAGTGTTTTGGAATTTCACCCCTGAACAAGTGCAGAATCCTGAAAAACTAGTAAAATATTTGCAGAAAGCATGATGTCATCGTGGCAATTCCAGAGAAACACAAATCACTGCAATCTACTGGGGCCTGGCCCATGCCTACCAAGCCCTGTTCAACACTATTCAGAACCCTCAAGGGGGAGAGAAGGTCTCCGGATCTGATGACAAAATGACAGGCACTGCAGCTACTCCAACCCCTGTGACGAGCACTGTGGCTACTCCAACCCCTGCGACGAGCACTGCGGCTACTCTAACCCCTGCGACGGGCACTGCGGCTGAACCAGAGGACCAACCCTTGCTGGTATCTGTCGCCCCTGTACAGAAGAAGAAATATTGTAAGCGGAAGTCAAGTTGTTTAGAAAGGGATGATGGAAAAGCAGGGCCATCACGAGGAGGGGAGGAGGAAGAGGAAGAACTCATAAACGAGATGGAAACCACCCGATCCCTATCCCTGGGTGAGTTGCGAGATACGCGGAGAGATTTCAGCCGTCGTCCAGGCGAGCATATTGTTACCTGGCTGCTCCGATGCTGGGATAATGGGGCCAGTAGCCTGGAATTAGAGGGGAAAGAAGCCAAACAGCTGGCATCCCTTGCTAGGGAAGGGGCCATTGACAAAGTGATTGGAAAAGGGGCACAAGCCCTCAGCCTCTGGAGGTAACTGCTGTCAGGCATGAAGGAAAGGTATCCCTTCAAGGAAGATGTTATATATCACCCAGGCAAGTGGACCACTATGGAGAGAGGTATCCAGTACCTGAGAGAACTAGGTGTGCTGGAGGTAGTTTATAGTGACCTGGACAACGACCAAACGTCCAAAGATCCAGATGACATCCGGTGCATGCGACCCATGTGGCAGAAGTTGGTACAGAGCGCACCAGTGTCGCATGCCATTTCGTTGGCAGTACTGTCCTAGGCAGAGGAAGAAGCACCAACGGTGGATGTTGTGGTTAGCAGACTCCGGGAATATGAAGAAACTGTCTCCTTCTCCCTTGTCTCGGCTGTGGAGAAACTGTCCCCGGAAGGTCCAGCAACTGAAAGATGATAGGTCCTATTCCCCACCTGTACGGACCAGTATCTCAGCCATTAGAAGTCAGCGTTCCTCTGCTCAAGAGAGAGGATATAGAAAGTACACACCACGGGGCACCCTGTGGTTTTACGTGCATGACCATGGAGAGGACATGAGGCAGTGGGATGGAAAACCTACCTTGACCCTAGAGGCACGTGTATGTGAGTTGCAAAGAAAAACAATCACACAATGGGTTCTCCCAGGAAAAATGCTGCTCCAGTTTTCAGGAAAAACCTGTCTCACGACAGTCCAGTTTCCAGTGAACAGTTCCCCAGACAGAGTAGAAGGGCTGATCTTACTTTGGATTGTAACGAAGGAATTCTGGACTCGTGTTTGCAAGAAGTGAGAAGCGGAGACTATGACCAGAACTAGAGGGGCCCTGCCTCCGGCCAGGTGGAGGAAAGGGACAACCGGGTTTACTGGACTGTGTGGATTTGATGGTCTGACACATCAGACCCACAGGAATATAAGGCTCTAGTAGTCACTGGTGCACAGTGTACCCTGATGCCATCAAACTATAAAGGGGCAGAACCCCATTTGTATTTCTGGAGTGACAGGGGGATCCCAAGAGTTAACTGTAATGGAGGCCGAAGTGAGCCTGACCGGGAATGAGTGGCAGAAGCACCCCATTGTGACTGGTCCAGAGGCTCTGTGCATTCTTGCATAGACTACCCCAGGAGAGGGTATTTCAAGGACCCAAAAGGGTACCGGTGGGCTTTTAGTACAGCTGTCCTGGAGACAGAGGAAACTAAATGGCTGTCCACCTTGCCTGATCTCTCAGAGGACCCTTCTGTTGTGGGGTTGCTGAGGGTTGAAGAACAACAGGTATCAATCGCTATCACAACAGTGCACCGGCGGCAATACCGCACCAACTGAGATTCCCTCGTCCCCATCCATGAGCTGATTCGTTGACTGGAGTGCCAAGGAGTGATCAGCAAGACTCGCTCACCCTTCAACAGTCCCATATGGCCAGTGCGAAAGTCTAATGGAGAGTGGAGACTAACAGTAGACTATGTGGCCTGAACAAAGTCACGCCGCCACTGAGTGCTGCCGTGCCGGACATGCTAGAACTTCAATACGAACTGGAGTCAAAGGCAGCCAAGTGGTACGCCACAATTGACGTTGCTAATGCGTTCTTCTCCATCCCTTTGGCAGCAGAGTGCAAGCCACAGTTTGCTTTCACTTGGAGGGGTGTCCAGCACACCTGGAATCGACTGCCCCAGGGGTGGAAAGACAGCCCTACCATTTGCCATGGACTGATCCACACCTCACTGGAACAGAGTGAGGCTCCGGAACACCTGCAATACATTGATGACATCATTGTATGGGGCAACACAGCAGAAGAAGTTGTTGAGAAAGGAAAGAAAATAATTTAAATCCTTCTGGAGGCTAGTTTTGCCATAAAACAAAGTAAGGTCAAGGGACCTGCACAGGAGATCCAGTTTTTAGGAATAAAATGACAAGATGGACGTCATCAGATCCCAATGGATGTGATCAATAAAATAACAGCCATGTCCCCACCAACTAGCAAAAAGGAAACACAAGCTTTTTTAGGTGTTGTGGCCTTTTGGAGAATGCATATTCCAGATTACAGTCAGATCGTAAGCCCCCTCTATCAAGTGACTCAGAAGAAGAACGACTTCAAATGGGACCCTGAGCAACGACAAGCCTTTGAACAAATTAAACGGGAGATAGTTCAGGCAGTAGCCCTTGGGCCAGTCCGGGCAGGACAAAATGTGAAGAATGTGCTCTACACCGCAGCCGGGGAGAATGGCTCTACCTGGAGCCTCTGGCAGAAAGCACCAGGGGAGACTCGAGGTCGACCCTTAGGGTTCTGGAGTCGGGGATACAGAGGATCCGAGGCCCGCTACACTCCAACTGAGAAGGAGATATTGGCAGCATATGAAGGGATTCGAGCTGCTTCGGAAGTGGTTGGTACTGAAGCCCAGCTCCTCCTGGCACCCCGGCTGCCGGTGCTGGGCTGGATGTTCAAAGGGAGGGTCCCCTCTACACATCATGCAACCGATGCTACGTGGAGTAAGTGGGTCGCACTGATCACACAACGGGCCCGAATAGGAAACCCCAGTCGCCCAAGAATATTGGAAGTGATCACGAACTAGCCAGAAGGCGAAGATTTTGGAATATCCCCAGAGGAGGATGTGATGCGTGATGAAGAGGTCCCACTGTATAACAAAGTACCAGAAAACGAGAAGCAATATGCCCTGTTCACTGATGGGTCCTGTCGCCTTGTGGGAAAACATCGGAGGTGGAAAGCTGATGTATGGAGTCCTGCATGCCAGGTCGCAGAGACTGCTGAAGGAGAAGGTGAATCGAGCCAGTTTGCAGAGGTGAAAGCCATCCAGCTGGCCTTGGACATTGCTGAATGAGAAAAATGGCCTGTACTTTATCTCTATACTGACTCATGGATGGTGGCAAATGCCCTGTGGGGGTGGTTGCAGCAGTGGAAGCAGAACAACTGGCAGCGCAGAGGTAAACCCATCTGGGTTGCCGCATTGTGGCAAGATATTGCTGCCCGGGTAGAGAATCTGACTGTAAAAGTACGTCACATAGATGCTCACATGCCCAAGAGTCTGACCACTGAGGAACATCAAAACAACCAGCAGGTGGACCAGGCTGCTAAGATTTAAGTGGCTCAGGTAGATCTGGACTGGCAACATAAGGGTGAATTATTTATAGCTCGGTGGGCCCATGACACCTCAGGCCATCAAGGAAGAGATGCAACATATAGATGGGCTCGGGATCGAGGGGTGGACTTGACCATGGACGCTATTGCACAGGTTATCCATGAATGTGAAACATGCGCTGCAATCAAACAGGCGAAGCAAGTAAAGCCTCTTTGGTATGGAGGATGGTGGTTGAAATATAAATATGGAGAGGCCTGGCAGATTGATTATATCACACTCCCACAAACCCGCCATGGCAAGTGCTATGTGCTCACCATGGTGGAAGCAGCCACCAGATGGCTGGAAACACATCCTGTGCCCCATACCACCGCCAGGAACACCATCCTGGGCGTTGAAAAGCAAGTCCTATGACGACATGGCACCCCAGAAAGAATTGAGTCAGACAATGGGACTCATTTCCGAAACACCCTCATAGACACCTTGGCCAAAGAGCATGGCATTGAGTGGGTATATCACATCCCCTACCATGCATCAGCCTCCAGCAAAATCGAACGATAAAATGGACTGCTAAATACTACGCTGAGAGCAATGGGTGGTAGGACATTCAAGCATTGGGACACACATTTATCAAAGGCCACCTGGTTAGACAATACCAGGGGATCTGCCAATCGAGTTGGCCCTGCGCAATCAAGACTCTTACGTACTGTAGATGGAGATAAAGTCCCTGTCGTGCACATAAGGAATATGCTGGGGAAGACAGTCTGGGTTACTCCTGCTTCTGGCAAGGAAAAACCCATCCATGGGATTGCTTTTGCTCAAGGACCTGGATGCACTTGGTGGGTGATGCGAAAGGATGGGGAATTCCGGTGTGTACCTCAAGGGGATTTGATTTTGGGTGAAAATAGCCAATGAACTGAATTTTATGATGTCAATTATTATATGATATTGTATATCATTATTTCTATGGTTACTATCAATGATATAGCAGTGGAAATCACCCAGACTAATGAAGAATGAACTAACTCCGATGAAACCAAGCAAAGTGCAACGATGATAGAACTGGACGAGCGCAGCAGTACCGAAATGAGAACTGGCTTCAGGATGCAACGGCCCAACACCGCACACCATCTCTTCGGCCCTGAAAGACTGTTATAACAGATGGAGCCCAAAGTCATGGACTAAATGAACTCAATGGACATTTTAGAGGGATAGTCCATAGACCGAGGGAATGATATCTGTGCGTGCATATATATATATGTGTGTATATATAAAGAAAGATAGTGGTGGTTAATTGAAATGTATTAAAAAAGATGTGAGACCTAAGCACACCGTAAATGGTATGGAATAAGGGGTGGATACTGTCCTGGTTTCGGCTGGGATAGGGTTAAATTTCTTCCTAGTGCTGTGTTTTGGATTTAGTACCAGGAGAATGTTGATAACACACTGATGTTTTCAGTTGTTGCTAAGTGCCCTCCTAGTCCAAGGACAGCTCCCATGCCTACTGACTGAGCTAGGTACACAAGATGGGAGGGAACATAATCAGGACAGCCAGCCCAGCTGGCTAATGGGGTATTCCATACCATGTGACGTCATGCTCAGTATATGAATGGTAGGCGTGATCGCTACTTGGTTATCGGTCAGTGCGGGTGGTGAGCAATTGCATTGTGCATCACTCATTTTGTATATTCTATCCTTACTCTTATTTTTTTTTTTCCCTTTTCTGTTCTATTAAACTGTCTTTATCTCAACCCATGAGTTTTTCTCACTTTTACCCTTCCGATTCTCTCCCCATCCCACTGCAGAGCAGTGAGTGAACGGCTGTGTGGTATTGGCTGCCTGTCAGGTTAAACCACGACACCGTAAAAAAAAAAGCAATCGGAAAGGAGAAGACAATTAATTGTTCTGTATTCCATTGGCCCAAAAGTAATGGGCTTAATTTGCAAGGAGGAATATTTAAGTTAGATGTAAAAAAAGGTAAGGATTTATCTATTGGTAAGTGTAAGTAAGCTTTGCAATACATTGTCCAGAGAGATTTTAGAATCCATATCATTAATATTTTTTAAAATATAGGTAAAGTAAATTTGTTAGGAATACCTTGGCTACAGCTGATTCTGTCCTAGGGCAGAATATTTAATTATATGATATCTCAAGTTCCTTTCCAGGTCTATTTTCTGTGTTTTGTAACACTGCAAATACTGAGGTAATCATATCCACTTTTCTAAGACAATACTGGAAAGCAATTAGAAGGGATCGATGTACAGTAGGACACTTAGCAGTATCAATTACAGTGTCTAGTCTTTAGTTTAGTACACGTTGGCATGGATTTCTGAAGAGTCTTATCCTCCTCATTATCCTGTTACTACACTACTGTGTGACAGAGCCATGTGGCTGCGAGGATGAGATGGTGTCAATAATGACAACCAGAGCAAAGAAAAGCCTTTTAGCTGTTTGTTGTAATTTGAGGGAGTTTTAGCAAAAAATAATAATCATAAAGTTCTAGCTTGTTTTTTCCTGTCTTTTGTTAATTGTGGCAACCATTGCATTATCCTGTCTCCCTGAGAAGCAAAGCAGGTTTAGGTTGTTTATTTTTTCAACCCAAGCAGATACATTGGTTAATCAGACAAAGTTTCCAATATTGCAGCCTAAATGCTATGAATCCTGGACAGTTTGCGAGTTCATCATTACTTAAGCTGGAATTGCAGCTATTTTCACAAAAATTATGTGTACATAAGTCTCTCTTTAGTGAGTTGTACTACCATAAATCTTCATATTCTACCACATTCCTGATTTCATCAGGGGATTCCAATTTGAAGCAGTAAATGTGGTTTCAAAATATTCTAAAATTAACTGAAAAGGGCATTTCAGAAGCAAGGGTGCCACAAACAGCTAGCCCATATAACAAAATAAAGCCCATTGTAGGACTTTATTGATATTTTAGTGGCCTACACCAGAGAAAAACTATTAGCATTGCTAACAATATTTCCAGACGTAATTTTTCATAGATGATTATAAATAATAACCTTAACAATCAAAACTTTTGGTTATAGTCATCCAAATGTACACCAAATAACTCAAGGATGCTGCTAAATGTTGTAGATTGTTTAACTGAGCATAATTATTTAACTATTCAAAAAATATTTATTTCTTGTCTCAGACATTCAATGGAACAACATATGTTTAACTCCAGATTGACAAGTATGCTTTCACATTTTTTTAATAATGAAATTTGAGTTTGTAAAGGATTATCACTTCCAATGGAATATTTTTCAGTCTACATATATTTTGAGTTGTTTTAGTAAAAAATCTAAAAGTGCTCAGTCTCAAGGGAAAATTGGACATATCATTGGATATTCAAAATGGCAAAAACTAAAATCATTGGATACTTTTAAAAATGTTGTCTACAATATTTCTGGGATTCACTATTTCTCAGAAAAACGTATTTCTTTGAATAGGCATGTCCTTATAGTTTTCTTATAATTCACGCCATATGGGATAACTTCCCATCGGAAAATACTATACTCAAGAGGCTACAGTATCTTTGTAACAAAACCAACAGTTCAGAAGAATCTTTGTACCCTTCTCTTTCCTCATTGGGCAGTGAAGATCCTCCACATTTAGAAGTTCTGCATATTTTTAAAATAAAGAGAGCAAGTTGTTGAAAGGGCTGGTTTCTAAATATACATCTAATTCCACATCTAAATCTACATACCTGTTACCTGTGTACTACTCACATTGATTTGGTCATACCTTAACTGATGTGGACTGTAGTATTACAAAGTTATTTGAATGGGCTTTCTATAAATAATGGCATACAAACATGTAGCATTCTTGGCAGCAGTAGGGCAATTCATGAGAAAGGTGAGTTGTTTGGGTTTTTTTTTAAGATATTAACAGGCAATGATCATATTTTATTCCTCCTTTTTACGGTATTATACATTCCTCTGAGATACACTTTGATTACAGACCCCTCTTTTACTATCCCACAGGCACAAGCAAAATCCACACTCTAGCATTGGGAGTATAGTTTGCCTCTTTTCCTCAGAAAGGGGGATGATTATTGGATAGTTCATTGAATAGTTGTTGGTTCCAGTAGTGGGCACCATCCCTACTTCTCCTATGTGGAAATTGGCATTCCCTAACATGTTTCTCAGGATTTCAAACCCCATCTGCGCTCCTCAGAATAGCCACGCATCAGGTCTATCCTCTCCTGCAGGCTGCTGGAGCAGCCAGTCAGCTAGCCGACTTTGGTATTTTGCTTCTTAGCCCATGACAGCAGTCACCCCACCCCAGCAGACAGGTTGGCTAACATGGTGGAAGAATCCAACATCAAATGCTTCTGCAAGGAAATGGGTGAAGGGCAGGGCAGCTCCCCATATGAAAAGTACATGGAAGCTCACTGAAAGAGCAGAGAGGAGAAGGGGGCGTGTCTCAAAATTAAAATCTGACTTTTGTGATTGCTCTATTTACCTCAGTCTAATACTGTGGTCACCACAAAGGCTATTTAGTGTAGGCTCATAAAATTCCTTTTGCTTCAGATAATGTTAGGAGAATGACCTAGGGTCACTATGAGAAAACACTGACATTTTAGTTTCCACAGAAAGATTTTTGCCCTCAGGTTTGCCACATGCATGGTGACAAAAAAATTCAACAGCTTTGCCAGTAGAAGTATTTTTCTCTGTACAGCAGTCTATGCATAGATTTTTTTATGTCTGCATCTTATGGTTATGAAATTTTCAAATTCGTCACAAATGCTTCAGTGAATCACTCAAAGTTTCAGCCTGTTATTGTTTTACAATGCTGTCATAATGATTCATTACTGTATTGGTGCCTCTGATAAAGCAGTCCCCTGGAGGAGCTTCCTGTCTTTCTGTTACTCTATAATTTTCTTTTTGTAAAGAGACTGATCAGAGCTCAACAATTTGAAAAGCCAGTCCAATATTTAACCTTGCAATTGGTAACATTCTCACCATGCCCAAGGGTTTCCAGGTTGTTTTGCTTGGAAATATATTAATTGATTTTTAGTTTCTGGTGCATAGTTCAACAGCATGCCATAAATGTAATATTCATAATTCACTTTAAGGTATACTGAGCAAGTTATTTATATATACCATTCTATTTTAAGAGTCATCCTAGAATGCATCTCTTCTGATATTGCCATCCATGGTGTGAATAACAGACTGGAAAGATAAAATTTAAATGAATTAGACAAATAATTCAGAAAATGTGAGTATTAAAATATTAATGACCTTATTCACAAGCTAAACCAAGTCATTTTCCTAAATGTTTGAACTACATGAAATTTAATTCTGATTCATTTATGTGAAGTACAGATGAAAAGAAAGTACTGTAAATGATAAATGTTTCCCACTGCTAAAATAAACACACCAGTAATTATTTTTAAAGAGTTTTAAATTGCGACAAAGTTTACTTCTCATCAAGAGAAATTTGTCTACTCATATTTTCAAGCTTACATTTTATCAGGTACATAGAGCACATTTTAAAACAGCCAGGATTTAAAAAAAAAAAAAAAAAAAAAGGAAGGAAGGAAGAAAAAGAAAAAAATAACTTAAGAAAATTATATCATTTGAATATGCAATAAAAACAGATATTAGGATTAAAGTATAAGACATTCAAAATATAGAGTCACTTTGAGCACATCAACAGTAATAAACACAGTATAAAATGTACACAAAGCACTTCAGATAAATTTGAGTACTTTGTTCTTTCAAAGCGGTGCTAATTAATGCTATATTTATGTTTAAATAACTATTTATATTCTACTCTGCTAATTTTGCTTACTTGGAACTCTTTCAAACTTCACTGTGAAAATTCCTAGGTTTTCAGAATTGCAGCTGATGTAACTTGGCATAAGCTTATTGAAATTCGTGAGCTACCCTTCTCTATCCTCATAAACTTTCTTTTGGATCCAGATCCACACTGGAGACACTCCTGTCCCATTTTTGTTTCTGTGGTCTAAGCTACATGTACAAAACCTTCTAAGTAAACTATATAGTTTATGTATAGTTTATACAAGGAGTTCCTCTATGTGAAAAAAATTAGGCAGCATAATTATACTCGGCAACAAAATGGTAGGAAACTTTTTTGCTTAACTTTGAAAAAGATAGTCAGAAGCTGAATGGACCCTGTTTTGGTTTAACTGTAGCTGGCAACTAAGCACCACACAGCCACTCACTCACTCCCCCGCAGTGGGATGGGGGAGAGAGAATCAGAAGAGTAAAAGTGAAAAAACTTGTGGGCTAAGAACAAAGACAGTTTAATAGGTAAAGCAAAAGCCACGCACACAAGCAAAGCAAAACAAGGAATTCATTCACTACTTCCCATCGGCAAGCAGATGTTCAGCCATCTCCAGGAAAGCAGGGCTCCGTCACGCGTTACTTGGGAAGACAAAACGCCATCACTCTGAACATCCCCCACTTCCTTATTCTTCCTCCCCCAACTTTATATGCTGAGCATGATGTCATATGGTATGGAATATCCCTTTGGTCAGTTGGGGTCAGCTGTCCCAGCTGTGTCCCCTCCCAACTTCTTGTGTACCCCCAGTCTACTCGCTGGTGGGGTGTTGTGAGAAGCAGAAAAGGCCTTGACTCTGTGTAAGCACTGCTCAGCAATAATGAAAACATCCCTGTATTATCAACATTGTTTTCAGCACAAATCCAAAACATAGTCCCATACTAGCTACTATAAAAAAAAATTAACTCCATCCCAGCCAAAACCCGCACATACCCGTCTACTGCATTTCACTTTTTGGAAAATCTTTAATTCCACCTTGATGGTGGAATATCCTTTTAAAAAAACAGATTATATCAAATAATAGATTTAATTATGGGGAACATTTGGTTTATGTTGTATGTAAGAAATAAAAAAGCTGCACCCATGTTTATGCTTGGCATATTTTTCCTTGATTGATTAATAATTCCTCAAATTATTTGTTCATTATACATTATGACTTCCTTTTCACAGTTCATAAATTAAGTCTTTCTTTTTATATTGTTTTTACGGTAAGCTCTACAGCGTTAAAACTCACATCCATATAAGAAAATTATTGAATTTTGACAAATGTGAGTTCTAGTTAACCTCTGCAGCTGATCACAAACAATCCTGTATGTTCATATTTTGAAGTTTAATTGCTTGTATGTACACAGATGGTCTTGTCGTCTGATGTGGTCTTCTTGCACAGTGTAGGTGAAGTAAGAGACTGCAGAATTAATATAAATAAGAAATGAAAAGTACCTGGAATTATTTATCATTTTATAGGAATGTTCTATACTGTGATACTAAATTATTTAATCACGCTTTGCATTTTACTACATCAGCTCTGTTTGGTAATAATAGCAGCTGTAATAATAACAGTAATAACAGTATTCTTTGTAGTAGTAGTTATACTAAAATGCTTAATAGCACAGGGCTCAGAATTCAGATGGGCTTGTAGAAATGTGCCTCAGGAGTCAAACACACAGAGAATCCATTTTCCAACATCACATTTCTTGAGCATATGGTGAAAGGAGTGGAGTAAACTGCACTATTGTATGAAGCAGATTAAACAAGGCACTAACCATGTGATATTTGCTGTAAGAATTCTGCCTGCAGGATGATGATGCAGAGAGAATGCCTCCAGGAGTATTAAACAAGTGTGATCAGGAACAATTATTAATTTACACTTTTAAATGAAAGCAGCATACGCATCCCTTACACAGGCTTCAGAGTACAAAAAGGGCAAAAGAGAAGCTGTGCACCAGTTAACAACTATTTAAAACCACGAAACATTTCTGTGAAAATACGTTTCCTAATGACTCATGGTTAAAGATTAGTGCTAATTAAAATAAAATTCAAATTAACTTAGAGGTTACTTTAAACTTAATACTACAGCTCTGTGAGATACTCCGAAATGAACTCACAAAACTAATTCAAACGTGGGGCGAGTAAGGTTTGAAGTATGTCAGTACCTATTTTACATCAAAAAATGCAAAATACTGTCTCATTTAGAAGACATCAAAATGCTCCCAGAACTACTCCACTGCTAAGACCTCCCCTCCCCTGCCCGCTCCCCTCCCCCCACACCAGGTTCAAACTACATAAGAATTTATCTTAGTTTAACTTAAGTGGTCCTGGAATTTATCATGTAGCTGGCATTAGGTCCCATCAGTATCCTGTCTAGGCATCCAGCAAGCAGGAATCTCTGAGTCTCAGTTCAAATAAACAGCCAGAGTCACAAATCTGGAAATTGAGGTCCAAGTTTTGGGACTTTAAACCATCCAAGAAGGCAAGAGTCTCAGAGCTGCCAAAGCGAAAGACAGGAATGGAGCTGGTTTCTTAGCTCCAAGAATGGAGCTGGTTTCTTAGCTAAGCATGCAGCTTACAAACTAGAATTGCTTTCTTTTTGTCAAAATTTCACTGAAGTTGGTATTTTTTATAGATTTCTGAAATTCTAACTTATTGTCACTTCTGTCTGAAAACAAGCAAACAAAAAAAGATCTGCTAGAAACTTCTGAAAGTATCTACACCTTACTTCAAAAGATTTCCATCAAAGTGCTCTTCGATAGTAAAATTTATAGCTGAATTTCTATACAATTGGTAGTCTAGACTTAATCTTTTCTAAGTGAATGAAATGCCATGATTTGAAGACTTTTGATATGGTGAAATACATTCAGGAAGTAATTTTGTAAATCATGCAAACTTTCATGTTCTTGCACAGTACTATAAAGCTGCTACAGAAGATGTGACAACAGGTCACACAGTAAAGCACTTCTTATATCTCAGTAGACTGTGTCTTATGTAATAATGCCTAGCATTTACAAAGTATTTTATATATTCAAAGCACTGTGCAAACTATAACTAATTAGTCACAAATATATACAGACCAATTTTCTTTTTGAGCGGTTCATTTGTTGCATATACACAAGCTTGGAACAAGTTCAAATTTGTTTTGTAACACTGCAGTTATAAAGCACCCCACAATATTTAGCACAGGTAAATAATTCCACTATTGAGAATAAAGCTGGTTACAGAAAAAAATTACGAAAAACTAGAATATGTAGACCTTGGCCTTTTTCCCCCTCAAGGCTTTTTTTGGGGGGAAATTTCAACTCAGAATTGGGTAACTAATACCCAGAACTCAAATAACTGAGCAGCTTTTCTTAAGAGATGCAGTGAGAGAAGAGATTAAGTCCTTACTCTACTTCAAACTAAGCAGGAAGCTGAATGCCAGCCTCTGGGATAAGAAAGGAGTGAGCTTCTCTGTAGGCTACTAGCTGCTCTAGGATGTAAGTACTCTTATTTTCTATAAGTAAAATTATGAAAGCAGTATCTTTATCACACTATGAAATAGGGATATTGTTGAGATCCTGAGAACTTATGCAGAGGAAGAAAATAGTCAGCCCAATACTATTTAAAATTAGTGAAACAACTTCTGAAGAACAGTTTAGTGCATTCTACTTACAGTTGCTTAAAATTCTTGTGTTTCTTTAGCACTCTGCTGCCTGAATATAATAATAAAATCATAAAAAGTTACATCATGTAAATCTTATTATCCAGAGGGTACCAGCATACATTCCAAATTGATATATGAAGCCCCTACTGCATCTTATAGAGATCACTTCACACGTCCTTGAAAGGCAGTCACTTTAGGTAAAAATCAGCACCTGTTTAACAACGCACAGCAAACCTCACATAATGTTTTACTAGAAGAAAAAGAAATTCAGTGTCCAAATAAAATGCAGGGGGATTTACTGGCACAGTGTAATTACTTGTGTTGGAATTTGTCCAGGACACTGGGGTTAATGCTCCTACTGTTACGGAAAATCCCGCTAGCTATATAATGGCTTCGAATGGTAGAGGCTGGAACATGATTTGATGTCTGATACGAAGTAGGTGATGAGAATCTTTGAAAGGTCTTTGTGTTTGAGTCTGCTCTCACTCCAGTCTGAGGGTAGCATAGCACTTACTGTTCCATGTAGTTACCAATGACCTATACTAGCAGGAAAAAAGAAATGTCAGGCCTTCAGAAAGCTTTGTGATCCACTAAAGGCTGTAAGGTTTTTTTCTTGGTATTAGGCATACATTATATTGAAAGTATAGGCTATTAAAGGTTATGACTCAAAGAAGCACTATTAACATATGATGTAAAATCATCAGGGAGACCAGGAAGCAAGCAAGCCATTCAGGACTGTATTTCTAATACAGTCACAGTTCCCGCATTATTCTGAGCTGAAGTGATAGCTCTGTAAATAGGATCTCTCTACTTAAGATACAATCCTAAAATCTTATTAGGGAAGAATCACGTTATATACTGGAAAGAAGAGCTAGTAAGCAACATACAAAAAATATATTAATCTGCAGTGAGAACCTATCCACTATCTATGCGAGAACTCACAAGTACTTAGGTCCAGACTGTAGGGGTTTATATAGTCAGAAAACTAATATATTAATATAAATTATTTTGGAGAAATTAAGTGTTGAAAATTGATTGCATGTTAATAGTGTTATATCATGGAATATAATTTATTTTATAAAACGTCAGCTTCCACTGAACAGAGGAACTGACAGTACAAAAGCTTGTATGCCAATACACAGGTATGTTTTACCAGGTGTGGCTGTAAGATTTACATGTGTATATGCGTACATGAGAAGTTTCTTCTGGGATTTGAAAGGATGATTCATTGATTTCACAAGGTGTGTGAATGTCACAACATATTCTAACCCTACTGTTACTGTTAAAACAAACACAGACTTTGACAGACCATAATGACTTTGAAAATCAATTCTTATTAGATTTTTCATACAAATCCTTCAATGTTCTTAAAAAAAGGTTTTTAAAAATTTACTTTTTCTCTACTTTACAGCCTATGCAATTATAAACATATGCAAGCCAGAATGGGAAAGAAAAACCTGGCATATAGACTTTATTTTAAGTGATTCTTACCTAGCTCATCATTGCCTCTATCTTAGCTATTTCAAGGCATCTAATCTAATTCTGTTGTTCCAACTCCCACTATTTGCAAAGTAAAGAAAACCCATTCCTTATTTTGCATCAAGGATAAATAGGAGGAACTGCCCTTTCTTTTCTAGTGACTAAGGAAAAAAACAGACAGCTACTTTAGGAGAGATGAAATGTTCCAAAAATTTGCATGTCATGATCTCCACATTGCAACAAATAAGCATCCCTGGAAATTAAAAAGTGCCCTTGAAAATCTACCTTAAATCTCATCGAATGGTAATGATATTTATACTTCTAAGAAATATGCTTTCAATTTTATATTCTAAACTGTACGGTTAAACGCCTTTAAAATACACTTAAAATATGGCATAACCTCACTTCTGAAAATGGCAACTGTACTCCTAATTCATTCTCATAATTTTGAAAAGTTTACCTTGTGGTCTTTGCTATAGGATGAACAAGAAGAATAGCTCTAGCTCTTTAGCTGTTAGGAGGCTGTTTTTTAAAGATTATGTATAGCTGTGTAACCCGAGGCTCTTTTCCTCCTTTGGTGACTGATGGAGAAGATAAGAGACAGAAATCACAAGTCTTTGTTGCAATTTGATGTTATTATTTTCCTTCATCTTTTATTTCATAGCATTAGAATCAATTTTACACAATTGTTGTTCTTCTCTGGCAAGCATTGTATTTTATATGTTAATAACTTTGACCAGATAACTTATAATGTGATTTCACAATAGTTCTCAAACTATTACAACTAATAGTTCTAAATATAAAAGAGTTTTAAGACTATCCGTAGCTTCCTGATTAAAACATTTTTTAAGTTAAAAACCTGTAGTTAGGCACAGGAACTTTTAATCTGTATTCAATAAAGGACTATACTATTGAAAAAGACTCTTCACTGTTGCTTGCAAAAGAAGTCAGAAGATTACTTTTTTTTTTTCCTTGTTCTAAAGAATGAAACGTAAGTAGTTGTTATCAAATCAGCTGGAAAAATTCTTATTACATTCACAGTGATGAGGTACATGGGGAGAAAGATGGTGCAGTGATTAAAAAATAGAGAATAAGTAGAACAAATGCTGCAGGCACTGTTTACTATAGGTTTATGAAAATGAAGAGAAAGTTTCAGTCTCTGACTTGTATTTTTCTTTCTAAGAAAAATTCATAAATTGTTATCACATTGAATTGTTCTATTTTAAAGAGTTATTAAAGTTCTTGCTGGGAACCTGTCTATGTACAGTTTACGAATTATGTGTAATACTGAGGATTCATTAATTGTGTCAGAGACTAACTACAAATTCCACTTCTAGTTCTGTCTTTTCCACTTGCACCTCAAATTGAAATTCTACCACTCTATAATGTAGTAATTAATGCAGGCAAAGTTCTTGAGCTTTAGTAGTTCTTCATTTCAAGTGAAGTCCTTTTGCAGAAAAAAGCTGGCTTTTTTTTCCTTCCCCCCCCTCAATTCTGAATGCCAAAAAGTGGCATTTTTCTCTGACTACCTAACATGTTTGCTTACTATGTTTTTTTAAATGGTTCTCCCAAGTTGATAAAAATCTCCTGTCAGAGTGTATTATGCTCAGCCCCTCCCAATCCCTTTGGTGAGGTGATGGGCAGCACAGGAGGTTGAGGTCTGTACCTAGTGGTAGCCTTCTGCTGCTCAGTCCTCCTTACTTATTTTCCTCCACTGCTCCTTGCTTTCTACTGCTCCTCTGCACTGGCGTGGGTTCCTTTATGGGCTGCAGTCCCCTCTAGAATGTCCCTGCTCTGGCATGGGTTGTCCATGGCTGCAGTCTGTCAGGGGTGTCCCTGTTGCAGCGTAGGTCACCCATGACTGCAGTTGTCTCAGAAGCATTTGTCCTCATGGCATGGAGCTTCTTCTTCCAAGAGTGTGTCTCCAGCTGTGTCCCCAACAGTGTCCTCTTCTATATGTCTCTTTTGCTTCCTCATCCATTTTCTCCAAAACTGCACCTCTTCATAGTTCTCTGTGTCCTGTTTTGTATGTCTGTCCGTGTCTCCTCTCACATATCTCTTTCTTGTGTCTCCTCACTTCTTTCCTTTTGTGTCTCCTTTCATGTGTTCCTACATATTTCCTGAGGTGAGTCCACATCTGCTGCTCCTTGCAGCTTCCACCCGTTCTTAATTATGTCTGAGGAGTAGTGCTGTGTGTTCCCCTCCCCAGCTGCAGTTTTGGGACACAATGGGGTGTTTCCAATGACTGCCACGCCAAGAACTCATGGCCTTCACACAGGTCAGGTTAGTATGAGGGGCAAGAGCAGAGAGCGTTCATGGTCTCATTTCTGAGAAGGGCTAACAGGCAGAAAGGTGACAGGAAAGAGCAGTGCTCCTGTCCATTCAAACCTCGGGAAACATAGGAATACAGAGATATAAAATGCTGAGATCCAAATACAGCAATGCGTGAGAGCAACACAGGCTGAGCTTTACCAGATCTGCGTGACATCTTCCAATTATTATTGCTTATGATAAAAAACAGATACAGATAAACAGATAGTACTTGATTTAATTTTTATGAAAGGAAGAGTATGAAAATAGATGCCATTAAGATCATAAATCACATTATGAAGCAGATACACATAAGGAAGTTATACACACTGTGTAATGAAACCCATTTGTTAAAGCATGAAATACTTAGATTTTACAGAGAAACTGCAACACATATAGTTTAAAATGCACACTAAAATACATCTCTTTATAATATAGAAGATCCACCAAGTGGACAATACTCAGATAAAATATGCTGTTAGGCTCAAAATATATTATATTAAAATTAATAGAAATATACCACTTTTTATATTTTTCATATAGAACCTGGCAATATTAGAAAATAGGACATTAATTCAATTTCATTGCTTAAGCTTAGCCTTCTTACATCTATCATAATCTCAGTTTATGGGTCAACAATACTTGTTTTGTAATGCCTATTAGTTCAGAGCTGTGTTTGATCCTGACTTGCTAACAATAGCACACTATTAATTCTTCTGCCACATCTCAGCTACAAGATGCACTCCAGGTTGTGCTGGAAGATAGCTTGTGTTTTGGAGGGAAGAAGTTCAATAGTTATGTAGAAAATATAAATTAGGAAGGAAGTTACAGAAAGTGAAATACTGCAAAATAACAGCCCTATTGTTATTTAACTACCGCAGGGGAAAAAAGGAATTTAGACTTCCTATGTTTATTACATGCAAACGTGCCTTTGAAACAGAGGTTTCACATATGTTATTTCCTCAGCTGTGTCTCAGCATTGCCTGGGAGAGTGTTATTTGGCCTGAGGCAAAGTCACGTCAGGGGCTGTGTTAACAAAAGCAATGGACAGACAAGGGCAAGAGCTCAATCTCATGGCCCTGTTTATTAATTAATATAAACGTAGCAATAGACTTTATGGACAAAAAAACTGTCATGATAATCCACTCTGCCATTTTTCTTAATGGTGGCCTTTAGGTAACAAGCAATTAATTCATTATTCTCTATTTTTGCTAGTAGTCTGTTACATATTTCTTACTAAAACATTGAGACCTGCAAAAAAATATCAAGTGAATCTTGATTCAGGTTCTTTCCAGTACCTGACTGGACCATAAAGCCTTGACTGTTTTATTGTTTTTGTTGTGCTTTATTGTTTTTGCTCTTAAAATATATCTGATTTCAAGTTTAATTTTTTTCTAGATTCATATTGTATACCTTACATCTTGCTCATATATTCTACACTGAAAAGCCCTCTCTCAGAGGCATTCTCCTCTTTACATAATTTTAGATAGGTTATGATTCTTTCATCTTCTCTCCTAAATGTCCAAGCAGACTGTAGGTGAAATCCAACTTTAGACTCAGACATTTACTTAAGCTATCTGTAACATAGGTATCTACATGTAAGCTTGGTAGATGTCTAAGCTTTCATTACAGTCCATGGAGATCTAATCAACATAATCAAAGGCTCCTAGCAAAGTCTTCAGACAGATGTGTCTGCTTTAGAATGAGATAAATGTTTCTCTGGATGCTATCAATTATATTGGTTAAAGTCTCAGTTCAGTTGCACAATTAAAACAATTTCGTGCCATTTTAGACACCCTAGAGCATCTGAGATATACATGCTGGACTCATAAATGTGACACAGGACATGCAGGAGAGACATGACCACCTAGAGTGATACCTAGAGGACAAGCATCTCAAATGCACCAGACACCTAGGCATATGTAATTCAATCAAGCCTAAAAGACTTACTGAATATAAAGGAAACTTAATCATTTAGACCACTTGTAGATATCTATACTACAGATACTTCAATGTACATGTCTGTATCCAAAGCAGCCCAATATGCATGGGCTAAATCCAAACTTTTGTGAAACTGTGTTTCAGCTCTTGTACCATTTTTGCAAATCATTCCCAAACTCAAGCAAGTTTTAGTGAAAAACTGACTGTGATATTCCAACAGGGATCTTATTAATGCTGAGTACACAGGTAATGTCACCTTTTTGTTCCTGCTTAACAGTCTTCTGTTCACCCTTCTATGGATGGCTGTAGCCCTTTATTGTTGATGCATCACATTTTATGTAGTTGGCCTTTCATGATGATCCTCTAAATCCTTTTTCAGAATTATGTCTTTTCACTGGCCGATTTGGTTATATTGAAATGAAAAGCAGCTGCAAAAGGTAAACTTGATAATCTTTTTTACTAATGTTTTGTGACACTCTTCACATACCAAGAGGAAGAATTTCCAATAAACTAAGAATTAAAACTGGTCTAGTGTTTAGAGTCTAATGAACCTTCTGCTTCCAAGATTTTTACCAACTGTGGATAACTTGCATTAGGGATTACCCTAGCACACAACATTTTACAAACTCTTAATACTTTTAGAATCTTTCTTCAAAACATGTTACCCCTAGAGATTTTTGCACCAAAAAATGAACCAGCAAGAAAACTAGCAGAACATTAGTGGCTTAAAGGAAGCAAAGATAGAGGTTTTGTCAGATAGATTTAAAGAAAGTTATATATATTGTAATAGTAGTTTAATTCCTCCAGAATACAATTCTACCACACAAAAGCATGCTAACAAATTTTGCTCTTTTGAGCTTAAGGGTAAACCTCACTGTTTCAGTAGACTTCAATAGAAGGGTAAGTTATTTATATGAGGAAAAAGACAGTCAATAAAATACAGCTGTAAAGCATCTTGTAAGAATGGAGGGTAATTTAAAAATCAATGAATTGTTCAGCTTCCAATGAATAGAAATAAAATGCTCTTTTTTCATAGGTGCCTTTGTAGAACTCTCTTGCCATGTTATAAATGTAACATGCAAAAAACCTTTTCTGCAAATCAGTCTTTGCCTTTTGTTACAACCACTATATGTCTAAGTACTGCAATCGATCTAAAAGGACCATAAGACTATCAGCTGCCTTGATGGCTGCAGATGTATGTCCTTACTAGAACATGAAATAAACATTTCAGCTATCATTATTGATCTTTAATCTGGGTTGAGCAAAACCTGATGGCTTCAGTTTTGCTGTTTGAGTTAAAAATATTGTAGCAGACAAAAAAGAAAGGAAGCTAATGTGTTGCAGCCTACAACTGCAGAACAAATGCATGCTTCTCAGAAAACAGAGACGAGAAACATATCAGTGAGGGTGTGATACTTCTGGTCATTTGCCAGACTTTGAGAACTAGAGTTCCTGAATGTGCCAAAATATTTTTCAATAAAAATTTCAAAGACAAGGCTGTATTCCAGTATCATTAAATTTTTGAAAAAAAAGACGATAGAGTACTTAAATCGTTGGTTCATTAGATGTTAGCCTTTAATTTCAGAGGTTGTAAATCAACTCTTTTCAGACAGTGCCAGCAAGATTTTATGTATCACATAATCCCATTTAAATTCTGCAGTGAGGAGCTAATTGAGACTTAAGTGATGTGTCATCCCTGTGCAGGCCATCTGCACAGGCAGAATTGCGTTCAGAGGCAGCCTATGAGAAACTACAGAGTACCCAGTTACTGCTTGTTGGAAAAACAAGGTACAAATTTATCTCCGTCTCAATTAATGTAGTAAAATGAATTACAGGCAGTTATAAAATAGTCCAGACTTCAGTATTTCTATATTAGTTGATGAAGTTCACATCATGTTTTAACCATCTCCAAAGAAGCTCTCATTTGCCTAATTTTGGCTTTCTGATTCACAACACTGTAAGGAACCCAGTGACTGGACCACAGTTTTATCCTCTGTGTTTTTTATACACCAAAGCAAATAAAGCAATGTTCCTTGGGGTTTTCAATACATTACATAAAGAACACTCATCCTCCCAACCCTCCGCCCCAAAAAACCCACTATCTTTCTAAAGATACCATAGTCAAAGTGAGAGTGACAGTGGCAAAGAAACAAGGAAGGAGAGGGGAAGTCAAATTATAAAGCACTGTAAAATTATGGTCACATTAACTGAATTTTCCGGTAATGTAGGACCATAGTAGTTTCTGGTCAACAAGATGGATACAGTCTCTTTTTAAACCCATAGGAGTCTTCCTGTGATACATACATATCCTATTTTTATAATCTTTTCTTTTCTCCACTTAAAGACATCTAATTTCAGTAAATAAACATTCAGTCCTATAAATAAACATTCAGTCCTATCTATACTTTGGACAGTAAATGATAGCTCCAATCTCTGTCTCTTTCTTTTCTTCCACTTCCTAACTATGCTGGAATGCATAAAATGAGGCAAAATAGCCTGTGGGTGGCTTCTCATCTTGACTTGGAATATTAAAGTAAAGGGCTTGCTCTGGTGATCATGACTAACTATGGAAGTATTGCTAGAAGCAGAAAGACTAATTGGATAAGCATTTATATTTGCATGGAGACTGAGCAATAAAATTAGTAATTATCAAGTGAGAGAAATCTTCTCTAAAAGAGGATGTATAACCAATGGCATTGTACTTTTTCTGGTTAGAGATATACATATGTATTAATACAAAGGGACAGATGAAGAACAGGCCAAATAAACAAGCCACAAAACGTGAGAACATGGAGTTGCATTGACTGATAACAGACTCTGGGTGTGTGAACAAATGTCTGCAGCATATCGAAGGCATGTATTAATCACATCTGTTATACATTCTGCATTGCGGGGTTGTGTTTTTAAAATATGCCTGGAAAAGTAAATCTATTGAAGATTAAAGTGATTTTAAACACTTGATTGTGGCAGGTGACATTCCTGTGGAGTATGTTTGCCTTTTTATTATTAGAAATAACTTTTTGCTTTTGCATTTTTTTCAGGTCATTTGCAAGCTGACTAATTTCAACAAACCTCCTTTCCCTGCCTGAAAGTGGAAGGGGTTATCAAACTGAGAGAGACATGCCCAGGTCATGAGATGAAGGGTAAGAGCTTGTGTACAAAACTCCATGTGCTTGTGCTAAAACCTCCTTGTGCTTACTATGATTGTATCCTTTAAGACAAAGGCAGGCATGTACATGGAGCTCAGAAAGGACTGCTGGCTTAGGATGTTTTTACTTTGACTGATGCCTTCAAAGACTGTTTTAATGAATTCATTTCACTAACAGCAAAAGTGCAAGAAGATCAAATATGAGCTGTGTTCTGGGAGGTTGTATAAGAATAACAAGCCCTAAATTGTTAGCTATATGGGTTGGGGATATTTCGTCTCACACTAGACTAAATACCTATATCTTAAAAGGGAATGAGGGATGGAGAAGCCATCCTTCTTGATAAGCAAATACACAGTTTACTAGCTCCATCTTGATCTATGTTTTTACTGGACATATTAAAGGAGTAGATTATTGAACGTCCAAGCAGTTTGCAGATTGTTTCCTTTCAGATAATAATGCTTCTTGAAATAAGAGAAAAAAAAAGAGGAGGACAGCTAATGATAAATTCACACTTAACACACTTTTTTCAGCTGAACATATTGCACCTTTCTTAGATCCATAAAAGGGTGATTTCCTTTGACTTACATGGGCAATGAATCAGATCATGTTAAATAGCAGCTCTCAAAACACTTCCATCAACAAAATGCATACACAAATAGGGTTCAAACAGGTTTTTCATAGTGGTAAGGAATTACAAACTGTGGAGGAAAGCTGCAATAAATTTCTCTACTAAAACAAAGCAACTTTTTTTCTGAAAAATGAAACTTCCCTCTCTTAAATCTAGTTAGTAATAGGATAATAGCCAGGCTGGAGAACCTCACCCATGGAGGAGAATGACAATCTGAGGCACTGAATTTAGAATTCTCCTGAGGTATGACAGGAATACTATCAAACGGAGATATTTAGGGTTTGCAGACAAAAATATTTTGTTCTTGGTTTTCATTTCTGTTGTTCCTGAAATGAAAATTCTTTCTTCTTTTATGAACTATTTAATCAAAAGCTCAGATTTTCATTAAAAAAAAAAAAAAAAAAAAAATCTGAGGGAACATTTTCAAAAGGTCCAGTTTGTTTTCCAAGCCAAAATTGTCTCTGTGGTAAAATGCATGGAAGGACTTCCTGAGGTTTTGAGGTCTTAAGGTATTTATAGAGGAATATCCCTGTGGAAGATGCCAGTGAGTTGTTACTTATTATTCCAGATATACCCGCAGGGAAAATGTGAAGGGCATTTGCTGCCATCAAATAGTACCTACTCAGCTGATGCTTCTAAAAAAATTGAGAGATATAGCAATCGTAACAAACTAGGCATCTATATTCAGTCCCTTCACAGTGATCAAAACCAGATATGAGGATGAGAAATTGCCTCCAGAAAATGTGCACAAGAATCATGGCATGACCAAGCTTGCATATTTAGATGTTTCTGTCATAGCCATTTTTGTTTCATCTGTCACTAAAACTATGTATACTTTCCAAGTCTTCTTTAGTTTTATATATATATTCACTACCAAATATTAATAACCACAATAAATATAATAATTCAGGTTTTTTTTCTGCTAGAATTTCTAAATCCAACTGAAATCACCCTTTTTCAGGAGCTGTATATTCATATGTGATTACAAGCAGGCAGAAGAAGAGAAAGGAAGTAGCTTCCACTAGCTAGCAGAGACCTTGGAAAATAATTTTAGTCTCCTGCCACTTAGTTATATGGGTGTCTCAAATCCATGCTGTAACATGAGTTCACTTAAATTTCAGATGAATGGGTCATCAGCTGGACATTTGTATGCTCTGAATTTACAGAAATATATTCTGGAGAGAGAAATAAAAGATTCAGCTCATATTCTCTGCTTGTTGCATAGTTGTATTTACTATTAATATTAATGGGACCAATGTGGACATATAAAGAGACTCTTCATTTCCAGGATCTGATATGAAAGCAGAAGAATTATGAAGTATTGGAAGAGGGATTGAAATTGAGTTAAAAGAGATATAAACCTTATATCGTGCCTACTGCACTTAAAAATAATAAAACTAATCAGAGCAGAATTAAAACTGTAACATGAGAGAATATCTTATGAATCTGAACTTTCAAAATTATAGACCATGGTTCTTACAAGTGCTTTTTTATAGCAGAAATTAAAGTATAGACAGAAGTAATATGTCAGGAAAATTTTAAAATAATATATTTCATACAGCTGGTTACATGAGAAAGCACATATAAAAGTTCTTTATTACTTTATTTTTTAGTGTTCTACTAGCAGATTTGAAGATAACTTTATAAAAAATGCCCTAGAGTCTGATATTGTGGTCTATAGTGACCTAATATCTCTTTATAAAGTAAATATCTTTAAGGTGAAATACTCTCTCCTCTGGGTTAAAAGCTAAATTAAAAACTGTAACAATTTGAATCAGTGCATGAACTGTATCTTTTGGTTTTCAAGCTTTAAATATGCCTGAATTTTCTGACATTTTATTATATTTCACCATTCTTGGCATTTAGCCCGAGACCAGTGGCCAGAGTAATGGTTCCAAGTGATAAAAATTAAAAAGAGAAAATGAGGTAGAGATGTGCCTGTCCTTCCAAAACAATGGGGAACTGTTCAAGGTTGAATCATTTGAATCATTAATGGCAGTCATTCAAGTCCCCTCACAGCTGGAATAGGATCCAGAGGTTTGATTTGAAAAGAGAGAATAATCTCTTAGATATCAGGGTCACTCTTTTTAAGTGCTATATAAAGTGTTCTCTTATGTTGTTACCCTCACATTTTCAAGTTGTTATTCAAGCATATATTGCTTGAAATTGTATTGCTAATACAGTACTTGAACAATGGTAACAGTCACATTTCGCAATGTATTTTATTTTACATCTATCTTTCATCCAGCAAATACAGCATTTACATTTTTTCTTTTATTCTATGTAAAGTCAAAAACTATCTAGCTGTAACATCATAAATTAACTAGCAAAAAAAAGAAAAAAATATAAGAAAAAGTTTTTTTCTTTATATGAAAACCTTAACACACAAAATATAACTCTAACCAGAGGAAGTTACATTATATGGCTGTATTTTATATTGTAGAACTAGAGAAAGAGAAAAACAGTAAAGAAGCCACTTAGAAAATAATATTTGCTCTTCTAGTGTTTTTTACTGTTTTGAAATGACTGTGGCTGAAGGGATAACCACCTGAATTCATCCCAAGTGAAGCTGAGCTTAGATGAAAGATGGTGACTCGGGAATGTAAACTGTAAGTTCAGTCAATTTCAGCTGAACAGCCTGAAACCTACATTAATTCTGTTGCAGACCACTTGCCCACTGGCATTGGATAAGATGCAAAACCACATCTGGATAAGACTACCCAAGTCCAGAGAAGACTTCCAACCTGTTGTCTCTGCTAAGAGTACAGAGAAATCATAAGAACAAGCTGTGTTTATCCATCACTTAGAACAGATAAACACTTGTTCTCTCTCAAAAGAAAGAGGAGCAGTTCCTATGCATAAAATTGCTACATTAGGAGAACATTCTCCTGAATTAAAGGAGATTTCAGGATACCATTCTCAAGCCTCTCAAACATCTTGTTAAAGTAAATATTTGAACCCAACCTCTGTCCTTTACAGATAAACAGTGTAGGTACAGCACACTCTAAGCTATGATGGGAAAGTACAAAAGGGAACAACATTTTTCCTGTTGGTGTCACACTATAATATAAAGCAGTGAAATGATCACTAAGCAACAGAACAAATGGTAATGATCACGTCATTATTTCATACTATCCTGGTTTTGGCTGGGATAGGGTTAAATTTCTTCCTAGTCCTGTGTTTTGGATTTAGTATGAGGAGAGTGTTGATAACACACGGATGTTTTCATCTAAGTGCCCTCCTAGTCAAGGACAGCTCCCATGTTCTACCAGGTGCACAAGATGGGAGTGAACATAGCTGGGACAGCTGGCCCAGCTGGCCAACGGGGTATTCCATACCATGTAACGTCATGCTCAGTATATGAATGCTAGGCATGTTCCAGGAAGTAGCGATCGCTACTTGGATATCGATCAGCACAGGTGGTGAGCAATTGCATTGTGCATCACTCATTTTGTATATTCTATCATTATTATTATTATTTTCCCTTTTCTGTTCTATTAAACTGTCTTTATCTCAACCCATGAGTTTTTCTCACCCTTACCCTTCCGATTCTCTCCCCGTCCCACTGCACGGGTGGGGGGGAGGGAAGTGAGCGAGCAGCTGCGTGGTATTTGGCTGCCTGCCAGGTTAAACCATGACAATGTCTTCACCGAAAGGGTTGTCAAGTATTAGAACAGGCTGCCCAGGGCAGTGATTGAGTCACCATCCCTGGCGGTGTTTCAAAGATGTGTAGATGTGGTGCTTACGGACATGGTTTAGTGGTAGACATGGCAGTGCTAGGTTAATGGTTGGACTCAATGATCTTAAAGGTCTTTTCCAACCTAAACAATTCTATGATTCTATGATAAAAAGAGATTTTTTTTTAATATTGAAGCACACCAAACAAAAAATATAAAGCTGTGCCACCATTTAATATAAGAACCTATTTGCAAAAAAGCATCTGAAACTGAAAAAAAAAATCTGGCAACCTAAAATCACTACAGGCATACAAATGGTGTTTATTTATTTTTCCAACGTCATACAAGGACTTTTGGAAAGTCACATTAGTATCTCTCTTAATACCTTGACATAGCATTTTTCATACTTTAATATCAGACTTACCTATTTATTATTCAGTATAAAGAAGCCCAAATGATTTATACATGTTGTGGACGATGGTTCACATATTTTACTCCAAAAAATCAATTTTAAAACTACATTCATATTTTTATAACAATCTGAAAAAAATTGTTAATTAATAACTATAATACTCCACTTCTCAGAAAGCCACAAGATGGCTTCAGGGAGATCATCTCCTTTGCTATGAGTAAGTGACACAAAAGGTTTCTTCTATATTAGTAAACTGAGCAATGGCAGATCCTGTTCGCTGTTCCTGAGGTCACACATCCAGACATGACATGGCCACATCTATATTTTTAAAATATCTCACTCTATAAAACCAGAATCCAGACTGTATACTGGAAAAGGTAAATATGACTATGATGTAGGGAGGTAAATGTAGACAGAACACTTGCTTTAGTGAAAATCTATAAACCTCACCATTTTTGTGATGAGATTTCAGACTCATTTTCTCCAGCTTTTGCTGGTGTAGCCAAGTAGAGGTGTAAGCAATAGCAACAATAAACTCAGCTCTGTGCCATGCTGCATGTCTGGATAAGAATAATCCTCTTTTCATTCATGCCTATGCTTACCCTGGTCTTACAAACTCAGATTGCAATCAAAAAGCCTTATGCTTCCATTAGTTTTCCACTCTATATCTGGAACCCAGTAATACATTCCCCATTTCCTTCCACATCCCTGTCACAGTGTACTCCTCCCTTTCCCATACTCCTGCTCCCTGCTTTAGACAGAATTGCAATCTGCTCTCATATCTTGTTTTATACATCATTCTGCCTTGACATCGCCCATGGATTCAGGGCCAGGGTGCAGTTGTGGGAACTGATCAGGTTCCTGCAGGACTTTCTGGGAATATAGATCACAAAATCTGGACCTGCTTCTGCATAAACTAATGTTTGCCACTGATCTGCACATCAGCTTTAACTGTGTGATAATGTGATAGTGTGATATGGTTAAGACATGTATTTAGGTAGTTTCCTTCAAACAATAACTGTTGGAGTTGAGATACTTAGATGAAGGCTATGAGAAAAATAAGTCAAGAAATGGAAAATACAGGTATAATTTAAATGATTGAAATATGTGATTTTGTAAAAAACCAAAACAAACTGTAGTACGGTGGTGAAACAGGCTGTCCAGTGACAAAATGCTTTTCATCCTTTTTTCGAGGCTTTTGTTGTGGTTTAACCCCAGCTGGCAACTAAGCACCACACAGCCACTCACTCATTCCCTCACAGTGGGATGGGGGAGAGAATCAGAAAAGTAGAAGTGAAAAAACTCATGGATTGAGATAAAGACAGTTTAATAGGTAAAGCAAAAGCCGCGCATGCAAGCAAAGCAAAACAAGAAATTCATTCACTCTTCCCATCAGCAGGCAGGTGTTCAGCCATCTCCAGGAAAGCAGGGCTCCATCACGTGTAACGGTGACTTGGGAAGACAAATGCCATAACTCCATAACTCAAAACAACACCCCCTTCCTTATTCTTCCTCCCCCAGCTTTATATGCTGAGCATGACGTCATATGGTATGGGATATCCCTTTGGTCAGTTGGGGTCAGCTGTCCCAGCTGTATACCCTCCCAACTTCTTGTGCACCCCCAGTCTACTCGCTGGTGGGGTGTTGTGAGAAGCAGAAAAGGCCTTGACTCTGTGTAAGCACTGCTCAGCAGTAATGAAAACATCCCTGTATTATCAACACTGCTTTCAGCGCAAATCCAAAACATAGTCCTATACTAGCTACTATGGAAAAAAAATAACTCTATCCCAGCCAAATCCAGCACAGCTTTATGTAAAAAGTTACAACTCTATTTACTGTAAAATGACTAAACTCATATCTAGTCATTAGTTCTTCAGATTCATAGCAAATAGAGTACAAATAAGCTAATCACCAGGCCATACATATATAATGCTATATCGCTATGATGTATGTATATTGTACAATGTTTGAGTTATAGGTATGACTATATGGAATATGACAACATGAACCAAGGTGCCTTGAAGTGCTTATTTTATTTATTAGGCTTCATAGATACGTATATATACTGAAGGGCAGAGATGAGGTAAAGTAATATCTATATAGATAAAGAGCTATCTGCTCCAAGCTACTACCAAACATAAATCTATAGATAGTTCATTGATGGCTGTTCCCACTTTGTCTCCAATAATGTTTCCTTGAAATCTTGCCAGATTTAACTTCTGGTAAGAGAGAGTTCTGAATTACTTTCTATTGTTCATTATTTAACATTTTTATGTAACTTCAAATGTATGCATTTAACAGTGGAGTGAGAAAATATATGGTCCTTGCACAAAAAAAGACCAGCTCTCACAATGAAACAGAAATAAATTATGCACACAGTTAAAGTGAGAATAGAATTACTTACAGGTCATTTCCTATGTAGTCCAGGTGTGGGTTTTTTTGAGAAATAAGGAAATTTAAAGGGAGAGGGGAGTATAGGAGAAGGAATTAATCTGTTGCAAACCACAGTACTGACGACATGGACTGCAATATTGACAGGCAGGGAGAATTTTTGAGTTTTTCTTCATATGATATCCACATCGATATGCCTCTCCACATTGATGTGCTATTAAAACTGAGCCCAGAACCAAAAGGATGACCTTTTTTATTTGAATTAGCAAATTAGCTACTACAGGCTAATTTATTCACAAGTGTGGATTATCCAGGTCGGGCGATGATTATAGTATATTAACCAACGGTTTGTAAACAATGTTGGACTGGGTGTTTCTGTCTTGTTGAAATACGTGGCATACCAATAGGAAATTGGAACGATAGTTTTCTATTACTTAGAGTTCTGTGTGGTCGTCAGTGGTAGACCTGAAATATATTACTCACTGATCCTTGTGAGAACAGTAGTTTCCTTTGATATATAAACAACCAGTACGACTCATTGGCACTAGAGTGACTCAAAGATAGACGGTTTGCACACACGTGTATGGGAAAGAAAAGGCAACTTTACACATCATACTTAAACCAGGGTCCAATGCAAGAGATATCCAAAGGTAGGAGTATACATGGCTGAAAGTTGAGAAACACCAAATACATCTATATACCACTTTTGTAACAATGTGGAGGTAAACTAACAGACCTTCAGAAAAAGGGTATGCATGTGAGAATATGTAGATCTTACATATCTCCCCTCTTTACCCACAAGATACAAAACTCAACAAAAAGAATTTGATGTTCCCTTAATATCTCCATGCACTAGACATAGGAGTTATGCCTGTAGATTGGTAAAGGTTTATTTGTAATTCTATCTATAAATAGGCATACATTTCTCAATTTTCAGACCTAATATAAGTAGTATGTATACACATACACACGTATATTTTAGTATCTATGTTAGTGTCCATAGTGTCTATAACAGAATAAATGACATGAACACTAGAGATAGCACTGGCTGTCAGTTTCAGTACTAGAAAACTATTAATTATAACTGCCTGCTATACTTCACTTTATGCATTTGTCTGTGCTCATGGAACTGGAACACATAAACCAAAATCAAGTTAAATTTCTAGAGCAGAACTTTTGTCTTATTCACTAACTACTGTTCATCTGCTGCTGCATAGCCAAAGCTTGAAGTATCTGAATTATCTGAATTATCTTGCTTATCCTGGGAGTTTGATTATACCTCCATTAATTTCATACTTTACATTAATCTGTAGCTGGTATAACTGTGCTGTAGTAGCTGTGAATTTCTTATAAAACCTAAATGAGAAAATGATTGTGTTGACCAGAAATTTTTGAATGATAGTATTCAGGAGATGATACACTTGAGAATTAACAGTGAGACAATTTCCTAAGAGGACACTGTTGGAGGGATCCCCGGGCAGCTTGGAATGCTAACTGTCTTGGTAAATTGAGCTACCTGTAAGGATAATTTGCTACAACCCTGGTTTTCCAAGATATGATTTTGATATTTCACATATATTTTCCTTCCTTTTGTATTTGGGTAGTATATTTTCATATAGTATTATATAATGTTTTTAAGAGAGAATAATTCTGTCATACAGCATAAGTGGTTGCTTATTTTAATGAAGCCAGTTCCATTCTTTTCGATATGAATTCAGCAATAGCCTGAGATTATTATCTGTCTCACAATGATGTTTCATCTAAAATAAACAACAGTAGCTTTTTCAAAGCAGGACAATTTATATTCCAGCCATGATATCCATCCATCCAGCCACAATATCCAGCCACAATAAGAACCAAAATTTTTTAGTGTGGCTTATCCTCATACACTTTCCCACATATTTTATAATATTGTGTTTCTCACTGTCCCACTGCAGTTATGTATAGCACAGCATCTTTAGAGTGGAAGTAAGAGTGGCCTAGATTCAGAAAAGCATTATGGCATTCATTGCTGGTAAATCTTCTGAATTCAATGATCTTAATTTCATCTAACAGTCACTTCAGGTTCCTTCAGGCTTTGCAGACTGTTTTTAACTGTCTGCTAAACTAAATTTTAGAAAAAAGAGGATTGAAAAAGCATATAGTCAACATGTTTCAAATATACATGTCATCTCCCTTGCCTGATGAACTTCATCCTACACATTCTTAGGAAGAACTGAGTAGTTGCCAATGCCATCAGGCCTGGAAAGGTCACCAGTATGGTGATACCAGGATGCTTGATCCACCTGTCTGGATCAAGCTGGCCAGCCAGGCAAATCACCTTATTTCGTTCCCACCTTGATAATCCTGATGGCAGAAGCAGGCTCAACTTGCATGGTCAGAACAATAGGTCTGGCTTATTGCCCTGCTCCAGCTCCAGTGATCATGCAGCTTAGTGATTTGCTGGCTGCTCTAACACTTAGTCTTTTAAAAGAAAGAATTTTATCAAAATGAAACTATTTCACATTCATCTGAAGAAAACACATATTATTGTCATTAGATCTTACGTCTAATCTGTTGTAATGTAATTTTTTATCTCCTCATTTTTTCCTGCCTTCTGGAACTGTTCAAGACTGAAAAAGTCTTTGTTTCACTCACAGCATGGATGTGTTTCTTTTTCCTTTAGGAGTTCCATAACAAAGAACAGAAAAAAAAAAAATTGTTTTTCAGCTAAAAAGAGCAAGACAATATTCAAAATATAGTGAATATTTTGAATAAGAAATAAACTCAGAGTAAATAGCACAAAGAGAATAGAAATGGGAAGGATTTATAAGCAGCTCTGCCCCTTCCTATGCATATCACCACTGGGAGTTCCTCTCCCCTAAGCTTGGTTTCAACTGCTCAGTGACTTTTTGAGTTATAATAACATCTGTGTGATCTTCCTTTGGCCCATTTGTGGCCTATGAGGCATGTTTCTCAGTCTTCTCAGAAGTTTGTCAGTCTCAGCATAAAATTCAGACCTCCACCCTCTCACCGTGATTCTTTTACTTCATGGTCTTTTTGCAAAATCCTGTAGCCCTGGGGCTTTCTCTGTCTAAGCATGCCCAGTTGCTTCGCAGGAGTGACCTCTCCTGTCTTTTCAGAGATTATAAAGTCATTCTTAACACTTCTTATAACAGATGCACTCTGAAAATCAGAAGAAAAAAAAATACCATAAGTCACAATGGTTCAAAGCACAAATTCATCTAAAATATTTTCAGCCTTTGTGTGATTTTTGTTCTGCACATAATGAACTGAAAGAGGTTTCAAAAAATAGGTTTATAGTTATGATGAAATGATTTTAAAATGATTTTATTTAGATTTTACCATAGTCTTAATTGCTGTCATGTTCAAATTTTTTTTCATTTGTTTTGCTGGGCAGCCTCATTAATAATTTTCCCTAAATCAAAAAAACTTCAGAATAATTTTCCCTTATGTTTTCCTAAAAGCCACTGTTGGAGCCTTTTCAAGGCTCTTCTTTCTAACTCTAAGATGAGAAAAGTGAATGTACATCCGGTACTTTCTGTTCAAATACTGTATATTCTTTTTCATATTATATTCTCTAGTGGTACATTCTGGAAATGTTCCTTCTAGGAGGTTTTCAAAGCTATTGCACAACATATACTCTGTGGGGTTTTTATTGGTTCTGGCAAGTATTACATTTGCCCAAAGGGGAATTGGGGAGAAATTGTCTAGAACAAAAAATTCAGATTGAAATTGGTGAGCAGCTTGGGCTAAAATATGGGGGAATTTTTCAAAAAGTTAAAACATAGTTCATTTGAGAAATGTTAACACATTTTATTTTGACTATTCAAAAAGAAGTTATTTTCCATTCAAAACATTCATTTGAAAGTAAATCTAAATTTTTCTGAAGATAGTTTTGAAATGTTTATTTCAAAAAGGATCAGGGTATTTAACCCAGGATTACCTGTTTAATTCAAAAAGGATCAGGGTGTTTAACCCAGGATTACCTATATTGACTCTAAATTAATCTTAATATTATTTTGTTGTTGCTGATGTTGTTGAAGACAACCCTACTTTTATCTTGAACCTCCTAACTCTTATTCAAAAATCAACAGGGAAAAAACATTGGTTCAACCTGAACTATTTTTTAATGAAGTTTTAATTTGACCATGGATCAACAATAAATATTTTTTCCAGTATTATTTAAGACCCAAAGAGCAAATACTATAGGGAAATTAATGAGATTTCCCTAAGCAAGCTTCTCCTAGTGCTTGCTTTTTTTTTTTTTTTTTGCCTTTTTTTTTTTTTTAAGGACAGTAGGTAGAAGTATTGCTTGGACCTACCATTGACATAATCAGAAATTCCCTTTGATGCTAATGGTGAGGTCTATTGATGGTGTTATCCTCAGGTTTAAAACACCTAAGTATCCTGGAGATACAGACTTAAATCCCAGTAGGACTGAATCAATCTTTAACCTTCAAAGGCAGATAGAGCGATTGCTCTTGTGTGATGTTTGGTTTAGACCTTTGAAATGACAGACCTTTCTGCTCTGTTTGCAGTGGCCTTATTCTTGAAGGAAAGAAGTTGCTTTTGTGAATACAGTCAATAGGCTTCCCAGAGTTATGTAGTGGGTTGGGACATATAATATGTCTGTAAAATACCTTGGAATGAAAGACCCTCAATCAAATATAAAATATGATTTCTGTGTATTTATATAAACTTCCCAATTAAATAATATCCTAGAGTTCAGATGTAGTAACAAAAACTGAGACATATTTGATATTTGAGTCACGTTTTTTGTTTTCAGAAAATATTGGTCTGATATTTATTCATCTGATAATGATCAACTAATGAGCAGAGGGAAATTAAACTCAGAATGATTTGTGAAGCAGAAAAACACTTTACTAAAGAAAATTTTGAACTGCCAAAGACATGTATCAACCTACATTCTGACAGGTGATACTCTGCAGTTCATGCAGGCTGTGTTCAGAAACACTATTTTTTAACTATAATAGTATTTTAAACTTTGTATCACAAAATAAAAATATTTACAAATCTAAATGAATGACTGAGCATGAAATAAATCCCTGAATTTGAATAGTTCCAGGCCTCTATGAATCTGGAATTTTTTGGAAATTTTTTCTCTTTGGGTCCCTTTCTAACAATAATGAACTTAAACATAAGAACTTAGAAAGTCTTCATTTTTATAAGTTGTGAGTTTAAAGACAAATTTTGTGAGGAAGCAAAATATATCTTCTTTAGACTAAAAACTTGAAATGCAGGTTTAATTTCATAAACTTTACATAGTGAGTAAAGGTTTTCGGAAGATTAGTTACCTGCCTAGAGAGCTTCCAGACAGATTATGTTTCACTGGTATATATTTTTCTAACATTGATATAAATTCTTTGTATGTATTATCAAATTAATACATTTGAGGCAATGAAAGGATTCTTCTGGTAAAGCAAATTGAAAACATTTGGAATTCATTCTTATTTCTTATCAGCAGGATTACTGTCTAGTCCCTCAAGCAGACAATCTCCAGTACAATACCATCTGATGCTGTCATTAAATCCTCAGCGTCAGGTTTCCGTAGCAACAGAAGAGCTCTCCCTGCTTCTCTGTCTGCATCTGAAATCCGGAATAAAAACAGTTAATCTTACACTGTTTTTCTACATTTTTTTGACAGATTTAATCTGAGACCTTCTGTATCTGGAAAGAAGTGGTAAGTAGCAGTTAAAGTTTGTGATTATTAAATTATAGGGCTGTATTTTAGTTGTTGATGTACATGCACACCAGATGGTGGCCTGCTGTACTCATCACCAGCTTAGAAAGATAAAGTCTGGGCTATATGTAGGCCTACACACGCGCTTATGAGTTTACTTTGTAAAACATAGGAGGTTACAGGGCTTGTAGTGCTTATTTAAGATAGTAAATCTTGAAAAGCTTTACTTTCATTTGATTATAAATTTGATAGGATGAACATATTCCCAAGGTGTTTAAAGTTAGTTTTGATGTTACTGTTTTCACAGTGTTATCCCTCTCCAGGCTGAAAATAGCAAGCAATATGCAAGTTATGTAGAGAGTACCTGGTTTAAGAGTTATTGTTCACAGAACAGACAACCGTATTTGACTCAAAATATATGATAATCAAAAACTGTGACCAGAATGCACATATGATTTTCATACAGAAAAACTGCAAAATGCTTCTGAATGTGACTTAGAGACAGAAAGTTTGTACTTACTAACATATTCTAAATAAAAGCTTTTCTCTATTCATTAAAAACATTAGCTTTTTTCATTTCTAAGACAGCCAAATTTCCCTAAAGCCAGTAGAAAGCTCACCCATCTAGCGTGGAGAGCTCCTAGATCAGTGGAGTTTTGAGTTTCATTTTGGTAATTATCCATTCTTTCTCATTATATTTTTATGATCTTATTTTATTGTTTTGATTGATAACATGCATGATGTTTTTAAGGAAATACAGTATTCAATTTTTAGAAGCAATATTTATACAAAATGTTGTTGATACATTTTTAAAAACACTTTCATAAATAAGCCTGAATTACTATCATTTCTTGGTGTACAAAACTTGGCTACGTTAATTATGAAAGTTATGATATAAGTTGAATAAAGCAGTTGTGACTGTGGCTTTATTACTTAAATTAAACCAAGAGATTGTGCCTTTATAATTCTGAAGATTGGCAGAAAAAAGGTAACACTTTGATATAATAAGCATTTATGTTTATACATCTATAAGAATAAGTTTTGTTATTTTTTAATGAGACAGGACATCACTAAGAGGAAGAGATATTGTAGCATGTATCAAAAACTTTCACAGAATCAGTATTTTTGCCTTTTTGTGAGGCATCACCAGTGATGACTTCTAGATATATTTGTTTTGTACAAAAACCATACCATTATGTGTTTTGCTAATCTTTATATAACTGTAGAAGTTATTTAAATTATAACTATAATTTCATGTTTCATTTTTAAGTAATTTGCTAAATAATTCTGGTGATTAGTAAGAAGTCTTTAAGCAATTTGTCGTGGCTTAATCTGACAGGCAGCCAAATACCACGCAGCCGCTCACTCATTGTCCCCACCCCCCCAGTGGGACGGGGAGAGAATTGGAAGGGTAAGAGTGAGAAAAACTCATGGGTTGAGATAAAGACAGTTTAATAGAACAGAAAAGGGAAAATAATAATAAATAATGATAGAATATACAAAATGAGTGATGCACAATGCAATTGCTCACCACCCGCACTGACCGATAACCAAGTAGCGATCGGTACTTCCTGGATCACGCCTACCCTTCATATACTGAGCATGACGTCACATGGTATGGAATACCTCATTAGCCAGCTGGGCTGGCTGTCCTGATTATGTTCGCTCCCATCTCGTGTACCTAGCTCAGTCAGTAGGCACGGGAGCTGTCCTTGGACTAGGAGGGCACTTAGCAACAACTGAAAACATCAGTGTGTTAACATTCTTCTCATACTAAATCCAAAACACAGCACTAGGAAGAAATTTAACTCTAAACCAGCTGAAACCGGGACACAATTTCATTAAAATACAATGTTCATCTAATTAAGGGTTAAACCTCTTTTCTGAAGTAATCAGGACAATGATAGTCATTGTCCAAGGGCCTTTTCTAAGTAACATCAGTGGTAGCTGGCCTTTGCTAAAGAATGGTGTGATATTAGAAAAAGAAGATAATCATGTGAAAGGCATATAAATATTTACTGAAATATGTTATAAAGATAGAATATCGTTTTAACATTACATTTCTGAAATGTTTTAAACATAGGAAGACACATACACCTTCTTTATACATGGTTGTGTTTTAGGTTCATAACATTGCACAACAAAAATGTCACTTGGTTTTTACACATCTGTGAAGAGGAGTTAAATAAACCCACCAGAGGAGTTTGTGCATTTGAGATATCTAGTTAGTACATTTCCCAAAAAGAAAGGAAGTAGGAAATCAGTACAGTACTTTGACTACACAGTACCTTGACTACTCACTATTATGCTAGCAGCAGAATTGAACTGATATGAGGATGAACAGGGAATGGAAAAATTCCACATTTGTCAGATCTTTGGCACAGATCTCTCTTTTGCAATGACATGAAGATAATAATGGGAGAGTACCAAAAACCCTACACATCTTGACCACACATAGGTCATTAGAAATGGCACACAGTGCAAAGTGCCTCAATCTAGTAAAGATCCCTGAATGTCCTCACAGTGCAGGGCAGCACTCTCAACCCACCAGTCTAAGCAGAACCATCTGTAGAACTCAGGCCATACTTTTACTGATTTTCAGCAACTTACTTTATCAACCCTTGTTTTTTAAATAAATTTTTCTTTCTTCAAAATGGAGTTGGTAGTTTTCTACTGTACCAGTGATGTTTTAATAAAGTAATCAATGTTTTGATAATATTTTGATAATATAATTACTAGAGCTGTATAAGTGCCTAGCCAGACCTTGGATCATTTTACTGTAAACACAAAGCAATCACTCTTGTTCAAAAAAGTGTTTCTGGAGAAACAATTTTGCTCATGGGAACAGAGTTGAGTATTTAAGGCTAAATGGAGGCAGAATTTATTCTTTTAATCATTACTAAACTGCTTGGTCTGAAGAACCAAGAAAGGGAGTTTATCGGCATCTTAATTTTCCCTGTCTCATTGGTATTCATAGTAATGTTAACTATTTAGTAATTTTTTTCTTTAGATTATAGATAAGTAATCCAGCTAAAAAAAAACCTGTGAGCAAATTTTAACAAATTATGAACATATTTACCATATTTGGGATCAATTTTTTATTTCTTGTGTGCACTTATGTTGCAGAAAATATTTGGGCATTTGCACACAGGTTCATCCATGTCGTCCTGCAGTTCTCATTCTTTATACAGATTCCCAAATTGTAACGGTGAGCTTTTACATGAATAGGGAAAAAATATGTAGGCTTTAATATTTACTTTTTTTTTTAAAAGACCCCACCACTGTGAAAATGCTATGTAATGAATGTAAAAAATTAAATAATATTATATTTGGCAAACATAAATCTAGAAAATTTGTGTTCCCAAAACCATTTGGGAGAATTGATTTTCTTGCTGGTGTCATATATTGTCTTAATTTGTGTTTTCTCATTATTATTTTTTTTCATAAACGTTGGGTAGATAGAGAGAAGAAGATTTATAAGAAAATAAGATTTATTATAGAGTGGACATGCTGACAGGAACTGACTGATAGATGCAGCAACATGATGATTTCATGTCCATACTGATATATTTTGTTAGTATCTCCCCATTCTATCAGTCTAACATCCATTCTTTTGTGCCAGTCAAATTAGTCACATTTGAGCCCCAAATTCCTGAGGCTCATTTAGCTTTGGAGAGTTGATAGAGAAAGAAAAATAATGTCATTGATTTCACTAATCAAAACCATTTCTCTCTAAAAGATGCTTATGATGAAGTAAAATATAAAATAACAGCGTTTTCTATACTAAGTTGCAAGCCTTTCATCATTTTGTAAAAAAACAACTTTTTATAAAGTTAACAAATCAAATGGACAGATGATCAATGTCAAATCTACTGAAAAACTGCCTGTGCAAATGGAATGCCAGATTAGATCATAATCTGTCACTCAAAGTGCTGATGACCATGTGTATAGTGCTAAGCATGCCTTGGATAAGAGTTGTAGTAAAAGTCACCTTCATCCTAAAATGTATTTAACGTAAATTGCATACTAAAGTGTGAAAGATATTTAAGGTTAATAAAGATTTCCAAGGTACATGATGAAGAAGCTGTTATTAGCTATACATATATCTTGAACATTGACTTTCTGGATCAGTCCAATTATTGCAGCAATTATAAATCATAATAATAAGAGACAAAGATTCATTTTTTTCTATAAACAGCATTTACTGATGAAGGCTTTAAAATATTTCGGCATACTTTACATTGTCAGGCTGCTGCTGTGTCTGTAGGTCCCTTCTGATCCCCCAAACTTTTACCAGCTTTTCTAATTTTGTATGAATCCCAGACAGTGTGATCTTTTGGAAATCTTCCTTTGAAAGATAGTAGCTGTCATTGTTCTATGCATCAATACTGCAAAGCTTAAATAGGGTAAATATGCTATGCAGCGTAAAAGCAGCGGTTAGGTAAAGCTGCTCACATAAGTAAGTGGTTGGAAGGTAGGCACTCTATGGCCTCTTTTTTTCATTAGATGCTTCGTTTGCTTCACAGAGTGGATGCTTCTTGAGTGGCTAACAACATATACATAGGTCATTGATGGGGTATATGCATTAAAATTTCCTAGGGAAAGGAATGAGTTACACACAAGTCTTTCCCTTCTTGGGTGGGTGCACAAAGCACTGTTCTATAAAAAAAGGAAATAAATTAGGTGGGAAATGAGAGTTAAGTGGCTCATCCTTCATAGGAAGAAGGAATATAAGGTGCCTGGAAGATTTTAATGTGACAAAAGGAAAGATTTTAGGTTCTTCCAGGATAGGTAGCAATTTTGAAATTGCTTCTATAGTCAAAAGATTAACATGGATTTCCATGGGAGTCTCCCGCTTCTTACAGGGTTTAAGCTACTTCCTGTATTTTCTTGGGGAGGGCCTTAACCTGTAATTTATATAGTTATACTTTTCTCTGCTTACCCACTGAATTGTTACATATTTTATACAATTTGGGTTAGCTTCAATGAGATACTGAGAAAAACTCAAATCCTGGTATTTAAAGAACTTTACAAGGGTGTAGAACATTTAGAAAATACTACTTAAGTTAAAAGGTTATTTTTCTTCCTAAATGCTATCTTCGTGAAACAGCATCTACCTTGCAACAGTTGAAGTAGAAATTATATATTCAGTCTTAAGACGGTGTCGTGGTTTAACCTGGCAGGCAGCCAAATACCACGCAGCCGCTCACTCACTCCCCCCACCCCCAGTGGGACGGGGAGAGAATCGGAAGGGTAAGAGTGAGAAAAAACTCGTGGGTTGAGATAAAGACAGTTTAATAGAACAGGGAAAAAAAAGGAAAATAATAATGATAATGATAAAATATACAAAATGAGTGATGCACAATGCAATTGCTCACCACCCGCGCTGACCGATAACCAAGTAGCGATCGGTACTTCCTGGATCACGCCTACCCTTCATATACTGAGCATGACGTCACATGGTATGGAATACCCCATTAGCCAGCTGGGCTGGCTGTCCTGATTATGTTCCTTCCCATCTTGTGTACCTAGCTCAGTCAGTAGGCACGGGAGCTGTCCTTGGACTAGGAGGGCACTTAGCAACAACTGAAAACATCAGTGTGTTATCAACATTCTCCTCATACTAAATCCAAAACACAGCACTAGGAAGAAATTTAACCCTATCCCAGCCGAAACCAGGACAGTATCCACCCCTTATTCCATACCATTTACGTCGTGCTTAGGTCTCACATCTTTTTTAATACATTTCAATTAACCACCACTATCTTTCTTTATATATACACACATATATATATATGCACGCACAGATATCATTCCCTCGGTCTATGGACTATCCCTCTAAAATGTCCACTGAGTTCATTTAGTCCATGACTTTGGGCTCCATCTGTCATAACAGTCTTTCAGGGCCGAAGAGATGGTGTGCGGTGTTGGGCCGTTGCATCCTGAAGCCAGTTCTCATTTCGGTACTGCTGCGCTCGTCCAGTTCTATCATCGTTGCACTTCGCTCGGTTTCATCGGAGTTAGTTCATTCTTCACTAATCTGGGTGATTTTCACTGCTATACCACTGCTATATCATAGAAATAATGACATACATTATCATGTAACAGTTGACATCAAAATTCAGTTCACTGGCTATTTTCACCCAAAATCAAATCCCCTTGAGGTACACACCGGACCTCCCCATCCTTTCGCATCACCCACCAAGTGTACCCAGGTCCTTGAGCAAAAGCAATCCCACGGATGGGTTTTCCCTTGCCAGAGGCAGGAGTAACCCAGACTGTCTTCCCCAGCATATTTCTCATGTGCACGACAGGGACTTTATCTCCATCTACAGTACGTAAGAGTCTTGATTGCGCAGGGCCAACTCGATTGGCAGATCCCCTGGTATTGACTAACCAGGTGGCCTTTGCTAAATGTGTGTCCCAATGTTTGAATGTCCCACCACCCATTGCTCTCAGCGTAGTTTTTAGCAGTCCATTGTATCGTTCGATTTTCCCGGAGGCTGGTGCATGGTAGGGGATGTGATAGATCCACTCAATGCCATGCTCTTTGGCCCAGGTGTCTATGAGGGCGTTTCGGAAGTGAGTCCCGTTGTCTGACTCAATTCTTTCTGGGGTGCCATGTCGCCACAGGACTTGCTTTTCAAGGCCCAGGATGGTGTTCCGGGCAGTGGCATGGGGCACAGGATATGTTTCCAGCCATCCAGTGGTTGCTTCCACCATGGTGAGCACATAGCGCTTACCGTGTCGGGTTTGTGGGAGTGTGATATAATCAATCTGCCAGGCCTCCCCATATTTATATTTCAACCATCGTCCCCCATACCAAAGAGGCTTTACTCGCTTGGCTTGTTTGATTGCAGTGCACGTTTCACATTCGTGGATAACCTGTGCAATAGCGTCCATGGTCAAGTCCACCCCTCGATCACGAGTCCATCTATATGTTGCATCTCTTCCTTGATGGCCTGACGCGTCATGAGCCCACCGAGCTATAAATAGTTCACCCTTATGTTGCCAGTCCAAATCCACCTGAGCCACTTCAATCTTTGCAGCCTGGTCCACCTGCTCGTTATTTTGATGTTCCTCAGTGGCCCGACTCTTGGGTACGTGAGCATCTACGTGACGTACTTTTACAGTCAGGTTCTCTACCCGGGCAGCAATATCTTGCCACAACGCGGCAGCCCAGATGGGTTTACCTCTGCGCTGCCAGTTGTTCTGCTTCCACTGCTGCAACCACCCCCACAGGGCATTTGCCACCATCCATGAGTCAGTATAGAGATAAAGTACAGGCCATTTTTCTCGTTCAGCAATGTCCAAGGCCAGCTGGATGGCTTTCACCTCTGCAAACTGGCTCGATTCACCTTCTCCTTCAGCAGTTTCTGCAACTTGGCGTATAGGACTCCATACAGCAGCTTTCCATCTCCGATGTTTTCCCACAAGGCGACAGGACCCATCAGTGAACAGGGCATATTGCTTCTCGTTTTCTGGTAGTTTATTATACAGTGGGGCTTCTTCAGCACGTATCACCTCCTCCTCTGGAGATATGTCAAAATCTTTGCCTTCTGGCCAGTTCGTGATCACCTCCAAGATTCCTGGGCGACTGGGGTTTCCTATTCGGGCCCGTTGTGTGATCAGTGCGACCCACTTACTCCACGTAGCATCGCTTGCATGATGTGTGGAGGGGACCCTCCCTTTGAACATCCAGCCCAGCACCGGCAGCCGGGGTGCCAGGAGGAGCTGGGCTTCAGTACCAACCACTTCCGAAGCAGCTTGAACCCCTTCATATGCTGCCAATATCTCCTTCTCAGTTGGAGTGTAGCGGGCCTCGGATCCTCTGTATCCCCGACTCCAGAACCCCAGGGGTCGACCTCGAGTCTCCCCTGGTGCCTTCTGCCAGAGGCTCCAGGTAGGACCATTCTCCCCGGCTGCGGTGTAGAGCACATTCTTTACATCTTGTCCTGCCCGGACTGGCCCAAGGGCTACTGCCTGAACTATCTCCTGTTTAATTTGTTCAAAGGCTTGTTGTTGCTCAGGGCCCCATTTGAAGTCGTTCTTCTTCCTGGTCACTTGATAGAGAGGGCTTACAATCAGGCTGTAATTTGGAATACGCATTCTCCAAAAACCCACAACGCCTAAGAAAGCTTGCGTTTCCCTTTTGCTAGTTGGTGGGGCCATGGCTGTTATTTTGTTGATCACATCCATTGGGATCTGACGACGTCCATCTTGCCATTTTATTCCTAAAAACTGGATCTCCTGTGCAGGTCCCTTGACCTTACTTTGTTTTATGGCAAAACCAGATTTCAGAAGGATTTGAATTATTTTCTTCCCTTTCTCAAAAACTTCTTCTGCTGTGTTGCCCCATACGATGATGTCATCAATGTATTGCAGGTGTTCTGGAGCCTCACCCTGTTCCAGTGCGGTGTGGATCAGTCCATGGCAAATGGTAGGGCTGTGTTTCCACCCCTGGGGCAGTCGGTTCCAGGTGTACTGGACGCCCCTCCAAGTGAAAGCAAACTGTGGCCTGCACTCTGCCGCCAAAGGGATGGAGAAGAAGGCATTAGCAATGTCAATTGTGGCGTACCACTTGACTGCCTTTGACTCCAGTTCGTATTGAAGTTCTAGCATGTCCGGCACGGCAGCACTCAGTGGCGGCGTGACTTCGTTCAGGCCACGGTAGTCTACTGTTAGTCTCCACTCTCCATTAGACTTTCACACTGGCCATATGGGACTGTTAAAGGGTGAGCGAGTCTTGCTGATCACTCCTTGGCTCTCCAGTCGAGGAATCAGCTCATGGATGGGGATCAGAGAGTCTCGGTTGGTGCGGTATTGCCGCCGGTGCACTGTTGTGGTAGCGATTGGTACCTGTTGTTCTTCAACCCTCAGCAACCCCACAACAGAAGGGTCCTCTGAGAGATCAGGCAAGGTGGACAGCCATTTAGTTTCCTCTGTCTCCAGGACAGCTGTACTAAAAGCCCACCGGTACCCTTTTGGGTCCTTGAAATACCCTCTCCTGCGGTAGTCTATGCCAAGAATGCACGGAGCCTCTGGACCAGTCACAATGGGGTGCTTCTGCCACTCATTCCCGGTCAGGCTCACTTCGGCCTCCATTACAGTTAACTCTTGGGATCCCCCTGTCACTCCAGAAATACAAATGGGGTTCTGCCCCTTTATAGTTTGATGGCATCAGGGTACACTGTGCACCAGTGACTACTAGAGCCTTATATTCCTGTGGGTCTGATGTGCCAGACCATCAAATCCACACAGTCCAGTAAACCCGGTTGTCCCTTTCCTCCACCTGGCCGGAGGCAGGGCCCCTCTAGTTCTGGTCATAGTATCCATCTCTCACTTCTTTCAAACGTGAGTCAAGAATTTCTTCATTGCAATTACAATCCAAAGTAAGATCAGCCCTTCTACTCTGTCTGGGGAACTGTTCACTGGAAACTGGACCGTCGTGAGACAGGTTTTTCCTGACAACTGGAGCAGCATTTTTCCTGGGAGAACTCCCTTGTGTGATTGTTTTTCCTTGCAACTCACGTACACGTGCCTCTAGGATGAAGGTAGGTTTTCCATCCCACTGCCTCATGTCCTCTCCGTGGTCACGCAGGTAAAACCACAGGGTGCCCCGTGGTGTGTACTTTCTATATCCTCTCTCTTGAGGAGAAAAACGCTGACTCCTAATGGCTGAGATACTGGTCCGTACAGGTGGAGAATAAGACATATCCTCTTTGAGTTGCTGGACCTCTCGGGATAGTTTCTCTACAGCCGAGACAAGGGAGGAGGAGATAGTTTCTTCAAAATCCCGAAGTCTGCTAACCACCTCATCCACCGTTGGTGCTTCTTCCTCTTTCCAGCACAGTACTGCCAACGAACTGGCATACGATGCTGGTGCGCTCCGTACCAACTTCCGCCACATGGGTCGGGTGCACTGGACGTCATCTGGATCTTTGGGTGTTAGGGGGTCATCCAGCTCACTATAAACCACCTCCAGCACGCCTAGTTCTCTCAGGTACTGGATACCTCTCTCCATAGTGGTCCATTTGCCTAGGCGATATATAACATCTTCCTTGAAGGGATACCTTTCCTTTACGCCTGACAGCAGTCGCCTCCAGAGGCTGAGGACCTGTGTCCCTTTTCCAATTGCTTTGTCAATACCTGCTTCCCTAGCAAGGGATCCCAGTTGTTTGGCCTCCTTCCCCTCTAATTCCAGGCTACTGGCCCCATTATCCCAGCATCGGAGCAGCCAGGTAACAATATGCTCGCCTGGACGATGGCCGAAATCTTTCCGCATATCTCGCAACTCATTCAGGGATAAGGATCGGGTGGTTTCCGTCTCGTTTATGAGTTCTTCCTCTTCCTCCTCCCCTCCTCGTGATGGCCCTGGTTTTCCATCATCCTTTTCTACACGACCTGACTTCCGCTTCAAAGATTTCTTCTTCTGTACAGGGGCGACGGATACCAGCGACGGTTGGTCCTCTGGTTCAGCTGTAGTACCCGTCGCGAGGGTTTGGGTAGCTGCAGTGCCTGTCGCGGGGGTTGGAGTATTTGTAGTGACTGTTGCCGGGGTCTGAGTAGCCATAGTGGTTGTTGTGGGGGTTGAAGTAGCCACGGTGCCTGTCGCAGGGGTTTGAGTAGCCACAGTGGTTGCCGTGCGGGTTGAAGGAGCTACAGTGCCTGTCGTGGGGGTTTGAGTAGTCACTGTATCTGTTGCTGGGGTTGATCTCTGGACAGTATTCCTGAATAGTTGTTTAACTCTAAACAAGGCCTGAACCACATTCAGAAGACATAGCAATATGAACATGCTCGTTTGAACATCCCAAGGATATTCAAAATTCTCAGGGAATATTGTAGACGTCTTCATGAAGAGGATAGAAGAAAAAGGAGTTTCTGAAGATATGGAGGGGAAGGTGAACAAGTGGGAGAAAGTGTCCCATCCTGTCTCCCCCCTAAATTCATCCTCTGAGGTGAAGACGTAAAAAGTGTAATTATTAATAGTTTCCAAAAGATAGCTCCTGAAGAACAGGAATGATGGCAGTGCTGAGTACAGGCTCGTGACCAATAATTTTATCATAACATAAAGCCAGGTCACACAGTATAGCAAAGCAACGACCTTAATCCATTTCCCAGAGATGACTTACCCCACATAAAAACTGATAATCAGCAGTATAGACAGCCAGTAAGGTGCTATATACCACAACTGCAAGAACAGATCCAAAAACTCTGAGAGCAAATAAATCAACATTGTGAACATCGAGTACTAAATTGATATAATGAATGCTTATAACAAATTTGTTTTAACCCGTTCGGGTCAGATGTGTCGTTATCTCAACCCTTCGAGCCCCACGTTGGGCGCCAAAAAAGGACTGTCGCGGTTTAACCTGGCAGGCAGCCAAATACCACGCAGCCGCTCACTCACTCCCCCCACCCCCAGCGGGATGGGGAGAGAATCGGAAGGGTAAGAGTGAGAAAAAACTCGTGGGTTGAGATAAAGACAGTTTAATAGAACAGGGAAAAAAAAGGAAAATAATAATGATAATGATAAAATATACAAAATGAGTGATGCACAATGCAATTGCTCACCACCCGCGCTGACCGATAACCAAGTAGCGATCGGTACTTCCTGGATCACGCCTACCCTTCATATACTGAGCATGACGTCACATGGTATGGAATACCCCATTAGCCAGCTGGGCTGGCTGTCCTGATTATGTTCCTTCCCATCTTGTGTACCTAGCTCAGTTAGTAGGCACGGGAGCTGTCCTTGGACTAGGAGGGCACTTAGCAACAACTGAAAACATCAGTGTGTTATCAACATTCTCCTCATACTAAATCCAAAACACAGCACTAGGAAGAAATTTAACCCTATCCCAGCCGAAACCAGGACAGACGGGCACAATTTAGGGTTTGTCTTAGGGAGAAAAAAAAGTTTTGTTTCCTTTCATATCAATGAAGAAAACCAAATAAATGGTCAATGATTTATTTTCTTTTAATCTATCCAAACTGATTTCTTCACTCCTTCCACTCTTATGTTAAGCTATTGAACCAAAAGTGTAATGCGCCTCCAGTCCTATTTAACTATATATGTTACCAGGGAATTTTAAATATTCATTAATACAATGTTTATGAAATGCTTAAGTCTTTAAGTAATTTTATTTTTGCAGATTCTCAATGAAATCAATGTTGATGCTTATATGTCTATATTATCATATAATATTGAAGAAAAATGTTAACATGACATCAATGTTAGTATTATCAAAATATTATATATTTCATTTTGATAATTTTTTCTTATAGTCTTGACTTTGAAAGTGCTTTTGATTGTTTTACAATATGTCAAAATAAATAGATGTGATCATCACATAAATGTCATATAAAAATTGGGAAATTTCAAAAGACAAAGTTTCTAAAGCAAATATATTTACTCAAAAAAAATCCTTTCCAATGTAGAATTTAAATAAAAGCAGATCAACTCCATAATTAAGAATAAAATAAAGATTGAAGGGATGATTATGCTCATACATATGCTTCTGGTGAGACCAGTGATGTAATAGCATTTATCCTGAAAATTGGAACGGGAGCTGATGAGAATTGCAAAAATCTTTGAGGGATTGTTGAACATAACTGCTTGTGATAGAATTCAAGAATGTAACTTTTCAAATGAAAGACTAAAATGTTGCCTTAAAGTATCTTAACAAGGACGTTTCATATTAGTGAAATGTTTTTTAAATAATGTAAGCATGACATAGAAACTGGTAGACAGAAAATAAAGCTAGAAGATGGAAACTGGAAAAAAAGAAATGGAATCAATGGAGTTTCCACTACCTGATATCCACCACAAGACTGGACTTTTTTCTACAAAGCATGACTTTGTCAAATCTAAGTACACAGTGAAATGTAAGGGCAGAGAGTATATAGGAGATCAGATAAGAATATCTGTTTCCCTGAAAAAAAACTTTCACACATAGAACAAGAATTATTTCTGTGGGTGGGAAAGGAAAGAATCAATGTAATTTTTAATATCTTCTGAATTTTTGTGTATTTGGAGTCTTTTTTTAATATGAGTGTATTATTATAGCCCACTATAGGTCCCCCAAGTAAGGTAATCTTCAGTGTAAACTGAGAACAATTTGAAGTTAAAATAGCAAAATCTGGTTCATACTTTAAAGCACTGCTCAGGCACAAAAAGAAGAAGGATTCATGGGAGAAGTGCCACTGATAAAGCTTGTCTGAAGCCAATTTCTGAACATAGATACACAGATTCTGTCTGGTCTTCCTCATAGCTCTTAAATGGGAAACTTATGTGGTTACAGTGAATATTTATTTCTCAGATTACAACACAGTAATTGTTCAAAGGAAATTTGGAATAATACTGGGCATGGCATGCAAAATCCCAGACATTCTGCCCTTTTGTGTCTCTGGTAGCATGGGCCAACAAGTTTCAGTTCAACACAGCAAGTAGCATGGCCCAATTGGAGTGGAACTTGACAGCAAAACCATTCGTGTGGAAGGCTTTGTATCCACATTATGCATTTCAGGATCTTTATTTTGGATTAACTCTGGTTTCTACCTGGGGACTTGAATGCCTGTTAGCAGTTGGATCTATTAGTTACACATCAGGAGTGCATGTTCTGATTTAATTTCATTTGAAAGGAATCCTATTCATGTGCTATGTGATGTGATCTGAAGCCCTCTAAGTGGGGACAATCAGGATATTCACTTAAAAAATGCATTCCTGATCCAAATGTAAACACTATGTAGCACAGCTCCTCCTTCAGCTATAGATTTAGCCCTGTACACTCCCATTTCTTTACGCACTACTGTGTGTTTGAAATAAAGTGTTTTGAAAATCAAAATCAAGTGCTGAGCAGTCTTTTTACCAAATAGTGTGTTCTCCTGTTTAATCTATGTTCCTTTTTTTGTGAAATTCCATTTACAGAGCTGCAGGGAGACATTCTGGAGCCTATTAGTTGTTCCCCTGCTTCCCCTCTTCTTGAGTCTGTTCACCCCATTGCCATGAATTTGTGACTAAGTAACAGCTACAAGCAGCAGAAGTCCCTTATTTAGTACATCACTCTCACCCTGTATTTGTTGCAGCTTTGTCCATAGGGATAAAGATTTGGGAAAACCGTAAAAAAAGAGAGAAATGAAAACTAGGAAGAGTAGATGTATTACCACACCTTTGTAAATTCCTTCTTTTGACATCTCATCCTTCGCTGTTCAGTTGTGTTCTACGCAATACAACATCCTTGGGAAAGGTTATGAAACCTGTAAAAGTCAGGTGCCTGCACATCTTTGCAAATTTTGAGGGCACAGTTTCCTAGAAAAATATTTATTCTAAAAGCAATGTCCCTTGCCATCGCATGAGGACATCAGCTTTACCTTCTATAATGCCTTCTATATTTACTAGACTAATCTCAGTTTATTCTTTGTTGTGCGTGGGAGGGGGGGTTAAACTCAGTGCAAAGGCAGATTTTCATGGGGACACTGTTCTTCTCATTAACTCTTTTTTCTGTGGTGAGCAGTGCTACCCTATGTTCACTTTAGGTAAAAACCTAATTGGACAGTTTCGTGACATTTTCCAAATCATACAGTAGCTCATATGTAATGTTATTGATCAGAATTTCTTTTCTGTCCCTGCTGCTTTACAGTATATGTTAGTTCTTTTACAGATAAATGATGCATTGCTGAAAGAACAGTAGTTAGTTATACTCATGTACATGTAAGAAAGATACCTTCAGGACATCACATCATTAAAAAGTGTATGTCCTTATCATTGTACAACTACATGGATGAATTGCTTTCTGTTACAATATGTCCATATTTTCCCCACTTGTCATCTAGGAAATAATTTATTTTCATTTATTGTCAGATTTTGCATCTGTAGATGTTAGATCTATGTAGCGAAAATTAAATGGTGATTTATAACATAAAGGGGAAAAGTATGAGGACGTTATGACCTCGTCACAGTCTTGAATTGTTCTCTTGTTTTTAAAATAGATGATAATATTACTTTTTATCCTAAGAGACAACTGATGCTTCTGGAATTGGACCCTGAAACACTGAGGCCCTTATCGTGTTTCATTTGTGCTGAAGAGTCTTAAAGTAAACAAAATGCAATACAACTCTATTTCTTCTTTTGCTCTTAAATGTTATCACCCCTTCTATAACCACAGGTCTAACATAACAACATCTCACAGTCTTGAATATATTGATTTCCAGACTATCTTAGCTGAAGTATTATGAACTGTATTTAAAAAACGTTAGCTACATGTAAAGATGAAGAACCTACATGCTGCTTACGCAAAGGTTATGACGTAATGGAGAATTAGCCTAGCTTTCCTTAGTCCTGTGGGATATACATTTTTCTAAACAAGAAAAAAAGGATTTTCAGGTTCAATTTTTGAACCAATACTTGAATGATCATATAAAAATGGTGTATTTTGTCATGTTCTTCTTCAGTTCTGCATTTCAATTTCTTTATTTTGAGCTAATGTCAGGCTAACTCAGTTGTGAACCACTGCCAGCAAGTTTTGTAATTTTAGCCCATTGCTGTTAATGCATCCTAAATAGTCAGCAATATGACTAAACTAGTTAATAGTAGTTCATTGGTGAATATTACACAGCCTAAAAGCCCATGACTACAACATAAAGGATGCTTGATATGCCAATTAATTTCTCTAAATTGCAGAAATTTTATCTTCCAGGTTAACAAAAGACTATGGTACATTATTCACATAATGTTAGTCACTGGAATAATTTAATATATTCTTTCTTTTTTTGTTTTGATTTTGAGGAAATATTGTTGTCTATTACCCTAATTGCCAAAACATCTAATTAAAACAAACAAAAACAATCTTCAGGCTTACTTTATAATGTAGTACAGATAGCAGCCTTAATAACAAGTGAGAGAAGAGTGCGAAAAAAAGCAACACGTTGGAAAAAGCAAAGCTTTTTAAAAAATGAGACTGGCAAGATGAACTGAGCATCTATCCTTTTGATTCTGTTACACAAATCATTTTCATCTCAACATACAAAAAGAGGAATTTTGCCAAACATGCTAATTTGGCCAAGCTCTGCTTTTCATCCCTACTCCCCTTCTTGTTTAGCGAGATTAAAAGACTTGATTTCTTGCCTGTTTATTAATTTGCATAAGTACCAGCCTTTATCACTTACAATAAAATCTCTGCATGGTGATTCACTGTGTTGAAAGAAGCACAGATCTGCTTTCTATTTTGTGATTGATAATGTCCAAGCAGTCATCTCCCTGATGGCATTTGAAGGGGAGAGCAGATGACAATTTCAAGATTATTAAGAGGGTGGGTTTAATTTTTTACCCTGTCAAATCCTTGCAATAATTTTTATCACAAGAAAAGATTCATGTTGTACAATTTCCTTTTCTCATTACGATCATTGTCATAAGAATGAGAGTCAGTATGTAATTGACCGGAGTAGTTATGCAGTATAAGAGACTACAAAACCACTGTAAACTTACCAGCATTTTCTGAAAACTGCCATTAATGCACTTCTTTCTAAGAGCAGAGGTTGTGACTGATTAGCAGACCAAACTTACACTTTGAAAGAGTTGAGGTAACACTTTTGGCTATTTCCCACCACAGCCCCCCAAAGTCATAATGTACAATTGAAAGTGTTATGTGTTCTTAGCTTCCTGCCAAGAACAAATCAGTTTGACCAAGTGCTGGCCCACAGCTGGAGGGCTGCCTGAAGTAACAAAACAATCATACCATACTAAAATGCCTCACACATGAAGTCAGACACAGTGCAATACGAGGATTGCACAGAAAATGTATCTTATTAGAAACAAAGACAAAACAAGTCCTGTAATCAAGGCAGGACACTGGATTGCATACTTGTCTTTTATTGGCTTTTCTTTTGTATGGAAAGTCCTTTTTACACTATGTTTTAATGGCATATTTATATGGTACATTACTGGGAACACCTCACGCTGACTCGAAAGTTGAAAAAATATGCCAATGACAATCCATTCCTGTATTAGGTGCAAATTCAACACAGTGAATTAGAGGTGTTAGTGCTACCCCCACATCATGCCACTTGGTGTAGTCTTCATTTTATGTCTCCTTTCAGATTTCATCAAGGAGATTTATGAAATCTGCTTTTTGTTGTTGTGTACATCTTTTTATGAGATTTGATTCAAAGAGGATATGTGCACTTCTGGCCCTCTAAGAATGGTAGTACTTGAGCTCAAGGTGTAAACTGCTTATACCTGGCTCATCAGCAGGATGGCAATCATTTTGTATACTTGTACAAAACATATTCTTATACAGAGACTACTTTAGACACTGTATTGTACTAGAAGCTACAAAACAATGTTGCTTTTCATCATCAGAAGGTCTGTTTTGTTTCTAACACTACTGCAGTTAAAGGTAAAGCAATTGTGAGATTCAGTAACAAAAACCAGGGCAAAGAGCAACTAGAAGTCTCTGAGATTTTATTGCCAGTGAAACAGGATATCATTTGCCTGCCATTTTTATGAACACTCTTTTCAGTAGTTGTTACACAGACACAAAGCATTGTTTTTGCCTGTGGCAGACAGACTCTGAAAGAATAATTTACGATATCCCCAAGTTAAAAGAATTACCCAAATTGTGCTGTAGCAAAGACGCATGCATTGCCATTCTTTTTGTTACTGTGGAATATTGCTTTAACCTTTCAGGAAAGGTATATAGCAACAGTATTATGTAGACAGATTTTTGTAGGGGACTTTCTGAAATATTTTTATATATATCTATGAACTCATAGACAATTCAAGAAACTTACAGATCTACCAAAATGGTCAAATGTATTTGCAGATCACTATCACCTCAGTTTCCTTGGCATCCAGAAGTGCTTACACTGTTTCAGAATTCCAGATAAACAGAAACCTAACTCTTTGGCTTCCGTTTGAGCAATCTCTTTTTTTTACAACCGTGACCAATTTCATCACTTTGAGCAAGAGTGACAGTGAAAAGCATTGTTTTTGCTCAAAAAGCAGCAAGTCCTTTTTCTTCTGTTCTTGTATTTTTGACATGTGCCTTTTTACAGGTGTTTAATGTAAACACACAGCACTCCTTTCTCTTTCCTGCAGACCAGTGGCTTTGCCTTTGTACCTGCTTCATTGTTCCATTGAGGCAAAGCTTATTCAGTCTGATTCAGAGTCAGATACAAAACTAGCAGTTCCTCTCTTCCTAATGGAAAAAAAGGTGATCTAAGAAAACATGAATGACCAGAGTACAGGAAAAAAATACAGAGAACTCATTACATCAGAGAGCATTAATGACATGCACACATGTACAGATTAATTCCCCAAATGGTCAAAAGTAATGTCTGATATAGAAATTATTTTGTAATATCTGCTAAGGAAAAACATTGCTGTGAGAAATAATTAGTGTACTTTGTAATTCCATTTCAGTGAAACATAGTACCTTGCTTTTCATATTCTATACAGAATATTATTTCCCTATTTAGGATTAAGAGAGTTTGTGCTCCCAAATTAAGGTTAATCCAGTTTCTAGGGTTTTTTGAATCTTATATTTATATATGATTTGCTCTTTTTGGTTTTGGAACTATCAGAACTGAGTCCATCTATTGCTAAATGCCTTACATTTAGTTATTTAGCTATTTTTAATTTTCTCTTCCAATCATATCATCACAGCACTTGTAAGCCTGTATGTTTTCTGGTGAATTCTTTAGCAAGGAACCATGATGTCTCCTGGCTACCAGTTGAGTGTTAAAATGCACAGTGAATATAGAAGAATGGTACTTTGTCAAGTAGTTGACACAGCAACATTCTGAAGGACACTACAACTTAATATAGCATCTGTCCTTAGAAAAATCATTGAACCTACACAAAGAAGTTCAGTCAGAGAACCTGGGTGTTCAGGACCAATTTTCAGATGGTCCAGACCACTCAGCTTTTGCTTGGTTCAAGTAGTTCTATTTTAACTATGCTGAGATTTGAGTGCTGTGATTCCCTGCTGTCTACACTGGCACAGCTCTCTTCAAAAACTGTCCTAAATATGACTTTCAAGAAACTATATATGTAATTTTATAACACTAACTCTTCATAAGAGCCTGGATCACCTTGAAGACAGTGTCTGATGTCACTGCCTGGAGAGATCATTTTGTTCATTACGAGAACTGTATCAGCTAGCTCCTATGAGGCAGCATCCTGACATCATTAAGCAGATAGATAGCTAGACATGGCACAAAAGCTCCATGGGTAAGAAAAGAGAGACAAAAGCCATCTTAGTTAATATTTCAAGGGTCTTTTTTAATAAAAGTTTGAAATGGGCTTTATATAATCTATGTAGAATTTTAGTCTTGCCTGATAGAGTCACTGCAATTGAATGTGTAAACTACTTTTCAAGTGAAGATGGAGCAACTTTCTTTTAAAAAATAGATAGTTGTTCAGATGATATAAAGCACTGAGCAGAAGTGTTGCTTAGTACCATTCTGAATCAATATACTTTACCTGCTTCCTTTTAGTTTAAAACTTCAAAACTGTAGTGGGGAGAAAAGAAGAGTAACGGTGACTATTTGAAGATAACAGGTCAGTTCTGAATGTTATGAGGATTCCAGGACCAAAGGCAGATTTAGTGTTTTAGGATAAGGCATATGGGACAAGGCAAGACTGTAAGATTAATTCAAAGTTGCACTATGTTAATCTTTCTAAGATTTTTTACCCTTATTATATATTTCAGAAATTAGTAGAACATGAACTAGGTTTTATTCTCATTAAATTCTTTGTCATGAGAACTCTGAAGAATTTTATAGCCAATAAATTGTGTGAAATCAGGTTGAGTTATGTGTTTCTCCTGTTTTTCCATATATTGTTTTGATGCAAATGTACCACTGCTTCCAACTGCAGGAGAAGGTAAACACACTCAGACTAAAAAAAAATCTGAGTGATACATTGATCTATAACTTACAGAAACTATCATAAAGAAAAGAAAAATAAATTTAGACATATAAAAAGACATGGATATATAATGCAACAAATTATACTGTTGTTACCTTTTAAGAAAATAACTTGCATACTGTATTTTTTATACAGTAAAGGGGAACAGACGTTAGAAGAAGCTTATGGATCCAGACTACAACTGCCCAAGTAAATATCTTTTTAGTGGAATAAATATTATTCTAAAGCTTTACGGTGTTGTATGTGGTTTTATGAGTTTAATGCATGATGGAAAACCTTCCACATGGATCTTTGGCTGACCTGTACTGTCCTGCTTTTTAAGTTGATTTTTATGTTGGTCAGTTTGCAGTGAACAGGCCATACAGAAGGCAGTTGCTGGGTAACTGCTGTAGATGTCCAGATTGCAACAGAGCTGCCTCATCTTTGCATCTCCTGGTCTCAGGAAGGTTTGTGATATGCTAGCATGGCAGGAAGTTCTTGTTATCACTTTATCAAGAGCTTTTGGTCACCAAATTTCTTGATGTTATAGTGGGAACTGCAAAAAGAGAGTATCATAGGTCTCTACCCTGTGTTTGGATGGCATTTATTGTGATTTAGCCATAATCACAAACAAGACTTTTATTTGCTGTGGTAATTTAATAGTCAGGCACTTTGTCCCCTCTATTTAAAAAATGTAAGAGAAAGCATTTGAAAATCCTGGATTTATCATTTACAGGGATTGTCCTGCCATTAGGATGGTAGACAGAAGGGGAATTCTTAGAGATCATGGACACAAAATAAGCCCATGCAAAAAAACAAAGATAGGAATGTGGAATTTACTGCTGGAATACTCAAATTAGCTGTGCATCTGTTAGGCTACTCAGTTTTTCATGCTGAAACATTGAGCTGTATTTAAGGAGTATGGTTAATCCTATTCTCGGGGCATCAGGTTGTGTGGTGTTTTGGAAATCGAAGCACAGGGAGTTGTTCAAGCTTTGTAAAAATGTAAGCATGGAAGTGTAGAACTAAAATATGTTAGGTTTAAGTATATTCAAGAGCAGGGCATACATACAAATAGATAATTACCTTTTACTAGAATTGTTCTTTTACAAATCATAATTACATGATTATTGTAATTATATTCTAAAACCATTAAGTTTGACTAAAACTATTCATACAGCCAAAGCAATCTCACTGTAGGAACTGAAGCAGTGAAAAAAATAGAGTTAATAGGTAGTATAGTTAAAATAAGGATGTGATTCTTTGGAGATTTCTTTTGAGTGATCTTTCTGGATATTAAGCCGTATATATTTTAAATTGTTCTGTGTTAACACAAAAATATTTAACAATAAGTTTATTTTTAGCAGTCATGTATTGACTTGTTCCTTCCTAATCCATACCAACCAAAGTTAAATACTACAGTAATGAGAAAATATTTCTATGATTATTCAGAAAAAATACAAAAATAATTCCATGTAAATAAAATTGGAAATTTGACAGTGAGAAAGTTATCTTTAAACTTATATCACAATTCTTTTAAATGTGATAGAAATTCTAGCATTACTAAAAACGTCGACAACTTGAGTATCTTAAAGTACTTGGAATCCAAAAAATACATTTAATTTCAGTAGAATATTTTTAAAGACTTTTTTAAAAAGGAAAATGAGTTTGATCTGAGCACTTACAGTTTTATACTCTGTTTCTGCATTTTTACATAACTTTATTATAAACATGGGGGTTTCTGCATTTTCACTAATCAGGACATGCAATGCCAGTTTCTTCAGAGCTCCATGGCTTTGCTTTCTATGGACCATTTTTAAGGACCATTAACAAATATGGTGTCAAGTTTAAATACCTGGAGCTGATCTAAAAGCTTTTTAAAACAAGAATTCAAAGTATAGAATGAAAAGGAGTATAAGGGTAAAGAGATGCTCATCAAAGACATTAAAAATGTGGCTAAAGTATAGATCTCTTCACTCAGCACCCTATCTGAGAGCTACAGGATTGCTATCATAATAGCGTAATGAAAATGGATTTAGCTGATGCCATTTCTCATTTTCATTACCATCATTTTCATGAGAATGGATTAATATTGTGCTATTTTGTATTCTCATGGTAATTTTTGTCGCAAAATGGATTCATGCCAAGCCATCTTCTGTTCCTGTTAATCTTTGTCAAGAAGGCAGGACACCAAATTTTTCATGACCCATTGAGTTCATAGGAACATGTAAAACTTTCACAGCCCTGCAGACTTCAAAGTTTTTTTGGTGGTTTGGATAGTCTAACCCTATGTGATGTTTACTGAAGCAATACCGCTAAAGAACAGAAAACATAAGAAATGTGAAAAAATTTTAAGATTTTTTTTTTCTTAATGTCATTTGTAGCAAGAACAGTAGAAAGTCCAAAAATATAGTATCAATGGAGATTAATGAATAGGTTATAAGTGAGTCAGGTAACTATTTAGAGTTTTACACATGCATGTAAATGTAGGGATATATAGCCCAAAAAATTTATAGCATAGGTAAGTGTGTTAAACGCTTAAATTATGACAAGAAGTCATAAGGTATTGATCATAACTAAAATTAAAATCCAGTATGTTTTCATTGTAGTGAAATATATAGGATGGAACTTTAAAAAACTAACAGAGAGAGCACAAGGAACATATACAATCCTTTCTGTATGTATACACATTTATGCATTTATGTGATAAATCACTGTGCTGTTCGACGATAGTTTTGAACTAGCACATTTGAATGAGTTTAATTTTTGTTTTCACTTTCTCTTCATAATGTAGTTGTTGTCCATATTAGATACATAGCTGAAATATTTAGTAATAGTTTTGAACTAAAATAACTACATACCAACATTCCATGGTCATTGACATTACACGTCTTACAACCTGAATGTATTTTTGCTTTGAAAATTACATGCTGAAAGGAGAAGGAAGATAACATGGTAATTTAACTAGGGCAATGGAAATGTATGAAAGTCTCCTTGTCCATGTAAGGAA